>NC_089147.1:31251402-31851402 GCF_009819655.1 Sylvia atricapilla
GAACCTCAAGAATCTAAAGACTTAACTAATCCTGCTGACAAAGCCATCTTCACTGTAGTTCTACTCCTTTTCACTCCTGGGATGTGCTGGAGTGACTGGAGAGTTCCTGCAGTTGCCAGCCCTCTGTCAGCACTCCCAAGGAAAGGGCTGGAGCTGTGCCAGGAGAGGTTTAGGGTGGAGATCAGGGAAAGGGTCTTCCCCTAGAGGGTGCTGGGCACTGCCCAGGCTCCCCAGGGAATGGGCACAGCCCCGAGGCTGCCAGAGCTCCAGGAGGGTTTGGACAGCACTGCCAGGGGTGCCCAGGCTGGGATTGTTGGGGGGTCTGGGCAGGAACTGGGTGATCCTTGTGAGTCCCTTCCATCTCAGGATATTTTCTGATTCTATTCTATGACACACCTGAGCAGGACTTGGGCACACCAGAGATCTGTCACCTGTGAGCTCTGAAGGAAACCCTCTGCATCTCCATCTCCTATTGTCTGATGCCACAAATAAAATGCCTCAGTTACTCAGTACTACAAAATGAGTAAGTGTTAACCGGGATCAAATAAATGATGAGCAAGTACCAGAACTGTGAATTTTGTTATTTATCTGACATGTTGATGATCCCTGTTGGAAAGCAGTCCCATAAAAAGGTTATAAATTAGGAAAAAAAAAAAAAAGAGTGATATGTCTTGTAAACTCTTCCTTATAAACTCTCTCAGTCAAATATGTTATTTCAGATGGCAACTGAATGTGGATGTCTCCACTCTGCTTTTTGGGTTCTTGTTGCCATAGAGCCCAGGCCTTGAGCCAACAATCCCTCCAACCTGAATGGGAGATAAATGTCACCTCTGGGCATTCATTGTGGGGTTTCCACCCTTTAAACCACCCCTGAGCAGCCTTTGGGCTTGGAAAGGCAGGGCCTGTGGGCTGTTAACATCCAGATTTCTGATAAGGACATGGGGACATTTAGGTTGGCAGGAAAGGTCCAGCAGGTCCAATGTTTTGGTGAAGACTCAAGTGCTCCCAGGGAGTGCAGACTGGGGCGGGGGGGAACTTGATAGCGATGACAGTCCTGGTGGCATAAGGACTAGGGCGTGGGAATAAGGGAGGGTAAAGCACCCAGGACCTTCTGAGCCTCTGAGTGAGGCTGAGGTCACTGCTCACAGCACAAACCATGGACAGAAGCACTGCATCCTCTGCATCATCACACTTCTCCTTTCCCCTGAAGCAGGAAATGCTGCTTGCAAAACCAAACTTCGTGTTTGGAAGAACCAGCTGCAGAGATTCCACAGCTCAGGAGTCACCTGCTGACCCCTCAGTGAGGGCTGTGACCCTGATGGAGCAGCTGGTGGCTGCTGTCCTCCTGGTGCCCTGTCCTCCTGGGCAGGACACACAGCCAGGCTGGGGGCTGCAGCACCAGCTCATCCCACTGTCCTGGCATGTGTGAGACACTCACACCATGACAAGAGCAGGTGATTTGGTCTCCAACACTGTGCTGGCCACGTCCCCTGTGCCCTGGGATCATGGAGTGAGTTGCCACCAAGATGTCCTGAATGGAGCACCATGAATAAGCCCCTCTGTTAGAACTTGTACTGCAGATGAAAAAAATGTTACAAAAAGGATAAAGGAGGAAGCAGAGCTGGAGCACTGAGGAGCAGTAAATGCTCCTGCCTGGGTGACTCAGCTGCTTGTGGTCCCAATCACTAAATCTAACCTGAACCTGCTCCTGTGACACCCAGGAGTGATGGCAGCCAGGGAAGAGTGAGAGCCTAATCCTGCCAGCCTTTCCCTACAGATGGATCCTGCCTGTAACCTACAACAGCCTGATGTCAATGAACTGCGAAGTCCAGTCCAGACAGATGGAGGGTGACATAAAATACTGAGAAGCCACACCAGCCTTTCCCAAAAGGTCCTGCAGAGATTTGGCTCTCCTGGTTAGTCCTGAAAGGAACAACAACCAATTGTACAGCTGGAGGCTGCACTCACAGCCATACAAACAGGTTTTTTTTGAGAAATTCCAAGATGAGGAGAAGACCTCTGACTCTGGTCACTTCAGAGATGGAGTGAACCAGAGTTGTTAGGGCTGTGGAGAAGGGGTCCTTACCTATATTCCCATTTCAGGGACTCAGCACCACCCACAGGGGCAGCTCTGGTGGCTGGAAGCTCCTTCCCTGACAGGGGATGGAAGCAGGAGAGCTCAGAACAACAAGCAGCCCTGGGGCACTGCCAGGGGCTCTGTAAACCTGTGGCAGTTGCTGGACAAGAAGTTCCCAGAAAAAAAGGACAACTGGAAGCACAGTCTCCTGTGGGAATTCTTCACCTAACAAAGTACCAGGAATCCTGACAGCCCTGTCAGATGCTGTCAGAAATGGCACCAGGAGGGGACAACAATCTCCTTAAAAAACATTCCTGAAACATTTCCTCTCTCTCTGCTTTCAGGTGTAGCACATCTCAACAGAGATGTGAGGGTTATCAGCCAGCCATAAAAGATATCCAGTATAGATGGACAGGGAACAAAACTTACAGGTTTGTTGTTTTTTTTTGTTGTTTTTTTTTTTTTTTTAATTGAAAAAGCAACACAGTGGTTATAAACCCAGCAGCAAAACTTCTATCTGCTCTCTCTCTCTCCTCCCCTATCCTGTGTACCTGACTTTTATGTATTTCTGAAGGCATTTTGATTTCCAAGAAGATGCTTATTTAAATAAATGCAATATGGGAACTTAAAATAGAAGTTCACATAACAGAAGCACGAAATTCACTCTCTGATCAAACCTTTGTGTGATTCTTCTCATCTTGCAATACTTACGCTGTATTTGGAAATGGGTTTGGAGATTCACTGTCTCCACAGTGAGACAATCCCCCGGAAAACTAACACCACATTCACAGTATTAATGGACAAATTTCACATAATTCAAAGGAATGTGTTTGGGGGGTTTTCTAAAGCCTTGGGTTGAAATGCAAAGCAGAATGGTCTGGGTTGGAAGGACATCAAAAACCCTCTCATTCCAACATATTCCTCTAGCCCAGCTTGTTTACAGCTCCTAAATATGCATATTTCTCAGTTGAAATGAGCATTTCCTGAGCTGAATCTGGGACCCACGGGAGGGGAAGTCACAGATAGAAAAGGCTGGCTCACCTGTAGATGATGTTGAGCATGCTGTGCTCGCAGTCATTGGTGCTGTACACGCTCAGTTTGTCCAGCAGGTCCAGCAGATGTGTGGAGAAATTGCTGTCAAACTTGTTGATGGTGGCTTCAAAGCCAGATGTGAGGTGCAGGTTGTCAGCATGCTCTGCTAAAAGCTGCCAAGACAAAGGCACAGTGGCCCCATGTGTTTGCTGATCTGCACTTGCCAAGGGGCTGCAATTATGGCTGCAATTATTCCCTCTATTCCCTGACCCACTCAAACATACTGCCATCAAACATCACAGCTGCTCAGCCTCGGAAATAAATCTTTCCAAGTCCTTGGTAGTTAAAAGCCCTGCTGTACCTAGAATGGGAGAAGCCCAGAGTAGGTCCCAGCTGAGTTATCCACAGATACATGCTGTCATTGCTCGTTTTCAAGCAGGAAGAAAAGCCAGTAGGCAGAAAATGTGTGTTGCCTAAGGCAGGCTGTGACCTGTGGAGCTCTGTGACTGCAGTGGTGATGCAGATGTGTGCCAGAGGGGCTTCCAGAGGGACAGGAGGATCTGCTAACCACAGAGCAAATCTCCTGTGCATCTAGACAGAGAAATATGGACAAGACAGATTCCCCAGGTATGAAAGCCAGGGGCTGACACTCTGGAAAAGAGGAAGTGCTGGCATTTCAGAAAGCCTGGATGTGGCTGTGCACAGCTGAAAACACAAGTGAAAACTCAAAAAAAAAAAACAGTGCAGGGACTGCTGTGGGAGACAGGGTCTTCAAGGCAGACTTTGAGAACTCCAGCAGCGCTTCCACACTGCCCACAGCTCCACAAAGGTTGTGCTTTCTGGGGCCAGAGGTGGTCTAGAAAGCAGGAAGGGCTATCTGCAAGTGGCCACTCTGTGGTCAGAGTGGCAGCCTGCCCCAGCTGTCCCCCGTGTCCCACCTTGTTGGTCAGCTTCTTCTTGGCAGCCTCCTGAGCACGCTCCTCCTCGGTGGGTGGGCCCTGCATGGTGCCGTGCTCCAGGGTGAGCCTCTCCATCTCACTGTCCAGCTTCATGCTCTGGGTGAACCTCTGCCAGGGGCACAGCGTTGGGCACATGGTTACAGCCCCTTCCTTCCCTTGGGGCAAGGCACGAGGCTCAGCTCTGCCCAGCTCAGCTCCCAGGAAAGCTGACTCTGGGTTCAGAATGCTGATTCACAGATCTGCCTGAACCCGCTGGAAAGTGGGGTTTAGGAATGCTGTGGGTTCCTTGATGCTGGATGGAATGTGCCCATCACCTCACCCTCCAGAGAGGGTCTCTACAGAGCACTACAGCATTCAAGAGAGGGAAATTTGGCCCATAGGAACCTGACCTCAACATAGAAAAAGGAAGGTTTTGTGGAGTAAGAAGCCACAGAAACCATTTGGGAGAGGGTGTCAAGCCCTAAAGCTGCTGACAGAGGGAACAGAGGCAAGTCCACGTGGGGCTGGCAAAGGGACTGCCAGGGCTGGCAGTGGCACACACCTGCATGCAGTTGGTGAACATGACACACACAGACATCAGCTTGGAGAAGATCTTGAGCAGCTCTGGGTTGGTGAGCATGCAGTCCTTCAGGCAGTTGTCTAGGAAGCTCGTGTGGTGGCTCAGGACATCGTCAATGTTGGATGCCTGTGACAGGAGAGATCAACAATGACAAACTAAATTAAATGCTCCATCCCAGCCCCCTGCTTCTGACAGGGACCTCTCAGTGAGAAACTCCTCGTGTACCTCCCAGAAACATCCCAAGATGGAGACTGCATGTGCACTGCTGCCTTCAACAGCCCCTCACACACTTTAAACCTCTTATTTGTCACATCACCTCCCCACAAATCATGCTTGCTTTAATCACCCAAGCCCTCCCCTGGAAAGGATGGAGTTATCTGCTTTATGAACTTGCATTTCCTTTGTTTCTAAATCTGCTTGTCATGGCCACTCCCACCTTCACAACCTCAGTAAAGTCAGAGAAAAGAAGAGGAAAAGAGAAATACAAATCAAAGAATCTTAAACATCAATAAACTTATCATTAAAACATACAGGCTTATTCAGAAATATGCTTTAGGAGCCAATAAAGAACTGGGGCATGCAGTGTTGCAAGGATTCTGTAAGATTTTTGTTCATCTCTCCTACTCCAACAGGCTGCTTCAGTCTTGAGTTTTAATGGCAGATTAAAACTCCCTCTCACTCTGTACAGTTACAGGACGTGCTGCAGCTCAGAACACAAATCAAGCTCAGGAATGAACCACAGGACTAAAATTGCCACAGCATGCCCACTAGTTCAGCAGGACCAGTGCAGGAAACCCCTCCCACATCCCTTTAGGCTACTGCAGGACAGGGATAAATGCAACTTTCTAATGCAATGAAGACAATGATGAAGTTGTGTTGATGAAGGCCAGGATGTGAAGATAAAGATCCCAGCTAGAATTTTTAGGAAGAGAGCACCTTATCTTCAAGTGAAAATGTGACCAATAAAATGCACCGTAAGGCACTACATGAAACCAGTGACGATCCTCCTTTCCCCCCTTAAAATACAAATGAAAGGAGAAAACAGGGACAGAATAGCTTCAACAATGGCCTCCATGCAAGTAAAGTAAACTGAGTGATGTATTTTGCAAACCTAAACTTGCAACAAAATTAAGAAATAAGTACAATGCCCAGATTATTCAGGAGCTTGACATATGAACCTTCTCATTCAGAAGTTCTTGCCAAGAACATGCAGAAACACTCACAATCCTAGACCTGCTCCCTCCTGTGAATTCTCCAGAAAAAAAAGTATGACAGGGTGTCCAAAAACGTTGGTTATCTGACCCCAAAACAACTCCTCAGGGCAAAGTAAGAACTAAGGCAGGATCAGTTGATGCTGAAGATCCAAAAGGGCCATCAGGCAGCTGACAAGAGAGCTGACTGCAGGGGTGTTGCATTGTTTGGTGCCTCAGATGAGTGTTTTTCAGAGTGTAAGAGGAAAAAGGTGTGCAACCCAGAAGTGTCTGATCACAGGGTGATGATGATGATAATAATAATAATAATAATAATAATAATAATAATAATAATGATGATGATGGACTTTTTTATACCCAAACATTCCCAGTATCCCAGTCCTTGGCAGCTTCATGGCAGGAAAGCACAGGCTCTGCTTCTAAGAGCACTGCAACTGAGCCAAGGAATCAGCTGGAGATGCCTGGACTGGTTTATGATCTTTGCACTCTGCATCTACCTTCCTTTTCCACAGCTCTCTTTCTCTTGTGTATGGGAATGTGGAGCAGAACCTGCCTTTACATAACATAGAGAGCAGAGTGTGAGCTGGGCAGAGGCAGGGGGATGCAGCACAGGAAAGGGATGTATGACTAATCAGAAAGGTGGTGCAGAACAGCAGCACTCTGCAATGTGGCAGGAACAGCAGCTGCCAGATATTTCAATGCTTCCAACAAAATCAACAGACACCTGCAAGCCACTGGAATTAGACATTAAGTTTGTGAACTTCCCTCACCAGCTTCAGGTTCTTCTCCAGGATGTGCCATGTTGGCTCCATCACTTCAAACATCATGTAATACTGGATATTCTGCACAAAATTCAGCATCCGCTGCCGCAGTGTGAAAGCACCAGCAAACCTAGGGGAGAAATCACACCCACACAGCTCAGAACTAGCAAATGCCACGGAGAACTATCACCAGGCTTGCACAGCCAAGCAGAGCTAAATATTTCTGTCCTAGCAAATGCCTTGCTGCAGTGTGAGAGGGATTATAAAGTCACTGCAGACCATCTCTGATTATTTTCCATGGCTTTTCCTCAATTAGTAGGACTCAGAGTTTTGAACCTGTCGTAGACTTTAGATAGTTGCTTTTATAAAACTAAAATTTTGATATTAAATATTAAAACAACTTTACACACAATACTGAGTGAAACCTAAAATGTTAAAAATTGATGTCTCTGAGCCTGTCAGACATTTGTAAGGATCTTTTGCACTCAGTATTGTCTGAGCTATGTCATGAGGTATCTAATTAGCAAGAAGGAGACCCAAAACTGAAAACAACAACAACCAAAAACAGGCTGTACCACTTAGCTGAGTGCAGGGAGAATTGCTTGGCTGTCTTATTGCTGATCCAAACGTTGCACAGCTGCCTTTCCACGTGCTTGCAGTAGAACATGTGTCTGAAAAGCATCTGGTACCTTGTCAGTGCTTTCCTGGAAAGAAAGGAGAAGCCCATCTTCATCTCCAGATGAAGGGCTGTTCTGATTGACAGACTAAGCTGTGAAGGCTGAGGCTGCTCAGAGGTAAAGAGACTTCACACAATATGTTCCTCACGCCCTCAGATGCGCGCGGAGCTGCGCTGAACCGAAGCAAGAGAGTCACATTTGCAACCATCCCAATGAGCTCCTCTCCAAGGAGACCCTCCTCCGTATTTCCTGCCAGTGGGTACATCACCAGCCTCCTGAATTCCCTCCAGCTCCGTGCAGGGGTCACTCACACAGGGGCTGGGAGGGAGGGTTCAGAGACTGTGCTCTTGTACCCACCGCGCTCAGGCTGCGATGGCCACCTAAGAATTCACCGGGATTTCAGAATTCAGCCAGGAATTTAGCAAGATTTTCCAAAAAAGGGGATGAAAAGCTGTAACCAAGCTACAGGCAGCACTACCCCACCAGCAATGCACTGTCACAAGCAGATGGGGCTGCTTATTTATAGCTCCGGGACTGGATTCAGGTCTGTGCTCAGACACTTTGGCGTAGGTGTCTGCAGAGCTCCAGTCGATACAGTTCAGGAAACCTTACCAAATCCTATTTTCACTTCCATAGCTACCACCAGAGCTAGCACACTCTGTTGGGAAGGAACAGAAAAAATTCCAAAAGCATCATGTCGTTAGGAAAGTCTCACTGATTCAATGGAATTTTTAGAGGGGGAAATTCAGGGAGGAGTTAATTGCTGGCGTTCAGCAATTTGAAATCTGCCACTCTGTTCACACAATGCTGCTTGTCCCATTTGCTTGTGGCTCACAGCAGCGTTTTCTCCAGGGAAACAAGAGGCAAATTCCTGCAGAAAAATGAACCATTTGGTCCCTCACAACTCAGTTAAATGCAAAACAGCCTGTGACAGTAGCAACAGCCTGTATCCTTTGAGCCTGCAACCAGGGATACCAGAAAGTAAGTTTTTTTTTTTGTTCTCCAGATTGAGGAATGTTTGTTTCTTGCATGAAAAACCCCTTGTGAGAGTACCTCTTGTGTTTTTTTCCTCAGTGGGTTGATGCCTTACCTGTTTATGATGAGGGACAGAGGCCACTTCACAATGTAGTCAAAGGAAAAGGCCTCCAGGCCACTGAGGGTGAGCTCCGTGGGGTCTGCACTGATGATGGCCTTCTCCTGCTTTGTCTCTATGGCCAGCACCCTCAGGAGCTGTGTGATGAGGTCATGGGGCATCAAGTCGATCTGTAAGGGGAGAGCAGGGTAGAAATGAATCCACAGGACATCCACAGCTACTGTGGAACAACAGGCAAGGTGCCCATGGGCAGAGTCCCTCTCCAGTCATCACACCAAGCTAGGAAGCAGCAGGTTCTCACAGGCAGACAGATCTCCCCAAACCATGGCAGGCCTTCTGCTCAAAGTCAATTATCCTCTGCTTCCCATTCTCACCTTTAAATCATCCTTGAAGGGATCAGTGTTGGCTGTGCTCATCCTCAGGGCTAATTCCAGCAGAGCCTCCAGCCTCGTCGTTATGATGTCATCTACAGGCTTCTTAAGTTCCTCCTCTGTCAGATCCATGAAGTGAACAAAAAAGTCCCCTTGATCCATCAGGAAATAGTGTTTTATAGATCTGCTCAAGAAAACACAAGGACAATTGATCACTTTTTTGAACGCCCACGTTAATCCATATCAAACCTAAAGGAACAAATGCAATCAATTCAACGAGCCTGCGGGGTTTGATCACAAAATGTTTCTCTTTGTGGGGAGCACACAGCCATAAATAACCAGTTTGGAGACTAGTCTTTTATGGATGTCTCCTCCTCCCTACCTCCTCAGTCAGGACACTTCTGAGCAGTCAGATCAGGGCTGCTGCTGTTCTTTTTTTTTTTTTTTTTTTGCCTAGAAAAATGCAAAAGAAGTCCCAGGTGTGCTGGGTGTGGGGTTCTGCTGCTGCCCTGAACAACTTCCCAATCTCCTCCAGCTGAGGGGCAGCTGCCAATTCTGAGCAGAATCCTGGACTCCTCTCAGTGAACAAATATCTGTGCTGATTTTATTTTTTTTTAAATCCAGCAGACTTCTGCTGTAACAGGACACATAAACTTTGATTTTCACTTGGCATCAGGGAGAGTTACCTGCGGTTGGCACGGAGCTTGAAGTAGCTCTGAGGTGAGCCTGAGGATTAACCAAGTGCCTGGCCAGACATCACACATGACAACTGCAGACTTTGGAGCAAAAATAGGTGCAAAGCCATAACAGGGTGGCTCCAGAGTCCTGATCTGACTGGGCTAGACAAAGCTCTGACTTAGTTTTGGCAACAGCCTTCCAAGGAAGTTGGACCACAGACCCCCAGACATCTTTCCCACTCAACATTTCTATCATTTTAGACTTTTTTTCCCCCTCTTCAGAGAAGAAAAAAAAAACCCAAATCTTGGTTTTTTAGGTCAACCTTTCTAAATGGAAATAGAGAACACCTTGGTAATATCCCAAGAGAACAGAGCTAACTTCAAAAATTTATGTGCCTTAGCAGAACCAATCTCTTTATCACGCATTTAGTAAAATAAATCCAACCTTAGGTGAGCCACCAGCTCTTTCTCCTCCATCAGGAAGTCCAGAAGAACTTTGCTGGCATAGTTATATGCTTTTTCTATTTGTTCCACATAGGCTCTCTCTTTTAAAGTGTAGATGACCTCTTTAGCCACAGGGCAGGTGACATCTCGCCCACATTCCCGCACAACATTTAAATATTTCCCTGAAATGAAAAAGAATTTTAATTTAATTTAATTTAATTCCTGTACTCGTCCCTGCTGTATAGCAAACAGGGAAAACTTCCACACCACTCTCTTCAAGAGGAAGATATGTTGAGAAATGTTTACACTACATTGTGCTGAAAGTTGGAAAGGATTTAAGCACCTTTCAAAAGATGATACAGAATTTTAAAATAGGCACCTGGTATCACATTTAAGGAGATTTAGAAATGGTTTTGTTTCCAAGTGGGGACAAAACATCTCTGCAAGTGGCCTGAAGCTCTGCAGATCTGTTGCTCTGTTTCACAAGTCACTTTTGGAGGGCTTTGTACAAGGATAAGAGGTCAAATGCTTAAATTAACACTCAGGTGGTCGAACCTCAGCTGTCAAGCTCCATCCAGTTAGAAAACCTACTCACAAAACAGCAGTGACAGCCAGCTCCCCTTGCTGCTGGGCTCCTATGTGGCTTGATTTAGAGGATTTGGGGTTCTTTAGACTCTTCTATTGCTCTCAACCCAAGTGGACAACCCCATAAAGTGGCAAGGCACGGTGACATTTCCTTTCTCTCAACACAAGACCACCTTGTCTCAAGGTTCCTCTCAGAGCAGAAGCACCTACCTGTGCTTAGGATTTTGTCAGCCATTTTCTGCAAGAAGGAGGGAATCTGTTGCTGAACAACAGTGTATCTCTGATCCCAATACTTGTCATTATAGTCCTCCTGAATCTTCTCCTTCTGCAGCTCATGCTCCTCCACCATGAACTCACTGGACAGTTAAAGCAGATGTTTAGGGGCAGGAAGTGGTACAATGAGGATTACTTTTTTTGACCTGCAAACTGGTAATGTGATCTATCAGAAATAAGGTCTCACGAGGACACATCCAATCAAGAACTGAAATTAGTCTGTTTGTGAAGCAAGAGGAAAAGCACTATGCACTGTCTCTGCTCATGTGCAATGAGAAACAGAGTTTTACAGGGTTCATAAACCAAGGCTAAACATTATCTGTTTGTCAGTGCAGGGGTGAGGAAAGAACTGGCCTTTGTCCACCTTCTCACCAGCAGAAAGGCAGTGATTTCAGTGATTATCTGCAGCTTTGCCCCCCCACCTTAGGATTCTGAAAATGTGGGAAATAGAAATGCTGCACAAACTATCAGACACAGCAAGATGCTTCAAATGACACTACAAAAGCCAAAAAATCTGAGAGGGTTGTTTCAGCCCCCTGGGCAGTGCAGACTCGACAGAGCAGATCAGTATTTCTGAAGTTTTGCATTTCATTTCCATTGCTTAACTGTTCTTTACCTGTATGGATCATTAATGATGCCTCTGTATATCCACTTTTCCAGGATTTCAAAGTAAGGCACGCTGGCTGCCTTGGTTAAATACAGGCAAAGCTCCTGAGCCTGGCTGTCCCCCGTGTAATTGAAAGTCTTGTCGTGGAGCAAGCTGAGGGTTGATCCTCCCATACACTCACCCTTATCCACAGAAGTAGCTGGAATTTAAAAAGACCAATATAAGGCACTTACATCCTGAAAAGTCCCCCCAAAAAAAGCCCTAAATGGTCCACACATTGGACATGGCCCCTGAGCAGCCTGTGCAGCTGTAAGCAAGGGGCTGGACTAGGAATTTCCAGGGGTTCCCTCTGGTTATACACCCACAGAGAGCTGGAGAGGAGTTTGGAAAGGAGCTGAGGAGAGGCAGCACTGGTGGATTGAGCTGATGGGAAGGGCAAGGGCTGTGGAGGCAAAAGGCACAGGGGTGCCTCCTGACAACTCCAAAGGCACATTCAGCCCAGAATGCTCTTCTCCAGAAGTGGTGCAGTGTCCTTACAAGTACAATGCCCCTGGGCTTTCTTCTTAAATAAAGCAGGAAATCAAAATGAGACATGTCCTGCCTGTTTGGCTACCCTGCACAGTTCTCACAAGCTGTCAAAATATAACGACTGTGGTTTTGGAAACTTACCCAGTGAAGACAGAATCTCCAGGGTCCTCATTGTGGGCTGGATGTAAAACCACAGCTTCTGCAGTGACAGAAGGCCTTGCCTCTGAAGATGCTCCAGCTGGGTAATTAATATCATGTATTCTTTGATTAGAGTCCTCATGGCCGCAGCCAGAGCATGATTTACCTGTCCATACTCAAAGGAAGACTTCTCCTCTATAAACCTGCAAAAAGCAAAAAGAAAACTCTTTTTAAGGCAATGTAACTTGTATAATTTTCAGGAACTTCAGGACACTGTGCAGGCACACCAGTAGACCCTGTGCTCCCTCTCCCTTATTTCCCATCCCACACTTCCTAGAAGGGAAAGCTGTGGGAAGATATTTCCTCTCCAGCCACAGGGGAACTAGAACCATTTGTAAAAGCACTGTGTAGAAAGTGAGAACCAGCACACAAAGGTTCCTTCGGTCCTGGATGCCCAGAGGGGAGCAAAAAGCAGGAAATATGGAGAAATTCCCAGCAGAGTGGGAAGGGAAGCCAGAACAGGCAGATATATCCTAACTGCATTTTACCTGAAGTTACCAAGGCCAAGACTGGAAAGAAAAAAGGTATGTGAATAAAAAAGTGAACTGGCAGCACAGAGGAGAAACCCAGCAAAGAAATGTAGCTAAAACTGACCCGAATAAATTGTCACTCATTTTATACCTCACCCCCTTTAATTTAAATAAAGCATGGAAGTTAAGACCTGCACAATGGCAGATTCTCTGTTCTCACAAGACAGCCTCCTCCCCTGACAAAAACCAGCTTGGTACCTGGTGACAGCAGAGTAACTTGCTGCCACAGGAAGAATCCTGGTCACCAGCTCCTTGATGGACAAGTCCAGGTTTGGATCGAGGGAAAAGGCTCGGTTCTGTCTGCCCACCAGCGCCTGGGCTGTGATGTACCTTCCATCCACACCAATCAGAACGTACAGCAAATCCTCCACAATCATGGATTCCTGGGAGGCTAATGGCAAACTGCCTGTTTCCAAAGAGTAGACAAGAGAAGGACAGAATGTGCCATCATCATCCACCCGTTTCAGGCTCGTACGTTGCTTTCCTGGAGAACAGAATCCTTTGCTCATTTATACCCAAATCCAGGTGACAGGATCAGACATCCAACACCTGTGGCCACAGCTCCCGCTGCTGATCCTTCCACCCAAAAGGGCCCAGTTACTTCCAACACCAACAACTTCCCCGACCTCCTTGCCACCAAAATATTTAAATATCCAGAAAACAGCTCAAATACAGTCACAAAGAAAAAAAGTGCCAAGAGCCAAGTCTTGCTGAGTGTGAACATCTGAACAGCACTTCTGAATGAGAACAAAACACTAGAGATTAATGCAATTTTCCCTGTGTTTCACATACCTATTGGTACTGTTGTGTCAGTGCTCAGACTGGTGCCAATTAAGAAATCTCCAATAAGTGCAGGTCTCTCATACACCCAGGATGGAAATACTGGAATGGGCTGACCAGAATTCTTCTTGTTCTGCTTATCCCGGAGGATTTTTCTTGTAAGCTCAAGAGGCTGTTGGAAAAAGAGAAAGAGAGAGAAAGGAGAAAACCAGGAAACTTTCACAAGTCCAAAAAATGTTTAATTTCAAGGAGAATTTATTGATGGACTTGAGAACAGAAAGCAGAATGGCTGGTATTTCAGCAGCACGGTGTAGAGTTTCATTTACCAGCACCACTTTGTCTATTTGCCCCACTGCTGCTGCTGCAAAAAAGTATTTTTTTATATATTTGACCTTTTAATGTGGGGGTACATCAAATAATGCCTTTCTGCATCTGTCCACACTGGCCTGGGTGCTGGGGCACACCCAGGGGAGCAGAATGGGGACATGCACAGCTATCAGGCAGTGGTTGCTGGTTTGGAGAGAACATCACATGAAAGCAGCAAACTCCTTCCAGAAGCACCAACATCCCATTCCAGGGGCATTGAACACCTCTGAACTCAATGCCAAACACAACCCAGACAAATCCACCCGCAGAGAGCTGGAAAATGATGGAGATTTTTGCTCTGAGTGGGAGTTGGCGAAGGAAGTGAGCTCTTGAAGACTGAAAGACTTTCCACCCCCGGCTCTGACACTAAAATAAACGGAGTGCAAGATCAATCATCAGCTGGGGAAGCTTGTGAGATGCACAACCTACATGAACATTTGGAGCCCCAAGTGCACAAACACAGGGCTGATGAAGGCCATTTCTGAAACTCCACAGATGTGTGTGTGTGAACAGGGATATGCACAGGCTCATTTTACTTTCTTATTTACATCATGTGTGGGTGATCTGCTAAAAGGACCTCGATTTCCTCTGCTCCCCTAACAGAACTGGGACTTTCATATGGAGAGATAGGAAGCCTCAAGCAAGCTGCCAGCAATTCCAAGGACAGCTAAACCCCCCATGAAACTGCAAACCTCAGTTGGCTGTATGAACATGTTCTGCTTGGAAGAAGGGAAGCCACCAGTAGGTCTTCCCAAATGTCAGGCAGGAAAAATTTCTTCACTGAGAGAGTGAAGAAATCTTTGGAATAATTGGAACAAGGTCCTCAGGGAAATGGTGGTGTCACCACCTCTGGAAGTGTTCAAAACAGGAGCAGAAATGGCAGCTGGGGACGTGGTTTAGTGGGCATGGTGATATTCAGTCCAGGGTAGGACTTGATCATTCTCTGATTTTATCCTATAAAAAGAGGCAGGGCACTTCTGTTTGCAGTTCAACCAGCTCTAGTGTGACTTTGTTAACTGGCAGAGGTCAAAAAAGTCAACATTTTGGCTATAATGGACACATTCACCTGAAAGGCAACACTCTAACTTTCCCTACCTCGATGAGTCCTGGACCAAAACTGGTCCAAGCAGTAACTCCAATCTCTGCATGATCTGTCTGACAGTGCCGAGCAGTCCAAGGGCAGATGGCACAGCACTTGTGGCACTGGTGACAAAGCACACGTCTCAGGGGCATGAATCACCTTCTCTCAACTTCAACTTGCCTCGAAGTTGAGGTCACTGTCACTACAGGCTTCAACAACAGCCTGGAGAAAACCCCCAGGGCTGAGAACACAGCCCTCAGGTGGCACCCCAACACCCCGGGCACAGGGTGGCAGTTTGCCACTGACATGCTGAGGAACCTGCACCTGCCATCTTGAGCAATGGCAATGTGCATGGAGGGAGATGAAGGGCTTGTCTCTGAGGTCCAGAAACACCTCTAACTCCACTGGTGACCCTCACAGACACAAGATCTGTGTCAGAGGCTGAGCAGACCCAACACTTCCCAAGAATATCCTCCTGTCTCAGCCCTTACTGCTCCAACAGGCCCAAGCACCAGCCCATCAGGGCCTTTTAACACAGTTCCAGCTCTTTAAGTCTGAAGAGGCTATAAATGGAGCAGCAGGGAAGCACAAATCTTGGCTTGTGGTGGCACTTCAATCCCTCTGGCTGTGAATTGCACATCCCAGAGAACGGCACTTCCAGGTCTTTCCTCTTTTAGCAAGTTCACACATAAATGCTGGTAAGAAGATCAGTTATCTCACTGGAAATTCATCTTCCCCTCATGATCTAAATCACCCACTTGACTCAGATTGTCTGTGGAGGATCTGGATGAGTCAGGCCCAGTGTCTGTGCAGTATTTCAGTGTATGTGGGACAAGTCTGGTCTCACCACTGCTGACAGGGTGAGGGGTTGGACCCTTTGTTTAGGATTTGAGTTCTCCTCCACCATCGCATTCATGTAGGGCCCTTCACGCCCAGAGACCAAAAGCACAGGACATGGAAGGCCCATCCCTCTTGCTATTGAGGGCCTGAAGTGATCTGAGGCTTGTCCCCTGTTGGATTTTGCTGACCAGACATGAGAAGGCACTACAGACCTCTGACCATCTTTTCCTCTTCCCCCTCTGTCCAAAGAGCTCTCCATACACTGCTGCCCTTCTGCCTCCTGCAGCCAAAATATCCCTAGCTTGACCCATGAGTTTCTCACCATGTCTTTTCCCCTCTGTTTTTAAGGTTGAGCTACCACAGCACAGGTTTTTATACAAGTAATGACAGGAAGCAGAATTTGGGATTTAAGTAATAAATTGCCCTTTTGCACTCTGACCTCACAACCTACCGCTGCTAATGAAATGTTTAACAGCTTGCTAAGCCTGTGTCTCCAGCTGGTTTTCCTCTTCCTTTCTGTCTTTTTCCATGATGCCAGCTTCCTCCAAGCCCTGTCCAACCGGGCATTGGACAGTTCCAGGGATGGAGCAGCCACAGCTGCTCTGGGCAGCCTGTGCCAGGCTCCTCACAGGGAAGAATTTAACTGTGAATTTAAACTAAGAATAACCTCAAAGAATTTAACCTTAACTGACTGGAACAAAAAAAAAAAGGCCTCTTTTACTAAGAACAGCACCAAGATTTAATATGATCTGACTAAGCAAAGGGAAGACTTTGTGCCCAGAGCTTGGGAAGAGCTTTGTACCTGCTGTGCACTGGAGTTGGCCGTGACAGTGCCCAGCTGCTTGCGCAGCTCCTCCAGCTCCTGCAGAGACATCTTGGAAGTGGAAGTGGGGATGGAAAAGGTCGTGCTGCTGCTGGTGGCTGCGTTTGCTGCCAGTTCTGCCCTTTCTTTAGCATTTTGTTGCAGGTAGTGGAGTGTCTGTACATAGACAAAGAAAGAAAAGGTTCTGTGAATGCTGGGCAGCATGGTCTAAGGCAAGAAACACAAGAGCATACCCTGGCTGTACTGAATCTAACCACAGATCTCTCTGTCTCTGTTTCCCAAGTCTAAGTGAATTATATTAAGAGGACCATAACTCTCAGCAGGGCTTTAATAACTCAGTAAAAGCCAGAACTGGTTATTTGTTGATTTCTATAGGCTTCACTGAACTTTACCATCAGCTGTGCTTGAAATCATTGCATTGTTGCTACTCTTCAACATCCAGTTCTAAACGAGGAACCAACCTCTTTGTCTTCGGTGAGTTTGGACAGCAGATAAACTAAAGAATCCAGATGTCTTGTGTTTTTAGACTTCAGCTCATCGTACTTCTTTAAAAAATCTTCAGGAGTTCGAGAAAACTCTGCTATTTTCACCTGTAAGACACCATGTTAATATTCAATGGAGTTACAACTAAAATTAAACAGAATTAGAGCAACACACAGGTCAGGCTACAAAGATGCAAGGTTTCAGACAGAGTTAGAGACCTCCTAGCCTTTAGAGCTTGACTGCTGGATTGTTTTTAAAAATGAAAACAAAAAGCAGTCTTACAGTCAGTGTGTCTGGTCATGAGTGCCAGGCTATAATCTCTAATATTTGGGTGATATTTAGAAGAAAAGAGGCATATAATGCTATAGGTGCCAGTCATATAACTGCATTTTATACCATTTTCACTTCATCATGTAATCAAGGAATGGTTTGGGTGGGAAGGGAACTTCCAGGTGATCTTGTTCCACCCCCTGCCATGGCCAGGGGCACCTTCCACTATCCCAGGTTACTCCAAGCCCCATCCAACCTGGCCTTGGACACTTCCAGGGATTCAAGGGCAGCTTCTCTAGGCATTCTGTGCAAGGTTGCCACGCTCACAGGGAACAATTCCCACCCAGCATCCTACAAAACAACCTCCTTCTTTGAACTTGCCCCCACCTCAGTCCTAACAATCCACCCACCAACGCTCATGGATTCTACCTTCTCCCTCGCAGCCTTCCCGCTCCACCCCTGACCTGCCCACCCCCTGCTCTCCTCCAGGCCCCGGGGAAGAGCCGTCATTCCTGCGGGAGGGCGGGCAGACCTTGGCGCTGTGGGCGGAGACGTTGGTGGTGACATAGGGCGTGCGGTTCTTCTGCAGCAGCTCGATGTAGACCTCGGCGCCCTCGCCGCCGTGCACCCGCAGCAGGCTCAGCAGCTCGTTCACGTCGTGGTGGATGCGGAACTCGCTCATGCTCCCTCCTCGGGCCTCCCTGGGGGGGCACGGCAACCAACGGTTATCCCGGAGCTCCCAGGGAAAGCATCCCCGCCAGGGAGATGCTGCTGGGATGTTTGGCTGGGGCAAAGGAGGAGGAAGCAAATGGAACAGGGACGCTCCTTGGATGGTTTGCGTTGGGAGAGACCACAAAGCCCATTTCATTACATCCCCTTTTCCACTGTCCCAGGCTGCTCCAAGCCCCATTCAGCCTGCCCTTGGACACTCCTAGGGATGCAGGGGCAGCCACAGCTGCTCTGGGCTGCTGCAGCTGAGACAGGTCCAGCCAGGAAGACTAAACCTGGGGGAGAATCCCAAGCTGGGGTTGGCCAGCACAGGATTTTCTCATCTCAGCACGGGTCGGTGTCTGACAGGCTGACCCCGCTGCTGCTTCTGAAATCACTTAAAAGCAGTTTTTCCCAAGTCTAGGGGTCATCCTATTCCACTGCCCACTTTACTAACTTCACTCAAACCCTGCAGAGTATTTAAATAACAACTTTAGTACTGACACAGAACCTTGAGATTATCGCAGCCTAAAAAATAAAAAAACACCCTGGTGCTAAAAACACCCAGGCTGTGGGGTCAGTCCTGGAATGGGCCATTCACTTAAGAGTTGGACTTGATGATCCTTGAGGGTCGCTTCCAATCAGAATATCCTGTGATTCTGTACATGAGAAGTAAGATCCTGAATCACGAATCGTGGAAATAAATAAGGAGTTTCACGTGACATGCCGCACAGATTGTATCAAGCGGATACAATCCACATCAATGTATCAAGCACAGGGACACTCTTTTGTTTTGCCAAGATCATGGAATCACTTAGGCTGGAATAGACTCCTGCAAGCCTCGGTCCAACTCTCCATTCAAAACTGACTCAAATTAGAACAGGTTTTGCAGGGCCCGCTCCAGCCCAAGCTTCAATATCTTTAAAGGCTCTGGTTCCCCCACCCCTTCGGGCCCTGATCCTAGCGGGATTTCCCGCGGGCTGCTGAAGTGTCTGGGGGTCAGGGGCGTAGGGAACGAGGAGAAGCTGCGGGAGCTGGGCTGGCTCGGCTGGACACGAGGAGCTGTCTGCTGGGGCCACCGGCACAGCCGCAACCCGGGAAACCCGGACGGGCCCCGGGCAAACAGAGGGGGCATCTCCATTCCCGGGATGACCTGAGGAGCCCGGGCAGCATTTCAGCCGCGTCCTGCTCCGCCCCGTCCCACCCTCCATACCCCACCCTATCCTACACTATCCATCCCATCCCATTCTATCCCGTCCCATCCCCATCTCTACCTGCCCGCCCGGAAGCGCCGCCGCTGGCGCCGGGAAGCGCGTCCTGCGCATGCGCACCCCGCGGCGCGCTAACCCGGCAGCGCGCCCCCCGCGCACGCGCAGTGCGGTGAGGGGCGGAGCGCCTCGCGCCTGCGCAGTGCCCGCGCTGTCGCGCCATGCTGCCGCTGCCGGCGCGCCTTCACGTCCTCCTCCGTGAGGGGCTCCCTCCGCTCCCTCAGGATCCCGCATCCCCGCGTCCCCCTCAGCCCGCGCCGCCCTTCACCTTCACCCCCCGCCGCCTCCGCCTCGGCCCACAACACCCGCTCTTCGAGGTGAGGCGGCGCCGCGCGCGGCGAGCCCCGCGGGGCTGTGTGGGGGCCGCTCCCAGCGCGGCTTCCGCCGGAGCAGAAGGGTTGGCGGTGTTTCGCAGCCCTGCCCGCCCGCCCACAGCCACTCTCTGCTCCTGTCTAGGATGGGGACGTGCACAGGCACCTCTACCTGCAGGGCGTCCTCACCAGCCTCGAGGAGGTGGCCGAGAGACCCAAGTAAGTGAGGCGGTTTCGTCGCCAGAGGTGCTGGCGAGCTCTGAGTCCGCCTGCCGTGGAATCAAGGAATGGTTTGGGTTGGAAGGGTCCTTGAAGATCATCTTATTCCTCCCCTCTGCCATGGGCAGGGACACCTTCTGCTAGGCCAGGCTGCTCCAAGCCTTGTCCGACCTGGCCTTGGACGCTTCCAGGCATCCAGAGGCAGCCACAGCTGCTCTGGGCTGCTGCAGCTGGCACAGAAGGCTAAGCCTGGGGAAGAATCTTGGTCTTGCTCCTGTCTTTAAAATCCAAGAAATACTTTCGAGTGTTGTGTGAGGTTCACCTGTGGATGCCTCTTAAAAAAGCATTGGCACAGAGTTGTCATCCACAACTACAACTTTTACATCCAGCAGCCAATTAATTAGCTAACTTATTGCATCATGGCCTGTTTATTCTTCACCGAAGCACTGTTTAAGAGGAGGATGATCTAGATGATCCTGAAGCCACAAAGGTTAATAAGTTTCCAGTGGGAGTTCGTTTCTAGCTGCCAGCACCATTGTGATCTTCCTTCCTTTGCACCTGTCATTTAATTTTAAGTCAAAAAAAGCCACAAGTATTGTGGCTGCAGATGAGAGTTTAGTGGAAGGTGGCCCTGCCCATGGCAAGGGGTTGGAATCAGATGAGCTTTGTGGTCCAATCCAACCCAAGCCATCCTTTATCTCTGATAAAGTCTTCTAGAGGGGATGTTTGCAGCTGAAATTAAGGCTCTAATGCAGCTTAAAGCATGGATGTCCTGATTTCCCTGCAGGGTGTCCGAGTTCAGCTGCCACATCTCTGGCTGCAACCAGGTGTTTGACACGCTGGAGAGCTACGAGCACCACTACAACACCCTACACAGGAATGTCTGCTCCTTCTGCAAGCGCTCCTTTCCCTCTGGGAATCTCTTGGATATCCACATCTTGGAGTGGCACGACTCTCTCTTCCAGATAATGGCTGAGAAGCAAAATATGGTGAGCTGCCATGTCCAGCCCTTGCCTCGTGGTTGGTGTGCACTTGTTTTCTTTCCAGCTATGTCTTTTTTTCTTTCTCCTGCCTGCCTTTCAGTACCAGTGTCTGGTGGAAGGCTGCACGGAGAAGTTCAAGAGCAGCAAGGACAGGAAGGATCACTTGGTGACCGTGCACCTTTATCCTGCTGACTTTCGGTTTGACAGGCCCAAGAAGGTGAAAAGGTAATTGCAGAACTTTCCTCTTGTCCTGCCAGGAAAGTGGGGAGGGAATTGGGATTGGAATTGGCATTGCTCAGCGTGGAGAAGAGTAGCTCTGAGGTGACCTAATTGTGGCCTTCCAATGCCTTAGAGAGCTACAGGAAACATGGAGAGAGAATCTTTACAAGGGATGGAGTGCCAGGAAAAGGGGGAATGGCTTCCCATTCCCAGAGGGCAGGGTAGGATGGGATATTGGGAAGGAATCCATCCCAGAGGGACTCATTTCCTCATGAAGTACCTTTGATTTCCTTGGCTCTGGGCTCAAGTGGCAGCTCCTGAGCCAGGATGTAAAATTCTGTCTTTGCAGTGGCTCCAAGCACACGAGCTCTCCCGGGGAGCAGGGCTCCAGTGTGCCCATGGATGTGAGCATGGAGATGGCAGAGCAGTTCCAAGGGAATCCCATGGAAACAGGGCCTGAGGAGAACATGGAGATCTCTCAGCCTGCAGCCAGCCCTGGCTCCTCGCTGCCAGAGAAACGACTCTACAAATCCAGGTCTGTGCTGTGGCCTCTGGGGCCACTCCATCTTATCAGCCCTTTGCAGCATCCTTTCGGGTGTTGCTGTGCTGAAGATAAAACAGGCAGGAATCCCATGTGTGCTTCCAAAGGCATTTTTGAAAGAAGGAAGTGTAAGGAAGAGCAGAACGTGGGTATGCTGGGGAAGCTGCCCACCTGATCTCTTCCCAAGGTATTGCAGGATGCTGCTTCTGCTCTCCTGCTCCTGCTTATCAACCACTGCAACTGCCCCAGTGTTACATTTGGTGACACCTTGCTGTAAAGAGGCCTCCAAGACAGGAATGGGCAGAGTACATCTCACCCATTCTTTGGTGATTTATATGTTCTGCTCTTCCCATAACCTTGCTCTTCCCACTCTGGGAGCTTCAAATGACCCACAGAGCATTAAGCATCCCAGTGAGCCTGTGAGGGCTGGGCTGTTAACTTGGATTAAAGCCTGTCTCCCTTTCCAGGATCCCATCCACAATTTGCTTTGGACAAGGTGCCACCCGAGGATTTAAAGGACCACGGAAGAAAGTCTGAAGGTCAGTGCAGCAGATTTGTGCAAGATGAGCAGGCATGGAGCCAGTGCCACCAGGGATATTTCCAGGTCCCACTCCATGGAATAAACCACTCAAACCAATTCAAGCTCTGCCAGCATTTGGGGATGGGTTCCTGATGCCAAACAGAACTGGCACCACCTGACTGAGTGAAGAATCCTCAAGATTTTGGGAAGAAGAACCCAGAATGTGTAGTGAGGTGTTAAGGAAGCTGTCGTGCAGCTGAGGCTGCACGGGATTGATTTGGTGTTTTATATTTTGCCTCTCGGGGGTAAAAAATAGATGCAAGAAATTACAAGACAACCACATGACTGTATGGAAGCTGGACTCACTGAGAAAAGAAAATGGGGGAAGAAACACCATTGGTCCTTAGTTCTGACTTTTTCCATCTTGCTGAAGTCTTCTGTGCACCCCAGCACCTGCTCTGAAAGGTTTGTCTGGGCCAGGAGAAGCATTTTCACAGGGACTTAAAATAAAGTGGCTTCCAACCAGGTGAATAAATAAAAGGATTTTTTACAAAATTGCTTCATAGAGAATTTAAGTGCTGTTTTGAAGCCCAGGCAGAGTCAGATGTGTGGAATGAACTTCCCTCCCTTTGCTGCAAATGCTGCCAAAATCAGGTTGGGATGGAGGTTGTTTTCCCTGTTGCCTTTCCCTTCCTTTGCAATCTCATCCTCCTGGAAAAAGCTGAAAACACAGCCACTGGCCTTGGGGTCCTGGGGAATCCTGACACACCAAAATTGTGCATAAGATAAAGAAAAAAAAGATGTTTCTGGAACAATGTTTATCCAAGAAGCTTAGGATCTATAATTGCATTTTTTTTTCCCTTCCCCCGCTCTGTGAGGAAATAGAAGATCAAAGGGGCTTTGAAAAATCCTTGCAAATGGGAGCAGGGAATGATGTTTACCAAGATGTAGGAGATTTCCCAGTGAGTTTAAAAAAGCTTCGCTCTGTTTAAAACTCATCCAGCTTGTCCAGCCCTAATCCCTGCTCCGTGGGCTCTGGAGAGTGCTGTCTCCAGCAGGCAAACCTTGCAGCCACACAACTGCACAAGGACATCTGTGCAGGGACCCAGAATTACTTCCTTACACTAAAGCCCCCAGTGAGGCTTTTTCCCCACCCTGGGATACCTGGGAATGGGAAGCAGGTGCCACGCTACTGGAAATGCCCGCAGGCTTTGGCATGTGATGGTCCAAACGTCAGGCAGCAGCGCAGTCTGCTCTTCCTTACGTGTGCAGGATCACGAGTTCTGACCCGGGATCGGCTTTTTCCCAGAGTCCAGGGTCAGAGAGTGCCCGCCCTTGCTCTTGGGAAACAAACCGAAGTTGCAGTTACAGCCTCGGGGCTCCTGGCTCCCTCTCTTCTGTGCCACCAGCTTTTCCCAGAGTCCCCGGGCAACAAAGTATTTCCCAGCTGGCCAGTGGCTGTCAAATCCTCTTATTTCAAGGCAAAACTTGAATTTCCCATTTCTCCAGAGATCGTGCACTGGCAGGAGGACACGGACCTGCCTGCTCTGGAGAGCCCAGAGGTGCACGGGGTGCCATGTCCCTGAGCAGCAGGACCCAGGGCCAGGAGGGAGCTGTGGGATGGGCGGCACTGGGACCTGGATCCACCCAGTGGCACCAGGGACACGCGAGCTGGGCAAAGTGCGAGGCAGGTGTGGCAGGAGGCAGCCATGGACAGGTAGGTCCCTGCTAGCCCCAGTGGGCATCAGGGGGTGCTGGGGTCAGGGAGGAGCTGTGGGCACGGGCACAGGCTGTGGGCCAGCTTGTGCCATCCATGTGTCTGCTATCTATCCCTTCTCCACCCCAGGGCCATGGGGCTGTGCAGTGTGACCGTCCTGCTGGGCATTGCTCTCCTCCTGCTGGCACCCGGCAGCACTCAGGTGAGCCCTGCCTCAGCCTGCCCTCCTGCTGCCCCCTCTGATGAGGGGAGCCACGTGTGACCCCCCTCGGAACCCCCTTGTCTCCCCACAGGCTCTGAGCAGCTCCCGCTGGAAGGACCTGGCCACAGAGCAGGATTTGGCTGAGGAAATGTAAGAGGCGCTTGCATCTGGCTTGCAGGAATCAATAAAGCAACACCCCAAAATGGGAAATGTTTGAGGGGAATAAATCCCCCTTGTTACTTTGTGCCCCCTAAAATGAAGAGTCTCCAGCTGCATCTCTCTTCCTCCCCAAATTATACAAACTCCCTGAGCATCCAGCTGGTTTCTCTATTCCTTTAGTGGAACAAATAGTTAAGTTAGCCCTCTTGCACCCTGAGATCCCAACTGGTGCTTCCTGGGGTGTGGGGAATTTCAGCAGGGTCCCTGCACTCCACTGGGGTGGGATTCCCCTGGGGCAGGGTGGTGTTTGGCAATCTTTCCTTGCTGATTTTGTTCCCCTCTTCCAGCATCCTGGGTGTAGGAGCCATCGAGCCATCAGAGGAGGGTGAACCAGGTATAAGGGTCTTCTCCAGCAGTGCCTGGGCCAAGAGGGGCCCACCCCAAGTCCAGTCAAGACCAGAAGAGGATCGTGACCACCTCCACACCCCCCAGGATGATGCCAGGGAGGCCAATGCCCGTGTGCCATTCTCGATGCTGGGCCTGAAGGTGCAGAATGGCCCGGAGGAGGATCGTGACCACCTCTACCACCCCCAGGGTGATGCCAGCGAGGCTGACACCTACAGGCCACCCCGGATGCTGTCCCTGAAGGTGCAGAATGCCCCGGAGGAGGACCGTGACCACATCTACCACAGCTGAATGGAGACGTGGCCAAGCTGGGAAATGACGGGTGGGAGATGCCCCTGGGGCTTCCTGAGGAAATCTGCCCCTTCCTACCCAGTCTTGAGCCTCACTAATAAACCCTTCCACATGCTGGTGGGCTCCTCATTACTGGCAGAAACCTGCTGCTAATTGCAGGGCCCCCCAAACCTGCAGGAACTCCCTCAGGAATTACCCCAAGGCACCGGGCAAGGTAAGGATGATGCCCCGAGACAGGAGACTCAGCCCATCATCCCAGTCTCAGTTCAGCCCAGGTGAGCCTGAGGCCAGGCAAACTCAGCACATTGCTGGTGCGCCCCAGAAGGTGCCACAGGCTGTCCCCTTCCTGGGGAACACACTGACCTATGCTCCATGAGGCTGCTCTTGCCCAGCCCAGCATCGGAGAGCAGTGTGGTGGAGCGTGGGGGGGCTCAGTGAACCCCAACATTTCCCAGCTAAGGCAGGACCTCGCAGCAATGATGTCCCATCTCCCAGCAGCACCTAGAAAACCCTTTAATAGCGAAGGCAGAGGTGGTCCCCACTGCTGGCTGTCACCCCAAGCAAGTATTGCTCGCCAACGGGTCCCGGTCCCCTCAGGGGGGTAAGGCAGGGGGTGGATGGGCTGCAGGAGGCCGTGGGAACCTGCACCACCCCAGGGACCTGCACCTCCTGGGCTCAGCTGTCGGTGAAGTTGGCCTTGCGCTTCTCCACGAACGCCGTCATCCCCTCCTTGCGGTCGCTCTGGGACAAGCAGAGAGGTCAGGTCCTAGGGGCTGCAATAGCCCTGTTATCCCTCGTGCCATGGGGCTGATGCCCCTACTCACTGTGGCAAAGGTGGCGTAAAAGAGGCGCTTCTCTGTCCTGTTCCCCTCTGTCAGCGTCGTTTCGAAGGCTGAAAGCAAGGGAGAAGTTGGGGAGACCCCTCTGCCTGGCCTCGCAGCCCCCACAAGGGGTTCCCATGTGGCCCCCAGCTCCTACCAGCATTGACTGACTCCTTTGCCATGGCAGCCACCAGCTTGGAGTTGCTGGCGATCTTCTCAGCGCAGGCAATGGCTGCGTCCAGCAGCTTCTCCACGGGGTAGACCTTGCTGACCAGACCTAGGACGGGCAGTGGGAAGTGGGGGGATGGCTCCCTGCCAGGCCCCTGCAGTGCCAGGGCTGCCCCTTGCCCCCACCTGCCTCCTTCGCCTCCTTTGCCGAAATCCGGTCCCCAGTGAGCACCATCTCCATTGCCAGTGACTTCCCCACTGCCCTGGTCAGCCTCTGCGTCCCACCAGCACCTGGGCATTTAGGGAAGGGAGAGGTTCAGAGAGGGATGCCTGGCTGTTGCCACGCCAGCTGGGATGGAAGCCCCTGGAACGTGCCTGCTGCTCACCTGGGATGGTTCCCAGCAGGATTTCAGGCTGCCCAAACTCTGCCTTCTCCCCGGCGTAGATGATGTCACACATCATGGCCAGCTCACACCCGCCTCCCAGCTGGGACAGGGCAGACAGAGATGGGTCAGGGGGTGCCAGAGTGGGGACAGGGGGTGCAGGGACATGTGGAGGACACTCACAGCGTAGCCGTTGACGGCGGCAATGATGGGTTTGCGGACAATGGAGACCTTGTCCCACCCAGATAGGAAGCCGCCGCTGTAGGACTCCTGGAAGGTTTTATTCTGCATCTCCTTGATGTCTGCACCAGCTGCAAAGGGAAGTGCAGTGGGACACCAATCCGCTCCACAGCTTTGGGGTGAGCAGACGCCCCCCTCTTACCTGCAAAGGCTTTCTGGCTACCGGTGAGGACAATGGCTCCCACCTGCGGGTCGCTCTCCATGGCCTCCAGCGCCCGCCGCAGCTCCGCCATGAGCCCTTCGCAGAGCGCATTGAGTGCCTTCGGCCGGTTCAGCTGGATCAGCCCCACGTTCTTCTGTGCTCCCGTCTTCTGCACCAGCAGGTACTGGAATGCGGCCCCTGCCCGCCACACCAGCACTGGCCCGTTAGCCTGCCGGCTGCCGGGCACCGGGAGGACCCCCGGCCACCCTCGGCGACGCCTGGCCACCGTCACTCCGTGCTATTTAAAGGCGACCTTGATGGCAGCGGTCACCGGCAGCCGGCGGGAGCTTGGCTCAGAGGAGCTCCCAATGCCACCCCAGCCCGCGAAGATGCCGTGACTAGTCCGTGCTGGGACAGTGTGCGTGGCCCAGGCACCCAGTGCTGCGAGCTGGTGCATGGTCCAGCGACCCCGGTGCCCGGCGCCGGGCCCCAGCGCCACTGCCCGTACATGGCGCAAGGTCCCGGTGCCCGGCGATGGACTCCGGAGCGCAGCTCCGGAACCACGTGCAACTCGCTGGGCACAGGCCCAGTGCTGGGACCGTACCTTCTGTTGGGTCCCGGTGCCCGGTGCTGTGGCCCTGGCACACAGCCCAGGGACTCCCGGCTCTGGGACCGTACATGGAGTGTACACGGCACTAGTGTCCCGGTGCCGTGGGCTGGTGCGCGGCCCAGGGATCACGTGCAGCGCAATGGGCACATGCCGCCCGGGACTACGACCGTGCCCGGTGCAAGGACCCGGTGCCCGGCGCCGAGCGCGGCCAAGCCCACCCACCCACGGTGCCCCCCCGATGCCCCGGTGCTCACCGGAGCTGCAGCGCCGTGCGCCGCAGGGGCCGCGGAGCGGCGGCGGGAGGCACGCTCGGGGGAGCGCGGCGGTGACGGTGACGGCGGCGGGGCGCAGGAGCGCTCGCAGCGGGGCGGCCATGGCGGAGCGCGGAGCGAGCCCCGCCCCTCCCGCCGCCGCCCATTGGTGCGGCCGGTCCCGCCCCGCCAGGCGCTGTCCCCATTGGCCGAGGCGGGGCCGCGGGGCGGGGCCGGGATCCCCGGGCCGTGGGAGGGGGCGCGGGGTCCGAACCCTCCC
Source organism: Sylvia atricapilla (assembly GCF_009819655.1). Classification (NCBI taxonomy): domain Eukaryota; kingdom Metazoa; phylum Chordata; class Aves; order Passeriformes; family Sylviidae; genus Sylvia; species Sylvia atricapilla. The sequence continues at coordinate 31,279,066 of NC_089147.1, forward strand.
CGAGGGGGGGTCCCGCCGTGCTGCCCCGCGGGGCGCGGCCGGGGCCGGGCCGGCGGGGTTGCGGGTCTAGAGGCGCCGCGGGGAGCGGGAATAGAAGGGGAAAGGGTAAGGTGGGGGGATTTCCCCTCCGCCCCCCGCGCGGGGACTAGGGGGGAGTGCGGGGGGCGCGGTGGTAGCGCGGCAGCGGGAGCGCGGCCAGGGAGGAGTGGAGAGGAGCGCAACGAGCCGGCGGCATCTGCGGGTCCGGTGAGCCCCGCGGCCAGGGAGGGAGAGGCGGGGGTGTGAGTGTGTCCCGCTGTCGGGTGTTTGCGAAGCCAGAGAAACGCGTGGGTGCGAGCGTGGGCGGGAGCATCATCCACACGGCTGTGCGGAGCATCGTCCACACAGCTGTGCGGAGCGCGCGTGTGCGAGTGTGTGCGGGAGCATCATCCAAGGGGCGTGCAGGAGCGTGCGTGTGCGGGAGCATCATCCACAGGGGTGGGGGGAGCGCGTTTATGCAACGCGCGGGTAGCTGCGTGTGACACACGCGTGCGCGTCCCCAGCACAGGCGCAAGCGGGGCGCGTCGGTGCGCGGTCCCCCGCCCGCGGCCGGGGGCGGCTGAGCGGCGGGGCTCTCCCTCCCTCCCTGCGGCAGGTGCGGGATGCGGCGGAGCGCGGCGGCGTGCTGGGCGCTGGTGCTGCTGGCCGCCACCTTCTGCGACACGGTGGCCGGCAAGGGTGGGCGCGGCGGCGCCCGGGGGGCGGCCCGCGGTGCGGCGCGGGGGGCGGCCCGCAGCCGGCCGAGGGCGGCCGTGCCCCGGTACGGCTCCGCCGGGGCGGCGCTGCGCGTGGCGGGGGCGGCGGCGGCGGGAGCGGCGGCCGGCGTGGCGGCGGGGGCGGCCCTGCGCCGGGCCCGACTGTCCGGAGAGCTGCAAGCGGGAGACGGCGCCGAGTACCGCGACGGCAACTGGACGGCGGCCGCCAGCGCCTGGACCTCCGCCGCGCCTTCCGAGACCCCGGCGGGCCGGGCGCTGCCCTGGCTCTGCCCGCTGGCCGCCCTCCTCCGCCGCTGATGGATTTCGGGGGACCTGACTGTGCCCGGTGCACCCACGACGCCGCGAGGACCGGCCGCCCCCACCGGGGCTGAGCCCCACCCACGGCCGAGCAGCGGCTCCCGGGGCTATGGCCACCCACCGCCGGCGGGGCAGGACCCCTGCGGAAGACCCTTCACGACCACCCCTTCACTCCGAGCCAAACCCCGCCGGCTCGGGCACCCCTCTGCACCGCGCCCCTGTCCGTGGCCTCGCCGTGTCCGGAGGCCGAGGAGGCGGCAATAAAACTGGGCGAAAGCACGTGTGGCTGGATGCGGGGCGAGGGGCGGGACCCTGGGATGGCCAGCGCCCGGCCCCTGCCCCCCCCCCCCGGCTTTATTTCGGGATGGAGGCTCCAGAGCAGGTCAAAACCACAGCGAGGCAACTGCTCCTTGGCGGTTTCCAGGTGCCAGCCGGAGGCACCAGCGGTGCCCCAGGCATTCCGGGGCGGGCACAGCTCTCCATGGGAGCATCACAACAGCGACACCACAGGGCATCCTGTCCCTCCTGCCCCAAACCGGGGCAGCCCTGGCAGAGCCACTTCAATCACACACCAGAGCTCCCTGCTGAGGTGTCCCCAGTCCACATGGCTGCAGGCTGTGCCTGTCCAGTGACAGGTCTCAGTCCAGTGTCACCCTGCCCAGGCGTCCTGCTCGGAAGTCCCTCAGGAACTCGTAGGCAGCAGCTGGGTAGTTGAGCATCATCATGTTGACATTCCCTGTCAACAGCGGATACAGGAGTGTCAGCACAACCTGGAGCTACCCTGGGATCCCCAAAAAATCCCGGCCCCTGCACCCCAGATGACCCACCTGTGCCTGTCAGCACCTTCACCTTCTGTGTGCGCCCCTGGGTGAGGGCCACGTGCTTGAGCAGGGCCTCGATGTGGTCGCAGGGCTGGCCCAGCCCGTAGTGCTGCACATACCTGCCAGGGGAAGATGGCTCACGCCCCGCTGCTCCTGCCTGTCCCCAAAATTCCCTGGGGATGGCACCCCCAGCACCCTCTTGGGATCCCTCCCCGCTTCCCCACTGGCCCACCTGAACTGCTGCTGCTTGTTCAGGGTGAACAGGAGGTAGTCAGCCATGACATCCTCTCCCACCAGGTGATCATGGATGGCTCCTGGAAAAAAAGCCCCAGCTTCCCTAAGCCCTGCTGAGCCCTGGCCAACTCTCCTTCCACCCCCTCACACCCACGAGTCGTGAGCAGCTTTGGGTTGTCACCCCAGCCTTGGGTACCAAGCCCAGAGGCCACATTTGGGGACTGCCCCTGGCCACCACCTCACCACACAGCGCCAGCTTCATGCCTGTCTCCACATCCCCCAGCCTGGGGGGCAGCACGCCAGGAGTGTCCACCAGGTACATCAGGGGCTTCTCACACACCTGGCACGGGGGAGGCAGGGCTGGTAATTAGCACCACACAGCTAATGAGAGGCACTGACCTTAAGGTCTTGCTGCAAAGGAGACCTGAGCAAGCCTCCTGTATGCAGGGGCAGTACCTGGATCTTGGACAGCACTGCCTTGGTGACTCCTGGCTCACCCCCCACTGCAGTGGCTTTGCCTGGGGGGACAGACACTGTCACAACACACGTGACACTGTGCCCACCTCCTCCCCGAGCCCTGGCACTGTGCAGAAATACCCTTCTTGAGGTGCAGCCTCCGCAGGGAGTTGATGAATGAGGACTTGCCCACGTTGGGCACGCCGATCACCAGGATATTGTACTCGGAGCTCTGGAAGTCGGGGAGACACAGGCAAGGAGCAGCTGGTTACCAACCACCCACCCCTGCAGCCAACAGGCAGCTGCCAGAGAGAAATATCTCAGTGTTTGCCAGCACTTCTGGCACATGTAGGAGCAGCCTTGTTCCTTGGCTGGAGAGGGGGGTGACCTTCCCTCTGCTCTGCACTGGGGCAGCCTCACCTCAGGCACCGGGGGCAGTTTTGGGGCACCACAATATAAAGGAGATGTAAAACTGTCAGAGTGTCCAAAAGATGGGAGTGGGTCTGCAGGGCTGGCTAAGGTCACTTGGGGTTTGTTCAGCTGAAGGAGAGGCCAGACCTCCCCAGGGGCTGCAGCTCCTCCTGAGGGCAGCTCTGATCTCTGCTCCCTGGGACAGGGACAGGACCCAGGGAACAGCTGGAACTGTGCCAGGGGAGGGTCAGGCTGGAGATCAGAGAAAGACTCTTCCCCCAAAGGGTGCTGGGCACTGCTCAGGCTCCCCAGGGAATGGGCACGGCCCTGAGACTGCCAGAGCTCCAGGAGTGCTTGGACACTGCTCCCAAGGATGCACAGGGTGGGATTGTTGGGGTTTCTGTGTAAGGCCAAGAGCTGGACTGGATGGTCTTTGTGGGTCCCTTCCAACCCAGGATATTCCAGGATATATGACCCCCTGTGCATGTCTCACCTCGGCCCTGTGGTAGCGTGGGCCCTCGGCCACCAGCCTGGCCACCATGGGGACAACCTGCAGAGAACAGGGACAGGGCTGTTGCTCTCCATGGGGCTGGGAGCTCACCAGGGATCAGGGCTGGGCTGCTGCCCCACTACCTTCTTGACATTGACATCCCGCTGGCAATCAGTGAAGACTACGTGTGAACATCCCTGCTGCCTCAGCTGCTCCAAGACCGCCTGGAGGGGACGGGAAGAGGCACTGCTGTCACCTGCTTGTGACACCACCGCTGCCCCCCCGCCCGGCCCTGCCCCGGCGCTCACCGGCTGCCGGCGGGGATCGGCCAGATCCATCTTGTTCATCACCAGGACGTGAGGGCGGATACCCAGCGCCTCCTGCAGCGCGGGGTTACGGCCCGACAGCGGAATGTGGCTGCGCTAAGGACAGTGACTGGGAGCGTGGACAGAAAGGGGAGTGGAGAGGAGGTGGAGAGGGGCAAGGGTGGTCTGGAGGGACAAGGGAGAGGGTTCTCCGGCCGCTGTGGAGGATATTCGAGCGTCGTGCACCTCCACGAGACAGTCGGCGCGCCGCAGCGCCAGGCGCATCTGCCGCAGGCCTGCAGCACACAGCACAGCGCGGGCTGAGCGCGCAGCGGGCACACGAGGGGGGAGGAACTCGATCCGCCGCGCTGCAGCCCCTCACCTTTCGCCATGTGGCGCGGGAACCACGAGGCCACATCGCGGCCGCCGAAGTCGAAGCGTTCCCGGAACGCTCCCGGGCCCGTCCCCGCCGCCCGCAGCGCTGCCCACATCCGCATGGCTGCGGCGCTGCCGCACGTCACTTCCGGCGCGACCGGAAGCCGCCTCAGAAACAGCAATGGCGGAACCGGTACCGCCGCCACCGGGGCCTCCGGGGGGCTCGGCTGCATCTCCCGGCGGCACGGGGAGTGCCGAGGCCCGCGGGGGGCACAACGTGCCCCCCGCGGGCCCCGGCACTCCCCGTGCCGCCGTTTCTGAGGCTCAACCCCCTCGCCCACCCGCCCCTCAGCCCACCCCGGCGCCTCCCCCGCGGCCCGGCCCGACGCATGACCCGCTGGACGACCCCCGCTACACCATCTCCAGCACCAACTGGTATTAACGCCGCAGCCCCCGCTCGATGGATCCACTCCCGCCGCATCCACCCCGCCACGGAGAGGAAAGAAGGCGCCGGCGCGGAGGTTTCTCAATAAAGGAGACCCAAGGGCAAAGCACCGGGGTTTATTTTGATGCCTCAGGACTGAGGCGCGGGGACGGGCGCCTGGAAGAGCTGGTTGAGCCGCTCGGCCTCTCGCCAGCCCGACAGCAGCGCCCCGTGGGTGGTGGAATAGAAGGTGCGGTGCGTGGCCTCGCCGGCGAAGAGGAGCTGCAGGGGCTGCGGAGAGGCGGGCGGTGAGCACAGAGGCCGCGGGGCTGTGCTAGAACAGCCTCATCTCCCGCACTCCAGCACCCCGCGGGGACACGACCGCATTAAAAACCCAGGAGCGGGCGCTTCCCCTTCCCTAGGCACCCACCCCGCGCCGTGAGGAACGTGGGAAGCGGTTGGGAGGAGCCGCCTGTCCACGACTTCTGTGGAAAAGCCCCCAGCCCCCGTGGAGCTCGGCAGGTGACCTGAGCATTGGTGACCCCGCAAAGGGTCAGCAGTGCCGCCTCCCTGTGCTCCTGTCCCCACTCCCGTCTGTGTGTCCCCGCTGCACCCGCTGGGGCCGAATCCTCACCCGGGGGTCCCGGGGGTCTTCGGGCAGGGGCTGTGCGAGCACATCGATGTCTTCCCCCGAGCTGCCGACGGCCACGTAGCTGTAGGAGCCGAGGGTGTAGGGAGCGCTGCGCCAGCGGGACCGGAGCACGCTCTTGGGCGCGGGCAGGTCGGGATTCCCTGCGGACGGGGGTTAGCGGTAGGATCGGGAAATGCCCCAGGGGCGACGGGCGGGCCGGGAGGGCGGGGCAGGCACCTGTCATGGTGCGCAGGACGCGGGTCATGGCACTGAGCACCTCGGCGTCGCTCAGCGTCTCCATGTACTCCGACTCCTTCCCCGCGATGAAGCCGCACAGGACGTGCCCGTGCCTGGGGGCGGGAATGTGGGGCTGAACGCTGCTGCCCCTCCCCGTGCCCACCAGCGGCCCAGAGGAGGCCTGGAGGACGCCCAAAATGCCCAGGCACCTACTGCTCTGGCGGCTGGAGCACCACGAATCCGATGAGCTTCCTGAACCAGTTGGCCTCCAGGTCGGCGCTGGGCTCCTCCAGGGGCGACTCGTCCTCCCACACCACTTCCAGGAGCTGCTGCTCGGGCTCCCAGAAAGGCTGCTCGAACTCCAGGAAGATCTTGTTGTTGGTGCCAAATCCCAGGTTGCAAATGGCCTGTGCTTTCCTCTCGGGAAGGGGAGGCTGGAAGAATTCCTGGTACCGTTCCTTGAGGAAACCTGCAGCCACGAGTTTGGGCAGGCAACGGGGCAGCTCTCAGCTGGGCTCCTAAACGGTGTCTGAGATGCTCTGACCTCCCCAAACCCCTTTCCAACCTTTTCCCAGTGGGAGAGGGGAGGCTGGGAAGGGGTTTAGGCAATCCCTCCCCTCCACTCGCCCATCTCCAACCGTGCCGGCTGGTGGGAGGGGACGGGGCAAGGGGAGGTGTCGGTGTCCTCACCCAGCGGGACAGTGACGATGACGTGGTCAGCAAGGAAGACATCTCCGTCCTCGCACTCCACCCGCACGGGGAAAACCCTGGCATCGTCCCCTTCCTCACGGAAGGACCCTTGCCACTGGATGGTCCTCACTGCCTTGTTGAACAGGACGGTGCCCTCGGGCAGATCCGAGAGCAGGCGCTCGGCCAAGCTGCTGTAGCCACTGTGGGAGGAGTCACCGCTGGGGACGGGGCGGCCCCTGGAACGCTCCTCCGCGTGTCCCGCTGCGGAGCCCCGCGCTTACCCTGGGAAGGTGCAGTCCAGGCCGGGCAGCGACACGTACTCCCCGAAGGGCTCCAGGCCCACCAGGTCCATGCTGTGGGTCCCGCTGATGCAGCACTCCAGCTTGAGGCAGGCGGCGAGCACGGCCAGCTGGAGCTGCCGGGCATTCTCCTGGCCCCCGGCCATGGTGGGCACCGTCCGGGCGATCTCTGCCCGCACGTACTGGCCCACGCTGGGCCACGGCGGCTCCTTGGACCCCTGGAAAGCGCGGGTGGAGGCCAGGAGGGCGTAGAAGAGGTCGCGGGCTTCGCGCACTGCCTTGGGATTCAGCACCTTCCCCGAGCTGCCGTAGGTGACGGACGGCATCGGGGGATGGCCCCCCGCTTCCACCTGCTGGTTCTCCTCCCGGGCGGCCTCCGGGCCCAGCAGGCCGTAGCGGGAGGCCAGGCAGAACACGGGATTTCCCGGCGAGGGGCCGTGGATCCAGTGTGCCCCCATCTCCGCCAGCCCCGACGCTGCCGGGAGAGAGGGAGGGAGAGCGGGTCACGCCGAGCCGTGCCCGTGCAGAAGCCCTCGGGGCGCAGCGGGACCCCCGGCGCCCCGGAAAAGGCCGGAGCCGGCGGGCCCCGGTGCCAGCCGGGACCGGCTTCCGTTCGATTCCCGCGTGCCCACGGGACCGTCCGCCCCCGCCACGTGTCCGGCCCACCGAGGACCGGCCCCACGGGCCGGGGGGGTCAGGTGCAGCTCCCGCATCCCGCTACAGCCGCCCCTGCCCCTGTCCCGGCCCGGGCCCGCCCCCCGGTGCCGCCCACCCCCAGCTCCCGGAGCCTCCCCCGGCCCGGCCGCCCGTACCGAAGGGGCGGGTGCAGACGCGGCCGCCGGCGCGGCCCGCCGCCTCCAGCAGGCGGAGGGAGCCGTGTCCGCGGAGCCGCTGGGCCGCCCCCAGCCCCGCCAGCCCCGCGCCCACCGCCACCACCCGCCGCCCGCTGCCCTCCATGGCCGCCCGCGCCGGCCGGTACCGCCCTCCGCCGCCGCCGGCACCGCCCGCCGCCAACGGCACCGCCCCTGGAGCCGCCCGAGCCGCGCACCGAGGGAAGCGGGGAGGAGGGGATGAAGGGCGGCGTGGCGAAGTGGAGGCACGGCTGGATGCCCGTGGGTCCCGGCGCAGTGATGAGCCAGCTGCCTGCACCCGTGAGGGACGGGAGAAGGCCGCGGTGGGAGAGGGGACCCCTCCTGGAGTAGGGGCAGCCCCGGCACCACCTCCCCACTCTCCTCATTCCGCTCCCGCTCACAGTGGATGCCCATCGTCCCGCGGTCCCGCTCACACATCCCAGCGGAGCTGCCCCAAGGGCCGGTCCCAGCGCTCGCGCCCACCCGTGATTCCCAAATGTTCGTGGATACAATAAGACTCTCCGCTCCCAAGGCTATCTGGTGGTTTGGTGGGGTTTTTTGCCAGCAAGCGTTCCTGCCGCCTGCCCAGGGGTAGGGGAGGGTACTGGGATGTACTGGGATACTCCCAGCTGGGACTTTCGGAAAACTCACTGTGCCACCCAGCTCTACCAGCTGTCTATGAGGTTACTGTGTCCTTGCTGGCCCTGGCAGGTCCCTAGAAAATATTCACAGGCAAGGAAGAGGTGGGGGTGTCAAAGGAAATCCCCTCTGAGCATTTATTTTGGAGGGATTTTCTCCACCTCCAGGTTTGCAGCAAGCAGCACGGTGGGACGGGCTGGGGACATCATCCCGGCAGCAGCTTCCTGGGGGGACGGTGGCCCTGCAAGCCAGCCCAGGGCATTTGGGGCCAGCAGCTCCCAGGAATGAGGGACGATAATTCCCGGTGTCCTGGTGCTGAGCCAAGCATCCATTCCTGGACACCTCTGGCCCGAGTCCCAGCCCAAACAATGCAGGCAGGTGCCTGGCTTGGCCCAGATGGTGACCTTCCAGTTCCTTGGGGACTTGTCCCAGGGAAAAAGGATTCTCCAAATCCAACCTGAACCGCCCTGGGCTGCAATCTGGGGCCAGAACCCCTCGTTGCATCACCCGTAGCTGCTGTCAAGAAGGATTTGGCCTCATCCATCCCCTCCATTCCTTTGTGTACCACGGCTGGGGGGCTGCTCTCAGCCTGTCCCCCCACAGGCAGACTCAACAGCTCCCTCCCACCTCCTCATAGGCTGGGTGCTCTAATCCACAACCCACTGGGCAGCCACTCTGGGGTCACGGCAGGGTCCCCACGTCCCCCTGGCACAGCTCAGGGTCAGCACCATCATGTTGGGGCCCTTCCAGCAGGGCTGGTGGCTCCTGCCTGCTCCAGTGCCTCGGCTGACCCTGGTGCCGCCCTCCCAGCACGATGCTACTGATGCTTGAGGATCTCCCAAGCAAGGAGGAGAGACCCCAACAAGGAGGAGAGACCCCAACACCAAAGGACGCCTGGAAAGCACCATCACCAGAAGCTTGTCGGGCCAGCAGGAGGGAGGGGACAGCAGGAAGGAGGGGACAGCAGGAAGGAGGGGACAGCAGGGAGTGTCCCACCCCCGCCTCGGGCTGTCTCAGCTGAGGGACAGGAGCCATGCCACCGGCACCCCCCGAGAGCTGCCGCTCTACCGGGACCCTTCCATCATCTTCAGCATGCTGCTGTAGAGGCGCCCAGGGGCGTCCAGGCCCCAGACGAAGTCCAAATGGTTCCAGTCAGGGATGTGGGTGTAGGTGACGAGGTGAGTGATGCGAGGCAGCAGCAGGAGAACGTCCCTCCTGTCAGCTGCCCAGTCCTGCCCTCCCGACCACACCGCCGTGGGCACGGGCATCTCCTCCACGCGGTACAAGGGCGGTGTGTCCTGGGGGGACATGGGGGGGTCTCAGTGGGTCAATCCCTGCCAGCAATTCTGGCCCTGTGCCCACCCTGGATAGACCCCCTGGCAGCATCTCCAGCTGCCAGCACTGCCACTGCAGCTCCTACCTGGTGGTACCTGGCTGGGTTCTCACTGCCATAGTCAAAGGCTTTGAATTCTCCAGATTTTAACACCTGGGAAGAGAGGATGGGTCAGCTGTGGGAGGCCAACAAGTGCTGCTGCGTGGGTCTCACATCTCCCCCCAAGGCACCTGTCACAAGAGGGTGCTCAGAAGGGGCTTGTGTAAGTCCCTGCCCTTCCTCTGCCCATCTCCAGCCATGCCAGCTGGCTGGGGACAGGCAGCACAAGGAGAGGTGTTGGCCTCCTCACCAGTGGGACATTGCAGGAGGAGATGGCATCCCTGCAAAGCCAGGCATTCCGCCTTTTTTACCAGGGTGGTTTTGTGACCTCTGGCTCTGTGCCTGTCCCTAGCCATGGGTTGACAAACCAAGGTGTTGCACGTGACCCCTTGGCTGCCCCAGTGCTGTGCTCTTCCCTCTGGAATCCTGCTCACCACCAGCTGTGTGCGGGGTGCTGCTGGAGTTCCTTCAACAACCTGATCATCCTTTTCCAGCTTCCATTATCTGTAATTTTGCTCTGCAAGGAGGCACGTGGGTGGGGTTCTCCAGCCTGACCCCATTTCCAGCAGGGCCGGTGCTGAAGCTGCAGAGTCAACCTCCAGGGTGTCCAGGACCCCTTTCTTTAGACGGGAAGATGTTATTGGATCCCCTTTTTGCTCCTCATCCAGGTCCCCCAGCCTCTCCTTGGGGTTCCACCCACCAGCACCATGGTGTCCCCAGGTTCTGCTTTGGTGACTCCTGGGGATCTCAGCATCCTGCTGTGGCCTCCCCATCCTGTCCCATGTCCTGCCTGGCACAGCACTGTGGTGTCCCCTGGTCCCCAGAGACACCAGGGCAGCTCATCCTGCATCCAGCACCTCTTCTAATTTCTTGCCTTTACTTTCTCAGGAGCTGCCAGTGTCCAGGATCCCTGAACTGTCATGTCTGCCCTGGGCACAGCAGACTCTCAGTGAAGGGACCATCCCAGGGGTGAAGCCTTGGCTGTGTCAGGGATCCTACCTGGGCCCAGTGGATGATGTTTTTGACAGAGGTGCCATCCGGATAGTGGGATGTGTACACATCCAGCCGTGTCTGCAAGGAAACATATCCCAGCCATCATTGCTTTCCAGCGGATGGGAGTGGAGTGGCAGCTGCCAGGTGCTTCCCAGAGCAGCCACTGCTGAGTCAGGCTGCCTGAAAAGCCGGACCGGGTTCAGGAATATAAATTTCATTAAAAACCCATTGCTGTGAGGCAACATCGGGAGGAGAGTGATGGGGATGAAGGATGGGCTCCGTGAGACACCTTGGGCTCAGGGGCTGTGCTCAAGGCCTCAGTGGCTGCCTGAGGTCACGCAAAGGTGGCTGAGAGCAGGGGCTGCACCCCAAGGTGCTCGCAGTGACAGGCAGCCCAAATTCAGAGGTGTTGTCAAGGGCCACCTGGCCACTGACATTTACCCAGCAGAGCCTGGGGCCTTTCCTGTCCCAGGAGGAAAAGCACGTGGCAGAGGGAACACGTGTCACCCATGCAGGGTCTGCTTGCTGCAAGCACCTGGGGCGAATGGCTGTGACAGGCTGGGCAGGGAACAGTGGCCCTGGGATCCTTGTCCCCACTGGCATGGCGCACCCACCATGTTGAGATTCTTCTCGTTGAAGCCACCCAGCAGGAAGAGGAGGTTGGCACAGGGCCTGTGCAGCATGGTGTGCCTGCACAGCTCCGGGAGAAACCGCCACAGCTTCCTTATCCGCAGGGACGCGTCCGTTCTGCCCAGCAGCACCTGCAGGGGCAAAGGGCACCGTGCATTTCCTGCCCTGCCCTCCCTGCAGCCCAGCCCCTGGACTGTCCCACCAGCCAGGCAGGCAAGGGAATATCCAGGAGGCAAGCCTACTGCCCCCCCAGAGATGTGCACGGCTGGGTGCGGGACTTGATGCTGACTGAACACACACCAGGGAAATTAATATTCACAACTCTTCTCTTCCCCCCCCCCCCCCCTCCCCGAAACACTGGACCTGGTTTTCAGGGAATCAGCATGGCAAAGCTGCTCTTTTCCAGGTGTTTAGCCTAGGATGCCTGCAAGTGCCCCCATATAAAGACCATGTTTATCCTACAGATAAGATACAGAAGACATGCACTCAAAAAGGCCATCCAGGACTGTATGTGCACCTGAATTATGTCTATGCTAATAAATCAGCAGGAATTCACTGTTCTCTGCTGCATCAGAACACCCCAGGGGCTGTGTTTGTGCATGATCCCTTCTTTGGAACCAGTCAGTTTTGGGGCAGAAGGGCATGGAGTAGTCCCTTACCGGAATCATCTTGAGCTTGCTGTCCAGGAGGAGCTGCATCTTCATGAGTGGACTTTTGGCATGCTTGGGTGCCACTACTGGAGCCAGGGCAAAAAACATTTTGACTTTCTCAGCCAGTTCAGGCATGGATGAAAATGCAATAAACGCTGAGAAAACAGAAAAACAACCTCAGACTGGCTTAATCTTTTCTCAGGTGCTAAACCCGAGGGTTCACTTGGACCCGGGTCTGTTTAAATAATTATCTCCACTTGGAAATCTGAGACCTCTTGCCACCTTCCTGCTAAACGTTGGCACAAGAGATGTCCAAAGGGAGGCAACACCTTTATTCCCTTGTCTAATGGGGCACTTCAGTGGTTGTTAAGCCCCTTTGCTTTGTGCTGACAAACAGCACACTGAAGTTGTTCGAGTCAAGGTGGTGGGTGACCCCTCGGAACGCACCAATTGTGCAGCCCTGGGAGTAGCCAACGTAGTGGAGCTGCTTCTGCCCCGTTTTCTGCAGCACAAAGTCGATGGCGGCCGGGAGGTCGTACATTGCCATGTCATGGAAGCTGCAACACAGGAGGGAGGTGTTGGCCAGGAGGCAGCAACAGGAGGGCAAACTTACCTTGAGCTGCCTTGCATTGCTCAGCTTTCCGTCTGGGGCTGATTGTGCAGGAGAAAATTCCCGGCGTGGATCTCTCCTGCCGTGGCATCATCCTCCCCTGAAAGGGCTTAGTCCTCCCACGGCTGTGGTGAGCAGTAAATAACCTTGTGCAGAGCATTCCAGTGCCATGCCCGGCCTCTCTGCAGACCCAGAGCTGACTCCCACCAGCATTACAGCCAAAGCTCTGCTCCTTGGGATGCTCATTCCCAGAGGGAAATAGAGCACTGGTTCCTGCCCATGTGGCTGTTGCTGGGACGTGGTGAAAGGCAGACCCTGCTGTGTGAGATTTTTCTAAAAGCCTGTTTATGGGCCTGGGGATTCTACTCTGAAAATCAGCCCTGGAGAGGCTGATCAGCTTAAAAAGAGGGGACAAGGAGCAGCAAGGTCTAGGAGCAGGGGAGGTGGCAATGACACTTGTGACACCTCAGTGGTGTCTCGGTGGGCGCCCCTGAGGCAGGGCTGATGTCTCTGTGTGTCCCCACGCAGGCAGCAGTGCCCTGTGCTCTCGGCAGCTGCAGGGAGGTGCTGGCACCGTGTCAGCAGGCAGGTCTGCTCAGGCTCCTCCATCCTCCCCGGGGGAGGCTGTGCCAGGGATTAGGTGCTCTGACTTGCCTGCTGGGAGGCACCCACCTCTGCCTAGAGCTTGGTGACAGGCAGAAAACACCGCCAGGCTTTTGTAACACTCTTCAGCCCACCTGAAATCCCAGAATTCCACCTGGTCAGCTGAGAGGTGCTGATGTCTCTGGGACCACCTCGTCCCCCGGCTGTTTCCCAGCCACACATCATAGCCAGAGTCTGCTAGGATGAAGCCAAGGCTGTTGTTAGCCAGGTTTTCCACCCAGTGGCTGCCTTCTCCAAATATCCCGTGCTGGAGGAACACGACTGGCTTGGCCCCTGGGTGCAAAAGAAACAGCACATTTCATTGAACCAGATTCTCTCTATTCACTCACACCAAATTAAGGCCAGTAAACCCTCTTCCATGCACTGCCAGAGGACATGCAAAATGTACATTTTTTCATGATGTTTTCTGCTGCTACAGCTTCGAATGTAAATGGGAGAAATGCCATGGATTCAGTATTTTTGCTTTAACAACAACTATTCTCCTGGCCTGTCCAGGTTCATCCATTCCCATGCTTACAGTCACGGCTTTTTTTTTTTTTTTTTTTTTTTTTTTTTTTTTTTTTTTTTTTTTTTTTTTCCCTTTTTTTCTGGCTCTGAGTGAAATAGAGCTGTACCTCTGTTCTTAGGCTTTTCTCTTCCATGAGGAATTCTGTTCAGGCTGATGTAGTAGCCATCACGAGTCAGGACTTCATACTCCTCGCTGGGGTACCCTCTGTGGCAGATGATTTGGCTCTGGGGGAACAAAAACCCGGGCGGGAAGCTGACTTGAAGAGCACATCACTTGGTAAAACCGAAGTTCTGGGACACGGCTTTGCCCCTCAAGCTGGCTCTGGATCAGCTGAGGACTTCTTGTGACCGAGGGTGATGCTCTGTCCAAACCCCACCGCAGTGATCTGCCCGAGGGAAGGGGAGATGCTCGGCCGTGGGCAGGAGGGGAGCTGGCAGCTGCAGGGCTTGAAACGGTTCCAAACACGACGATTGAAACCGAAAGGATTTAGTGACGCCTGACCCCGCTTTGCTGACGGCTGGCACCGATTTCCTGACGCCTGGCAGCGGCGGCAGCACGTGTCGCACCAGGCTCCCAGCTGATGCGCCGGGCAGATAAAGGCGCTGGGGCAGCTGGAACCTGCCGAGCTGGGCTGACTGGATGGGCACTGGGATAAACCCCACAGGATTCATTGCAGGGCTCCTGAGGCTTTGCCTGAGCTTTATTTATGCTGAAAACTCCGCACATTGGGTAGTTTCCTACTGGTAAAATCCAGCTGTGGTCCTGCCCGCACGTTGCTGTTTGCTCCCTTTGCCATGAGGTTGGCAGGAAAGATGAAACGCAGCAAGCTTCCCTTCTCTTGGGTCCTGCCAAACCCAGTTTCAGAGCTGCCCAGGGCTCACATGGACGTGGCTCTGAGCGACTTGCTGCAGCTGAAGGAGAGGAGCCACGCACAAATTTTTACCCTCTGGGGAGGTATCTGATCAAATCCAGACAGGGATCATCCCCATATCTAACTGCCCTGCTGGTAATTGCACTTAATTCTGCTGGGAGGAGGAGCTTGTCAATGGTGGTGTGTGGAGGCAGCGTCATATAACAGCAGCTCAACACCACCAGCCCTCTGCGTGTGCCTCTCTCCTCCAGCTGAACATGCCCAGGCTTCCAGACAGAAAATTCAAAGTTCTCCTGACTTACAACGTTCATGAGGGTCTCGGGATTTAGAGGCTTTTTCTGCTTGGTGGCATCTTCGGAGTTGGTGGGTGCTTGCACGAGAAACAGGATTGCAATGAACAGCCACATGGTGTGCCTGTGTAAATCATGGCAACAACAACAACAAAAATGATGGTAATGACAGTAATAATAGGAATAGGAGAAACAACAAGGATAACAACAGCAGAACCAGTAATGCTGATGCTGTTGTTGTAATAATTGCTGATTATTATTGTTACTAAAATTGATATGAATGTTTCTTTCTGCTTGGGTATGATGGACAAAGTTCCACACATATCTGGAGATCAACTAGATTTTTCTGGGCTGGGAAAGTGCAGGCAATTCCCAATTCCACTTTTCTTTGCAGTCCACATGAGAAATTTTAAAACTCCTCTGTACAGACAGGATCTGGTACTAAGCAGGAGCCTTTTATATATTTTTAATGTCAAGAAGAAGCTGCACAAAACAAGAACTAAATCAATACCATTGAGCCAGTTGTATCTCAGAGGAAATTAATCTAAAGGGGGATTTTATGCCATGGAAGGAATGTGTTTAGTGTGAGTGGGCTGTGACTCTGTCTACACTTTTCATGTTTTTCTATTGCTTAGCTTTTGTACCCAAAACCCACTGTAAACAGAAGGATCCTATGAACTGAAATTGGTAGAGCCTCATAGGAAGGCTATTGGTTAAGTAAGTGTAGCCTGAAAAAAGACAGGAACCTTTTTGATCACCTTAGATGCTCCTGAGCTGAGCAGAGGCTTATTTTTAATCCACACAGTGAATATTATATATGATTTCTAATGTTTTGCCAGGCTCTCCAAAGTGAGAGCTCAACTTCAGCCCAGCAGCATGAATTGGGAATTACTCTCTGCCTCCCTCCTTCTGCTCCCAGCCGATCTCCCGCACCACGAGACACTTTCCTGCCCTCTGCAATATTCCCAGCAAACCTACCTGTGGTATCACCAAGGAGCCAGCTAAGACCAAAAATAAAAAAGAGCAACCGATGCTTTGTCCCCCTCAGGGCAGCTCCAGAAGGACACAAACCTGAACGACACGGAGGAAAATACGTGACCGGGCAGAGCCCACTGCCACTTCTGCCCAGGCTGCTGGTGGCACTGCTGGTGGCTCTGTCATCACCAGGGTTAAAAGGACCAGGCTGTGTCACAGCCCAGCCACGCCGTGACCCTGCTGTCCCTTGCCACGTGCCCTCCAATTAGCAGATGTGTGCTGATCACTCCTATGGCACCTCCCTCCATGTGGCCGTGACTTTGATGTTTGCGAGGGATTGCGTTTCCAGAGCGCGGCCGGATTGGTGCGCCGAGGAATTCCAGCTATGGAGTTGCACCTTAAGCTCATGCTAGCCACGGTTCAAATAAATAAATAAACAAATGCCCAACAGTTTTTCTTTGTAAAAGGTCATTTCCTAACTCCCAGGGTAATTTCCTCTCTCCCAGGGTCACTTAGAAGAGCTCCTGGTGCTACAACAAAGCTCGGGCTCTACCATTTTTACAACGGCTCCTCCCCAAGGACACCCTGAGGACAGATCAGGCCTCACTGCCTGCCTGGATGGGAGACACTTGGTCATCCCAACCCTTGTGAAAAGTGACACTAAGGTCCAAAGGTGTCACATTAGCAAGGGGCAACTCGCAAAAGCTCTGCAGGGCTTTCTGGAAAAGAAACCAAGCTGAAGGTCCCTTCTGGAAAAGCACCAAGCTGAAGGTCCCTTCCGGAAAAGCACCAAGCTGAAGGTCCTTTCTGGAAAAGCACCAAGCTGAAGGTCTCACCAGCAGCCCCTGGTGCAGGGGAGAGCTGGTGCAACACCTCTGCTTGGTTATGCAGAGCCACAGGTGTTACACAGAGCGAAAGCATTTGTTCCCCACCTGCAGCCCGTGACCGCCCAGCCTCCACCTTTCCCCTACCTTGGTGGCCACCAAGAAGCCCGAGCCTGTGGCTGGCTCTGCTGGATGGACTGTGCCTCCCCTGGCTGTGGATTCAGCTGCCTCCCGGTGCTGCTGCCAGGGAGGAATGTGGGTTGTGAAACGCAGCCCGAGCAGGCGCGCATTGCTCCATCTCCACGCTGGCATCTTCTGGCGGCGCCACAGCTCCGTGGTGACACAAGGGGACTGCTTGGGCACTTTCCTCCTCGTGGCAGGCGTGGCCAGGGCCTTCACTCCTTCGTTACCTTCTGCGCCTGTGCCTGCTCTGGGCTTTTGGAAATGCCTTCCCTCACCTGGGAGCGTAGAAACCCCACTACAAAGAGTCAGGGAGTCATGGAATGGAACACGTTTAGGTTAGAAGGAGCTTCAAGCCCATCTCATTCCACCCCCTGCCATGGACAGGGGCACCTCCCACTATCCCAGGCTGCTCCAAACCCCATCCAACTTGGCCTTGGACACTGCTAGGGGCAGGCACAGCTTGTCTGAGAACCTGTGCCAGGGCTTCTCCACCCTTCCAGGGAGTAATTCCTTCCCAATATCCCATCCAGCCCTGCCCTCTGGCAGTCTGAATCCATTCCCTGTGTCCTGGCACTCCTGTTCCTGTTGGAGGGTCCCACTCCAGCTTCCTTGTGTCCCTTCAGGGATATGCCTTCCCTGGCAGGAGCTGTGAGGTCTCCACACAAGGCTCTCTTGTCCAGGCTGAGCAGCCCCAGCTCTCCCAGCCTGGCTCCACAGGAGAGGTGCTCCAGTCCCCTCAGCAGCTCCATGGCTCCCTCTGGATCTGCTCCAAGAGCTCCATGCCCTCCTTATGTTGGGGGCACCAGAGCTGTGCACAGGTGTGGTCTCACCTGAGTGGGGCCGAGGGGCAGAATCCCCCTTCTCTGCCGCCCATGCTGCTGCCTTCCAACTCCACTACTCCTTTCCCAGTGGAGCTACTAAGTAGTAGTGATAATAGTAATAAAATAATAGTAAAACAGGTTGGAAAGGCAGCAGAGACTTCTGTGACATCCTCAGGAGGTGGAATGAGGCATTGGAGCAGTGTGTCAGTGCTGAGGTGAGTGTGTGATTCAGCACTTGGAGTTATTCTGGCTGTGGTGGAAGGAGAGAAGGAGCCAAAAAAAAAAAAAAAAAAGCAGCTGGATTTTTACTGGGGAACTCTTGTGTAGCTTAAACAAAGAAGAATGAAGACCTTTGAGGACTTGAAGGAGGTTGGGTTTAGATGGGATGTTGGGCAGGAATTGTTCCCTGGCAGGGTGGGCAGGCCCTTGCACAGGGTGCCCAGAGCAGCTGTGGCTGCCCCTGGATCCCTGGAAATGTCCAAGGGCAGATTGGACAGGGCTGGGAGCAGCCTGGGACAGTGGGAGGTGTCCCTGTCATGGCAGTGGGGTGGAATGAGGTGATATCTAAGGTCCCTTCCAACCCAACCCGCTCTAGGATTCCACAATTCTCAGAGAGGTGTGTGTCCAGGTGGGCTGGCCAAGGTGTGACATGGAAAGTAAAGGTTTCCAGCCAACGAGCCATCCATGTGCTTCCTGGGCTCTGCCTGAGGCCTAAATCCCGGATTTTTCTTGGCCCCTGAGGCCCTTTAAGACTCAAAAGTTACATCTTCTGGTGGGGTGTGTTGCTTCTGCCTCTTGTTAGCGCCACACTTCACAGATCTTAGGCAGCATTGCTGCTGGATGCCTTTCATGTTCTCCTTGAGGCATCACAGGACTGCAACCCCACCTGCTGCTGGCACAACAGGAAGAGAACCAGCCCGTGGGATCAGCTGTGTCCCCACTACCATCCCACAGGCGCAGGTCTGCTGCTGCTGAGTCACCTCCTCTGAGGTACACTGTCACATTCCTCAGCACTGGGATTGGGGTTAATCATGTCCTGGGCTCTCCCGTGCCCACCTTTCCCCCAGCTGGTGCCCTGCTGTTTCTCCTGCTGCTTTCTCACAGGTACCAGCCGCCAGACTGTGTGCCCAGGGTGCTGGCTGGTGCCTCTTGCCAAGCACAGAGGTAAACCAGCCACAAGGCATCTGGCCCTGGCATCCTGAGCTGGGAAAGGGAGTGTCACCCTGATTTTAGCAATAAGCTCTTGTGCAATCCCTGCCAGATAAGCGCAGCTCTCTTGCAGTAACCTGGGAGAGCACAGCTCGAGTTAAAGAGCCTGATGAGGGAAGCAGTCCTTATCTGCTTGTTCCTCTCCTGGATTAAAGTCCCTTCGGCTAGGCTGGGATATCTCTGACTTACACACTTAGCAGGGGTTTTGCCCGTGCTAGAGTTGCACAGTGGAGCTTGAGGAAACAGTTGATCTTTTCACAACACCTCGCTGGAGTTGTTCATGCAATCATTCCGCTCGCTGTAATGACGTGGAATAAACAAAAGCATAAACGTTCCTGAATGTGGATTGGGAAATAGGGGAGATGTGATCACTGGTGCTTTTTCTCTGGCAATTCCTCCCCTGTTCCTATGTTCAGAAGAGGCCAGAACAGCCCTGAACAAGTTCTTGTAATTCTTCCTTGATCTCCCTTCATTGTACAGTTGATTTTAAAGTGTATCTTATAGCTAAAAGAGTTTGGTTTGTGGGTGAACAGACCTGTGACAACATGAGCAAAATCTCTCAGTTAAGAAATACCCACAGTTTCCAGATTTGGTACTGTAGTGTTCTTGAGATTATTTCCCAGCATACTGGAGACAAGCTGATCTGGCTCAGCTTTGCCAAAGCCCTGATCTGGGCTATCAGATGTTTAGGCGGCAGGAACATATCCCACAGGACATATTCCAGGGTCAGGGATGATCAGACAATCACAGAATGAACCAGGTTGGAAAAGACCTTATGAGATCATCAAGTCCAGGCTACGACCTCACAGTTCCTCATCAACTAAACTATGGCACTGAGTGCATGAGTCCAGGGATGTCCCTGGGCAGACAATTCCAGAGTCCAGTCACTCTTTCAGAGAAGCATTTTCTCCTCATGTCTAACCTAAACTTGCCCTGGCACAGCTTGAGGCTGTGTCCCCTCATTCTGTCACTGCTTGCCTGGAAGAAGAATCATCATGACCAACACTGGCTTGTGAAGTTTTGGAGAAAATGACATCTGGTCTTGATTTCAGCTAACTGTAACTTTCTATGGCCTTATACCATTCCCACCTGCTTGAAGTCCCACCACGTGAAAATGCAAGTCTCAAAGACCAGAGTCTCCCTCTCTCTCTCAGAGACTCATCTAACAAACTCAAAAGAAATTTTTAAGATTACATGGGAAATGGCACAGAAGTCCCTGTGAGTTCCTGAAATAAGAAAGCAAAGTGTTTTTAACCAAACAAAAGCCCGAATCTACTCAGCAATGCCTCTGGAAATCATTTTCTGGCTGTTAAGGATCAAAAAGATGTGAAAAGGCAGCACACCATCTGTCATAACTCGACGAACCCTTGTCCTAGAATAACTCTGGGACAAATCAGTTTCTAAATAACCCCACAGGCCAGCACGTGGCTTAAAGCAGCCACCAGAGCAAGCTTTGGATTACTTGCCAAAGCACCACTTCTCTGCAAGCCTGTGCCTATGGGAAGGAGGTTGTGGTAGGGGAGTTCAGCACCTCTCCAGTGTGGGCCCAGCCTGGAGCTGGCCCTGTGCTCCACTGCACGACCCCTGTGTGTGCTGCTGCCCTTTGCATTGGCTGTGTGATGGTAGGAAATGATGGAGCAGCCAGCACAGTGACTCTGCTGGGCCCTGAGAGGCATGTGACACAGCTTTAAGCCCTCACGGCCTCATGTGACACGCTCTGCATGAGCACATCTGGAAGAAAATTGAATAAGAGGCTGAGTGACCAACATCCTCCCCACGTGGAGGTGTGTGACTGAGGCTGGTTTGCCCACACAGGGAGGAGGAAGAGGGTGGTGAAGGATTTGTGCTGCTTTGGAAGCTCCGAGGGTGAGAAGTTGATGGGATCACCATGGACTGGGATATTTAGGACATTGATCTGTTGGAGCAGATCCAGAGGAGGCCACCAAATTGATAAGAGGGGTGGAGCAGCCCTGCTGGGAGGAAAGGCTGGGAGAGTTGACATTGTTCAGCCTGGAGAGGAGAAGCTTTGGGGTGACCCAACTGTGATTTTCCAGTGCCTGAAGGAGATACAGGAGTCACCAAGAGAGACTCTTTCCAAGGGATGGAGGGGCAGGACACAGGGAATGGCTTCCCAGTGCCAGAGGGCAGGGCTGGATGGGATACTGGGCAGGAATTGTTCCCTGGCAGGGTGGGCAGGCCCTGGCACAGGGTGCCCAGAGCAGCTGTGGCTGCCCCTGGATCCCTGGCAGTGCCCAAGGCCAGGCTGGACTTTGGGGCTTGGAGCAGCCTGGGACAGTGGGAGGTGTCCCTGCCCATGGGAATAGGATGGGCTTTAAGGTCCCTTCCACCCAAACCATGTGTGATTCCATGGTCCTGTGATACCCTGTGCAACCACCACAGAGCTCTCTGATGGCATTTGACTTCCCTGGCACACCTGAGACACTCCAATCCTGCTATGGCCATCCCAGGAGATGGAACTTTGCAATATTTATTCTGCAAGCATAAATCAATTTACCTCCAAAACACACCTCTTCATCCATTGCTGATCATTTAACAGCAGAGGAGATGCAAGTACCAGAACCTGATCTAGCCAGAACTTCACCAAAGTGCTCTGCCATAGGAGCATGAAGAGAATGTATTGTAAACACTGAACCAGGTAATTGCAGCAGTGGAAGAAACTTTATAACCTGAACAGAGAGAGACTAAACGCTGCACTTTTTATGAGTTTTCAGAAGCTAAAAGTTAGTGCTTTTAAACTAAAAGCAGGTGGTGGATGTGGTTTAGTGGTGAGCATAGTTGGATTTGATGACCTTAGGGGTCTCTCAAGGATTCTATGGTTTGAATTTTCTGCCAGCTTCTCAGCAGCTTGCAGGGGAAACATCTTGCCAGCATCTTTGTGTGTTTATTTGCCAAGGTGGAGAGGTCACCCCGTGTTTGCATTGATATCCGTGGCATGAGCACAGTGCAGTCCTGTCGGATGCTGCTCCAGGGCACAGCCCTGCCGTGAGCAGCTGAGCACACAGAAAAAAGATGTCATTACAAATATCCTAAGTGAGGCAGCTAATCACTGGCAATCCAGGCAGATCCTATCTAACCTATAGCCTCGTTCCTGCACCCTGGGATTACCTCACCCTGTCCTGTTTTCTTCTGTGGTCAGTTCCAGCTGGGAGGGTAGAAAGTGAAACCCTTTACAGATGGTAACTCGAGCAGAGCTCACTGCAGTTGTCCCACAAGGCACCACCAGCCCTGTGCCACCATCTCCAGACACCTGGATGAAACTCTGCTGCTAAAACCCTACAGTCTGGCTCTGGAGAGCAGCCTGCTGGGCTCCATACCCTCCTCACCACCCACCTCTTTTCTGCAGAGAGATGCTGGTGGCACCGTGGGTGTCTCCCAGCATGACCAGCCACTGGAAATTATCCCTGAGCAGGAGGAGCATTGGGCAAGCAGCTCTCCTTGACCTGCACATGTGCTGAAAACCCCCACACCCACAGGATCCTGGAGTGGTTTGGGTTGGAAGGAGCCTCAAAACCTGTCTCATTCCACCCCTTCCACTATCCCAGGGTGCTCCAAGCCCCAATGTCCAACCTGGCCTTGGGCCCTTCCAGGGATCCACACTTTCTCAGGGCACCCTGTGCCAGGGCCTCCCCACCCTCACAGGGGACAATTTCTCCAGAGCTTTAACCTCTAGTTAACAGTACAGCCACACAGACCCCAGTAGACTCTACCCAATTTATTGTTATCATTAACATTACATATTTGTGGAAAGAGAACCTTATCCTTTGCCCTGCTTGCTCCCAGGCATGTTTTAAGAATATAGTTACACAAATTGGCAAGCTCACATTTCCTCCTCTGATCAAGGTATTATTAACAATTTAATCCAGAAGCTGAAAACAGATTTAGGCTCGTTGCTGCTTTCCACCACACTCTTCTTCTGCCCCCACCAAAAGCATTCCCTGAGAGGCAGCAAAAGGTGGCCTTTGCAGGTGGGTTTGTGCCTGAATAGCTGAAAGTGGTGCAAAACAGTGTTTCCTGGTAGAACTCATTGAAACTCCTTTGGGTATGAGTAAGATTATCCAAGTCATGTCCCCTTTAATAGTAAAATGGGCAGTTCTCATGGAAAAAACCCCTATGGCCACTCCTCCTTGTCACCAGGCAGGGAGTTCATAGCTCCTTCCAGCTGTGGATGAAGGCGGTGAGCATCAGGATGTTGGGATTCTTGGTGTGGAAGCCTTGCCAGAAGGTGAATGAAGCTACACAGGATCCATCCACCACGTGGTTTCATCCCAGCAGACCTGCTCCCGTGGGCT
Source organism: Sylvia atricapilla (assembly GCF_009819655.1). Classification (NCBI taxonomy): domain Eukaryota; kingdom Metazoa; phylum Chordata; class Aves; order Passeriformes; family Sylviidae; genus Sylvia; species Sylvia atricapilla. The sequence goes on from NC_089147.1 coordinate 31,301,950, forward strand.
CACACCAGCAGCCAGGAGGGCACAGAGCTTCTGTCCAGCTGTTTGCAGCTGGGAACCCAAGCTCAAGGAGCCCAGAGTCCACGGTGGCCACCAGGAGCCAAATTCCACTGAAATTGGTTGTTGCTGGGGACCCGTGTGAGTGAAGCACATGGGAGACTCAGGGTGTGAGGGCCACGCTCAACTTCTGCAGGGACCTATTGAACCTCAAACCAGAGTGCTTTCTGCTTTCCCAATCATTGGACTGGCTGGTTTTCCTCACTGGCCAGAGTTATATCAATCCAGACCAAGTGTAATAGTTTACTGAACTTTTTCCCTCCAATTTTTCTTCACTTTTTCTTTTTTTCTTTTTTTCTTTTTTTCTTTTTTTTTTTTTTTTCTTTTTCCTTTTTTTTAAATTTTTTTTCCCCCAAAAGAAAGAAGCCTCAGAAGTCATTGAGAAGCCAACAATCACTGCCACTGCTCCAGCTCTAGGTGTCCTTCTCCATCAGGTCAAGCATTTCTTTGTACACCTGCTCGTAGACCTGCTTGCCCCAGAGGAAATCAAAGTGGACGAAGTCGGGGATGTACTTCATGTAGGCCACGTTGGAGATACGGGGCAGGGTGATGTTCACATCCTCAGGGGCTGAAATCCAGTCCTTGCCCCCATACCAGGTAGCCAGCGGGGTTTTCATCTTCTCCAGCTCATAGAAGGGAGGAGTGGTCTGGAAGACAGGAGGGAGGGAAAGGGCAAGCCAAAAATTCAAAGTGTTGGCTGCTCAGAATTTCTCCCTTATCCCAATGTATAGAAAAGGAACTGTCACCAGGGAGCCTCAGTGTGCCTTGAGCTCCTGCTCTTTTCACCAGAGGGTCAAAAAGTCATCACTGAGTGACTTTTTTTACTAGAAAGTTACAAATGTGCTTCCCCATATAAAGTGAATTCCATTAATACCGTATAATTCGTAGAATCACATAGAATGGTTTGTGTTGGGATGGACCTCAAACATCATCTGCCACCTTCCACTAGCCCAGGCTGCTCAATTCTCCAAATTCAGTCTCTACCGCTGCAAGATTTTCATTGCAATATTGATTTATTTTTTTCCCTGAGTGTGGCTCTCTCTTACCTGGTTGTAATGAAGCATGTTGTCACTGCCGTAATCATAATACTTGAATTCCCCTGTCTGATAGAGCTGGAAGAGAAGTTATGTTTATTATCAATGCATTGGAGGGGTCTCTAAGAAAGATAAAAGAGGGGACTGCACTGCTCCCTTCTGCCACCCAGGCTCAGGGAAGTGATTTTTGCTGGATTTTGGGAGGAGGACTCAGTCCCAGGAAGACCTCGGCACAGAAACCCAGAGGGAACAACCTGGTGTACAACCAGGAGCCTCAAAGGAGACATGAATCAGACCTCTGGGAAAGTTTTTTGTGTGTTGTGTCAATGCCATCAGCAGAAGGTCGGGAGTAGAATGTTTTCTGTAATTAGTTCCATCATTAGCGGTATTACTGACCCTCAGCCTTTACTCTGGCCTCTCCTGTCCTGCTTTATCACCACTCTTTGTTCCACTTCCAACACCTACAAGCCCCAAGGACTCTTGGACCTCTTTTGCTGGAATAAATAACTTCATCTGCACCAGTGTTTCAGGGCAGCTTTCCTCTCTCCCTGTTACACAGCTCTGCAGGGGGATCAGTGGGGGATTATTCCCAACCCCTGTGCAGAGAGAGGAGAACACCAAGCGTTACCTGGCGCCAGTGCAACATGTTCTTTAGGGATGTGGAGTCAGGGTAACGGGCCAGGTAGACATCAACACGGCTCTGCAAGAAACCATTGGTTTATTCTCTGCCTCCCCCTCCAAAAAAAAATCCACGTTGGAAATAAAACCAGATAAAACACAGCCAAATAAAATACAACCAAATAAAATAAAATAAAACCAAATAAAACTGGGTCCAGTAGCCACACGAGCCTCACTCAGAGGCTCACACAGAGCCATAGAGCTCTCTGCAGCAAGCTGAACAATTCCCATGGGACGCTGGGCCATGTTGGCTCTGCCTGGTTTTTCCAAGGCAAAGTAAGGCTCCCTATCTCGTGCTCAGGATTCTTCTGCAAGGACAATGCTCAGCTCATGGCAGTAGCTCTGTGTGTTGCCCCTAACATGTTTCCCCTTGGAATATTAAGGAATGAGACGAATGCTTTACTTGAGAACCTCCCACCCTGAATTTTTCCACCCATCAAAGATGTGAAAGGCCGTGCGGAGGCAGCAGATGGACAGCTCATGACAGTGAGGAAGTGGATCTCTTGACAGGGAAGTTGGAGGGTACATACCACATTCAAGCTGTTGGTGAACCCACCGGGCAGGTAAAAGACCAAAGAGCACAGCGTTTTCAGCATGGGATAGGTGCACAACCTGGAAATCACTTGCTTCAACACCTCATCCTTATCAAAGACCACTGTGTGTCCTAAAATAAGCTGTGGAAGTCAGAGGGGTGTATCAATGGCGTTCATGTTCTTTTTTGCCCCCAGGTACCCCCCACCTCTTTGCTCATCCCTGAAAGTTGCTGAAAACTTTGCTGTGCTTTGTCATTTTGGCTTTTCAGAAAGGGCTACGGCCCTGGAAGAGCTCTGATCTTCCTAGGAGAGGTTTCTCCTGGGACAAGGGACTCAAAACCAATTCCTATTAATAGTTCTCTGATTCAGGCTGGACAGGAAAATGATTTACCTGCCCTCCAGGCACACAGCACAGGCCCAAACACACAGAGCAGGGAGACAGAGGTGACGTACAAGCACTGCGTGTCTCAGGTGACCTCCCCAGCGCCTCCTCCCCCTCACACCTCACGTGTGGTGAGGACATACCTTAATCAGCACCTCGGGAAGGTCAAACACCCTCACCAAGGGTGACTTCATGTTTGAGTTCACGGTGATCGGAGCCAAGGCGAAAAACATCTTGATTTTGCGATCCAGTTCGGGGATGGAGGAGAAGGCAATGAAACCTGCAGGAGGGAGAAGGAAGCAGATCCTGCCCTGTTGTTTCTGAGGGAGCTGTTGACTTCCAGGCGTGTGTGCCCATCAGAAGGCCCCTCAGAGGTGGCTCTGGCAGCATGAGCTGCACCTGGTGTGGGGCTGCCGCTGCTCAAAACACTCCTGTTAAAGCAATTACCTGCTCTTTTCCCTTTTGTTGTTTGGAAATACTCGGACATTACCCTTCCTGACCAAGGTTTTGGGAACACTCCCAGACTGGGGGTGCACAGCTGATGTGACTCTGCCAGGTGTGCTCTCCTCCTCAGTACCTGTGGTGGTGCCTTGGGAATAAGCCACATAGTACAGCTGCTCCTGCCCGGTTTTCTGCAGGATGTAGTCAATGGTGGCTGGAAGGTCATACATGGCCATCTCATGGAAGCTGCAGGGGAGACAGACACACGACAAAATCACCCTTGCTGGCCTTGCCTTGTGGCTGCTTGCGTGCGGGCAAGAGCTTGGGCAGGAACGGGCAACCCAGTTTCTGCCCTCTGGCAGAGGGAGCGACTGTCAGGAGCAGCCCTCCTCCAGCCTGCAGACACTGCTGAGGGTACCAGGGACCTGCCCACCCTCCAGCTGCACGGAGAATACCTGTAAGCCGAGTACTCCTGCTGGTGGAATTCAAACTCTTGGTGTTTCCGTGACCAGCTGTTCCCCCGGCTGTTCCCGATCCAGACGTCGTAGCCGGCGTCGGCGAGGATGAAGCCCAGGCTGGCGTTGGGCAAGTTGGTGACCCAGTTGCTTCCCTCCAACACCAGGCCATGCTGCAGGAGGACCACGGCCTTTGGAGCTGGAGGAGGAAGAGGAGGAATCATTTTCTCTGACCATGAGCAGAATTGGTCATTCACATCCAGGTATTGTTGCGGCAGCACCAGCCTGGGAATGGACACCAGCGCAGGGACACGGTCACCTCTGCCCTCAGTCTCTCTGAGGACGAGTTTCTGAACAAAGCCAGGGCAGAGACTGGAAATCTGGGGGGGGGGGTTTACACTCATTTCCCATATACATATGCTTACATGTCCGTTCTTCCCAGGGGAGGGACACACTACCAAGAACTGGGTATCACCCCACGATTATTTGAAACAGGGGGTTCAGTGCAGATCAGGAAGATCCCCAAACGGTGAGATGGCATTGAATTGGACACAGGAAGGAATGCAAAATAGTGAGATGGACGCCTGGTTTGGTTTCCTTTCCTAATGGCTTTTTGCTGCTCCACTCTTTGGCTTTGAACTGAGGGAAAACCCAGGGCAAGATTTCTCTGTCCCATTCATTCTCCTTCCTCTTTGGAGCAAATCCTCTCAGAACAAGGCCAGCATGGTGGGCACCTGCATTTCTTGTGCTCCCGAGGCTATTCCCCTCATTTTTCCTACATGGAAAGCTGCCTCCTGCAGAACCTAGCCCATGGTGAGGTAGCCTTGACCGTGATAATCCAGCAAAGCTCTCAGGGTGCCCAGAGCAGGCAGAGCTTCCTGCTGCACTTACAGGGACAGAACATGTTTGATGCCTGCAGCCCTGGCCTGTGGGGGATGCTGAAGCTCTCCAGGTTGTCTCTGCCATGGGGAATCCTCTGCAGGGTGAGGTAATAGCCATCTTCTGTCAGCACCTCGTGCTCCTCATAGGGGTACCCGTGGTACTGGATAATTTCGCCCTGTGGGAAGGGAAGGAGAGCATGGGACAGTCCCCAGGGAGGGAGGGTCTCTGTCCTGAGGGGTGGGAGAGCTTGGGTGGGCAAAGCCATCAGTGCTGGTGGTGGCTCCAGGGGAAGGATGGGCTCAGGACCTCCCAATGTCCCTTCCACCAACGCTGTGACTTCAGCCAGAATTTTTGGCAGGTCCCTGAGCAGGTCTGGGGAAGAACTGTCACTTTTTGTGTTGCAATCAAGAGCAGGGCAGCACAGACAGCCAAACTCTGAGACTGAGGGGGCTGTCCTGACCAAACCTGCTGACTTGGAACGAAGCCCCCCCATAAATGTTCGCCATCAATCTCTGTGTACATAAGAACAGAGAGACAAATATCTAACAAAAATCCTGGTGTCGATCCCCGGTGAAGACACACAGAGCCCGTGGGTCTTGCACAGATGATGACAGCACAGGTAACTTGCACAACCAAGTAGGAAAAGAAGGGACTTACAACATCCATGGACACCTCGGGGTTTTCTTCTGACCTTGCAGCGACGAACATTAAACAAGAAATGGTGAGGAACAGCCCCGTCATGGTGCTCTGCAAAACATTGTCGTGAGGAGTGGCAGGTGGCCACTGGCACAGAGGCTGGGGGGAGCTCTCTTGATGTGAACTGCACTTCCATCAGGATATTAACCTGGCCCCTCAACAGGTGAAATGATTTTAAAACTGAACTTCTCTAATCGGTCCTGAAAATGACTCATTTTGCTAATCTTGAACAAAGCCAGAGTCCAAATTCCATCACATTTTAATCCATCAGGCCCTCATATTCAGAAGCACCCACAGGTGCAGGTAAATCTGTATGTGTACAGGCAAAACAGGTTTTGAGGGGGTGATTATAAATCATTCATTTAAAATAACCTATTGGATAGCTGGAAGAAGAGGCTGGTTTTTTTTTTTTCCACTGGCAGCTGAACTAATGAGGAGTAAACCACCCAATTTTAAGGTGCAGGGCCATATTCTTAAGAAGAAATTAAATAATGGGGCTTGCTTGGGCTCTCCTTATGGCTGAGAGAGACCCTGGGATACTCCTGGCTGGTTTTGGCTGATATGAGTGAAATGCCACCTCAGGGCACCCCTGTTCTTCTTGGGAAGGGTTTTGGTGTCTGCTTCAGCTTGTTCCTACCACAAAACCTCTCTCACTGCTGTTTTACCGCACAGAAGCAGAATCGCAGAATGCTTCGTGGGGAAAGGGACCTCCAGATCATGTTTCATGGGCATACAGCAACCCCTCTGCCATATAGGAACAGATAAATTTGCTGGAGGGGACAAATTCGCAGCAGAAATACTGCCTCAGCTACTTAGAGGGGTTGGATCGTGTGAAGCAATTTAACAAGGACCCGCCAAATTCCCGCTGGATGCCAGCGCCGGGTTATCTTGCGCACAGCCCTGGTGGAAGACAGGAGATCTGGGGGCAGGTTTCTGTCACTTCCAGGCTGCCTCTCATTGTCCCCTCTCCCTGCTGCGGGAGGCACCGGGGGAGAAAAGCCACCCGCTGTCGCCGGGGCGGCTCGGGGAGGAGCAGCACCGCACCTGCCGCGCTGGGGACACACCTTGGGCACCCCCCTGCTCCCAGCTCCGCCTCACAGGGCTGCCCGTGTCCCCTCCGAGGGTCCCCATCCCCCCCCGCCATCACCCCGAGCCCCTTGGGGACCAGAGCCCTCGCTGCGTCCCCGGCGAGGCTCCGGACTGCTTATCCCTTTAGAAAAAGCCAGGAGAGAGGCTGAACACATTTTTGTGACCTAGCGTCAGCAGAAGGGCACGCAAATTCCAGAGAAGAGCCTTGCCCGGGATGGTCCTTTGCTCTCAGCAGCCAGCTGGGATCAAATCCCCTCTGTCAAATGGCCCTCATCTCCCTGAGAAGCCCCGGCGGCCTCCGAGGGGTGCAGAGGGGTGACAACACCTCTTCCACCGGCGGTCCTGACTCCTCTCCAAACAGAGACATTCCTTCGGAGCCGGGAGCCCGGGGCAGAGCCGCTGTCGCAGCCCTGGGGCTCCCCCGGTGCCTACAGCTCTGTCCCGCTGTCCCCAGGGATGGGCACAAGGAGGAGCGGTGGGTTACCCGTCGCGGTCCAGGGGCTGCGGCAGAAGAGGTGTCTCTGTCCCCGATGTCGCCTGGAGCTGAAGGTCCCCGCTGCCTGCGGACGCTGCTGTCTCATGGGGCTGTTATTCCCTGCGCTCCGCGGCTTCGGGAGCGTCAGGAGCCGCCACTCCCTCTGATCCCTCCTCCTCCTCCTCCGGAGGTGTAATTTACCTGAGGGCCGCAGTCTGCTCCGGCAGGAGCCACCCTCCCTGCCTGGCCTGCCTTGGGAGGGTTTTCGTGGCACTGCAGAGCGGCTCAGAGCTGTAACAAATTGGTTCTTTCCGCCTGATGGAGTCATTTGGCCCCGGCCATGACCTCTGTGAACCCGAGGATGGGGGGACTCTGGGCTCTCCTTTGGGACTGGCCTTGGTGCAAGGGGCTGGGGTGGTGCCCTGGGTGCTGAGGGTGAGTGGGAGCAGCCTAGCTCATCACAGCAAACTCCGGTGGGAAAGTCACCCAAACTCCTTTTGGCTCTTCCCGTGGCCTCCTGCCATGGATTGAGCCTGAAAATGCAGAACCTCCCAGTCCCAATAGTGACTCTACAGAAAAAAAAAATAAATTATATATATATGTAAATAAATCCATCCCTGGGGAAGGAGGAAGCTGTGGATGGAGACTTCACATCTTGCCAGGCCTCCCCTCTTGCCAGCTGGTGATGCCTTTGGCCAGGAGCTGCCTAGTGCCCGAGGAGGTCCCTGCAGGGGACAGTGACGGGTCACACGAGCTGTGGGTGCCATTTTCGGCACCTCTGCCTTCGTGGCCGCCTCTCCACTCCGTGTCCAGGTGTCCAGTCCTTGCTGCAGAGCCCTGGTGCTGACTGTGCATCCCGTGGGATCCTGCATCCCTCCTGCAGTCAGCTCCTGCCAGGCCTGGTGCAGCCACACTTGCTCAAACGCAGACTTGCTTTGGGAAGCCTGAACAGCTCCATCTGGAGCTGTAATGACTGGTCTTTACCGAGGACTAGCTGGAGGCAGGGCCAGAAGCCCTCTCAGCTGGCTCACCCTCAAATGAGCAGTGGCTCAGAGAAGAATCTGCTTTTTCCCCTGCAGGAGAGGAGGAAAGGTGGAAAAACAGGATCAGGTATGCCCCAATGAGGAAAAAAAAACCCCACTCCCACTTCCTCCCAGCACCTACAGGATTTGCCTTCCTTTTGGGGACAGGACATCAGAAAGGCTCCTGTGGCCACTCCTGGTCCTGGCACCAAGTTTTGGGCCACACTGGAGAGGAGCCCCCCAGGGTGAATCACTGAACTTAGCATGAGCAAATCAGAAAAAAAAAAAAAGAATTTAGTACTCTAAATTAAGATAAAAAATAAGATAAAAATTAAGAATTCTGAGCCAAGCTCATTCTATAGGTTTTAACAGACACTTTATTTTCCTCCAGCAAGCACCCACTGAAAAGCACGGGAGGAGGAGAGGATTACTGGGAAAGCAGCCAGAGGGTGAACACTGCTTTCCCACCAGTGCTGCTGCTAGGACAGGACTGGGGTGACCACGACGTGAGTCCTGGCAGGGACCATCCTCCACACACGGGCAGACAGGGACCTGAGACCCCCTGCCCCAAGCTGCTTTCATCTCAGGGCCTTTCTCCCACGTTTCCTTGCACTTTGGCTTGCTGCTCTCCGGCCATGAGGATACTGAGTCCTGGAGCTGTCCCTGTCCATGGGATGGTGCTCTCCAAAGGAGCGAGGAAAGCCTGGGCAGCAGAGGGTGCTGTGAAAGTGCTGCAGAGGGAAAAGAGCTCCTGCCCAAACCCTCATGGAGAGCCTGGCAGTTTGGTACATTGAGAAACCCCAAAGCCACCAAACCGTGTCTGTCCAGGTCTCCTTGAGCACGATGTGGTTGTGGCCATGGCTGCCCGGGGCAGGAGCTCCGTGGGGATGCTGCTCTCTCCTGGGAGAGGGTGGGAAAGGGCAGGTTACAGACAGCAACATCAGCATTCGTGTTTGTGCTGCTTTGCCGGGCTCAGAGGGGCTCTTCTGGTGCCTTGATAAGCCATGCTGTTATCTCAGGCCCTCAACAACCCTCTGCAGCTCTGGGGTCGTCCCTGATGGAGGAGAGGTTGGACTACAGAACCCCAGAAGCTGCTGCCAACCAGAGTCACCTCAATGCCCTGGCTGGCTTACTTTCCCTCTTCCTGCAGTTGTGGAGGAGCAGGAGGGGGAGAATAAGCCCCTCCACTGAATCCTCTGTACTTCCCAGCTGATTATAAAGGTTTTTTGGCATTCCTCCTGTCGCAGAGCAGGTGGGATGTTCCTTTCTGTGTGTGCCATCAGTTGAGATAATAATTTTAAAGAATTAAGGACTTTAGTTAAACTAGATATTGCTGATGTAGACTTCCCTTTACATTTTGAAGAATAAAGGACTTTAGTTAAACTAGACATTGCTGACGTAGACTTCCCTTTTACTAACTAGACATTGTTGAGGTAAACTTCCCTTTTTTTAACATAAGCCGTGATCATAAATCAGATAGTCTTGAGAAAACAGGATCCAGGTGTCACCAACACTAAAAGGTTAAAAAGGCAAAGCGAGGAAGACTCATCTTACTTCATCATTTTGAGACCCCACCCCATAAGAAGGACCACCGACCCATTTCAAAGAACAAACTACGCATGCTTAATTGCTTTTTGGCTAATTACCATACGAAGCGGGGAATGGGATGGACCAGAGTCATGAATATGCATTTGTGTTTTGGGTATTCAACACTTTTGTACATAAAAAGACCCTGTGACCATCTGTAAATTGTGGTGTGTATTTGGGAGCTATCCCTCACGCTGCCCAGCGTCGTAATAAACCTACACTTTCTAACTTCAAACTGTTACAGAGTCTTTGTCCGTCAGAGTTGGATATTGGTATTAGATCAATATCCATATTTTTTTAACAAATCACAGTGCTGTTGAGTTTAATTCAGCGAGAAACTTGGGCTCAGGTTTTTCTGCTTTGTCAGTAACAGGATGTTACTGACAAAAGTCAGCCAGTGAAAAAATCCCGTCCAGCCCCAAAACCCCAGGGTTTGCTTTCCTCCTTTGTCACCAGGTGGCCAAGCAAGGTTCTGTGCTGAGCTCCTTCTCGCTACCTGATCATTTCACTGCTCCCGTCACTAAACCCATCACTAAACCCCTCCCTACCCTCCCTCTGGAGCTATTTTGCAAACCACCACAGGTCAGAGGTGGAAAGACCTCACTGGCCTCAAGGAGATGTAATTGTCCCTTGAGTGCTGGACTGAGAGTGGCAGAGCAGGGAGATGTGGCTGTGGCATTGCTGCTTCCAGCCTGGGACATGGATCTTCCCACCCATGTGTCCCCTCAGTGTCTCTCAGCTCCTGCTTGGTGGAGGAGAATGTGTCCTGCCTCCAGCTGTGATTGATTGTTGTTGGTGAGGAGCTCACAAGTGGGACATGCCAGGAGCGATTTGTGCCAAGAGGCCGCTGCCCCAGGTGAGAGGAAAAGCAGGAAGGCACAAAGTTTTCTGGAGATTTCCTGGATCTGCCAGGCAGCCCAGTACAATCTGAGCCTGTCCAGCCAGTGGGAAGCTGCCTTGGAGCTGGGAGATCCCCCACGGCTCAGGCCTGGCCCCAGGGCTGCCCTGCTCATGCATTTCACACTGTTTCCCTTAGGACAGACAGGCTTTCTGTGCTGCAGCTGTGCCTGTGCCTCTCTGTGCCCCTCCAAACAGGACCCAGCCCCTTGGGACCCCTTTGGGCAGGAGGAATAAGCCATTGGGTCTGGTTGAGCTGAGGCCTTAAGTTTAGCTTTGATGTGTTTGAGGTTCTGTGCTGCCCAGGGGTGCAGCTCTGAGCTCACAGTCAGTGTCACTCAGCTCTGCACAGAGCAGGGACACAAAACAAATCCTTTCCCTGCTGCACACCAAGGACAACTTTCAGCCCCAAAAGCACAAACAATGATGGACTGAAGGGAGGAACAAGAAGGATGGGACCTCACAACCTGGAGCTGGAATGGGACAATTAAACCCCAATATGCAAACGGACCAAAACTTATAAAAGTGCGAGACCTTGTGGCCGTTTGTCCACCTTGTGACCATTTTGGACCACCTTGGGTGTAGCCCTGAGCAGGCCATGTCCTGCCCAAGGTGTATCCTAAAGGCCCTTCAATAAATATCTACTTAATTCTCTGCCTCTGTCCAGTCCCTGTTTCAGGTCAGCCTTCCCAAGCCATCAGAGCCAACCCAGCCTCTCCTTGCACCTTGGCCTTGGCCTCCACCTGCCGTGTCTGGGCTCACTCTGATGTGGAGGTGTCCCAGTAGTCCCTGGGAACCCAAATCTGGATTCTACATTGAGATACAGCCTCCCCAGGGCCAAGCAGAGGGATAATCCCATGTCCCCTCCCAGGGCTTGCATGTGCAACACCTCTCCTCTGTCTTGAGTGGAACCTGAGGGCCAGGTGTGGAGTCATCCTTCCCCAAAGTGGCCAAGCCTGTCCAGGAGGAGAGGCTCAGGAGGTGGGGCAGGGGCTGGAGAAATAAGAGGGGAAGGCCTGAAGGGAACTGTGGGCTCTTGGCTTGTCCAGAGAGGCAGAGGGAAACGGGAATTTTGGGAGAGGAAGGACCTCTGAAGGACCAAGAAAGGCTCGTCAGGCTTCCTGCAGTTCCTCCACTGAGGGAGAGGAAGGTGAGCCTGGAGGCCAGGAGCTGCTTGTGAGGACACAGGGGCTGAAGGCAGGCTTAGCCTACGCCCTGCTGCCTGCTGTGGGGGGCATCCCTGCCCACATCCTGGTGGGATCTGGCTGGGCTGCACCTGGGGCAGTCAGGGGAGAAGGAGAAGGTCCGTGCACCTCTGTCTGCAGAGCTCTGTGCATCTCAGCAGCCTCCTGTCTGCCCTGCTCTGGTGGCAGCAGGGGACACTGGGGACAGTTTGAGCACTGCAGGGAACCGCAGCCTGAAGGTGCTGAGCTGGGCTGGGGAGAGGTTTTGGGGAGCATCCCCCCAGCCACCGGGTTCTGGGCTGGTGGGAAGGAGCAGATGACCTCGGGGGGTCACTAGAATAATGTTAAATGCCCAAGCCGTAGTGGTAGGGAAGCTGAGGGAAAGGACTCCAATCATTTCTGCTGGAGGAGGCTGTCCCTAGGTCAGCTCGAAGATGAAGCCTGCTTTGTTCTCTGGCACTTCTCAGTACGGTTTTTTGCTCTCTATTCTCAAAGGAATGCCACACTTAGCCTTGTCAGGTCCATGCCTGGTGCTGCCTGAAGGGTCAGTGAGGGCAGGGAACTCCTAACCCAGCCTTTTGCCACCTCTCTGTAGCTGTTACCAGACCACCCTCCTTCCTCCGGGATCTTGGCTGGGTGTGGGGAACAGCACCCAAAGGCTCCGTAATTAAATAGAGCTCTTGCAAAGTGCCTCATCTTGCTCTTTCATGCCAGAATTTAAATCCAGGAAAAAAGCCCAAACAATAATTCCGCTGGTGAAAACCACAACAAACGTGTGCCTATCCAAGCCAGAGGTATTTTGCACTGGCAGAGGAAATATTTTGCTCAGCAGTCATACCATCCCAAACCAGGGTTTTGAGCGGGAGGCTGGGATGGAGATGGAGACCCCAAAGGTCCCTTCCCATCACCACTTCTCTCCTGGCAGGAGGAGGGGTGATGGGGCTGCAGAATGTGGTTAAAGGGGCCCGTGGACCGAGAGCCACGGTGGAGGGCTGTATGTCACCCCTGCTCATAGGAGATTTGCTTTGCACCTCTCGGATTTCCACCCTCGGCATGTCCACACTGACAAAATTCAGTCAGTGTTACATGTAAGTGGTATTTCTTCCTCCTTTCCTGGGTGAGATTTGCCCCTTTATTTTCAGCCCAGGCATGGTCCCTAAGCCCTGAGCCTGGTGCTGACATGCAGAGCTGATACCTGGTACCAACAGGTACCTACACCTGGAAAGCCAGGATGAGCAGCCAGGGATCTGTCTGGCAACTCCAGAGCACAGGCAAAGCAGCTGGAATCCTTCTGCCAAAAATGCAGCTCCCAGCTGGAGGACCCCACAAGACCTGTGTGTTCCCCAAACTTTAGGATGTGGCTCTTTGCTGCTGAGCTCCCTGGGGTTTGGGATGCAGTGTCTGAATCCCTGAGCTGTGTGACTGGGGAGGGACTGGGCTTGCAGGTGTTGATGGACAAGTCCCAGCCTCTCTGGGGGTCTTTATAAGCCAAGAGGACTGGCTCCTTCTGTGCCACCAACCCCACTGACTGCACAGAGGGCTCGAAGCAGCAGGTCAGGTTGATGTTCTGTTCTCCTTCTAGCTCAGGCCATTGCTGACAGAAAGGATTCCAACTGAGTCAAGAGGCTTAATTATCACTCCAGGTCTGCATTTTATGTGTGGAGAACTTAGTGGTTAGACAGTTTCCTGGGTCTTCATCTATTTCGGCTCTGTGAAAGGGATGGGGTGTTGAGGCTTGGCTGCATTACCCAGGGCTGGCTCCTGGGGAGCAGCAGTTTGAGGACGAGCAGGGACCACCTCTGCTCTCCTCCACCCTGGTTGCCCATGCCCAGGGACTCACAGCTGGATGGCTGTTTGGGTTTGGCTGGTGGGATGCCTTACCAGCAGTCAGAGCTGGCTGAGGTCTGGGCAGCATGGGCAGGTTCCCTGTGAGGCACTGGGCTGGTCTCTGCACCTCCAGGGAATGCTCTGGACTGCCCTGGTCACCTGGGGATGGACACAACTTCTGTTGTGATGACCTGTGTGATCTCAAGAGTGTATGCAGGAGGTGGGGACTGTCATTTGGGCTGTTCTTTCTGCATTCCTCCCCAGCCCAGGGGTCTTTTTGTGCTTGCTGAATGTCACAGGCAGGCACAGGGACTAATCCTTCCCTCTCTGCCACCTCTTGGAATACCGGGAGGAGTTGCTTCTGTCTCTGCTGCCTCCCAGTGCTCTGTCTGACTCCTGTGGGCTTTGTGGCACAGCTTGTCACCAGTCACGGCCACCATGGTGTGCCACTGTAACACCTTGGTGACACTGGGGTGGGCAGCAGAGCCTTGGGCATGGAGGTGGCCTCAGGCATGTGGGAGATCTCAGTGCCACACCTCAGGAGCTGGGAGAGGGGTGTTGAGAGGAGGAAACTCTCCTCATGACGTGTGCAGGAAGCACAGAAACCACAGGCCTGTGTGTGGGCTGTTGCTGGCCGTGGAGGTCCCCTTGCACGTGCTGAAGTGCAGGGTTGGGTGCAGATCTGAGGGGCACGGACCGTGGCGGCAGAATTTGGCAGGGATTCGATGCCTCTCTGGACAGGGGATGTAGCCCCGAGGGAAAGAAGCTCTTTCCTAAGTGACAAGCTCAATCAGAGGTGTCAACTGGTGTGAAACTCCTGCAGGTTTAGCAACAAGAAAACAGCGCTGAGGAACACATTGTTCTATCTGCCATCTCCTGATTCCTGGGCAGGCTTGGCTTCTCCATCCCTTGTAACCCACAGAGCTTGCTTAAATGCTTACTTCAGCAATTGGTCAGTCTCTGACACCCTCAGGCATGGTCTTGCCTCAGTATGTGTGCAACTCAGCTGGGTGAGGAGCTGGCCACTGCAGCTCCTACCTTCCTGCTGTCCTTTCTCTCTGCATTCCACACACAGGTTGAGGGGCTACAGCACTAAAAGCACCTAAAAGTGGTGATTTGCCCTGAGTGTAGCCTGCAGTTGTGGCCAGTTCCTAGACACCTGGAGATAGTTAATGAGACACAACGACGAGTATAAACTCCCAAAATAAGGTGCAAAAGGCGGTGGCTATTTGGAGATTTCCTGCACTGGTCTCCGGGTGTTAAACCTAATGGAGTCTTTGGTAAGACACTTGTGGTCTCCTCTTTCAGGGAAAGGAAACTCTTGCCTCGTTTTTGGCTGACACGTGACAAGTTTACAAAAGAAAATAGCCAAAGAATGACTGGACCAGTTGTATTTCCATTTGAAGATATTGATTGAGTGGCTTACCTTTGGGCAGCTGGGCAGGACAGAGGGAGATGAGGTTTAGCAGTGTGGTTTGTCTATGGGATCACAGAGCAACCCAACCTCTCCTTCCCTTGGCCATCACGGCAGTTCAGTCCCAGGACATCCATCCCTTCCCACCTGCATGTGGAGATGGAGGCACTGAGGTGCTGGTGGTGGGCTTCCACACAGAGCTGGCACTTTGTTTTCCTGGTGTGAGAGGGAGTTTTTGCTGTGGCCCACACGATGCTCTGCAGTGGGGGTGTTGTGGCCATACTCCTGAGCAGCCCAGGAAAGCTTTCTGTGCAATCAAGCTACTGGGAAAATACACTCTGGGAGGCAGAGAGCCATCTTCATCTCCTGCCATCAGGGGAAATAGGCTTTGCTGGATGTGCCCTTGAGTCTGGAATGCCTTGGGCTGGGTACTGTGGATGGCAAGGCAATCCAATGCAAATAAAGCATCTAAGGCAGGGATGGAGCAGGGAAGCTCCTGCAGGGTGGAGGTCTGACATGACCCCCTCCTGTCTGAGAGAGGGTTCTTCCCCTGAAATGCTTTCCTTATGAGCCTAAGGATTTCCTCGAAGGCACCCTGATGCTTTTCCCAGGCAGGGGGTGGTAGGAGGCTACCTGTCCCACTCTGCAATTACAGCTGGACCAGATGAGAATGGTCACCAAGAGAGGCTTGGGGTGGGTTCCAAGCTGCACAAGGGGTTGTAGACACCTGCTCCCTGTGGAGCATTGGGCTTTGGCTGAGCTACCACACTGCTGGGGCTGCACAGTGTTCCTTGTGGGAGCCCCTGGAGCTCCCACAGCCCCTCTCATCCAGCCCTGTTTTCTCACAGGTGCTGCGGACAGGTGAGATGTGGCTGCTGCTGCTGGCCCTGTGCCTGGCCCAGGGGCTGGAAAATGCCATCCCGGGTGATGAATTCTACAATCCTGAGAGGGCCATGAACATCGTAAGTGCTGGGGGGGGGGGCACCGCGCTTCCCCATGGGTATGCCCAAAGTCTTTCCCAAGGGATGAGCTTGCCTCGCCCCTTCCCTGCATCTGCACTTGGCCTCTCTGGGGGCCTTGGGGCATCAAAAATCTCCCATATTTGCGTTGCTGTCACTCACTTCATGCCCTCAGCTTGAGCTTGGCCTCTCCCTGCTCTTCCTCTAATTCCTTCGGATGGAGGTGACACCGGGGAACATGAGAGGCAGCAGTGGGTGAAGCTGAGGCAGGCACAGGGCGCTGGGTCACCCTCTGCCCTCACACCATTGTCCCTGCAGAGCCAGAAGATCCTTTTCCATGGGTATCCCAGCAAGGAGTATGAAGTGATGACGGAGGATGGCTACATCCTGAGCCTCAACCGGATTCCCCATGGCAGGGGGAATGCTGGGCTCTCAGGTGGGCTCAGCCTAACCCGGGGGGCACCAGCCTTGGACCCTGGAACCCTGCCCAGATGCAACAGGAAACCAGTGGGAATATCTGTGCCTTCAGGCATGGTTTGGGCAGCTGGAAGAGGGATGAGGAGTTTCTTCCTGGCTGCCTTGAGCTGTCCCTGGGGATCCAGGAGCTCAGCCTTGTGTTTCGCTGCACCTGGGATGCGGCAGTGTGACCCAGCAAAGCCCCAGTGGCTCCTTCCCTGCAGCAAACTCCTGCTCCAAGCTGCAGGCTCAGGGCCTGGGATGGGAAAAGCCCCCCAAACACAAAAAAGCACCAGCATAACCAAGGAAATAATGGGAGAAGGGAACATTTAATGTGCAGCCTGCAGAAAACAGTATCAAGACGTAGAGTGGTGTTTTTATTTCCAGATGGAAAAGGTGTCTTCTTCTGTCAAGTACTGGATATCTCTCCTTTCAGGATCCAAGAATCCCGTGCTGATAGTGCATGGATTTTGTCTGGATGGTGGTGACTGGGTGGACAATTTCCCTGACAGCAGCCTGGCCTTCATCCTGGCGGACGCGGGATATGACGTCTGGATCGGGAACAACCGGGGCAACAGCTGGTCCCGCCGGCACCACAACCTGTCCATCGGCTCTGAGGAGTTCTGGGATTTCAGGTCAGGGGGACACCAAGCACAGGGCTGGGGCACAGGGCTGACAGCACTCAGAGCCCCTGGTGTCAGTGGGAGGGAGTTGGGAATCTCCTCCAGGCTCTCCCTTTGCCACGCAGCTTCCACGAGATGGCCATGTATGACCTCCCGGCCATGGTGGGCTTCATCCTGAGGCACACTGAGCAGAAGAAGCTGTTCTACGTTGGCCACGCTCAGGGCAGCACCCTGGGTGAGTGAGGAGGGGGAGGAGAGGCTGGTGGGTGGGAGCAGGGCACGGGGTTTCCGTGGGAAAGAGGCATCAATGTCCATCCCAAACCAGACACTGCTGGGAGCAGGGCTGCTCTGGCTGCTGTCCCCACCTGCCCTCCTGCCCCTTCTGCATGGGAAGGGGTTTGTCCCATCCTGCCCATCCTCCCTGGGCTGTGCTGGCATCCAGGAGTGTTTTTTGTTCAAACCCTGCACCTCAAACACAGAGTCTGGGGTGAGCTGGGGTTCAGGTTGTGATCTCACGCTGCTTTTCAGGTTTCATAGCGTTTTCCAGCTTGCCACATCTGGCGAAGAAAATCAGACTCTTCTTTGCCCTGGCTCCTGTGTACACTTTCCTCCATGCGCGGGGCCCTGTGTTAAAGCTGGTCTTTCTACCAGACCTGGTGCTCAAGGTACAGGAGGTGTTTGTGGGTGGTTACTGCCAAAACCCAGGGGCTTTTGGCAACTCCTGCCCCTTGCATTGCCACATTGAACTGATCCTGCACCTGTGGTGGGCGCTGGAGCTCCTAACATCATTCTCAACATTTCCTCGTGGTCTTGCAGAGCTTGTTTGGAACCAGAGAGCTGGTGCTGGTGGGGAGGAAGAGGAAGCTGCTCCTGGTTAAGACGTGCAGCAGGCCACAGGAAGTTGAATTGTGTAGCAATGAGATCTTCCTCATCGGAGGGTACGACTGGAAAAACTTGAACATGGTGGGTGCACTGGCCCTCAGTCCAGGTCACAGCCCTCTCTGGTTTGCCTAGACACCTGGACATAGTTAATGAGACACAACGACCAGTATAAACCCCCAAAATAAGGTGTGAAAGGCAGTGGCTATTTGGAGATTTCCTGCACTGGTCTCGGGGTGTTAAACCTAATGGAGCCTTTGGTAAAAGACTTGTGGCCTCCTCTTTTAGGGAAAGGAAACTCTTGCCTCGTTTTTGGCTGACACACAACAAGTTTACAAAAGAAAATAACCAAAGAATGACTGGACCAGTTGTATTTTCATGGATTGAGCGGCTTACCTTTGAAAGCTGCTTCTAGCTCTGAGCAGAATAAAGCTGCTAAAGAACGAAGAGCTATATGAATGTATAGCTTTTGTATCACAGTTATAAGACAGAATGAGTTTTTTTGCCTAGATGGATTTTCATCCCTCCCAACTCACTTAGAAAATATTTTCTTTTTCCCGTAGAGCCGACTGGATGTGTACTTATCTCATTTTCCAGACTATACATCAGTAAAAAATCTTCTGCACTGGGGACAGGTAGAGGCTCTAATTTTATAACTACTTTAACTTTTCTTTCTTTTAACCTGCGAACGTGATATTTTCATTTGCTGCTTCGTTCACCCTGGAAACAGGTAAAGAAGGTAAAATCAAAGCCAAGAGAGAAAAGGGATTTTTAAGCTGCTGCACCAAGGTGTCTCAAAGGCCACAGCTATCTGGGGCGGGTGCTAACCCAGGGTTTTACCTGGATTAACCCTTTGCCTCTGTCTTCCAGACTGCAAAAACTGGGGAGTTCAAGCAGTTTGACTACGGGCTGAGAAACATGGAGAAGTACAAAACGGTGAACTTGATGGGTGTGGGTTTCTTACCTTCTTTTCCTCGTGTTAGAGCTGGGATTAATGCATGGGATGCAGTTTTCGTGCTCTGACTCAGTGTTTATTAATTCTCATCTATATT
The DNA here is from genome assembly GCF_009819655.1 of Sylvia atricapilla. Lineage (NCBI taxonomy): Eukaryota > Metazoa > Chordata > Aves > Passeriformes > Sylviidae > Sylvia > Sylvia atricapilla. Next base: position 31,320,569 of record NC_089147.1, read on the forward strand.
ACAGTCTCATGAGTCGTGAGGTCTAGCTAACAAGGTGGAAAATGGAGGAGTCTCCAACTCTTTCCAAGGTCCCCCTAAGTGCCAATTACCCAATAACAAGATGACACCTATATTACCTATACCTTCAACCCAATAATTGACCACCCAAGGCCTGCAATGCGGACCTTTTTCACCCAATAAGAAAAAAACACCCAAAACCACGAAGAAGGACCCAGAAAACATCCCAGATCCTCTATATTGCTCCACACGTATTACTGTATGCTAAAACCTTAAATTCCAGGTTTTCCACCCTGTGAGAACGCACAATGCCATTCAAACCACGCACCCACAACCCCAGTGCTATCACTCAACTTTGGGAGCCTGTTCCATGGCCTCAGATCAAATGTAGTGATCAAAGGCACTGACCCTCGCTTGAGGGTGCCTTTTAGCCCAGAAAGCCTGAAATTCTCAGCCTCCAGGGTTCCAGCAGATGGGGGGATCACACCCCCCCTCAGAACCCCCAGGTGACACGGATGCTTTCTCTCCCTTCCCAGCTGAGGCCGCCCTTTTACCAGATCGAAGCCATGATGGTGCCGGTGGCCGTGTGGAGTGGGGGGCAGGACTGGGTCACTCCCCGCGTGGAGACCCTGCTTTTGATGTCCCGCCTCACCAACGTCGTGCACCACGAGCACTTCCCTGACTGGAACCACTTCGACCACCACTGGGGCCTGAACGCCCCGCAGCGCCTGTACAGGAAGATGGTGACCCTGATGGAGGATAATCCATGAGTGCATCCAGGAATCCATCTACAAACCCATCCGTGAATCCACGCATGAATCTACCCATGAATCCATCCATGAATCAATCTATGAATCCATCCATCAATCCATCCATGAATCCATCCACATGTTGCCCCAGGATGGAGGAGCCACTTGTTCCCGTGTGCCTTGTGGCATGGGGTTTTTGTGCCTGTTCCCATGTGCCTTAAGCACAGAGATGCCGTGCTTAAAAATGTCTCCTGTCCCCCTATTCCACACTGATTTAACGCTTTCAAATGCAATGCTGTGATTCCTCTTTGTCTGTAGAGATTGCAATAAAGTCTTGCATCACAGCCAAGCTCCAGCTGGGTTTGCAGGAGTTCTGCTGTGTTGTTTTTTTTGGTTTTTTTTTTCAGCTTCTGCAGGCTCAGAGCAATCCAAGAGTGAAATTTTACTCCGGGAATCAAGCACGTGCTGTGGTTTGTGGGTTTAGGCACAGGAGGGGAGAAAAGTGACCTTGTGATGGCCACTGGTGGAAAGAGGCCACATCTGGGCCAGGGGGCTCTGAGCTGGGCACAGCTGGCAAAGGACAGAGAAGTAGTTCTCCTCACCAGATCCTCCTCACTGCACAGAGTGAAGTTCAAAAACTGGTGATTTGCTGGTGATGAAATATGCAAGGAGAGGCCGAGCCCTTTCTCACCTCACAAACCTACCCAGCTATTCCTCTCCAATCACATGGTTTCTTGCCAAGCTTTTCTTGCTCATCCTGTTTAGCTCCTCACTGTTGAAATGAAAAAGAAAGTCACTACTAGAGGAATAAATTTCAGGCACTCTGTTTACCCTGGAGGGGTTAACTCATTACTGACTGTCTAAGATCAAATCTACAATATTTTTTCCTACATTTGTGCTGCATTAAACAGGGCAGGAATTGGTAGTGCTGTGACTTAGTTTCAGGTTCTGGGTTCTGGCAAGGTTGAGGACCTCACTTTGTGGATTCCACCTTATCAGCAGGACTACTCAGAGAAAACCCCTGCAATCACCAAAGCCATTCACCTTCCAGCTCGTAGGAGCAGAGCAGCCCAGCATCAGGATGGATGAGCCCTCTGCATGTGCCTTTCACCTTGCCAGGGATGGGAATGGCAGGCTATTGCCACAAGTTGGCATCAGAAAGATCATCTGCATCAACAGGGCATCCTTGGTGTGGCCCAGTGACCAGGACTGAGCTATTTCTATCTTGTCAGCAACTCCAGGACTCTAGAGGAAAAACCTCGATGTGAAAACCTGACCAGGGGGATGATGAGAAACAGCAACTGAGGGTTTTCCAAGGAACACATAGCAGCATTTTCCCATCTCCCTGATAACTGCCCAGCCAGCAGAGCCACTCATCAGGTATGGTGGGCACACTTGTGCTCAGCCTAGCAGCCCCATCTATTTATTACATGGGATTCACTTATTCTGTTCATTGCATATTGTTTGTGACAGACCCACCTCTATATTTATTACATGTGCTGGCCAGCAGTTGTTTGTAGAGTTGTGCAGGATTCTGCCTGCAAGTCCCTGCACGTGGCAGAAGACACCCACAGCAGGAGGTTTTAGGACCTCCAATCCAAAGAAAATAAAAATGCTGACGGTCCGGGCGGATTAAACCCCAGTGGGATTAATTTGCAACCTCTGCATCCCCCGCCTTTTAATAGAGAGATAAATATGTTTAAAGGATAAAGCATCGCTCTCTAGCCCAAACTGACGTCAGCTGAGCAGCTTGTGGGGCTGCAAAGCTGGGCTCAAAGTATCCACCCTCGTAAGGAAGGCATCTGGTGGTGCCACCAGCACCAGCTCCAGCCACGTTGGGGGTCCCTGCACAGAGCTGAGCCCAGCTCAGGCTCTGCACAGATATTCCAACCCCTGACCTGCATCTGAGGAGGGACAGGAGAAGGCTCCACGCCGAAGTCAGTCTGTCAATAGGTTGCCTAATCACAGGTTGACAGGAACGAGGGATTGGCACACAGGGTTTGGAGCCTGTTGCCAGCGATTTGCAACACAGTGCTGAGGCTGCTGAGGGTGGATCACGTCTGTGTTTAAGGCTGCACCTTCAAACAACACACTGCAAGCACCTTTTCCAACAGGCTCCTGTAATTCCACCCACAAAATTCTGAGGACCTGAAGTCCTGACCACTATTTTATGTTGCTTCCTAAACCTTTCACAAAATTATTGACCTGCTCACGGAATCAGAGAAACTCAGCAGCTGTCACTGGTGCCACACCAAGCCTGGCTTGCTCTCCCAGGAGCCCACCAGCCCTGTGGCAAAAGGCTGTTTATTTATTAAGCCTTTCATTTGGGGACGTGTTTGCCTGCCAGCCAGAGGCCAAACCTGCTGACTCGGCAGGCTGTGGAGTAATTTGGGACTTTTTTGGTCTGCACCGTGTTTCCCAGCTGCTTGGGTGCCCACTGGGAGAAGAGGCAGGGAATGCTGTGCCACCCTGAGGTCTCCCCTCCGTACCCTCCTGACCCCAGGGGACGATTTGTGGCTTCTTTACTCATTTATTTCTACACCTTCTGGGTCCTGCCATGTACCACGTGTCTCATCTGCAAATGTCTCCCGCTGCTGGCGGCTGATTTATTTTCATTTCAGCCAGGATTTGGGTCACAGCTTTGTTTCAGGGCTTTGAAAGGGAAAGAAAATATTTAGGCACAGCAAAAGGAGACAAAGCAATCAAGGAAAAGCCCTTTTGTCCCCATGGCAAAACACCAAGTGAAGTTGTGTTTTTAATTTTTTTTACCTTTCTTTTTTTTTTTTGGCTTTGGGCAAATTGTTTCTGCAGAACTGTAAAGAGACTTCAAAAAAGAAAAAAAAAAAAAAAGGAGATGTGTTTAAATAGGATTAACTTAAGCAAGAATTTGTACTACAGAAAGATGCTTAGAGAATCTCTTAAAGACAGAAAAGCAAACAATATCCAAATCCGATAATCTGATCAGCCGATAAAATTCACAAGCAATTTTGTTAGTAGAGAGAAGAGTATTTACTGGAAATGGACTGTCTTGAGCAAACTGAATAAAGAGATTAGGTGAAGAGTATTACCTAAAAAAGACAATTTTACAGTAGGCAGAGGAATGAGGCAGAAGCTCCATACTTAAGCAGGAAACAGCTGAAAAAAAGAAGTAAATCATGAATTATTTACTGCAACCAACGTGGCTTCGTGGTACACCAGGAAACTGTAACGAGAGCAAGCTTCTCTTCATAAATAAATGGCATTAAATTTTCATTTTGCTTGCTGGCTTTGCCCATCAGAGGAGAAAGGCTTAGGACAGGACGATGAGGGAAGCAGCAGAGGGACAAACACGTAACAGTTGTGTCACTGCTGGTGGCTTTGCTCAGAGTCCCCCTGGGAAGCTTGTCCCCTAAGAAGTGTCCACCAAGGCCAGCACAAGGACACCCAGCACAAGAGAGGAATCTCTGTCCTTCACTTCTGCCAAGCAGATTATAGCCAGGAATTCTGGCAGCAGAAACAACCCACAGCAGCACTTGGAATGGCTGCTCTCCCTCAAATTTGTTTTCTGGCATCCCCCAAGTCTCTGACTGATCTATTCTGCTTTACAGGGCAATGCAAATTTTTAGAATTTCTTCCAGGAAATTCTAAAAATTGAAAATCTGACCCTACTCCGGTGCATGGTTTTGAGTAATTTCTCCATGAAATATTGCTTTGCCTCACAGCTGGATTCTCCCTTCCTGAAAGACGCTGATTCTTCTGGTGGTTGCACCATTGACACGTTTTATTGAGATTTTTCTGACGAGTCTCTGGATTTTGTCTGGCAGAAACAGCCAAATTTTTTATTGCTGTAAAATAACTGCCTTTCCTTCAGGCTAAAGAAAATAATCATCAACACATCATGGCACCTCTGAGATCACCACTCAATCTTATTTACCAAAACCTCTCAGATAAACTCTAAGACTTAGGCACTTTGGGAATACCCCATGCTCCTTTTTATTTTGATTTTACAGAATTCTGCACTAAAATCAAACATAATTTCTCTTCAGGATTTATTCCTTTCTCACTCCTCAGTCACTGAAAGAAAAAAAAAATGCCCAAAACCCAGCCACATTAAAAATGTGATTAATTACAATTTTTATTGAATTCAAAACCCCTACTACTGTTTTCTCTTTAGGGAGATGTCCTTCCAGTATCTGAAGGGAGAAAGATGGAAAGGAACTATTTATAAGGGCCTAGAGAGACAGGATACAGGGAATGGCTTCCCAGTGCCAGAGGGCAGGGCTGGATGGGATATTGGGCAGGAATTGTTCCCTGGCAGGGTGGGCAGGCCCTGGCACAGGGTGCCCAGAGCAGCTGTGGCTGCCCCTGGATCCCTGGCAGTGCCCAAGGCCAGGCTGGACTTTGGGGCTTGGAGCAACATGAAATAGTGAAAGGTGGATTTGCTTTAATGTCCCTTCCCACCCAAAACATTCTGGGATCCTAATTCTGGTGTTTTGCACCACAGATCTGTTGGGTCTCTTTTGGATCCACCTTGATTTTAAGCATAACGGTGCCAGACCTGAGACAGCAACAATGAGCTTTGTGTCACTGATGAAGACACAAAAAAATAAAAAAGAAATCAAAAGGAAAAAAAAGGAAAGAAAGTGGAAAAAGAAATGCAATGCAGTGCCAGCCAGGAATAGCATGAAGGCTCCTCTCCCCGCCCTGTCACTGCTCCAGTTAAAAGCAGAACATTTTAACCAACTATATTCAGGCGGCTCAAACTGAGAGAGATTTCAATATCCTTCTAGAGACAGCACTAATTTTACGAGGAAAAAAAAGAAATCAGGGGGAAAAACAAATCAGGGAAAAAACAAATCAGGAAAAAAAAATCAGGAAAAAAAACCCCAATAAATCAGGAAACAAAAAAATTCCTATCAGGTCAACCCAACATCTTTAGGGATACTTCCTCATGATGTCAAGAATCTCCCGGTACAAAACCTCGGTGGCGTCGAGGCCCAGCACGAAATCGATGTGGTTCCAGTGGGGAATGAGCTTGTGGTGGACCAGGTTCCTGACCTGGGGGAGGAGGAGGGCAGTGTCCCGGGGGTCAGCCAGGCAGTCCTGCCCCGCGTTCCAGATGGCCGTGGGCACCCCCATGGCCCTCACGTCGTAGAACGGAGCCCCAGCCTGAGAGCAGGAGAAGAGATTTGCACCAAAGAGGAGACAAAAAAAGGGCTTTCACCAAAGAGGAGGTGTTGGTGGGATGCAGCAAACTGCGAGGGAAATCGCTGCTCTTTGGGAAATTATAAAGCGGAACTCCTTTCTTCTAGAAGGAAATTTAGATGGAGGTGCAGCACAGCCTGACGCGCTACGATTTACGTTAGCTAATTTAATCAAAATGGATTAGCAAATTCATTCTGCCCCGGCTAGAAATTCTGATTGGTTTTGATAAGGAGGTAGGATTTTGGCTGCCCTGACTGAGTGCTGCTGGATGATCCTGCTCCCACCACGAGGTTGGATTGGGGACCTCCAAAAGTCCCCCCCCAAAAGCCAGCCCTGGAGTTTATGGTGATGCTTCACCAGCACTTCCTTCAGCCCAGTGACAGCAGGGAAGTGTTTGGAAGTAAGGTTTTGAAATGAAAACATTTCTGGAGGGTTATTTCAGCTCCACACCCTGAGGACTTGCCAGGAGGTGATTTGTCAGCAACATCTCTTGTCACCTGCAGTGTAATTAATCCAGTAAAGAAGCATGCTGCTTTCTGAACATTTTTGTTTGTTTGCTTAAGAAAGAAAGAAAGAAGCTTTTTTCCCCCCTCCACACCCCCCCCCCCCCCCCCCAAGGCTTAACCACTATTTCAGAGAAGAAATTTTTCTTAATATTCAGCCTGGTGTAACTTGAGACCATTTCCCCTTATCCTTAAGGAAAGGGGAAAGTGTCCAATTCAAAGGGTTTTATTCGTTTAAAAGGTATTTGCAGAATAGAGTTGAGAATGGAAAATGCTGCTGTTCCAAGCAGAGATCCTGACTTCCAGTTTGTGGAGAGAGGAATACACTAAGAGGAGTCACAGCAGGCATAAATGGGAAGAGAACAGGCCAAGGGAAGGCTGTGGCCATTGAAAGCACCTCACCTGTCTGTAGTGAAGGCTGTTGTACCTGTGCCCCCCGTCAAAAGCTCTCAGTGCCCCACCATGGACTCCCTGCAGCAAATTCAGACATGCAGTGGTCTAAGTGAGAGCACAGTTCTGTGGGGGTGCAGTCCACCCTTACAGGTCAAACCTCAAAAGTTAGCTTTCATCGCTAAAGCTAAATCCACTTTATCCACTGGCAGGATTTTTCAAGTGTGTCTCACAGGTCTGGCCCTGGGCCCAGCACAAGTAATTATTGTCTTGATTTTTGGACAAATGGACAGGGATTGTGTTTGTAATGTTTGTGGATAACACCAGCATGGTAAGAAATTAAAATGTTCTGGAAAATGGATTTAGAACTCTAAAGATTCCTTGTGGGCTGGAGAATTGGCCTGAAATGGCACAATCAAAGATGGGAGGAGCCTCTGAACATCTCTTGTCTAACTGGAACAGGAATATCAGCAATACAGGGTCAAGATGGCTGTGGCTTGATCCCTCCACTGGGCAGCAGCCCTTCAGAAAATGGGCTGTGTGTTCTTGCTACAAACCCCACGAAGTTCTTCTGGGGTCCCTGGGCAGGAATTCCACAGAGGGAAGAAGGTGTGCCCTGAGCACAGCCTGTGGCACACACCCCCAGAGAAGGTGCACGGGCTGAATCTGCAATCCACAAAAATTGTGCAAATTTTTAGCTTGGGGAAGAGCAAAGGAGTGCAGCAGAACACAACTGCAGCGTCAAAGGGCTCTGGTGGCGACTGCTCTCCTGCCCACAAGGGGAAGAAGGAGAAATAATCAGCTTTATCGCTAATAAGCTTAATTGGCTGCTGTCCAGGTGCACCTCTGCCACAGTCTGACCACTAATGGCACTCGGGCTGCTGGGCAAGAGTGGAGCTGGTTTGAAATAAGACCCCTGGAAGGTGCCTGCTGTAGATGCAGGGCCCTCAGCTCCAAGAGTTTCTCTTGACAGATCCACTCCTTTGGGGGCTCAAAATCTGCTGAGCATTTTACGGAGGGGTGAAAACAAAGCCAACAAAGATCTGACAAAGGTGTGTCTTGCAACAACCAGCACAGTTGGTTGCCCACAAGGGACCAGGGGCTGTCAGTTGGGCACAGGAAGGAACCTGGGAAGGTTTACCTGCAGCCAGTGGATTATGTTCTGGACTGAGGACCCTGCAGGGGTGTGTCCCACGTACACATCTACTCGGCTCTGCAAGGACACGAGCACATTTCACAACAGGACTCACTTGGCTCCTCAAAACAGGGCATTGCCAAGGCCTTGGCATTCAGAGGGACCCTCTGCAGATTTATTCCCACATACCATGTTTGTGTTCTTCCAGTTAAACCCGAAAACCATGGCCAAGATGTGCTTGCAGACCTTTGAGCAGACACAGAACCTGGAGAGGATCATCTCCCCCAGGGCAGTGTGTGGTAGGAACTCCTTGGTGCCAAACAGCTCCTGTAAAATTGCAAATGTGCTCATCATACAGGAAGCCTGGCCATGCTTTTCCCCAAAGCACCCTCACTTTGCAGCTTCCATTTTATCCCCAGGTTAAGGTTGCCCATAGTGAAGCCTCCCTTGCACCCCGTTAAATGCTTCTGTTCCTTGTTTCTTACAGGAGTGATCTCTTACATTCATTATGCTCTTGTGTCAGATGGTAGGGCTCAATTCACAGCCTCTGCATCAGTTTTATTCACCAACGTTTTTTGATCTAATTCTGCCGGAATACTTTTGGGAGTGAATCTGGGACAGGACCGAAAGGTTCTGTAGTGAGATGTGGTTTTCCTCATTGTGAAAACAGACAGAGTGCAGAGCTCCCCTCTCTGTAAATGACTTGAAATACTCCACAGATAATTTCACAATCCCTGTGAAAAACACTTCGGCTGTGCAGAGCATAGTGCAGACCAACCTTCAGCCCATAGTCAGAAAAGATTGAAAGTTTTCTAAGTGGGCTCCGAGAAAATATCACCGTGGTCACAGGTGAAAGAGCAATGAACACCTTGATTTTCCGAGCCAGCTGAGGCATAGTGGAAAAGGCTATAAAACCTAGGTGGGGTGGAAAAAAGTAGGGGAAAAAAATGGTTTAGTCTTTTAAGGCACTCATGCACATAGTTTTAACTTCAGTGAGTAATTTTACAAATCTGAGAGGGGATGGAGGCTTCTCATGCTGTCATCAAAAGGACCCACTCACCTATAGTGGTGCCTTGGGAATGACCAATATAATAGAGCTGTTTCTGTCCTGTTTTCTGCTCAATAAAGTTGATCATGGCTGGGAGATCATATTTAGCCATCTCATCGAAGCTGCAAAAGGAAGAGCAGATGTCCTGCAGCATCTACGCATGCACAGCCATCACCAGCAAACCACAAAACCAGCAGGGAGGGCAGGGCCACCCCACAAACTGCTTCATCCCACTGAGTTTTCACACGGGGTTTATGCTCAGAATAAGTAGGATGAGCCTCAGTCCAGCCTGGTTCACTCACCCCCCAGCTAGGGCAGCGTGACCCTGACAGGATTCAGCTGTTTCTGAAATCCTCAACCCCATTTACCTGAAAGCCCAGAATTCATCCTGGTTGGGAGTCAGGACCTGGTGTCTCCTGGACCAGGTGTTCCCTCTGCTGTTTCCTATCCAAACATCATAGCCAGCGTCTGCGAGGATGAAGCCCAGGCTGTTGTTGGGCAGGTTGGTGACCCAGCTGCTGCCTTCTGCAAGGAGACCATGCTGCAGAAGTGCCACGGGTCTCACACCTGCAAACAAAGACAGCATGATGACTCTCTTTATTTTTAATAAGAGATTATAAATAATTATAAAGAAACCAATTATTTTAAATATTTTTAATATTGTCGCCTTTCGAGACGGTTCACGGAGTGTTATCCCCATGGCAGCCAAAGTCTGTGGAGGTTTGTGTCAGTGCTCCTCTAGGACCTCTAGGTTTGTGTGTGTGTTCCTCTAGATTTCATTTTAAAAGCAGGTTTGCTAAGCTGCACCATTTTCTTGGTCTTTATCCCCAAAATCTCTGGGGGTGTGGGCAGAACTCGGGCTACCCAGGGAGCTCTGTAGGCACACGAGGAGCCTGGGGATGTGACAGTAAAAAATGCAATTTTCGTGGATCTAACCCCTCCTCCCAGTTATTACCCCTCCCAGGACAAGAGGATCCCCTGGAGGCTCCTCAGGGTGTTCCAAACCAATCTGCTGATCCATCAAAAGGCTGCAGGAGCACATTTTGGGAGCCAGGCTCTGGAGAGAACCCAAGGTGCTCCGTCAGGACGGATGGGCTGCCTCACACTGCTGGGATTGCAGCTTGACCTTCGGAGCTCAGGGGCTCATGAAGGGTGAGAGAACATCCCTGGCAAGGAATCAGCCTTCCCAACGAATTCTGGTCCACCAAAACTGGTGTTACAGATGCCAAGCCAACCCTTGCAAACCCTCTTGCACAAGGCCTGGTATCCCGAGTGAGCGGCACAAGGCGTGTGTGTCCTGTGTGGCTTCACTTTTACCTTGGCACCCCACATTTCCTCTCCCGTGAGGAATTCTGTTCAGCTGAAGGATGTAGCCATCTTCTGTCACCACATCATACTCCTCACTGGGGTACCCCCAGAAGGAGATCAATTCACTCTGCAACGAGAAGGAAGAAAAGAACAGCATTTTTCCAAGGCTCCTGTGGGGAAATCCTTGAATGTGATATTTAATTGCAATTATTTATCAGTGGCTGTTTCCTGTGCACTTCCCACCTCGGCTCCAATGCCATCGTACTTACGATGTTCAGCCCTGCCTCTGGGTTCTTAGGAGATGGGGAATTAAAGAGGCAGTCCCCAGATGCCATCCCGTGGAATACGGACACCAGAGCTAGAGCCAGCCACATCCTCTCTGTGCCTGCAACAATACACCCACAGAATCAGTGCCAGGGAAAGCAAGGGCCATGTCCTGCAGGGCAAGGAGAGGTGAGGGCAGGGAAACGCCCCAGGTAGGACTCAGACTCAGTCTGGTGGCCTGGATGACCATTTAAAAGGGTTAGTGCACATGGGGTGGCTCAGGAAACACATCTCAGCAGGGGTATTTCCAGGCAGGTGGGACAGACTCTCAGGAATCCCAGTAAGAGGTGAGGCAACAATCCTCGCCGTGCTCTGGGAACTGCAAGAGGTTAAAATCATAAAATCACTGAAAGGTTTGAGTTGGGAGGGACCTTAAAGCCCCTCTCATTCCAGCCCCCTTCCACTACCCCGGGTTGCTCAGACCTCCATCGAATTCCCACTCCAATACACAAAGGATGTAGGGTGTTGCTTGTGCCATCAGTGACCATGCAGTGCCACTTCTCCAGTCTCTCTTCCAGGAAAGGGCATGGCCAGGAGGGAGAGCTCTGTCCCACCACCCTGCTGTTTGCATCAGCTGTTGGCACCACTTCCCCAGGAGGGAGAGAGAGGATGAATAAGATCCAGCACTGCCTTCCCTCCCTCAATAGAAATAAAACCATAAAGAGAAAATCTCTAACCACTCACCCTTCACCTTGATCATGGTGTAAAAGGCAAGAATTGATTAGATTTGATTCAGGGAAGGATGTTTTAAAGTGCAAATCTATATGCAAAATGGGGAGAGATGTATCTTCCAGCAGATCTAGACATCCCTCAGTGATACTGGGCTTAACACAGCTTAAAAAAACCCCTCACTCAATGAAAGAGGCTTTCACTCAGTGCTGGAGACTGCAGCTGCCACAGGAGGTGGTGGAGGCAGATGGGAACAGCAGGTTCTGCACACAGTTATGGGCAGGAGGCATCACAAACAGACACTGTTTGCATCTGTTTGTGATTCTTGGTGCATTCTTGATGTTCCTCTTTTGGCCTCAACTCTTTAACTGTAACAATGTCTTAGTACTCTTCTACGTCTAATGGGTGCCAGAAAGCATTCAAAGGAGAGGATGGTGAAGGTCTGAGCAGGATTGCTCCCTCCAACACCTCTAACATTGGACACCACAAGAAAAATTGGGCTGGAGCAGCCTCTAGAACTGACCCAGCGAATCAGATTTTGGTCCCCTGTTCTGAGGCAAGCATGGGCTGTAAGTGCCGTGAGTCATAAGTGCCATTCAGAGCCACGTTTAGACCCGGCTTTACTCACCCTTTTCCCACACTCACCTGTCCAGAAGCGAAGGCAGCCAGCCCAGCTGGGAGGTGGCACAGCTCCTGCAGGAGGAGATGGGGAGATGTCGGCCCCTGGAGAGGATGGGCAGTGCAGGGAAGAGAAGCCCAGCCCGGAGGAGATGGAGTCGTGGCACAGGCAGAGTCAGAGGATGGGTTCTCCCTGCTGGCTGGTGCACAGAATAGTGCTCTGCACCCCTCTGGAGACAGCCCTATTTGAACTGGCTGCAGGGTGGGGTGGTAAGTGTAATCACCCTGGGACACAAAACATATAAATCATACGGAGACACCACAGTTTAGAAAGTGCAGTTACCCAGAATTTGTTTGTGGAGGCCGGTTAAATACTGTTTAGGCAGAGTGACTTGGACATTTGGAGGTGATTTCCATCGATAAAGTGGTTTAATTGGTATCGCTGAAGAAAGTTTCCAGCTTCACATTTCAGTGGTGGTTTTATTTATTTGTTACAAGAGACATAATTAAGTTATTGCAAGGAAAGATCAAAGTCTAAAATAGACTTCCAGTAGCTGTGGTTTAGAAATGATGATGCTTCTTGTGAGATGCCACGTGTGAGATGGAGATTAAATCCCAGGCAACGGACTGAAAACATCTGTACTGGGTCAGGCTGGGATGGAGTTCCCTTTCTTCATAACACAGGGATGGGACACAGCCAAGCTGCCATAGCAACACTCCCTACCTTTTCTATCCCTCCACCCAGTTTTCTCCCTTTTGCTCTCCCAGTTCCCCCCACCTGCCCCACTTTGGTGGGGGGGGATGAAGTTGTGTCAGCCCACCACAAAATCCTTGTTCTTCACGCCCTCACAGGAGGCTATGAGGAGTACCTGAGTGCCTTATCCTACAAGTCTTGGCAACGGGGAGAGTTATCCCTTTTCATCACCCGTGCCAGGGCTGGGGCTGCCTCCTTGCCCTTCCTTCCTAGATTGTTTTGGTTTGGAAATTGCGGTGAAAGGTCAGTAAGGAAAGGTGTCTTCTGTCTGTCAGCCAGGAATGGCCCTGAGATGTGTCCAAGGCATGCACCTACATTTGTCAGTTTGTCCCACTTCTATAAACACACAGTAGAACAGTGGCAGAGGTTTGGAGGTTAAGGGTGACTTTGGTTTTGGGGTACTGGAGCCACACTGCTCTGAGCAAGACACATCTGGCTTTCACCTTCTGAGAAAACAGATCAAGGAAATCTACACTCCAGGGAAAAGGCAAAGCAGCTCTGGTCACACTCATCTGGAGGCACTGGAAGGGGCAAGATGAAGGCTGCACCCAAAAGAGTCCTGTAGCACTTGAGGAGCAGGACATTGTCATAGGTCTGACAAGATGCTCCGGCCTCCCAAAGGTCATCTGCAGCTCCTGCTGAAGCACCACCACTGTGGAGGCTGAATGGGGTCAAGGAGAGTCCCTTGAACTTCATTGCATGGCCAGACCCAGTAAACCAAGCTCCATCCACCTCCTGCTGCAGGGTTGCTGGCAGCCTGTCAGCCTCTCTGGGTCACCTTCACATCCCTCTCACCAGGCATTCCAGAACTGGACGTGGCATCCAGATGTCACCTCCCTTGCACTAAATGGCAGGGGACAACAGCCAGGTGTCCCCTTGTCTGGTCCTGTGGCCCACGTCGGGGGTCTCCATCCTTGCAGGGAGAGCACACTGTTGGCTCATACCCAGTTTGGTGCCCTCCACCCTTCCCAGGTCATTTCCAGTAGGGCTGTTGTGCCACAGCTCCCAGTCATGGGTGTCCCCATGCCCTGCCCTCATCCAGGGCCGCCTGCCACCGGCACATACTTCAGGTAGGTGTTTAGCCCCAAAGCAGGAACATGTCACATACATCAGAGTTCTCACCCAACTCCTGCAGCCCTCTCTTGCATCACTCCTGCTTTCTTTGCTGGCAGTCCCCACATGCTCATCAGGTGACACAGGGCTTTTTTCCATTGCAGTGGAAACTTCAGTGCTGCCCATCATGCTCAAGTTTAATCATCGAGTTTTCTATAAAATTACTGCCAGGGATTCTGTCTTGATTCTTGATGTTCCTCTTTTGGCCTCAACTCTTTAATTGTAATAATGTCTTAACACTCTTCTATGTCTAATAAGTGTTAGAAAGCATTCAGAGGAGAGGATGGTGAAGGGTCTGGAGGGCTGCACAAGGCCTGGTGAGGTCACTAGGTTTGTTCAGCTGGAGCAGAGCACTCTGAGGTCAGACCTCCTCAGAGAATGCAGCTCCTCCAGAGGACAGCTCCGATCTCTGCTCTCTGGGACAGGGACAGCACCCAGGGAACAGCTGGAGCTGGGTCAGGCTGGATTTCAGGGAAAGGTTCTTCCCCCAAAGGGTGCTGGGCACTGCCCGGGCTCCCCAGGGAATGGGCACAGCCCCGAGGCTGCCAGAGCTCCAGGAGGGCTTGGACACCACTCCAGAGGTGCCCAGGGTGGGATTGTTGGGGGGTCTGTACAGGGCCAGGGGTTGGACTGATAAGCCTGCTGGATTCCTTGCAGCTCAGGATATTCTCTGGTTCTATAACTCTGAGACTGCTTCCCCACCTGCTCCTACATGTAAGAGACTCTGCTGAACTCAGTGGTGTGCTGAGCTGGCAGTGAGAATCCAGGTGACCACTCAGTGCCATCAGCCATTCCCAAGCACATCTCCCACACAGAACCATTTGGTGGCCAGTAGGCCAAATATTTGTAAGCTTTGAGAAATCCTCTGTTCACAAAAAACACAACCAAATGGTGGTGACAATCCCCTGCCCAGCCAGGCAGAAGTACAACCCCACGGGCCCTCTGGGAAACAGCAGAATCTGGAGGAAGGGATCCACAGCAAGCGGGGAATGGGACAAGGTCCTGACTCTGCAAGAGGTGCAGAGGAGGGGACACAACCTCCTGAGGCTTCTTCCCAGAGCAGCGAAGTCAAGAAGAGAAAACCTCCCACCAAATGGGAATAGATTTATTAGCTGTAGATTCTTACATGTTGGACGGTCAGTCATTTAGTCTATATATTTTTTTTTCTTTTCCTTAAAAAAAAAATCCCAGAACGAGCACATATCCTGCTCCATGACTGCCCCACAACACACGGGAAGGGGAGACAGGGGCTCCCACCTCTCTCCAGGAAGTGCCTGTTAAACAACACCTGCCCTGAGGCCAGCTCGGAGCTCCCTTTGAAGATGAGCATCACCAACACCTGCCTGCAAGCAGTTCTGTGGAGCTTCACACCCATCTCTTGCTAAACACCTCTGCCAAAGTGTTGGGTTCTGGTGTCCCCCATACCACAACGATCCTATCACAAGTTTTTGGGAACATCTTCTCTCACCCACGCAGCTGGGTAAGGGTAGCAACCCAGATTGTTCCCCCGGCTGCCCACTCTCAGGGCTCTCAGGACGGGAGTTTGTTTTCCTGGGGCAGAGGCATTGCACGCAATGTCACCACCCCTCAGCGCTGTTTGCTCTGGGCCCAGCATCCCACTTTCCTCACACCGAGCTGAGGCTCCTTGCAAAACACCAGCCAGGTGTTGGAGACGATCCAGCAGCACCTTCTGGAAGGTGTCACACCCCCCAGCAGCTCCTGCCGTGTAGCACCTCCAGGTGGGCAGGATTTTTGATACAGCAGAAGCTGCTCAGTGAGGGTGGGTCAGACTCAGCTCTAGAGCATGCCTGGACCACTGGCAGGTGTGTGTGACACAGGTGTGTGTGACACAGGGGTGTCTGTGTGTGTATAGGTGTGTGCATACAGGTGTATGTGTGTACAGGTGTGCAGATACAGGTGTGTGCCCTGCCCTGCACAGGAGTGTGCACAGCCCTGTGTGCACAGGTGTGCCCGTACAGAGGTGTCTGGCCAGGTGTGTGCACAGCTGTGTGTGCCCAGGTGTGCCCGTACAGAGGTGTCTGGCCAGGTGTGTGCACAGCTGTGTGTGCACAGGTGTGCCCGTACAGAGGTGTCTGGCCAGGTGTGTGCACAGCTGTGTGTGCCCAGGTGTGCCCGTACAGAGGTGTCTGGCCAGGTGTGCGCCCCGCACGGGTGTGCCCGGGGCTGCCCGCGCGCACAGGTGCAGGCTGTGGGCGTGGCCTCTCCGCCCCGCCCACGGCCGTGGCCCGCCCCCGGGGGCGCGCGGCGGCGCGGGAGGCCTCGCCCACCGAGGGGCGTGTCAATGGGCGTGCCCGGGGGCGTATCCGCACCAATGGGTGTGTCGGGGGCGTGTCCGGGGCGTGTCCGTGCCGGTGTCCGGGGCGTGTCCGGGGCGTGTCCGCGCCGGTGTCCGGGGCGTGCGGCGGCCATGGCGCGGGTGCTGGTGGTGGGCGCGGGGTTGACGGGCGCGGCGGGCGCGGCGCTGCTGCGCGGGGCCCCGCGGGGACAGGTGGCCGTGTGGGACAAGGCGCGGGGCGCAGGTGGGTCCGGCGGGGTCGGGTGTGGGGGGGTGTGTGTGTGTTTGTGTGTGTGGAACGCGGGCCTGGAGTGTGGCCCGTGTCATGTGTGGTGTCATGTGTGTGGTGTCATGTGTGGTGTCCCGGCTGTCGCGCAGGGGGCCGCATGAGCACGACCCGCGCCGACCGCGGCAGCGCCGACCTGGGCGCGCAGTTCGTCACCTGCGAGCCGGAGCTGGCGGGGCCGCGGCTCAGGTGAGACCCGCCCCGTCCCGCCCCATCCCGCCGCATCCCGCTGATCCCGCCCAGCCGCGGGTGGGAAGCACGGGGGCCGGAGGGTTCGGGGACGCGGAGGGGACCCGCTGCTGGGGCTCGCTGTCGTGTCTAAGCCCGCAAAGCCCCGCCGGCGGGATCGCGGGGAGGATGCAGGGCTGCGGGACGCGGGGCTTGCCGTGAGAGGCTCCGGGGTAGCTCACGGCGCCCTGGGGAAGGGGGCGGAGGTGTGGGAGAGGTGTGCGGAAATGTAAAATTGGCGTGGAAAGCAGAGAAAAGGCAGGTGCGTTTCAGGCGCCTGTGGAGTTCGTGCTGGTGTTCAGAGCTTAAGGGAGCTGCCGTCTGTTCCTCTGCCTCCGGGTCAAGCCGCTGGCAGGTCCGTCACAGGTAGCCTCGCTCTCAGGTAAAAGGCCTGTCCCAACGCCATAGCAGGGTGGTTTGTTCATTTATTGCTGCCTTGAAATGCAGCCTGTTACGGTTCGAAAGTCGGGCTGGCCTTGACTTTGATTCTGGGAAACGGAGCGAGTTTTCACCCCTGTGTGTTTCTTCCTTTCCAGCTTCTACGAGGAGCTCGTATCCCACGGCGTCCTGGAGCCGCTGACGGCTCCCGTGGAAGGCATGGTGGTGAGAGAAGGTTCCCGCAATTACATGGCACCCCAGGGCATCTCCGCAGTTGTCAAATACTATTTACAACAGTCAGGTAATGCTTTTGTGTAAAGGGAAAGGTTTTAATGGTTGTGATTTTGGCCGGTGCCTTTGAACAGTGTTTCAAATTTACTGATGAGGATGTTGAAGTTCCTTGTCGGTTTATGTGTGTCTGGAAGTTGCTTGGGTGGATAAACGCATCTGTGAGCTCTGTGAATTTCTAAGTCCTGCAGGTATAAAAATCTCTGTGCAAACGGAACATTTGCTGTCTAACTGAGGGCAGAGGGGTGAGCTGCACCCCGTGTTTTGGAGAAAGGATGTGAACCTACTGGCTGGACAGTCCCTTTTTAAAAGGAGTTTAAACTTTCTAGCTGCTACCTTAGGTGCCATGTGTCAGAACCACGTGTACAGTTCAGGGACTGCTTTAACCCTGTTTAGAAAAGTTTGAGCCATGGCAGTAGTCAAGCTTTGGTCCTTCCATGCGATTGTTTTAATTTTTTTTTTTAATCGGCTGGTTTTTTTTAACCCCTAATGTGAAAGCGAGATTCACTTTTCAGATTTTAAGAAATTGGTTTAATAAAAGATAATTAGGAGATAAGGAAAAAAAGCAAAGTACGGCCGGCCGGGTGACTTGGCGTTTAGCCAAGTCCACAAATTGCTATTTCACAGGCTTTCTTTAAATACCCTTTCTGTTGTATCAGTCTGTTGAATATTCATATTTTTCCATAAACTAGTTTCCATAATCCAGGGACTGTTTTGCATGGCGCCTCCTTGGGTCTGCCTTTTTAGAGCTGCGTGTTTCTGGGCTGTGTCTTCATCATCACCTCCGGATTGGGCCTTGGTCCATGCTTTCTTCAGATGGGAGATGCTGATAGCTGGTGTATCAATAGCAGAGTCTTCTTTACATCTTCACTGGATGTTATCCCAGCCAAACAGACAGTTTCAGCGTACTATATCAACTACGACCACTATGCCTAATTTTCTTTACTAACAGCAGAAATAAAAACTTATATCCTTACCACAAAGTTATTAATTGTATAGCACAGATCTTGCGAAGAGCCAACTTTATAATAGGCATTTATAACACCTAATCTTGTAAACCATTAGCTGTGTTCCTGCCCTCTGGGCAGTGGGCAGCCATTCCCACTTGTCCTGTCACTCCATTCCTTGTCAATGACTCTTTCTCTCTGCGTTTTTCTGGTGGAATTCACGGCTACACTGCTTTTCCCACGCAGGTGCAGACGTGTCCTACGAGCAGCACGTAACTCACATCTCCCTGCGGGATGGCAGGTGGGAAGTCTCCAGGAAAACGGGGCCCCCAGAGCAGTTTGATGTGGTGATTCTCACCATGCCTGTCCCACAGATCCTCCAGCTGCAAGGTGACATTGTGAACTGTAAGTGCAGACCTCAAAATCGCTAATTAGGTGGTTAATTTAAAATAGCGTTTGAGCGTCTTGTGAAGCAGAAAACAACGCTCAGCAATCTGAGCTGCTTAATTATTCCATCAGGATAGGGTGGGGAAGTTATAAGAGGTGGGTGATTTCAAGGCCTTACATGTGGTGTGTGATCAGTAACACCTTGACAGCATAAATGTCTAAATAAATTAGTCAGTTTTGAATCTGATCTTTGATTTTTTTGCTGACTTCTAAAGCAGGGCCTGTCTTTGTGCAGCTTGCAAGTAGTTACTGAATTGGACAAGTTTTCTTGAGCATTTCTGTAAAGGGAAGCGTTTTCCCTACAGCCTCTGATTTTAAGCTTTGTGCCTAAGTGTGTAAATGTTCTGTAAGAACAGGACTTCTCTGCTAGTTGCTGTTTTGTGAGGCCTCCTATTTTCCCTGTTCCTTTACCCTGGAAAATAATGGTGGGTCTGGCCCATCCAGCCCTTACTGAGGTGGTCTGGTTACCAGTGAAAGAAATAAAAACAGATAGAACAATAGAAATAGAAAAGAAGAAAAATGGGACTTTTTTTTTAGAGCCTTCCTGCGTTTCTGCTACTCTGTATCTCGAGGCCTTCCCCAGCTGGCACTGATGGCTTTGCAAATCGTTTTTCTTGGGGTAATTAAATCCTTTCTTGTCCAGAAAGCAGGCAGCTCCTCTTCAGAAGGTGTAATTAAGGTGAACAGTTCATTTCACTTGCTCTTGGGTGAGGTGGAGCTGTCAGATGGTTCCCACAATGTCGTCTCTTCATGTTCTGTGTAAGTGCAGGATTGACTTTTATCAGAGGGGAATCCAGCAAGTTTTATCTTCTCCTCCCCTGCTTCCTGTTTCCCTTCCCCTATCTGCCTCTTCCCTGTGTGAGACCAGCTTCCAGATGTCCATCCAGCTGTTAATTCTGCGTCTCAAGCAGCAGGACTGACTCTCCCTGCCCCAGAGTTCCTTGGCATTGGAGCCAGGGGCATCTTTACTCCAGTTTCTTTAGGCTAAGAGCTAAGGGGAAGAAGAGATGAGGAGGGTGTTCCAGAGCCTGAGCATGGTGCAGTTTCAGATCTGTTTTGACTTACAGAGGGTCAGGTGCAGCACTGTGTGTCTAAATCTCAGCCTTGTTTTATGGCTGCGTGTCAGAGAGCCGAGTTTTGCTGGCAGAGGAGGGAGCTTTTCCTGGATTCACCTTGCTGGGGATTTAGGACAACAAGTTCACGACAGCTGCTGAAAGGAATAGGCGTTCTCTGCCCTCCAGGCTGACAGTTTTAAGTCATCTGTATGCTCTGGTCTCCCAAGTCCAGGGGTAAAATCTGACGATTGTGACAGGAGCCATGTTTGTGCGTGCCCGGTAGCGATTCCAGCTGCTCCTGGAAGGGGAGGTTCCTGCTGCCTGTTGGAAACTTCCCTCTGGCTGCCACTGCTGGCGAGAGCTCCTATTGCTCCGTGGGATGGAACAGGAGATGTGCAGAGCTGGAGGAAGGGGAGGGCTTCCTCCTGTGTGGCCAGCAAAGGGTCACGTGTGGCCACTCCGCCACGGCGGGCGAGCAGCTTAAAGGGAAGAGGACAGGATTTTGGGAATGTAGCTGCCTTCCCTGCTGGGCTGGAAGGCCCTTGTTACATAGAAGAAGGACTCTGGAGCTAAATGAAAGATGTGCCTGGGTAGTGTTAATCTCAGTTGCCACCGTGGTTTGGGATATGAGGGGTGTTAAAGGAGTGAATTTTGGCTGTTCCTGCGCAGCTCTGCTTTTTAGTCTTTACTGCCTGGGTGTAACATCCCTGCTTTGGCAGCTTCTTCATCAGAGGCCTTTATGGGTTTAAACCTCTCCCAATCCCGCCTGGTCTCCCTGCACTTGCCCCATCTCCCTGGGATGTCTTTTCAGGATGGTTTTGCTGGGGGTTGGACCTGTACCAGGGCCCTTTTGAGCCACTTGGGTATGACTGGGCTCCCAGTTCAAAGCAAGACAAAGTTTTAAATGGCTTGTGAGGAGGTTTTGCTGGCATTAATGTGTGGATAAAGGCTGCAGGAGAGGAGAAGGAGCAAAGGAACAGCTGGGTGGACCAGGGGGTGCTTTGATCCATGGGTGAGGGTTGGAATTAGGCTTTGACCTTTTACAATTTGTGTGTAAAAGAGCCTGAGTTGGAGAGTTCAAACGACTTGCCAGAGGTGGAAATTTACCCCTCCGGCAATTCACTCTTTTCCTGTGTGAGGGAGGAGCTCTTTTGACCCCCATGGTTTTTGTGGAAACGGTTTTTACTTGTTTACACGATACTCAGAAAATTAATATTTTGGAATAACCTCTAAAATCTCACATTCAGTGGCACATTTGCTGTTTTAATACTTAAACTCAGCAGACTAAACTAGACTGGATAGTTTTTGTGTCCTTTAACCTCTTAGATGAGCCATTGTGAAACTGTGTGCATTTAGGAGGAGACAAAATTAAGTGGCCTTTGGCAGCCTGAAGTTACCATTTTATATGGGCTGTATGAAAAATTAATGTTCCAGGTTATTCTTCTGAGAGAAAAGCCAAATCTTAGATTAATAGAGAAGTCAGTGTGTAAACACACTCGATTTTTAAAAATAGATATAAATAATGTAAGAAATAGTGTGTGTATATATATATATATGTACGTAATTCATCCAAATTTTTAACCTTCAGTCATTCTTTCTACAATTATCACACCCAAATAGATGCAGCAGTTGCATATTTAGCAGCAGCAGAGACAGAAGTATTTCCAGCATGACTTCCAGTAGCTGCTGGATAAAGGGTTAACTCCTTGCAGCATGTTTGGAACAACAATAGGTGGCAGCAACCGAATGGTGTTTGGGACATTCAGCTTGAATAACCAAATTAAATTTACTGCACTGATTTGGGCTTTACGTATTCTGGTAGTAAAATATTGGGCTCGTGCAGAAGATAGAAGGGGTTTAAATGTTTCTGAGGTTTGTCACGTCAATTTGAAAAAAGGAATAAATTTACTTAAAAGTAGGATTTTTGCAAATGAAGGGACGAGATTTTGCAAATGTTCATTGTTCCACAGTATTTCAAAGGTTATGCAGGCTGCCGATGTTAGAAAAATCCTAGATTTGCGTCCCAGATTCCATATGATCACTGAGCAATGTGGTTCTTTCTGTGCATTTTCAGATCAGTTGGAGCAGCCTTATCAGTTCTGTGTTTTAGTCTAAGGCATTTGGCAATTTAAGGTTGCAGCGATTTGCAGTAGGTTTTTTTAAATTTTATTTTATTTGTGTGTTCAGAGTGTTTTCATTATGTCTCTTTCCTTGGAATTTCAAATTGCAGTTCTGCATGTTTAAGCTGCTAATAAAACAGGATGGCTTGGCTTTTGTTTCGAGCCTGACCTATTTTTTTTTTCCATCTGTGTGAATGTCCCACATGTTTTAAATAATACAGGCTGATGAGAAGATACAAGTGAAATAGGGCTGTATTTGCGTGGGAAGGCTTTATAATGTGAGTTAGGAAAGCACAACTCTGATAATTTTTCACGACTCACAAGTCCTTGCTGAGTGAATGTGTTTATTTTTGGATAGCACGACGATAAATTCGGAATTCAGTGGTTCCAGTTCCAGGCAATCTAAGCAGGGCTTATCCAGCTTGGAGCTCTCATTACCTAACAGATCTGAAATGTCCAGTGTAAACATGTACACTGGTTTGTTAGCTGCTTATCAGGGAGCTGAGGCCACAATGTGGAGACTGCTTGGGCTTTCTGGAAACATGAGGAGTTCTTGGTGGTGGTCCTTTTAAAACCTGTCCCTCCTCTGGCTCCAGAGCACCCCAGCAGTGCCAGAGGCTGTGGCGGTGGCAGGGTCTGTGGTGAGCTGGGGTGATCCCCAGGGTTGGCTTGGTTATCAGCAGAGCATGGAGCATCCCTGGGCAGGAAACCCTCCTGCCCTGGCTTCTGTGGGCAGGACCCAGTCCCCTGGGGCTGGCAGTGGGGCTGAGCTGGTCCCTGGCTCCCCTTTTGCTGGCAGCTCTGCCCCTGGCCTTGGGCAGCAGCGTTTTGGACCCTCCCGGGAGGAGATGTGGCCCACCAGTCCAGCAGGGAGAGCAGAGATTTCTGTCGTGCAGTCCCAGAATGGTTTTGGGGTGGAAGGACCTCAAAGCCTACCCAGTGCCACCCCTGCCATGGGCAGGGACACCTTCCCCTGTCCCAGGCTGCTCCAAGCCCCAAAGTCCAGCCTGGCCTTGGGCACTGCCAGGGATCCAGGGGCAGCCACAGCTGCTCTGGGCACCCTGTGCCAGTGTCTCAGCATCCTCAGAGGGAACAATTCCTTCTCAGCATCTCATCTAACCCTACTTTCTTCCAACTCAAAGCCATTCCCCTTGTCCTGGCACTCCATCCCTTGGAAATTGTCTCTTTGTGTTTCTTGACAGCTCCTTCAGGCATGGGAAGGTCACAGTTTGGTCACCCCAAAGCTTCTCCTCTCCAGGCTGAGCAATCCCAGCCTTTCTTCCCAGCAGAGCTGCTCCACTCCTGGGATCATCCCTGTGGTCCTCCTTTGGGAGGTGATGGTTCTCCTGGTGGAGGGTTTGGGTTTGCTGGTGGGATGGTCTGGCAGGGAGGAGAATTGCACATCAGGAGGGAAAAAAAATTAAAATCAAAGTAGGCTGTGCATATTCTTCAGTGTGTGTTTGACTCAGTCTGGTTTTAGGTGGTTTTTAAAATATCTACAGTGCTTATAGTGGGCTTATTCTGCAGTTCTGAGCACACAGGAAACCTGTGCTGGTCCCAGTGACCCTCTCTGTCTGTGTGGGGATTAAACCCCACGTGTGAGAGCACAAGGGGCCTGGAAAGGACAGTGAGACCCAATCTGTGTTAGATAAAGGGCTACTTTGCATTTTGGCGTTGTCAGCTGAGGCTGCCTGCCTTGGGTAGAGAGCTAAAACTCTTGTTTGACACATCTGAGGGTAAAACAGAAGGGAAAAAAAAAAAGGCAAATTATGCAGCTTCTCATCTTCAGGCTTGGCTCCCACTCGGGGGGAGCCCATCCTTTGGCCAGACCAGGGTGCCACCTCTTAAAAAGTAACCCTGCAGAGAGGGTGAGCCCTGCTCTGTCACAGCATCACCTTTCAGTGCCTGGAGACGTGGCAAAAGCCTTTCCTCCAGCAGTCCCTGCTCCTGCCCCACCTCCAGCTGCTGTGGGACCACAGACAGCCCTTCCTCCCTCCCAAAAAAAAAAAAGAAAGAAAGGGTGGGGGAGTTATTTTTAGCAGGCTCAGTGGTGTGATGCTCAGTTCACCATGTGGCCCACAGACTTTGCTGGCACGTCCTGCTCTCCCAGCAAGGGCAGGGGAGCTGGGCTGAGCCCTCTGAGTGCTCGTGGTGCTGAGCCCTGAGCTTGGGTTTCCTGTGCCCTCCCAGGAGGGATTTCAGAGCACCTGCACACTGAAGTGACAGCAGGTTGTGCTGATTTAGCTGAGCTGATTTGGGGAAAAAAACCAAAAAAACTATTTATGACGTGTTATGCAGCGCTGCTTTGGTGTGCTGACACTTCTGAGTCTGCCTGACGTGGCTCTTTGTAATTCCTTGACCCTGGACGTGCTTCTCTTCCTACCACTGCAGCCTTTGCTCGTCTGGCAGGGTCCTTCAGCACCAGGCCACTTTATCTAATACTTCTTTAGTTCTTTTGTGTCATTCCATTACCCCAAATAGAGAATGGGACCCCAGACATATTGAATCAGCTGAATGTGAGCCCATGTGCACTTTTCTTTTTGTGTGTTTTGTTGTTTTGTTTTTTGGTGGGTTGTTTTTTTTTTTTTTTTTTCCCCCCCTAGATAATAAAGGTGATGGTATTTGAACACAGGACATGCTTGGAGCAGAACAAAGAAATGCTCTGAAGTTTGTTTATCCCGACAATAAACACAGATACCTCTCAGTTTTTCCCAGCCTTTGGTGCTCTCCAGACGTTGCTTTCAGATGGAGAAGTCTTTCCAAAGCTACTTTTTGCCATGAGCCTAAAATAGGAGGAGAGAGGGAAAAGTTCCTTGCCAAAATATGAGACCAAACTGAGCAATTCTGAAACTTCTTTATTTGTGTCCTGTGGGACATGTGTTTAATGAGCTGGTGGGTTTCTGTGTTGTAGGAAGCTGTGATGTGCTGTAAGATCTCATTCTTCAGGAAGTGCAGTCAGGGCATTTTTACCAGCCTTGAATTTTCAGATCCTGAATCTAAGAAGGTTTTGATGGTTGGTTTTGGGGAAACAGTGATAATGTTATGTGTCACCTCTCCCTTTGAAGAAAATCCTTTTTAAGTTTTTCACTCAGGTTTCTTCCTTGGAAAAATGTGTTTGGAAAAACTCTCCCTCCTTTCCCGTTACCAAAGCTTCTGGGCACACTTGAGAGAGAGAGAAAAACGTGCAAAGGTGACCACAGGCTGATTTGGATTTTACAGCCTTCTTTTTGCTGTGAAATCACCCACTCAATCTTTTAGAGAGCTGAAAACCCTGGAAGAGTCTGGTGCAGGTTTGCAAGCAGTCTTTACTTTCAATTGCTTGCTTTGGGATTTATTTATTTTTTAGTGCTGCAATCAAGTAGGCAGTCCAAAGCCTTCCCTGGGCAATGTTTTTTTAAATGTATTCTCATAGCTTAGGCAGTGCCTCTGGACTGGATGGGGCTTTGTGGATTTCTGGAGGATTTTTTAATAGTTGCTGGCCACTCCCATCACTGTAATTGAGACCATTCTTTACAAGGATTATCTTTACCTCCCACGGACACGTCTGTGAACTTTCCAGTTATTTTTGCGGTCCACATCTGGATAAGAGCAGGGAGAAAAAAAAAAAATACTGATTTTAAAGCTAATGAGGTTTTGGCTCCGTTGAGTCAAACCTAAGTTTTGCGTGGAGCCTGCTGTCAGCTTTCCATGCTTGGCTTCATCATTTCCAAGAATGTTGGTGTACTCTTGGATTAAAGAAGCCTTAGGGATAACTCACCCTCAGGCACCTTTTGTAGAAATTAAGTCCTGTTCCTTTTCCTGAGCCATCAGATGAGATGTTATGGATGGTTTTGGATCTACCTGTGCTGTCTTGGAAGCCTGAGTTTACTGCTGCTTGCCTTCCTTGGGGTTTTAATTCCCTCCTTGTCAGAGATACTCAAAGCACTGTAACTATTCTTTTAAAAAGAGAGGGCCCTGATAAACTCTGTTCAAGGGCTGGTGTAATTTAGGAAATGAGAGAGGCTGGGGGAGAAATGAAGGTGTAGATTGGTCACCTTTATTGACTTAGCTGATAAAGCACCTCCCATTGTAGCAATGGACTCTACTGCCACAAATTATTTCAAGTGTGAAGAACCTGGTGCCTTACTGAAATGGATTAAAGTTATCTCTTCACTTGATTTATTCGACAGAGCAAGGGACATGCAGATCAGGCTTTCCAGAGTCAGTCCTGATGCACCAGTAGCCTCCAGTTCTATTCCCAAAGTCATCCTTTAAAAATGCAGCTCTGCCAAGATGTGCCTGAGTGGTGCAGAGGCACTGAGGGGTGAGTGTACACCTCTCCATAAAGAAGGATTTACTGCTCTCTTCCCACTGGATTTATACTTCAGGGGGAATGGGGTGCACACCTATGGAAATTCAGGAAAATAAATTTTATTCAGTGAAGCGTGTGCAGGCAGCAAGTGCTTTGAGTGTCTCACAGGCTGTTAAGTGACTGCAGAACAACACGGTGGTGGTTTGGTTTGTAAGGCACAAAAGGAATAGATTTACTGTGTGTTTCCATGTCCATTCCTCTCTGGCACAGTAGGAGATGTGTTCAGGAGCACTAATGAGAAACCTTTTCATATATCCTGATTTTAGCCGTGCTGGTTGCAAAACCAGCATTCACATTTTCTGATGGAAATTACGCTCAAAACCAACTTAAAAGCAGGAAAAAATACTAACTTTGAAATGACCACTTGTTTTCAAGTGGCTGAACTACAGCTAGGATTTGTGCCCAACTCCATGGAAAAGATGTGTCATTTTCCCTGAGACAGAATTTAGGAAAAAGCTTCGTTTTCTAGTTAAAAGAAGATGCCACATAATTCTTACTGAAACAACGAAATTTGTCTCAGCATTGGGGTTTATGTGCAGGTGATCTTAGAATGGTTTGGGAGGGATTTTAAAGTTTATCTCATTCCACCCGCTGCCACAGGCAGGGGCTTCTTCCGCTATCCCAGGTTCCTCCAAGCCCTGTCCAGCCTGGCCTTGGGCACTCACTGTAAAAATGAAATCCTGACATCTCTTCTGTCTTGTTAGCTTTTTTACAAGAGGCTGGCCCTTTGCAGACATTTTGTAAGGCATCAGATAGTAAATAATACCTTTAGATGTCAGTGTAGGTCTGCTTGCCTCGTGCTGGTGCTGCAGGATCCTGGCCCTGTTAGCATCTGCATGCTTGGAAAGAGGTGAACTAATAAATTACAGATCTGTGGTGCTTCCAGTTTATATAAATTACAGATCAGAATGCTTCCAGGGAGGCATCCCAGTCCCTATTGGTGTGCTGCTTAAAATACTGGGAGAGTTCATCGTTATTGCAGGCTTTTTAAACTCAGCTCCTCCAAGTTTTTTGCCCCTTGGTGCAGAATTCCATGTGGTTTTTCCCAGCTCTCCCCTGCCTGGTGGGGACAGTCTTGAGGTTGTGTTCAGGCACTGAGACACCAGCAGGTATTTGGAAAATAAATGTAACACATCAGCTCTTTTTTTTTTTTTTTTTTTTTTTTTTTTTTTTTTTTTTTTTTTTTTAATTTTTCTTTTTAACCTCAGGCAGGAGGTAGTAAAATGCCTCAGTAATCCCACGGGGAAAGGGTCTGACAGTTCCCCATGAGAAGATTGGGAAAAGGTTTGCTTTTCACATCTTGTGAGTGCTCAAAAGCTTGTGGTGATCTTGGAGCCAGTCTAAGGGGGATTTTCAGGTGGTTTGCTGGCCTGAACTAGGGTTTACATCAATACTGATTTTAAGGGGTTTTGGCTTTGTATTTTTTTTAAGCCTGCAGAAATCTTCTGGCATTGGAACTGTCCTGCTGATCCTTGTGTGTTTACAGGCAGTGAGAGACATTCTTATTTGGCATATTTAAAATTAGTATTTGTTCTTGTCTGTCGTGTTGCCTTCAGCCATAAATCCTATCTCCTCACTTTTTTTTTTTTTTTTTTTTTTTTTTTTTTTTTTTTTTTTTTGTGTGTGTATTATCTCTTGTGTTTTACTGTAAAGTCAAATGTGAAGGGACTCTGGATTAATAAGTTTGTGGGGGTTTAAGATTCAATTTCAAGTGAGTACCTGTGTGTGGGTTGTTTTTTTTATCTTAATGGGATTTGCAAGGCAGGTAAGTCTGGACAGTGTTCTGTGACATCAGTGTTTCTGCTTTGTTTTTTGTTTTTTGTTTTTTTTTTCCTTTTCTCTTTGTCACATTTAGCTATTAGAGTCAATGTCACCATCAATAAAGGCATAAGCAATTTTTCCAAGAAAAACAGTTCCTTGCAGCAGGAGGAGGGCAGAGTTTGGCTTTAGAATACAGCATTTGGTATGATGTACTAATAGCAAGGATTTTTTATTCCATCTGGTATCTTTTTTCAGCCTCTGGTAGGTTGCAGCTGATCTGTCAATAACTTTCAAGGAATCATATTTTTATTTCCCCCCCCTCTACTGTGTCACATTTGGAGCCTTAAGATTTGTTAGCTGTGGCTTCCCTTCTTACAAGCTTAAAAAAAAAGGAGACCGGAGAGCCAGTTTTTTAAACATGTACACTTGATTGTGTGCCTAACTCACAAAAGTTGGCAAAATTATGGCAGAGGAGGGGCCAGTTGCAATCAGGTACAGCTTGTTTAATTTATCTGTGCTTCCAGAACATGTGTTCTGCATGCTTGGCTGCGTGTCTGAATCCTTTGGAAAGTCGTGACGGGAGAGACAGGACTCCAAATGAAAGACTGTGTGATAAAACAAAAGAAATAAAGCAGACAAGACACCCAGAACGTGTCATCCAGTCGAAGCCACATGAAACTGGTGGTGGGTGAAGCATTACAAATGTAATTTTATTTTTTTTTTTTTTTGCCATCTCTGTTAGTGGTTATGTCTTCGGTAGATCTGAATACCAGGCTGCTTGAAAAAAGGAGCAAAATTCCCTATTACTAATGGAAATTGAGTCATTCAACAACATTTAGCTGTCAGAACTCTGTAGTGTGGCTGTGGTTTGCATGACAGTGCAGCTTCAGCTTGGGGGGGAAGTTTATCTTCCCTTTATCAGTGTCTCAGCCTGGGAGTCAGTGCTGATCACACAGATAAACCCTGAGGAAGGTTTGATGAGGACTCCTGAATAACCTGACCCTTCAGACTTGCTGCTTTGCATTCCCAGTGCTCCTTTTCCCATCGTTACACAGCTGCAGCTTTCGGGTTTGCCCTTTTTCCTGAGAACAACCTGAATAACAGGTGATATGCCAAAGGGTAGGAGAAAGAAAGGTAACACACAGTGGGCTTTGTGTGTGTCCAAAATACCTAGTGCAGGCCAAGGGAAGAACACTGCTCGTGGGAGGAGAGGCCATTGCATGACCCAGAACGGGAAATTAAATATTATACAGAGAAAAAAGTTACGGCATTTCCCCTTTGGTGTGTTCATGATCACCAAGAGAAGTCCTGATACGAGGGAGAAATGAGGTGGTTTATCTCTGCTCCCCATGTTGCTGTGTCAGCCTCCCTCTGTCACCAAGACACGGAAAATAAGGAAGGAAAAAGAAGAACATGGGTTCAGTCATTGCCATGGCGTGTCCCAGGCATGTTTTGCAAAAAGGTTACAAAGAATTGACGGAATGGCTTGTTGGGTTTCATAGCTGAGAGCCACACTGGGCATCATTAAAGTTTTAAATGTGAGGACAAAGCACAGAATTTTGTAACTGGCTCTAGAATAAAGCTGTTATTAAGGGGTTCTTTTTGCTAGAACAGTGGATTAATGATTTTTTTTTGTTTGTTTGTGTCCTCCCCATCATCATGAGGTATGTGCTCTGAAAATCATTGAAGTATCAGACGCTAGAACATCATGGGTACCAGTTGACACCAATTCACAACTGTGAATTCAAGGGAGAATACAGGGGAAGAAGCCAAATAATAGAATTCTTCTTAAAATTAAGTGCCTTGTACATTAACCCCGCTGAAGAAGTGAAGAAATTAGTGTGGTTTTTTATCAGTTTCTCATCAAACCTTTCTATAAATGTGTTTGCATTCCCTCAGTCCTGCACTGAGGCCGACCTGAGCAGGCAGCAAAAGGGGGAGAGAGATGAACCTTTCCTTCTAAGAGCATATGGTTTTATTTAGAAGCTGTTTCACAACCGTGACGTACGGGGTTTGCTTGTGCTCCACACTCCCACTCTGCGAGGAAAGCTGCCCTCAGGATTTTAATAAAAACAGGAAAAGTGCATGGATGGAGGTGGAGATTTCTTCTGTTGAACTGAGCATAAACATGACTTCACTAAACCAAAGAAAATTAACTTTTTATGTGGTAGGAGAAAAACTGTGCACCTCTGATTGAGTGTGCTGCTTTGCCTGGTAGCAGGTGATTTCTGGGTGTAGAATAATGCTGTGTTTTCATCAGAAAAGTCACTGATGACAGCATGGGAAGGCTTGGAGAGGAAGAGTGACAGAAACTAGTCCAAACACAGATATTGCAGTGTGTGCATGGACAGAAAAATCTGTCCTTGGGTAAAGTTATTGCTGTCTTGTTTTTCCTACCATGTGGTGGTTAACTTCAAAATGCTGATAAGCTGCAGCCTCGGGGTCTGATCACATCCAATTGCTGCATCTCTTGGTACTGCTAAAACATCTTTTTTTTTGGGAAATTGATGGTTTAAAAGCTGTTTGCTCATGTTCCGCTTTCAGCCTCCTTTAACATTTATGCGTGTGACAGAGCTGATATAAAAAGGGAAGTACAAGTATTTCAAGTACAGATGTTGGTCTGAAACCTGGTGACTTTTATGTAGTCACAGTTTCAGGGTGTTGGGTTGTGGTGGAGGCACAGAGTTTGTCAGGTGCCCTTGTCCTTCCCAGAGCGCTCCAGTTTATACATCCAGGTGCTTTCAGATTTGTTCAATGCGAGTGCAAAAGTGAATTTTCTCAGCTGCGGCTGTCTCACACTCATCTCTGTTTTCTGCAAATTTCTTCTTCTTGTTTTTCCATTGAGTGCAGGAAAACCATTCCCGTGGTCTCTTCACTCATGCAGAACAGGGTGGGTGATTTGCAGTCTCTCTAAAGCTGGGGAAATTCCCCGTGGAAGCAAATGGAGCTGGGGTCACGTTCCAGACAGTGGATTTTTGCCACATCCTGTGCAATATGGACTTCTATTTCTCCATGAGGACAAAAGCTTTTGTTCTGCTGAGTCACACTCCAGAACAATAGACAGCTACAGAAGAGTTGATACGCTCTGTTTCGACTTCCAGTTTTGACTTTGAAGTTCTCCCCTGTGCTCGCTTCTCTTTTTTTGTTGGATTGGGTTTTGGTGGTTTTTTTTTCCCCGGTTCGTTTCGGGATTTTTCGGCACGTATTTTCTGAGCTCTGCTGTTGTGGTTCTGTGGTTGCAGGGATCACACTGAGTGTCACATGCCTGCAGGTTCTGTCTCCTTCACCTACAGCTGCCTTGGGAAAGAGGGAAGTGGAAGACGAGGCTCAGCTTTCACGAGGCATCTCCCAAGGGGATGAGTAAGAACAAATTGGTATTTTTGAGGCGCCTCCTTCCCTTGTCTTTGTGTCCTGACAAGGACACACATGAGGGGTGCAGGTTGGCAGCCATCAGGGTAATAACAGGGATATGAGCCATGAAAAAGGCTGTGACAAGGTTGGTGTGATATGCCTGGAACCTTCATGAAGAAATACCATTTGAACCATATTATATTATTATTTGAATCATATTATATTCTGGGCTTTTCGCAGATATTAAGATGAATGCTGTATGTGTAATGTTAAAATTACTTTGCTTTTATTTCTGCTATTAACAAAAACTTAGACGTAGTAGTAGTTGCTGATATAGTTATAAGTGTCTGTTTAGTCAAGGTAACATCCAGTAAACATGTAATAAAGACCCTACAATTAATATACCAACTATCAGCATCTGCCATCTAAAAAAAAGTACAGATCAAGGCCCAAACTAAAAGTGATAAAAAGAACAGACCAAAACCACAACCAAACAGCCCACATACTCTAAAAAAGCAGACCCAAGGAGGGGCCATGCAAAATAATTCCAAAAATATGTAAAACCAGTTTATAGGAAAATAAGAATATGCATAATGTTATATAAATAGGCAAAAGCTAATGTAACAGAAATTTAAGGAGTATCTCTAAGATAAAAGTGTGTTCTTGGCTGAGTGCCAAGCACCCAGCTGTTTTTTTGACCCTTTGCTTTATTTCTGTCTCCTATTATCTTTTTAGTAGACCTTGTTTTTCACCGTAATATTGCTAAAAAATGATGAGGATGCTGCCTAGTGGCAATTGCAGCAGATCGGAAGAGAGTGGGAGTGTGGGAAAAGGGCTGGGGGTGAGGGAAGGGGAAAAGGAAAGGCCCTGTGGTGTCACCTCCAAGCTGCAGAGCCCAGACTTGGGGCTGGTGCTCGCAGCAGGGTCACGGGTTTAATTTGAAAATTCCTGTGGTCACTAAAATCCTTCTCCCTTCCCTGGAGGCTGAATCCCCTGGAGGCTGAATCCCTGGAAGCCATGGTGAAATAAACCCTCAGATTAAGGTTTGCACTCAGATGCTTTAATCCAACATCTGCATGAAGTGGAGCAGATTATTCCCAGAGGAGATTTTAATGGGGTCTTGAGGGCTTTATCAATTTCTTCTTTGAAACTCCTGGCACCTCACCTTCTCTGGTTACAGAGGCTGCTTGCAGCTTTATAATGTTCTGTGTTTATTTAGCTCTAGGAAAATCTACACTTGGAGAGGGTTTTTTTCCCCCCTGACAGCATTATTAGTGGGGTTTAATTAGAATTACTGCTCACTGTGCTGATGGGCTAAGCTGACTGAAGCTCTCTGAATCAAAAGACGAAGGGCTGGTTTGGTCTGCAGTAAAGCAGCAAGGTAATGCTCCTGTGGGAAGGTATTTTGAGCCTCTTCCTTCTCTCTTTGTCACTTTAGAACACAGAAAAGTGCACTGCAAGATTTGGCTTGTATTTAGCTGCAATTTGGGTATTTGTTTTACTCAAAAATTAATTTTGAATTGAGCGCCTTCAATTGTTTGAGATGAAATAGGTAGGAGACAACACTGATTGAGTAACTATGAATTCCTGGGTTTGGGTAATTATCTTGTGAGAAATTTAGTAAATAAAGAAAACTCCCTCCAATAAAATTCAGGAAGTATCCATGCAAATTAAAAAAAAAAAAAAAAAAAAAAGTCCGCACATAAAAAAAATAGGAAATAAAATATGGAATCCCTGGTTTCAGGAATAGAAGGAAGAAGTGAGAAGCAGTCAGCAGAAAAAAAAGGCTGGTTATTAAAACTGATGGAAAATTTGAGCATCTGAAAAAGAACCCGTAAGGATTTGCCAGTAGTGTTGGATATTTACATGAATATGCAACAATGCCATCTCAGAACCCTGGTGAAATGGGGGTAAAAGAATCCTGGAAAAGTGTATTTATAAAAAAAAAAATCTAAATTCACTTTTAAAACTGTGTTGTCACAGTTTGATCACCAGCAAAGGAAGGGGACCCTGGATGTGGCAGTTTGTGCAGCTCACAGTGAATTGCCAAATTTCCACTGACTCCTTTATCATAACTAGATTTTGCCTCAGTTGTGTTCTTCCTCCATAATGAGGTTTGAAGGGTGCAATTGCCTCTTTATCCCGGAAAGCCAAAAGAATGGAGGAGATGAGTTTTGCAGAGCTGCTGAGAATACTAAGGGGATAAATCCAACTGAAGGTGGGGGCAAGAAAAAAAATATTGATTCTTCCCCCCTCCGTTGCCAAGAAAACCAGTAACTACATTAAAGTCCAGAGGCTGTATCCTCCAAAACCTGAATGTCACCTGTGTCACAGCTCTGCCTCCACAGGCAAGATTTCAGTCAGCTGGAAAGAAAAAGCAATGTGTTGCCTGTGTAGTAAAAAGGTTTTAGCAGAGAGGAAGATGATGCATGTATTAGCTTTGCAGAAGAGAAAGATAATTACTGTTAACCATCTCTTTTTTTTTTTTTTTTGCCTTTTATTTCCCCCCTCAAACTGTTGCTTGATTAACATAATCGAGTTACAGTGGGAGCACTTGCTCTCAATTAGTCCTTGCTTTGCCAATTACAGCTTCTACTTCAGACTTGATAAAGGCAGGGCAGGTTGGTGAGCCTCAAAGTGTATCTGGTTTTTTTTTCTGTGCAGGATCTGCTGAACTAATAGAGGGGATGACTTCTCTCAGCAGCATTGCCAAGCTGATACCCTGAAATGATCAAAGGCACAGCGACACAGTTATTTAAGATACCTTCACGTCTGAGAAGATTTAGCACTTTTATTTCTTGGCACGGTTCTAAATCTTCCCTAAAAAGACACTTTGGAGTCAATAAAAGAAGCTAATTTAGTAGCCCTGACAAAGCTGGTACAAAAGATGGCACAGCTGTGAACTGATTAGAAAAATCCCTTTAAAAACAAAATGCACACACCCTAATTTGGGATATTTACTAGGATGAGCAAGTCCCTTCTGTATTTCTCCATGTGAAAACTCCCAGTGTGTCACATTGGGGTGGTTTTTTTTTTTTTTGTTTTGTTTTGTTTTGTTTTCCACGTTGGTAAGGCAAAAACTCCCCATCCATTTCTTAATCTCATC
Organism: Sylvia atricapilla; assembly: GCF_009819655.1. Taxonomy (NCBI): domain Eukaryota; kingdom Metazoa; phylum Chordata; class Aves; order Passeriformes; family Sylviidae; genus Sylvia; species Sylvia atricapilla. Next base: position 31,354,975 of record NC_089147.1, read on the forward strand.
CTCTGCCCTCGATCACTGCAAGATTCCCAGTGCAGAGAGTTGTTCATCACTGGGTGGTTGTTACAGCGCCCACCTTTCCCTTTCCAGGCTTGTTTTGATGCTGCCAGTGGCTTGATGTTGGCAAAATATCATAACCACGAGATGGTTTGGGTTGGAAGGGATCTTAAAGACCATCCAGGAGTGGGATTCTTTTGGCTTTGGCTGATGTTTGCCTTCACAGCATGGGATTGGCAGAAGCTTGCAGGGTTTAATCAGAATTTTAAACCTGCCTCATTGGCTGGGTTTAGCACTCTCTGCAGAGGAAAGGTTTATTGTTGTTCCATAAACAGTTGTTTTTTCCAGCACAAAACTGGAATTAGAGACCTTTCAGTCTAATGGGCCCAAAGTGAAATTCTCAGAACCTGAGTGACTAAGATTTTTTTTTTTTGTTATTATTTTTTTGTGCTATTACAATAGCTACTGTTCAGTGAAATGCCTGTGCCAAGATACTGCCAGGAGCACTTATCTGTCCTCAACAGCAAACAAAAAGTGGAGGCGGAAGAGTGAAATAAAAAAAATACATATATATTGTTCAGTCAAGATAGATTAATAGTGGTGCACACAAGGCACACTTCCTTGTGGGTTATATCAGTTCTTTGTATTTTTATACGATCTAAAAATGTCTTTCCTTGCCTTTTCTTTTTTTTTTTTTTTTTTTCCCGTTTGGGGAAACTGGATTGAGTGTTCCCTTTCTGTGGGAACAGTGGGTCCCAAGAAATGCTTCATTTTTCTATGTAAAAATGTTCATTTCAGGGCGGTGCAAATACAGTGCCTTCACTGAGTTGTAGCACTTTTATGAGGATTTTTTTCCAAGGAGGGTGTACAGAGTATTTTAGGCTGGGGAGAGCAGGGATCTGTCTCTGAAGGAAGCATTAAATCCAATATCTCACTGGGGGCTGCAGTGCCAGGGAAGCTGAGGTGAGTTGTGCACCTTTAACGAGTCCCTTTAGCAAATGAGAGGTTTTTGTTCTTGCCTTTTTGTGGACTGGAAGGATGATGAGCCTGTGGCTCACCTGGAGAACCCTGAGGTGCTGTGGAAATGCCAACTGTGTTAATTAGTGCCCAAGTCAGAGAGGTAATAAAAGAAGGGATGTGCACCACTGGAAAGAGGAGCCCTGGGAAGCTAAAAAAATCAGGGAGAATAAATTCAACTTTGTGTAAATTCAGTGTTTTAATGCGTTAGGCTGCAGAGCACAGACACAGGATGAGGTTCTTGCTGGAGGAGTTAATTTGGATGGGTGTTGACCTCCCAGATGCATCTCTAGATGGACACTGATTTCACACATAATTCTGCATTTTCTCAGTGGTTTTCTAGTGGTACAGGAGGTTATGTGTGAAATGGCCAGCCCTAAATTTTAGCATCCTTATGCAAATGCACACTAATTAATTGTTGATCACCACGCTGGACTGTGCTCCAGAACCTCTCAGTGCACTTTACAGTGTGTATCTCCTCTTTACAGATGATCCTTTCTGAGATGTGCTTTCATTGCAGAGACAGCTCCTAAGAGCTAATTAACGACTTGTAAATCTTTGATCCTGAACAAAAGACAAAACTGCCAGGTAGGAATTTTTTTTTTTTTTTTTTGTGGGGTCAATCCCTAATTTCACTTTAAATCCTCTGAATATTTTACCTAGATGACTTGTAGTGTAATGGAAACCTTCTGCTGACCTGTCATCAATAACGTTCTTTTTTTAAAAAAAAAAATCAGGAATCTTGGTAATTCAGACACTTCTAATTAAGCCTCATATCTCTGGTTCTATTTTTGGGAGGCATTTGGCTAGCTGAAAAGTGAGTGTGCATAATTATCATGCCAGCTCACCCCTGGCACTGGTTTGGATGTCAGCAGTTTCCCTCTCTGAGGCTACAAGTCGTGAGTCACCGATTGTTTTAGGATTAGAACTCTTGTGCAAGGTTTGGAGAGGCTCCACTCCATGATTTGTGACTTCCTCGAAGTGTTTTTAGAAGGATGAAGGGAATTTTGTGTGTTCCTGTGCACAACCAGCACGGGGGATTAAGCATTCTGGGAGCTGTACAAAAACCATTTTCTGTGATAGTGGTGGTTTTTTTTTTTTTTTTTTTTTTTTTTTTTTTTTTTTTTTTTTTTTTTTTTTTTTTTTTTTTTTTTTTTCCTCCTGCTTATTCAGGAGTCTTACTGCTCCTGAACCCCAAAATATCTTCTGCAAAGTTTCCTCTGGTTTTTAATTAGCATTGTGTTACTTTTCATAATTTGAGAGGAGTAGCAAGGGCAAATCCTATCTGCTCCTTGCTAAATTTTATTCTGCCAAGTCTAATATATGGAGCATGCTAGAAGTGACATTTTTTAAAATTTTTGTGTTTTGATTTGGGAGCTAGTACTGCTTTTTTTTTTTTTTTTTTTTTTAATCTTTTTCAGCTGAGAAGACTTTATTTGGTTGTGTTGTTTTGAGTTTTTCTGTTCAGACAGGTAATAAATTGTCTATTGCTTATCCCTGGCAGACCATTTGAAATGGAGTCCTGCCTTAAAACCCACACCACTGCAATAAACAGTGCTAATGACTTTAGCAGGAATGATGAACAGGTAGAATCCAGCTCACTATTTCAAAGGTGAGCTCTACCTGTGGCTTTGGTTTTCACTGAGGCTTTGTTTTCATGCTTTTATTCAAGTTGGTAAGGCACAGCTGAAGGCTGAACCAGATGTGGTTATAGCAAGCTTCAACTTTAGGTAATTCTGAAGAGAATGCATGAAATTTTGGGGTGAATCCAGTGGGGCTGGGTGTATAACCCAGAGATCAGATCACATCAGGATGGAGCTTTCCCTTGAGAAGCAGCAGAACAGCAGAAAGATCAGATTGATTCATGCAGCCTTTAAACACAGGTCTGTTTGGGCAAGAAATGGGGACTTTGAGCTGCCTCCCTGTTCTCTCCATCCTGTGTGCACAACTTGGTGTTTAGCAGTGTTATTTGGGAATGTTATCAGGCCTTAAGTTTCATTTTCTGTTGTTGGCAGCACCATCTGTGGCACGCAAAGAGATGCTTAGCAAAGCCAAACCAGGTGGAATCACCTTCCTACTGGTCAGGTTTTGGGGTTTTGGAGTCTTGTCCACAGCCACTTTGGAAGCTGTGTCTTAGGTTCCTCCCCTTAGAATGAAAAGGAATTCTGTGAGCTGACAAGGTGGGGATCTGGGTCAAGGCTGTTTTAGAGGCCTTTCTCTAAAAGATTCTGTGATTCTGAGCCTCTAAATTGATGTTACTGGTTGATGGGAAAAGATGAAATAGTTGAGGCTGGTTTGCTCCTGATATCCCTCAGGTAAATGTGCAGTTTATAAGTCAGGGGCCAGAGTGACGCTTTTCACTGATTTAAACCAAGTGCAAGTTTTCATAGAAAATTTAAAATCAGAGGTTTAGTCCCTTTCCAGCTCTTCTGGAGCCTTCTCTGCTCCAGGTGAACACCCCCAGCTCTCCCAGCCTGGATCTGTAGGAGAGCGGTGCATCACTGGCCATTTCTCAGAATGGTTTTATAAAATTCGTCAGTTATTTTGTTGTCCTTAGGGGGTTTAAAACCTTTAATTTGGAAGCTCTTTGGTAACTACCTCAGGGTATAGATTAGTGAGCTGTCTTTGTAACCACTAGGAAGATTGGGGGTGTGTTTTTTTTTTTTCTCAAATATCCCAGAAAGGTGAACTCTGTGGGACAGAGGGACAAAAGGAGCCCTGGCCCAGAGACCAGCTGAGTTCCCCCTGGGGGGCTGCTCACTGTACCACAGCCAGGCCCTTTCCCAAATCCTCCCATCTGACATAAAAATAAATAATCCCTTCCCAGTCAGGCTTCCAGGAAGCTTGGGGCAGCAGGATCACAGGGCTGGGCTGAGTCCCAGCTTTTGGTAGAGGTGCAATTAACCCCAGATTCTCTCCGTGTGCTGCCTGGCTTTTGTATTTCCATGTCCGCCCATTCCCATTTCCATTTCTCATTCCCGTTTCCACGCTCCCCACATGGAGCTCTCTGGAGGAAACATGGTTGGGGTGATGCTGTTGTTCCTCCTTGCTTCCCTCACGTAACCAACTGGATTTGTTTTAAATGGGAGTCAAGGTGGTTAAACAGCTGCGTTTGCCCTTCTCTGTTTTCAGGAGCTTTTTTCCCCAGAACTTTGGAATTTCTTCTTCAACATGAACACAGCTCACAGACCTCAGATCTGCTGCAGGGACCGTGGAAGTTTGTTAAATGCATCACAACTTCACCACAAAGCAGCCAGGCCATTTCTGGTTTTCCTGGCTGAAGCGAGAGAAAAGAATTCTGCCGAATTTGAGCGGCAGTAGGGTTTTTATTTTCATTTTCTCTTTCTGAGGCGTGGATATTTGTTTGGGGAGGGGGGTGATCTGCGTAGTTTTTTGTGTTTAGTTTCTCTTGGTCACGGTGGAGGAAGTCGGCAGTCCATGGGAATCCCAGGCTGAGGGAGCAAAGGGTGGGAATTGTCTGGTTGCAGAGCTGCGTGAGGCTGGAGTCTGTCGTGCAGAAAAAAGACATGGAACGTCATAAACTCCAGCCTGGATTATTATTCCAGTCCACTAAGCTGTTGCTCTCAAGACTCAGCAGTAATGAACCCATAATGTGTGGTTTTGGTTTATTAAAAATGTATGTGACTTTTTGAACTTTTAAATAACACGCACACAACGCTAGACAAGTCTTTGCTGTGCTATCACAATCTGGCCTCGTTGAGCTATTTATTGTTTGTCTGGCTGTGAATATGCTCTTTATGTGTGTTTAGTTCTTTCATGTTCCTTTTAAAGGAGCTCACGAAGCACAGACAGCAGTGGTTTAAAAGAATGACTGTCTATCCCTGCAGTGCTTCCTTCCAGAGAAACTGAGAGTAATTATACATACAGCTCCTGTGGAATGAAAATTGGGCACTTGATATTTAATAAACAGAGATTTGCTTATCATATAAAAAGTAGGAGACTGCTCAGTGTTTTCATTTTTACTCCTAAGTTGCCTGAGATTTGGAATTAGGGTTTTTTTTAATGCAGTTTTTTTCTAGGCTGTGAAATGTCCTATTAAAATGTTCATTAATGTTTTTTTTCCAGAGACCCGTTGGATAAACATGAGCAAATGTTTAGTTTTGTCTGTTTTTACAAGTGACTTTGATCATCTCACCATTCCTGCAGTTTTCCACTGAGCTAACTTTGTATCAGTCAAATTTCTTTCTAATTACAGAATTCTTTTCAAGGAAACATCCAAGACAATCTTTTGTCTGTCGATTGTGTGGAGAATTGGAGGGAGAATAGGGCACTGATTAAAAAAAAAAAAAAAAAAAGAAAAAGAAAGCATTCTTGGGCCAGGTAGATTTATTATTTGTATTCATCATAAAAATCTAACCGAACTTTTTGAGTGGCCTGATGGTGTGGGGCAGGCAGAAGAGCCACTTGGCCACCTCCACTCTGGCAAAGCCACCAAGAATTAAAAGTGATGGGAAGCAGGCTGGGGCCAGTTCAGTGCTGAGAGCACATGCCTGGACAAGGTTGGGGTTCTTTTTTTTCCAGTTCTGTTCCCATTTTACACACCAGGATTTGTCAGCAGGACGGGGAGATCTGGTATGCTCTTAAATATGATGTCACCAAACTCAATGTGCATAAATATGTATTTCACTGCCAGGCTTTGGGGGGGAAACTGATGAATGGAAAATGAAAATCTCGTGGCTGGCTGAGGAGCTGGTTGTCCTTAGCCATTCCAAACGAGTAGAATTACTGCGTTTTCTCAGTAAATCATAATTGTTTGATCCTTGTTCTGTGCCTCTTGCTCTGTCATCTGACGAATGCCATGAATTAAATATAGTACATTCATTTAAACCACCCACAAATAGTCCTTCCTCCCTATCTCAGCCTAGCCAGCTTTAAAAATAAGTGCTGTGTGCTTTTATTTACCACATCCTGCTCCGCATGACACTTCCAAGGATGGAACCAAGGAGAGAGCACATAGCAGTGCTGTTCCATGATTGGAAATTAGATTACAGATTAGAAAGCCCAGAGGGACCTCTCTGACCAGATAAAAGAGTCCCCTGGAGGCCGTAAGACTGTTTTAATTGGGGCCAATCTAGAAAGAAACATCCAATCTTGGCACAAACACTTCCAGTGATGGATGAGCCAAAGGATGCTTGGTACGTTTTAGTGGGGATTGCTCTGGCTTGTGATTTTTTTTTTTTGGCCTTTGGGAAGGGCAAGAGGTCTCCCATTCCTTGCCTTTGATAGATTTATCTCTCCCTTTAAATCCTGCCTTGAAGGAAGCCTAGATTTAGCTGGCCAGTAGGTCTTGCTAGTGAAAAGTCCTCTATCAAGTGTTTGCTTCCCAGACTTAGGCAATCCCCGTGGGATTGAGTTGTTCCTTGGCCTTCTCTGCGTGGGCTGGGCAGAGCACAGTCCCTGAGCTTTTCATCTGCAGGCGTGGTTTCCAAAACTCTCCGTGTGTCCTGTCCAGGGCTCCCTGCTCTCCTTCTTTCAGTGGATAAACCCGGATTTCAGTCATATGGAGGTGTGCTTTATCTCTCTGCTTTTTCCTGCCGTGTTAATACCTGCTGTCCTGCATGTTCCTGATGGTTTTTGGGGGGGAAGACCAAATACAAAAAGAAGTTGGTAAGAAATGGGCTCATTTGCAGCAATTAAGGGGAGACTTGTGCCTGTGTTGTACCCTGGAAATGAAACCACAAAGAGAGCAGAATCTGTTTGGAGAACCTTCATCCTCTTCCTCCTCACAGCAGGCTCCTGGCACAGGCAGCATTCCTTAAACCTGGAGGCAGAAGCCGCCCCCTTTGCTCCCTCCTCCCCTGCAGTCTGCAGTGACACTGAGGATGTGGCTGGAATCCCTGGCCTGGCCCTGCAGGATCTTCCCACAGTTTCCCCAGGGATGGGCAATAATTAACATAATTGACTGGGAAAGAATCCTGTTTGCCTGGGGATAGGGAACTGTGGGATTAAAGCTAGACACATGGTGCACACGCTGCAATGGAGGCTGCAGGAGGATGGGAGGCTCTGGGTGTTCTGGGAACATTCCTGCTTGGAATAGGCGCCCTCAATGCGTTTCTGCACAGAAAATTTCTTGGACAGAAGGATACTGAGGTGGTTTTTACATTTATCAGACTCTCCTAGTCTTGACTCATTTCACCAGCATATAACAAATTCTTGTCATAAAGAATCATTTTTCTAAAAGCCACCATTTTTTTTTTTTTCTTCCTAATGAGCAGGTGATTCTCCGATTTACTTTGGGTGAAACTTGGGCTTTGAAGCTGTGGGCAAAATAGACTTTGGTGAGGCCAGGATTCTTGGATGAAAATTAGGAAATACTGCTTACACGGAGATCTTAATTCTTCATGATCTCTGCCACAGATTTGATCCACAGCCGAATTAAATCTCAGACCTTAAACTCTGCTTTAAAGATCCCTTTTTGACTTTCCAGCCAGCAGCTGGTTTCCGTGGTGTTGTAGGAGGTGTGTGCACATTGAGCTCTGCTGGGGACGCCAGGTGCTGTTCCAGAGGGATTTTCCAGTGCTCCCATTCCCAGGGTGGCCCTGGGAAGGGTGGGATGGGAGGAGAGCCCTCCCAGCCCGGGTCAGTGGGTGCCTGGTGTGCTCTGCACAGCCCATTTGTTGTGTAAGCAGCTCCACTGTTGTGGCGCCTACTGCAATTAAGTAATTAAGACTGCTCTGACAATATTTCCATAATAAACCATATTTTAAAAGGGTTTATTACTCAACTGTAAAATCTGCTGCAGGCCGGGACTCGGGACTAGGAAATTCTTTAAGTGTTTTCTGAACTTAAAAAGCTATTTTTTTAAAAAGCGTGGCTGCGTAGAAATCTTTCTTTGATCATATAGATGAAATCTTTTATCAAAAGAAGAGTTTGCAGTCCCATAAACAATGCCTGTTGAAGTGACTGGTGTTGACTGCATTGCTTAGGGTACTTTTAACCATGAAATAGCCATTATGGTCACTCTGTCATTTGATGTAATTTGAATACTGATGTATCTTATTGTCTGTGTGATGAAAAGTTAAAAAGCCTCACTTAGGGCTGGGGCTTTGGTGCTTGATGGATTTCAAACAGCAGAAGGGAGAATTCCTGACTCTTAATAACCTTCCTGTAAATCAGAACAAGTGTAGGAAGGGACAGTGTGTTAATGCCAAGCAAAACTGCAACTTCTCCACATGTTTAGGATACGTTTGTCCTGCTGTGCTCCATCTTCAGCCAGAGGCCAGAGTCAGAATAACATCTTTTAATGAGGGGGAGTGCATTATGTATGAACTAACAGAGCAGACCAGGACATGATTTTTGGAAAGAATTTTTTTTCCAGATTACTGGTTGGGTATTCCTTGTTTTGTTGTGTTGATTTTTTTTTTTTTTTAAGAGGTTGGGTGGGGGGTGCTGGGGTAGGTTTTTTCTGTTTTTTTGTTTCGGTTTGTTTTTTTGGTCTGGGTTTTTTCTGACTTCTGGTTAGTCAGGTGAGAAAATCCCTGCAGTGTCCCACAGAAGGGGCTGAGCTGTAATTAATTTTCCCTTCAGTAACTGGTTGTTCAGAGATTTCTATAGGACCAGAACCTGTCAGCAGAATGTTCTGAAACACAACAAGGTTTTCCTGGTGTTTTAATTCCTCCAGAAGAAGTTTCCTATTTTGGGTTGGCTGTTTTAAGTTGAAAAGCTCTGCTGTTACTTACTGTGAATGTGATAGCATTTAGCTGCTTATTCTGGATTATATTTAGACATACCAACTTGATCCAGGGAAGAGACCTAATACCCTGGAAGCCTGGACCACTCACTTAATGGGTTTCTGTTGCCTTTGTGACAAGCCCAAGTTCCAGAGAATGAAGGGATTTGTCGAAAATAAGTAGTTTCCAATCCTGGTGATTGAGAGTGGGGCTGCAAGGGTTTCTTCCTCTGGCAGTTTTTGTCAGAGAGCTTTGATTTATATTATACAACTATTCAAAACTAGAAATACTGTTTTTGTAGCTATCATGGTAGTATTTTTCATGTGGTTACGGTGGTATCAGTTTTGTTCTGCAGCATCTGGGGGATTTGGTTTTGGTTTGTTTTGTTTGGGTTTTTTTTTAAATCCAGAGTTCAAGAGTCACCTTAAATTCTGAGCTACTTTTCTGACCATGTCTGGAAAATTAAATATTATATTTTCCGTGCTAGTGAGAGAAGTTGAAAGAAGTGAAAAAAAATTGGAAGGCAAATGTGCTTCATTTCAAAGCCTGACCTGGGAGCTGGAGAAGCTGAAGTTTGGTGATCATGGAACGATTTGGGTTGGAAGGGACCTTAAAGCCCACCCCTGCCATGGGCAGGGACACCTCCCACTGTCCCAGGCTGCTCCAAGCCCCAAAGTCCAGCCTGGCCTTGGGCACTGCCAGGGATCCAGGGGCAGCCACAGCTGCTCTGGGCACCCTGTGCCAGGGCCTGCCCACCCTGCCAGGGAACAATTCCTGCCCAGTATCCCATCCAGCCCTGCCCTCTGGCACTGGGAAGCCATTCCCTGTGTTCTGGCACTCCTGGCCCTTGTCTAAAATCTCTCCCAATCTTTCTTGTCAGCCCCTTCAAGCCCTGGAAGGCCACAGCTGGGTCACCCCAAAGCTTCTCCTCTCCAGGTGAACAATCCCAGCTGTCCCAGCCTTTCCTCCCAGCAGAGCTGCTCCATCCCTCTGCTCATCCTGGAGCCTGCCCTGCCTCTCTCCAGCAGGTTGATGTGCTGCTGAAGTAACAAAATCATCACAGAATCACCAAGATTGGAAAAGCCCCCTGAGATCATCGAGGCCAGCCCTGAGACTCAGCACTGCCCAGTGCAGCAGTGTCACACATCCCGGTGTTCTGTGCCATCCCACAGGGAATGGGGAGGGGAGCCCTTCTGCTGTGTCCCAGCGCTGACATTCAGCTCTCCTACAGCAGATGGCAGTGCTGCTCCCAGTGCTGCTCCCAGCGCTGCTCCCAGTGCTGCTCCAGTGCTGCTCCCAGTGCTGCTCCCAGTGCTGCTCCAGTGCTGCTCCAGTGCTCCCAGCGCTGCTCCCAGTGCTGCTCCCAGTGCTGCTCCCAGCGCTGCTCCAGTGCTGCTCCCAGTGCTGCTCCCAGTGCTGCTCCCAGTGCTGCTCCCAGTGCTGCTCCCAGTGCTGCTCCAGTGCTGCTCCCAGTGCTGCTCCCAGTGCTGCTCCCAGTGCTGCTCCCAGTGCTGCTCCCAGTGCTGCTCCCAGTGCTGCTCCCAGTGCTGCTCCAGTGCTGCTCCCAGCGCTGCTCCCAGCGCTGCTCCCAGCGCTGCTCCCAGCGCTGCTCCCAGTGCTGCTCCCAGTGCTGCTCCAGTGCTCCCAGTGCTGCTCCCAGCGCTGCTCCCAGCGCTGCTCCCAGCGCTGCTCCCAGTGCTGCTCCCAGTGCTGCTCCAGTGCTGCTCCCAGTGCTGCTCCCAGTGCTGCTCCCAGTGCTGCTCCCAGTGCTGCTCCCAGTGCTGCTCCCAGTGCTGCTCCCAGTGCTGCTCCAGTGCTCCCAGTGCTGCTCCAGTGCTGCTCCCAGTGCTGCTCCCAGTGCTGCTCCCAGTGCTGCTCCCAGAGCTGCTCCCAGAGCTGCTCCCAGCGCTGCTCCAGTGCTGCTCCCAGTGCTGCTCCCAGAGCTGCTCCCAGAGCTGCTCCCAGCGCTGCTCCAGTGCTGCTCCCAGTGCTGCTCCCAGTGCTGCTCCCAGTGCTGCTCCCAGTGCTGCTCCCAGAGCTGCTCCCAGAGCTGCTCCCAGTGCTGCTCCCAGAGCTGCTCCAGTGCTGCTCCCAGTGCTGCTCCAGTGCTGCTCCCAGAGCTGCTCCCAGTGCTGCTCCAGTGCTCCCAGCGCTGCTCCCAGCGCTGCTCCCAGCGCTGCTCCAGTGCTGCTCCAGTGCTCCCAGCGCTGCTCCCAGTGCTGCTCCCAGCGCTGCTCCAGTGCTGCTCCCAGCGCTGCTCCAGTGCTGCTCCCAGTGCTGCTCCCAGTGCTGCTCCAGTGCTCCCAGTGCTGCTCCCAGCGCTGCTCCAGTGCTCCCAGTGCTGCTCCCAGTGCTGCTCCCAGCGCTGCTCCCAGTGCTGCTCCAGTGCTGCTCCCAGAGCTGCTCCCAGTGCTGCTCCCAGCGCTGCTCCCAGTGCTGCTCCAGTGCTCCCAGTGCTGCTCCCAGCGCTGCTCCCAGTGCTGCTCCAGTGCTCCCAGTGCTGCTCCCAGTGCTGCTCCCAGTGCTGCTCCCAGTGCTGCTCCCAGTGCTGCTCCCAGCGCTGCTCCCAGTGCTGCTCCAGTGCTCCCAGTGCTGCTCCCAGTGCTGCTCCCAGTGCTGCTCCCAGCGCTGCTCCCAGTGCTGCTCCAGTGCTCCCAGTGCTGCTCCCAGTGCTGCTCCCAGTGCTGCTCCCAGTGCTGCTCCCAGTGCTGCTCCCGTGCTGCTCCCAGCGCTGCTCCCAGCGCTGCTCCAGTGCTGCTCCCAGTGCTGCTCCCAGTGCTGCTCCCAGTGCTGCTCCCAGTGCTGCTCCCAGTGCTGCTCCCAGTGCTGCTCCCAGTGCTGCTCCCAGTGCTGCTCCCAGTGCTCCCAGTGCCTCCTGCACAGAGTGGCGTGCCACCAGCTCTCCATGCTGGCTCCTGTCCTGGCCTCAGCCCCTTGCCCAGGCCATCAGGGATGTGATTTGTCTGTGTGTCCATCAGGGATGGATCCCTGTGTTTCCTGTCCCAGAGTTTGCCCTGGGAGGAGCCAGAATTGCTGACAAGGGGTCGGGGAGTGTCTCTGATCCACCTTAGATACAGGGCTGTAGTTGGGGGAGCTGTGTTTGGATCTGTGCTTCTACTTCCTAATATCTAAGCTAACATCCTAACATCTAATCTCAACTTAATACCTGCTTTTAACTTCCCCTTCTTCACTGAAGGCCATTCCCCCTTGTCCTGTTGCTCCATACCCATGGGAAAAGTCCTTCTGCAGCTCTCTTGGAGCCCCTCTAGGCTGCTGATAGGACAGGAGAGACTTCACACGGGTCTCACAAATCGTTTAAAGTTTCAAAGATCAGTCAATCAGTGTCTTTTCACTGACCTCTCATAGGCCATCCCTTCCTTCACGTTCTGTGCTGATCCTGCTCTCTCAGATGACAATAAAAGCACACACAGTAGGTTACCGTCTGGCACTTTAGCCGAGAAATTGGTGCAGAATTTGAGATGGTTTGCAGAAACCATCAAAGATGGAACACATGTTAATTAACAACCCACTCCTGAAAACTTTTCTTTCCAGTTGTTGCCTCTTGAAGTGTTTTTCTGGGGCTGGCTGATCCTCTTTAGAGACGGGAATTCTCGCTCTAAAGTGCTGAGCCTTCTTAATTATCCCATCTCCCAGAGATCTTTTTCCTCCAGTTCCTTTTTAAGGTCAGAATTTGTTATTTCAGATTGCATCTGATGAGTGTTGTAAACAGAAATTGAAGCTCTCCTCCTCCTTGCTGCTCCAGCTTCCTGCATGGAAGGTGCAGATCGTGCAGGGCTGCCCACCCAGGCAGGCTTTGTGCCATTAGCAAGTTCCCGTTGCCATTTACTTTTCAGCAGTCAGATTGTTTGTACACACTTTTAAATTCCTTGCTAGGAACCCACTAAAAATACCCACTGGGCAACTCCTCGCCCGTTTCATAGCATCAGGGAGTCACAGAATGGTTTGGGTTGGAAGGGATCTTAAAAATCATCCCCCTCCATCCCCTTGCCATGGGGCACCTTCCACTAGACCTGGTTGCTCCAAGCCCTGTCTGAGCCAGCCTTGAAAATTCCTGCTTTTTTTTTTTTTTTTTTTTTTTTTTTTTTTTTTTTTTTGGTATTTTTAGTGTATTTTAGCATCTCTCATCTCCTGAATAATTTTTCAGCTCCAGTTTTGTGTCGTCTCAGCTTTTTTCTGAGAAGATGGAATGAGCTCTGAGCTTCCTTGGAGCTGCTGGTGGTGCTGAGCACTCACTTACAGAATAGAATAACTTTCCAAGGTACTTTTGCTAGAGAGGTCTGTTGTGGTTCTGCCGTTCAGAAGAGTAAATAAAACACACAGAGCATATTTGGGAGGAGAACAGCAGCTCCCTGGATGATTCTTTTCAGCAGTTGCAGTGGAAATCTTTAAAGAGACTTTTCAGACATTTAGCACCGGCCGAGGCAACTTTAATTCTTAAAACCGCGTAATCGAAAATAAAATCCCCTGCCAATTCAGTAAAAGGATTCATCCCATTGTTCCTCCGAAGTTTAGGGAGACAGAACATCTGGCATGGGAATGCACAGAAGTGGCAGTCTCAGTTGTGAGCCTTCCTTCTGGACTGCCTCTCTCTGAAAACCTCAGTTCCTTGTTTCCCTCGTTTAGTTCAGCTTTCTCTTGATTCGTCTTTCACTTGCTTTTTGAAAGCTGGTTTTCCCTAAACGTTTTTTTTTGTTTGTAAATCTGTTACCCCTGCTGTATTTTCTGTTGTCTTTTCCTCCTGTCTTACTGCCTTGTATTTAATGTTCTTTTTCCTCTGTACGTACTGCCTTGATTCTCATCTGCTCTTTTGCTTATTTCCCTGCTCCTTTATCCAGTCTCAGTTTCTTCCCTTTTCTCTCCTCCCTATCCCTTTGTATCCACTTCAGATTCTTCCGTTTGCAGTGCTGGAACACATCAGAAATTATGTTTTCCCCTCTCCTTTGCCCTTTCAGTTACTGAAATATGCACATAGGAATTCAAATGGGCTTCTAAAAATAGTAAAAGGATAAAACTGTTTGTTTCAGCTTTTCAGTGCTTTATTAGAACTTCTGGGAGGAAAGGCCCAGAAAGTCTAGAACTAATTCACTAAGTGGCATTTTATATCCTGGGTCTCTTTATTTCTGTGAGGAGGTTTATTGTGTTTTTCACAGTTCTGGTGGTTCGTATTAAACCTTGGTGTGGATTTAAAAAAGGAGTGGTTTGCCAGGGCCATTTTTAAAGAAGGTGAGAGTCACATAAATTATAAAATATCTGATGGATAAGAATTTCTTCCTGCAGGAAATGTCTGTCCAGTAGTGAAGTCCTGGCATTTTCCATTGTCCAATAGCTTCTTCTTCCCCAGCAAGAGGATTTGCTTTATAAGACTGCCTAGGTAATTCTCAGATGAAAGTAAATGGATTTTTTTTTTTTATCATCATCCTGTCCACAATATTATGGATGTTAAACTTTAAATTCCATCCAAATTTGGATCTGGAGATGTTTGTGACGTGATTGTAAAGATCCCCAGCCCTGTGATGCTCCAGTGTTATGTAGCTTTATCTCAGGACGAGGATTCCTGAAACTGCGTGTCCCAGATTCTCCTGAACTAATTATTACAGTGCAGAAACCTTCTAAAAATAAACTTTCTCATTAGATACTAGGTTTTATAACAACTTTTCTCTTTAGAAGTATTTTCCTCTGGAAAGAATAAACTTTATGGATTTATTTCCTTCCCCATAACCCCCTGAAGTACTAGTAAGCAGACAGGCACATTTACTGTCTGCTTTTAGAAAGTGTTTGGGGTGAATTAAAGGCTAAGGCAGGGAGCTGTTGGATGTGATGAGGCAAAAGATGATAATCAGAAGGCTTCTAGTGCCAGGTTAGTGGGGTTTTGTGTTTGCACAGGCACAGTTGTGGTGGACTGTGTTAGGCAAATACTTCTTTTCTCCGGTGATGAGGAGGGAAATGAGTGTCTTTGCTTTGTGTCACCTCTCTGAGCACCTCTCTACCTTATCCCCTGCTTTCTTCCCTTTAAACCTACTGCACCTCCCTCCTGCTTGTCTTACAGGTATTGACAAACCAAGCACAGGATGAGAACTTACCCTCTGAAATAATTTGTGTGCCTTTGGAAGCATTGGCTTGAAAGCCTCATTGGGAGTTTAAATTACACTGAAATAGATTCAGTGTTTCAGCTCGTGATGGGAAGATTTCTCCCAACAGTAGAAAATCACAGACTTCCTCCAAATATAATTTAGCTTCCCCCTCCCCCCAAATATTTGTGTGTGATTTGTCATGAATTTTCTAGCACCACTGGTGTGTCTCTGTGCCAGTGCCTTTCCTCCCTTTCTTGCTGGTAGCTTTGGCATCCTGATCCTTCTGCCTTTTAGTCAGGAGTGGTCCCATTCCACAGCAAGGGGTGATGTGAACAGCAGGATTTGGTATTTTGTGAGATTTCAGCTCACTCATCTGAGGGAGAGCACAGAACTTTATCAGATGGGGAAAAACATCTGCTTGCTGCAGCTCTGCTCTCCTGAGAGGCTTCAGGATTGTCATAGAATCAGAGAATGTTAAGTAGTTGGAAGGGATCTTAAAACTGATCCCATCCCACCCCCTGCCATGGCAGGGACACCTCCCACTGTCCCAGGCTGCTCCAAGCCCCAAAGTCCAGCCTGGCCTTGGGCACTGCCAGGGATCCAGGGGCAGCCACAGCTGCTCTGGGCACTCTGTGCCAGGGCCTGCCCACCCTGCCAGGGAACAATTCCTGCCCAATATCCCATCCAGCCCTGCCCTCTGGCACTGGGAAGCCATTCCCTGTGTCCTGTCCCTCCATCCCTTGGAAAGAGTCTTTCTCCCTGTTTTTTGTTGGCTCCTTCAGACCCTGGAAGGTCACAATGAGGCCACCCTGAAGCTTCTCCTCTCCAGGCTGAACAATCCAATTCTCCCAGCCTTTTATACTAAGACTGCTTTCAAACGCATTTTCTCTTTGGGATTTGTTCTGTGCTGCATTTTTTTTTATTCCTTCTTTGCTTTCTTACTGGTCTGTGCTTTCCTGTGGTGGAAGCAGGATAGATTGGGTAGCTGATAAGGTATTTCTTGTAAGGAATCATCTCCATAAGGGAATCATTCTTTGCAGATTTAATGAAAGAAAACCATACTGGATTATATTTTCCTTTGTACCATCGTGGCTTGCATCTCTTAGAGAAGTCAGGTGTCCAACTTACTTCAAGGTATTGCAAAATACCCATCAGCATGCACTGAGGTTCTGGTCAGGAGAGAGTGGAAATGAGCAGAGCTGGTAGAGAACCCATCTGAGGATGGTAAAATGCAGAGGCAACTTCAGGCCAAACCCCTGGAATGAAGAGAAGCAGCCTGGAAGCATTTAAGCTAAATTGTGTGACAGATAGAAACTCAGAGTCGTTAATAATATCAAGAAAGGGAGGCTGTTGATGATGAATGGAGAAAACAAAGCTTAATGCTGAGAATTAGCGGTAATAAAGATGTCCAGAAATTCCCTACAGATGTGTAAGGTCATTTAGTTCCCCTGCAACCATTTTTCTTAATGAAGCAAAGCAGCAGACAGATCCTTCAGTACTTAACACAGTCTTTCCTTACCAGTAGAAACCATATGGGGACCATAGCTGGACTGTCAGGGAGGAGGAGATGGCAGCAAAGCACTTCTTGGCTGTGTCTTCCACATCAGTTCTGCTGTTCTGGGAGGAGTGTCATTGATCATTCCCACACCAGCAGGACGAAGAACGTCATAATTCAGTTTCAACACGAGCAAACCTGTGCCTGGGAAGGTGACCATGGTGCAGAGGGAGGAAAGGACGTGGATCAGGAGCTCCTGTGCAGGTCCCTCCTCTTTGTGCATCCACCCTGGTGCTGCTGGGGACACCCTGGTGTGCCCTGCAGCTCCAGCAGTGCATGCAGTGATGCATGCAGCATTCCAAAGCTCCAGAGGTGCCCGTGGAGGGTGGATGGCCAGAGGCACGGAGTGACGTCTTGGCTCAGTGGCCTGGGATTCCTCAGCCTGGAAGAGACAGCTGCATTGTGTTAGGAGTGTAGGCTCTCTTCCAGCACAGCCACTGGAAAGCTCAGGAAGGCTGCTTGGAGTGACTCAGAAGATTTCAAAAAGTGGTGGTCCCAGTAGAGGTGATGCTGGAATTTACTAGTCTGGCCTGAATGGGGGAAAAAAAATCCCCTAAAGGTGACCCCAAGGGGGTTCTTTTCAAAGTTGAATGCAATTTCTTTGACTTCTTATGTGCACAGCTCTACCCTGTATTCCTTCCTTCTGCATCCTCCTGGTAATGAACCAGATGCACTTTAAGAAGAGAAGAAAATATGTTAATATCTTGTCTTAAGTGGAAATTTCCAGAGGCCAGCTGAATCCTTCCTCAATAATTAATGCCTGAAAGCATTTTCCTGCAGTTCTTATTTAAATGGAAATAGCTTTGGTGTCTGATATTGTGGGGCTGCATTGCACTGCCTGGTATTGCTTTATGGGGCTTGCCATAAGCTGGGAAGCAGGGAAGTGTTTCCAGGAGTCTGTCTTTACTGTGACCTTGTGGGAGAATCCCAGTTCTGTGTCCCAGACGATTGGGGTCTTCCACGAGGAGCTGCAGCCCAGAAACCACAAACATCAGGCAGATCTAATTCAATTTATTTATGTGTTTCTTCTGCCCGAGTCACAGCGCGGAGCAATAATCCAACCTCTTGCTTTGCTGCCTTGAAAAGCTTTTAATGCTATTTCAGCAACTGGTCTAATATTTAAAGAAAATAAATCCTCTTGGCTGTATTATTCAGCTCAATGCTGTGTACCGTAGGTGAATAAGTTATTTGCTAAACGTTTTATGATGGTGATTATGTAAGCAATGAGCTTTTACGTTTTGGCACCAGAGAGCACCAGAACTGTGTGTAGTACTTTGTGACTTGATGTAGGAAGGAAGCTTGATTTGCAAATTAATCCAGTTTCATCTTCCTGCTGTGCCATGTCATTACAGAGGACTTAGAAGAGCTTCCTTCCTACATCAAGTTACGGAGTAACTTCTGCGAATTAATTTGCAAATTAATTCCGGGGAAAATGTGACAATGAGCTTTATTTTTTATAGCCAAACTCTTCCGAGTCTCTTACCTCAAAGGTAAGGTCTTAAATCTATGTAGAGATCCCCAAATAAATTAGATTTTCTCGATCAGTTTCTGTCAACATCAGTGCCAGCCACAGGAACTAGTGGGCTCTGTGAGAATAACATGCTGAAAATGTGGTTTAGTATGGAAACTGGATTTGCACTCCTGCTAATCAGGGTCATACAATGGCCTACCATATGTGTAATCTACATCTCCCTCTAAATGCTTACAAAGCAGGAACTGGAATATACACGTGCCTTTTATTTTTTTATTTGGACTTCATTGACTAATTTCTCGGGGTTCTTTCTAAGTGAATCTAATATCCAGGCATGTCCAGAATCTCCTGGAAAGTTCTGGGGATCTTAATTCCTTCCTTGCTGGAAGGAGTCATTCTCTACTGGTGGCTCCACAGCCAAACAAAACTGGAAGAAATTCTCCAGCTGAAACGTGGGCATTTTGAACCACGCATGGCAGGCCTGCCTTCCTTTCCCCAGGCAGGTTGTGCTGTAACCACAGGAAGGGATTGGATGGTGAAAAACACTCAGTTATTGTCTTCTCCTTTAGTTTTACTTGCTTATAAATGTCACATCCTGTTCTTCCCAGGGTGGAAGCTTAGCAGAGGTTCATATTTTCAACTGTCATTAATTTTGGATCAAAACCACGGATGCAATAACCCACGGGGAGCTGCATTTCCTTGCTGTGCTGCGTGGGCGTTGCGCGACCAGATTTTGGGTGGAGGGTCAGCCTCTGCCCTCACAGCTCAGTCCTCCAAAAAACCAGGCTGAAAAGTTATTTTCTTCATTAATACAAATACAAGGACGTGTGAATCTAATGTCAGCATGTGCACTAAATCCACCTGAGAGTGAGCACGCTGGCTGAAGGGAGCAGTGTGCAGCTCCTTGGCTGTGCAAAAATAAAGTAAGGAACTGGGGATGGAGGATAGTGATTTGCCAGATTTAAAAACCGAATTGTCTGTTAGAAGTAACAAAAAATATCATTGCTTTGGATCAGAGTGGTTTGGGGTTTTTTGTTTTTTTTTTTTTTAAAGTATGGGTTGAGCATTGAAGTGTTAGCAAAGATGCCATGGAGCATCTCCCCTGGTTCCTCATCCCTCCTCTTTTCTGCCCTTCCTCCAGGAGTCAGGAGTGGGTGGCTCTGGGTGGCTCTCAGCCCTTGTGCCAGCTTTGCCCCCACTCTAGAAAAGGTGCAGTTCCATTTCTCTGTTGTTTCAAAGGTTGGCTTGAACTTGGGCGGTTGTTCAGGAGATTAATGGAAATGTTTCTTGTGAAAATGCAAGGTTTTAGTGAAATACTGAGTGAAATACTGAGGACAAGGAGCACTGGCCATAAACTTAAACACAGCAAGTTTCACCTCGACAGAAGGCAGAACCTCTTTCCATGAGGATGGCAGAGCACAGGAGCAGCTGCCCAGGGAGGGTGTTGAGTCTTTCCCTCTCTGGTTTCATTCCAAGCCCACCTGGAAATGCTCCTGTGTCACCCTGTCACCAGGTCTTGGCTGGAGGTTGGACTGGATGATCTCCAGAGGTCCCTTCAACCCCAACTCTCCTGTGATTCTATGAATTCCTAATAATCTCATCAAGAGCAGCTGATGGACAGTTACCCAAACTTAGTTCTCAAAACCATAAACTTCACAGACAACTTCCTTCTGCTGCCTTTTTCTCCCCCAGCATCTCTTTTCCACTCCACCATCTCCATTTCTAAATGTGCCTTTCCTTCATGTGCCCCAGGCTTCAGCTAGTGAAGCTTTGTGCCAGGTGAGCCAGGGCTGCTGTGATTTGAAGTTGAATAAAGTAGTTATTTAGAACTACCCTCTCACAGAGGTGAGGAATACAAGCAGGATTCTTCCAGCAGTGGGAAGAATATCATGACAATAACTGTGTTCAGTGAACCTTCGAAATGAAGGTTCTCTCCACGTTCTTAGATCAACTCGTTGGCCTTGCTGAAATGCATAATGGATGGAACAGGGGGGAAAACCTCAATCTTACAACTCTTAGCTTCATTTTTGCGTGCAGCTCAGCTTTTTTTTTGTTGCTTGGTTTCAAATTTGACGTCACTTTCTTGCCTGTCTTCTCAAGCCATCTCAGTGCAGACACAGGCATGGCTGTCTTTAACTGTTACGCTGCCTTTAAAAAAAAAAAAAAAAAAAAAAAAAAAAAAACCAAAAAACCAACAAACTTCTGAGCTGTTTGATAAGGAAGCTGGACTTAGAGCCGAAGCCTTTCTCATAACCTCTGCTCCCTCCCACGCACAGCAGCAGCAGGAACAGGCTGCATCTCAAAGCGGTCAGCGCGGTGGCAGAGGGCCAGTGGCATGGTCACTGTGGCCTGCAAGGCCTGTCCTTTGTCCCCACGCAGCTGGGGAGCTCAGCTCCTGGCTCTGGAGAGCAGTGGGAGAGGTCTCTGCCAGCCTGCTGGGACAGGAGAGGTGGTCGTGGTAATGTGCCAACCTCAGTAAGTCGCCTCCTGAGCAGGGCTGTGGCAGCTGGGACAATAAGGTGTCCCTGCAGATGTTATCTGAGCTGCCTGTTCTGCTGGCTGAATCTCTTGAGGTGCCAGAACTTGATACCTGAGCTGAAAATATCTTTTGTAGCCGTTTTACCACAGTTTCCTTTGTAGCTTTTAGAGCAGTGGTGGTCACTGGGCACTTAGAGATGCCCTGTCACCAGCAGTGTCTGAGTGTTGAGTGTGGATTTGCTGCAAGTAAAATCTTAAGCAAAGCAGTCCGAGGATATCACAAAACCTTGGTCAGTGAGGGGGTTTTTGAAGGCATAACTGTGATCACTGAAATAAAGTATGAGGAAAAAATGAAGAAAGTGGAGGATTTCAGGTTCTGGATCTCTGGAAGTTGCAGGATGCCTGGGCAGTGACAAAGTCACAAAGTTCAAGCTGGGCTCTAATACGAGTCACCTCAGAATGGAATTATTAGAATAAGAAGTAAAGGAAATTTTCACAGTGGAGGAAGTTAAAATAAAAAAAGAGTGATCTTCTGATGTAAGAAGCCCAGCATCCTCATATTTTGCTGTTTTAATAGTACTTTCCTTCCTTAATAGTACTGCCAAAGGGTTGGTGGTTTTTTTTTTCCCTTACTGCTTTGGTGGCTGGTCATGTCTGTTTAGCTGTAGATTTACAGTCACCTTGGCAGTACCTTAACAAGTGATTTCAAACATACTAGGCTGTGCACTAAAGCAGAAGATACTTCTGTCTGTTCCTTATGGTTTTTTGGTGCTGCTGGTTGTCAGGATGCAAAACCCCCTCTGCCCCTCGGGCAAGACTGGCTGGTGAAACAGAGTGAGGGTTTTCCCTCTCATCCCTGGAAGGCTTTCAAACCAGGACCTTGGTTTCTTTGCCCAAGTTTGCCCCCATGCCCTTGGGGCCATGCAGGAGCTGGATCCAGGCGTCCCAGCTGAGCTCTGACATCGTGTGCTGACTTCACGGGGACATGAGTCTCCACGAGCTTTTAGCAGCGCCGGATTAGCAATAGTGAAAATTGCCAAAGCAAGGGTTGTTTTAAATACATCTCACATCGCAGCATCTGTTTGATTTCCCTGCAGTCCTGACGTGGTTTCTCCCTGCCCCCAGCAGCCTGAGTCCTGCACTGACCCGTTGTGGCTCTTGCCCATCTCTGCCTGCCTTGGCACGGGGTGCCCACAGCAGCTGTCCCTGGATCCCTAGAAGAGTCCAAGGCCAGGCTGGACAGAGCTTGGAGCCATCAGGGATAGTGGAAGGTGGGATGAGAAGAGATGATTGATGAGGTCCATTCCAACCCAACCCAGTCTGTGATTCCATGATATTGCAATCTCCTCCTGCACTTCCTGGCAGAAGAGTAAAAAGTCCAGGATTAAACCTGGCTGGCCCCAGTCGGTTCCTGGCCGCCGGAGCAGCTGGGTTTATTTTTGCCTCCCTGGCTCTGTGCTGGGAGGCTGGGCTCCCTCCTGCATGCCTGCATGGCGTGGTGCCCGTGCTCCCAGCCTGCCAGCTCCAGCCTTGGCTCTCCTCTGGCCTGCTGGCCCTAATGGGATCTCTGGGTCCTCTCCTTCCCACAGCACGAGCGAGGCAGCGAGGTGACATTAAAGCCCTGGAACGGCAGATAAAAGGGCCTGGCTGTATTTATTGAGTGTTACAGATAAGTAATCCACTCTGCTGTCAGTGTCTGCAGAAACAGCAAATAAAGTATACATGCCCCTTGCTTTGATGTGATGAAATCTCCAGAGGACACTCACTTCAGTGGCGCTCGCAGTGCAGCTGCGGCTGAATCTTGCAGTGGAAAATACAAGATTTTCATGTCTTCATGCGTTGCTTTAAAAATATCACTATGGCTTTATGCTGGGCAATTCTGTGTTCTGAAAGCTAGGGTTGTTTTGGTGGGGTTTTTTTTGTTGGTTTTTTTTTTTTTTTTTTTCCTTCCCAAAATGTTATTAAAATCATCTTAACCATTTTTGTTGGAAGGAGAAAAATTAATAGTTATTTTGTGGTTTCGTACCCAGCATTAAAACAACAGTCTGGTTTTCATTTAAACCAATAAAAGTATGGAAATTCAAAATGAAGGCTCTCTCCACGTTCTTAGATCAACTTGTTGGCCTTGCTGAAATGCATAATGGATGGAGCAGGGAGGAAAGCCTCAATCTTACAACTCTTAGCTTTGTTTTTGCCTGTAGCTCAGCTTTTTTTTTGTTGCTGGATTTCAAATTTGACGTCACTTTCTTGCCTGTCTTCTCAAACTATAAAAACTTCCTCGATTTGGTAAATGTGCAGCTGCTTAGAACCCAGTGAACCACAGATATTTTTGGGTGTTTTTTTTTTAAGAACCAAAGCAATAGTGAAGGAAATTAGTTAGCAAACACACATCAGTAATTGAATTTGTGCACTTTCAAATTTTGGGGTATAAAGCTGACTGTTGGGGATGAGGGATTTTAGTCAGCTTTGGTTTATGGTGTGGTCAGAAAGAGACCAGAGGCACAGCTGGGGCACAGAAAACCCCAGCCAGCCCCAGGAGAGCAGCCCTGGGATGGGCCCCTGAGTGGTGGGGGATCCCCATCCCTGGGGATGCCGTGACATGACCCCAGTGACTTGGGGCAGCTGTCCTGAGCCTGGCCAGGGGTCCAGGGCTCTCCTGCTTCCAGCCTGCAGATTCCCTCCCGGCTCTGGTTCAGCCAGGGCAGGGCTAAATCTGGAGGAGCCTTTTTTCACAGAAAGGGATGCCGAGGCCTTGGCAGGGGCTGCCCAGGGAGCTTTGGAGTGCCCATGGCTGGAGGTGTCCAAGGCAGGGCTGGAGGTGGCACTCAGTGCTCTGGGCTGGGGACAAGGTGGCCATGGGGCACAGCTGGGACTCCGTGGGCTGGGAGAGGTCTTCCAGCCTCAGGGCTCCTGGGATTGTGTGAGCTCCTCAGTGTGTGTGGGGCTCACATCTCACCGGGTGAGCAGCCTGTCACTGTCCCCAAAACATCTGCAGGAGCTGGGCACTGCAACAGGCTCAGCCTGGCTGTGACTCCATCTCCTCAAGGCTTGGGAAAGTCATTTCTTCCCAAAGCTGTTCCTTCCCTGGCCACCGTGAAGGAGCTTCCCTGGCTGCTTAGAGCCCTTTGATCTGGGAACTCACAGCCTGGAGCTGCCTGCCTTCCCTCTTTCCCCATCTCCTTCCTGCTCAGCTGGGCTCGTGTCCTTCCCTCCTGATCAGCATATCCTGATGGCAATGGACGTGGCGTTGGTTTGTTCATTCAGCCAACATCCAATCCAACCTGTTTCAATGCCATGGCAGAAACAAGTTGGAGTAGTAACAAACCTGCTGAAACCCTTTTTGCAGCTTTCCAGGGCGTAAAATCACTATTGCAATTTTCTTCATATTGGTGAGTAAATCTCTTTCCTCTGTGTTTTTTCTTAATGACTCTTTTAGCACTAGGTGCTATCACAGTGAGCTCTCTAATGCTGCAAGGACCCACTGTTGTGCTTTGAAAACAAACCAAGGGAGAGGCTCTAAGTCAGAAATACAATTTAATGAGAAGAAAAGGAAAAAAATAAAATAAAATAAAATAAAATAAAATAAAATAAAATAAAATAAAATAAATGCAACAATACAAAAAGAAAAAAACACTGACAGAGTCAGAATACAACCTGATCAGGGCGATGGAAGCAGTCCAGATGAGGTGGTCTTCCTATAGCAGTGATCCTGTAGAAAGGTCTGGTAGCTACAGTCCTCTGGAAATCCAGTGGGTGAGGGCTGCTTCTACTGTCCCAAATCCCAGCTTATATCCAGGTGAGAATGCTTGGCTCTTCCCCATGGGCAGAGCATCTTCCAATGGGATGATGAGTCATCCAGGAGATCCTTGATGGCCCATTAAAGAGAGATAACTCCTGGGGGAGTTATCTCTGAGTCATGCAAAAGGCATTGATGGGCCATGAATTGAAGATGGTGATAGAATACATTCTAAACTACAACCCAGGACACCCACGTTTAAGGCGTGACGGAATGCCTTGTTAAGCCCTATCTCCACTAATTCCACAAAAATCTCCTGCAGTTCCCCCATCATTCCCCGGCCAGGCACCATGTGTAGGTGTCTGTTGACACCTGACAAAATCTCAGCTCACCCTTGGTCAGCTCTCTGCTGTCCAGCATCCGCCCCAATGACCCCTAACACCTTCTGAAGCTTCATAGCTGGTGGAGACAGCTCCTTAACTCTCAAACAGGATACTTCAGAGCCAACAGGCCACCTCAGGCTTTGGCAGCACTGAGTGTTGTGAAGGTTGTACCTGCTTAAGGGTTTCCCTGTAATAAACCTGAAGCAAATTCCCACCCTGAGGAGCAGGGAAGCTCAGCTCCATTGGGGGGAATTTGCTTCACAGGCTGGAGGTCTTCTTTTATTTTCCTTTCCCCAAGGGAAAAGGAGTAGCCGGAGTGACCTGGACCTGGTAGTGTTTTAGATGGGATAGTACAACTTGGTGTTTGTTTGCTTGTTTGTAGGGATTTTCTGTTCTTTTGAAGCACAGCAAGGATGGGCAATGCGTGGTGATCGTTTGTGGTGGCTGTAAGAAGGGGCCTGGTGGGGATGGACATCTGGGAGCCCAACTGGGCACAGCTCCTTCCTGAGAGGGGACAGAGGGGTGGGTTCTGTGCGGGATCTGTCCCCTCTGCTGCGTTTCATGTGTTCAGCAGCAGCTCCTGTGGTCTGCCAGGAGGAACTGGGACAAGCCCCAGGGAAACTGCTCACGCCGCTGTTCCTGCTTGGAAAAGAGCCCCGGGATGGTTCCCGGATGCTGGCACCACGTTAAGCTCATGACTTTAGCAGGAACTTGGCCCAGGGAACATTTCCAGCAGGGAGGGATGTGCGAGGTCCTCTCCTGCTGGCATCCTTTCCTCCAGGGCAGCCCTCCAGCCTGCCCCACAGCCCTGCTTCATCCCCTGCCTTCCCCTCCAGGCTACACCAGAAATCCCCCTGACCTGAGGGCTGCAATCACTGCAGGGAAGATGTGGGAGAGGGGAAGAAGAGGATGTAGGAGGATGGAGGTGACAGCCTGCAGGAGTCTCGTGGAGCTGGGACAGTCCTGCCAGTGCCTGGGTCAGCCTTTGAACGGCACAGAAAACTGGGACGGAAGCCAGAGCCCTGCCTGGGGCATGGCAGGCTGCTCTGGGCCTTTGGCATGGAGCCCCAGGCACCCAGGAGCCCTGCATCCCAGGGGAGGAAGGAAGCAGAGTGACCTTGGAGGAGATCCGTCTTGGAAAGATCTGTGTGCTGGGGTAAGAGGCAGCTGGACCCCTTGGCTCCTTCTTGGAGGGAGAGCAGGAGAGTGAAAGGGAGCTTCTTCAAAGCCCTTCGTGCTCAGCCAGTCCTGCTTCCTCCATCTGGCAGCTCCACCACCACCTACTGCCAGACGCCGTATTTCTCCTCCTTTCCTCTCCCCAGGTTTTGTGGCTTGGTCAGTGTTTCTTGCCCTTTCTCCTCCTTTCCTCTCCCCAGGTTTTGTGGCTTGGTCAGTGTTTCTTGCCCTTTCTCCTTTCCTCTCCCTGGGTTTTGTGGCTTGGTCAGTGTTTCTTTCTGCTCTCCCCGTTTCTCTGTTCCCCAGCGTATCTGGGGAAAATATGAAAAAAACTACACCCCAAACTCTTTCAGGCTTTTTTCTTTTTTCTTGGGGTTATTTCAAGGTTAGTTTCTGATGGGATTTGAGGTGGAATTCCGACTTCTGATCCTCTGGTGTGCTGGGCATTAGGTGAGGCTGGTGGGGAAGACCCAGCAGGAGCCTTAGCTGGTGGGACACAATCCCGTGCCATGAGTTTGGGATGGCTCTGCTGCAGCAGGGAAGTGGGGCCAGGTCAGCCTGACCTGCTGTGGGATGAGCTGTTCCTTTTTCTTCACACAACATCAGCTGAGCTTTGTCTGTGCCTGTGCTGTTCCAGCTCACAGAAGCCTTGGGCGGATTCAGTCACAGGAGGAGAGATGTGGAATGGAGCTCCACGGTTAGCCAAGCTGGTGGATTTCTCTGTGGCATGAAATTAAATAGTATTTGAATGCACACGGCGGGGCTAATGCTGCTTTGTGCAGCTTTTTATGAAGATGATGAAATTGCAGCAAAAAGCAGATCTTACTGTAATTAGAAGATAGAAGAGTTAATCATAGGGAGGAATTAGGATTCACACTTGCTCGGAAATTTTCTAAACTGCTTTAAAATACCTTCAGCTGAAGGAGCTGAACTTCACTTGGATCCTTCTGTGTGCTGAAGTGCAGCGTTTTCTTCATTCATTTGAATTGTAGCACAGGAGTCACAGGGCTCTTTTCCCCAGAGGTTGGGGAGGCCCCGAGTTCATTTTGTTGATATGTGAAGTCATTTCAGTGCTTGTCGAGCCGTACAGACCATTCACTTGACGTCCTTGAGGCAACCCAAGCGTTTTATTGCTATTTATTCACCCCTTGAGAAAAGATTTGAAACAAAAAGTCACCCAAGTCATCAAAGTTTCAAGTCAGAGGCAGCTAAAGGGGAGTTGGGAGATGAACCCCCAGCACAGCTGGCTGAGGGTTGTGTGTAAAGGACACATCTACATTAAAACTTCACGAAGAGGTGTCCCAGAAAAAACAAAAACAAAAACAAAACCAAAAAGACCAAAAAAACACAACTACAAAGCACTAGGCTTAATATTAAGTTCTTAGTTTTAGCAGTCTGGTCATTTTCAGGGGGGAATAATCAGCTTAACCACAGCATTCCCATATTTAACGTTCTGAGAGGAGAGGGATTGTCTGATTTTATTTTCTCGCTCTTTTTTTTTTTTTTTTTTTTTTTTCTCCACAGTAATTACTGCAAGTCAAAAGCAGCAACTGGAATCTGTGAGCTACTCATCCCGCTACGCCCTGGGGCTGTTCTATGAGGCCGGGACAGGGATTGCTGTCCCCTGGGCTGCTCAGTACATCACTGATAATCCCTGCATACGCTTCATCTCCATCGATAACAAGAAGCGCAATATAGGTCAGTGCTCCCATTATTCCCCTTAAACACGGCCACAATGGAGGGTGTAGACCATGAGAAATGCTGTTTAATTGAGTGTTGCTATTCCGAACAGAGCGTTTAACTCCAAGCCGCAGCGGATGGCGTTTTAATGTCACGTTTGGCCTGTAACACAATGAGAGCGGGCGCCCTCAGAAAATCAGCCCCCCCAGCACATGGTTCACGTTACTGCCTTTGTGAATCCGGTGTCAGGGGATTGGAGACATCAAAATGTTGCTATTCCAAGAAAGAGCTGGGGTTCCTTTGTTTAAAGGCTGATTCAGGCACTCGCCGGTTTTTGTCTCCCGTGACTCCACAACTGCTGCCCTTTCCACCAGGCTTGGGAGATGGAGAACTGGATGTTATAAGGAGATGTATAACTGGAGCTGCTCGGCCCAGCTCAGGGTGCGTTTGTGGTCAGGGAGAGTCCCTGAAATGGCTGCATGTGCTTGGCAGGGCTTGGAGAATGTCCCCCAAGGCAGAGCCTTCTGCTCTCTGCTCTGGAGGATGGCAGTTCAGGGAGTGTGTCTTTTATTTATTAAATCTGTTTCACATGCCAGGAGTGTGGTGGCATAGAATAGCTGCAGGAAAAAGCACTTGCAGACCAGTTAGAATCACAGAATCCGGCATGGTTTGGCTTGTGAGGGACCTCTAAAGACCCAAAGTTCCACGCACTATCATGGGCAGGGACACCTTCCACCTCTCCAGCCTGGCCTTGGGCACTTCCAGGGATCCAGGGGCAGCCACAGCTGCTCTGGGCACCCTGTGCCAGGGCCTGCCCACCCTGCCAGGGAACAATTCCTGCCCAGTATCCCATCCAGCCCTGCCCTCTGGCACTGGGAAGCCATTCCCTGTGTCCTGGCACTCCATCCCCTGTCCCCATTCTCTCTCCAGCTCTCCTGGAGCCCCTTTAGGTCCTGGCAGGGGCTCTGAGCTCTCCTGGAGCCTTCACTTCTCCAGGCAGAACACTCGCAGCTCACTCAGCCTTTCCTTGAAGGAGAGATTCTCCATCTCTCTGTACAAGTGCAAATTTGTTGTTTTCCCTCAGAATTTAGCCTGTTGATCTGAGAAGAGGGAAAACAAAACAGAAGAATGGCTGGACTGGCTAAAATAAGGTTGTATCCACCCTGATGTACTTTCTCCAGCAGAGACTTACAGTGAATATGTGAAAAAAGAGCACAAGCAAAGCCAAAATACAGAGTGATCTTTTTCTCTGGCATTGTCTCCTTGTTACTGACAGTGTTCAGCTGGAGATTCTCTTGCATCTGAGATTCTGTTGCCATTGTTGTGTTCAAGGAAAAATGCCTGATAGGTAATAGGATCCACTGATATTATCCTTACTGGTGTCAAGGAGGAAGTCACCCATGCTTCCCCACCTCTCTGCACATGTGGTCTCAAAGCCCCAGCACCAAGAACAACAAATATGAACTGGTGGATTTATCAAACAGCTTGGCTGTCTCCAGATGCACCTGAACCAAGTACAAAGCACATTATTTGGGGCACGTTGTTAGCAAATACGTAGAAAGTACCAGAACATCGGTGTTGACACATACCTTTCTCACTGAAATTTCCCTTGAACTGGGGGAGAGTTCTGTTTATTTGAGCAAATTTTTCCAAGAAGAACAAATTTTGTGTGTGCGTGTCTCTTCCTAGGAGACAGACTTTAGACAGCACAGGCGAGGGAGGCTGAACATGAAATTTATTTACATGTGAAGTCCTGCAACCAAAACACATGAATAAAAAGTTCCTTTATGCTTGTTTTAGCACATATGCAAGTGTTTTGCATCTGCATTTTTCTTCCTGTGCTTCTAACTGCCCTCCAGAACATTACAGTGGGAGGCACAGGAGCTGTCCCTTTTAACTCCACTCCACTCCTCGATCTTCCCATTCTTTCGTTCTTCAGCCTTGATTATTTGACTCATCTGAAGAACAGGATGGTGACAACCACAAAGCAAACGTTCAGAGGAAGCAGAATTGCTGGGTGGGGCAGCTGAGATCTTCCAGGACAATCATCATTCCCAAAAAGCCATCACTTTCTCCAGTTGTTTCTTCACCTGATGTATCCACCGTTAATGGGGGCTTATCTCACCCTCAGATAGTAGCCTTTTAATAAACAGCCTTGAAGGAGAGAGATCCAGAGAAAATAACTGCATCTGATAGTTGTCCCCTGCAGGAGGTTTGGAACTGGATGATCTTCAATCCATTTCATGATTCTGTGATCCCGTGAGCCTTCTGCTGAGGGTCTCAATGTATAACACCTTCCCCAAAGCAGCCCTCAAAGGCCAGAAGGCCAAGGCTGGCCCTCGCTGAGGAGGCCCAGGCTGTCCTTGTCTCTTGTCTGGGATGTGGCAGACCCTGCCTGGAGTCAGTAAAGCAGAGACATCCAGCTCGTGAGCGTTCACACCGCGGGACACAAACCAGCCTTGTGGTCGTAAGCGCGCGGCGTGGAGGGTTTGATAAAGCAGCTTCTCCCCTGCCACCAGTTCCTGGTGTGACCAGGAGCCTCCAGGAGGGAAGGCTTTTTCCATCAGCTGAGGATCCCAGCTGCTGCCAGTCGAGCCCCATCCCTGCCTGCAGAGGTGATATTACGTAAGGAAGAGCCCAGGAGAAGGCAGCGTGTGCTGAATTCCCCGTGTGGTGTGCATGCATATTAAACACTTCTGTGGGATTGGCTGCCTCAAACACCCCATCCATATTTATACCGGGTCGGGGGGACAGTGGGAATTCTCCAGCATAAATTATTTCTGGAATACCGCAGTCTTTGCATCTCTCTCTGCATTCCAGGAGGACTAAAGATAGATGACACATAAAAGGGGAAGTGGTTCCTTTCTTTTGCTCCAGGATTGCATGGTTATGTAATTTAAAGGGAAGATCTGCCTTGCAGGTTTTTTAGCATTGTATAATTCCCGAGTATCCTCTTTTGAAATTTTGAAATAGAGGTTCCTTTCCTTCCTGAAATAAGAATTTTTAGGAAGAAGAAGGAGTTAAAGAGCTATATAAGTTTTTGCCTTGTTACCCAGTTGTGTTGTAATCCTCTGCCAGCCCTGCCTGCCTTTTAGAAAAATAATCAGAAACTGTTGGTAAGGCTAATGAAATGCTGGGTTTTTCTGAATATAAAAAAGTTAGTGCCATTCTTTCCATGACTCTTCCCAAATGTGCCGTGTCAGGCAGCAGATTTTATTCCAGGGAGAATATGGGACCTTAGGAACCACGGGAATTTCTGAGGATAGCTGGGGAAGCTCTCTGGCCCTCCTTCCAAACAGCAGCGTGGCATTTTGAAAGTGAACCTCCATCTCCACCTTGTTTTCAAGGTGTAGGGAAGTTCATCAGTGCTCCTTTTTAAACGTTTAGGTAGGATTTATGAGGCCTGCCCATTGACTTCTCTTTTGGCACTGTGTGATGCCTCCCAGGGAACAGGGATGCAGTTCCAGCCTGTCCGGAGGTGTCCAGCTTCTCTGCTGCCCTCCATGCTGACCCAGCAGCATTTCCTTCTTCCAGGGTTGGTTTGGGGTGGCAAAAGCCCTTTCCCTTCCCCTCTCACTCCCCAGGACCAGAAAGGGGCTTCAGGTGGCAAAACACATCTCCCCAGGAAGCTTACAAATTCCTGAGGGTCAGGAAGGATCCACATCTTGGGATCCGTTATGGCTCCAGGTTTTGAGCAGCAACATGAGAAGAATACTCGATGCTGCTCCCCTAAAATGAGGAGAACATTCCTGTGGGAGATGTGTGCCTGTCACATCCATGGACAGTGTTCTGCTGGAGACCCATCAACCCTTAGATGATTCCTGAGCACTCCAGCCGTCGTAGAAAACCATCTGCCTCTGAAGCTGGCCCCACTTTGGAGCAGGAGGTTGGTCTAGAGACCTCCAGAGGTTCCTCCCTCCCTCCCGAAGTTCTGCGACTCTAAGGCAGACAACGTTCTGGTGAGAATTTACTGAACACACTAATAAATGAGCTGGGAAGTGAATCTAAGCCTGCCCCCTCAGTGAAAATGGGAAATTCTTCAAGCTCTGTCTGCATTTGCTGCCTGCCCAGCAAGTTTAAATGTTAGCTGAACCAGTAAAAATCGTCCATGCTCTCTGGATGTTTTGTGGATGCATCTGTGGAGCTTGCAAATTGAGCTGCAGGTTGTGGCTGCTTACTTATATGCCTTTATGAAAGTAGCTCTCCCTCTCCTGAGGGTCAGTGCGTTTATGGGCTCTGCAGAGTCTGTGAGCCACAGATGTGCTCCAAAATGGCCCTCAGACATGATTTTTCTCTCCTACAATATTGTTATTTGGGCGAATCCAGTTGCCTTTTGCTTTCCTGGGGATAGTAGGAGCTATAGCTGTTCTCCCTGTCTTGGCCAAGTCTCCTCTGACAGGTGAGGAGCAGCTGGGTCCCTGCTTAGGGTGCCCCATTAATGCAGTCCCAAGAGCACCGTGCTCTGTCCCCACCTTGGCACCTTACAATCCATTTAACCTGCCAATCCTTCCTCTTCCACAGTTCCTTTTCTAACCTGCCACGCTCCCAGAACGATAGACACCACGCTGACCATTTCCCAAATGGATTCTATGGCTTTCATGCTCTGGTGGTGTTTTCTCTGCTAAGGGAATTTCAGGCCCAGGGGTCACATCTCGTCTCTAAAATTCTTTTTCAGTTTAGGGACTCTGAACCCTGACCTTGGCATAGATTCACCACAGCAGAGCGGATTTTGCATTTTGCCAGGAAGAGTATTTTGGTGGGCAGATGATCCACCTTTCTCCAAGAACGTATGTCTTGTTTCACTGTCGTGATCATAATTTCGGATGTTTTACTTTATCGGGATTTCTCTGTCTCACTCCTTCCCTGAGACTGATGGTAGGGAGGACATGGCCAACCACAGGAGCTGACTTTACACCCTGAGGACCATCTGAGAACTTGCCAGGGCAGGAGGAGATCCCTGTGGGAGGACTTGGCACCACAGGCTGCTCACGTTGTCACGGCCTGGAGCAGTTCACCCACGAGCCTCCTCATCCCCCTGTGACAGTGGCAGCAGCTGGACCAGGACGCCACAGTTCTGCACTAAATGTGTTGCTCAAAGCTCAGAGCCACCTTCCTGACACCAGATGTCCTTGGGCTGCAAGCCCCCAGGTCTGGGGAAGTGGCCCTGGGCTCTGTTCTCTGTGCTCTTGTCCTTTTATTAGCCCCATCCTTTTTCTGGAAGATAATACTCCCAACAGGCTTAGCCCTGTATGAATTCTCACTGTCAGCAGTCTCTCCTTCCCTCTTCCTGCACAGCCTGGATGATTCCTCCAGCTGGGAGTTGATGATGAGTGTGGAGACAGTCCCAAAACGTTCAGAAGCTGATGGCTCCCACCTCCTGCTCACAATCCAGAAACCTTTCCCCTCATTCCCATGTTCTAGGTCAAGATTCAGTTTTTCCATCACTCAGGGCCCTGTCCCAGGGGTGCTCTGCTCACACAGGAAGGGGTTTGGTCCTCTGTCCCTCACTGTGTCTGCAGGGAATCATCAGAATACCTGGTTTCTGCCCCAAAAAGGGGAAGGAAAGTCTGAGTAGCATTTCTGATGCTTTTCCAGACAGCTGGAAAAGCTGATGCCCACAGGGATGTGTCCTGTGGTAGCTGTGAAACTGGGAAACATCTTCCCACCCTTTTTGCCACGTTTTCACAGTTGTCACGAGCAAGGGTTGGCTGAGCTGGCCCACCCAAGAGACACACTCAGAGAACGGTTCCTTCTGCAGGAATTTAAAGCTGTGGCTTTCACACCTGCAGATTTGCTGCACCTCTGCAGTGATCAGACAGGGAGCTGACCAGAGAAAGACATTTTGGTTGCCTTTGGAAAGCTGGAATGTGTCATCTTCCCAGAACTGATTTCTGGCTTGAGGAGCTAAAGGTTTCTTCACTGGTAGAGCAGAGATAAGGAGTTTATCAAGCTTGGTGCCCAACAGCCAGAATGGTCAGAAAGTGTTCCACTGCCTCTTCTTTGGTGGATTCCTTGGTCAGAAAACACTCACTTGCTGAAACTAAAATGTTCTAAGAATGCTGTAGCTGAAGCAAAGCTCTAACCAGGAGAGGCTTTCTGCTTCCAAAGGAGGGAGTTGCTGGGTAAGGGAGTGAGAGGGAATCACTTCATTGAACAACCAGCTCAGCTGAAATGCAGAGTAACCCACGTTGTGTCCTTGCTCCATCCTGCTCCTTGGAATGGGAATGACTGACAAAAGGGTCTGTTGGATCCTGCCTTGGCACAGGGAAGTCCTTGAGCCCAAAAATCTCCTAATCCAGGCAAATTCTCTGGCTTTAGGTTGTTAGGCCATGTCTGTAAGGTGACAAGCCAAAATGCCAGCAGGGACAGGAGTCACAGGAGAACCTGCAGCCAGCCCCAAATGTAACAAAGCCTGGCCCTTTCCAAGTCTGCTGGGATCAACGTCAGCACTTCAGCTATGATTTCATGTTCAAAAGATGAGAATGTGCTTTTGTGAGAGGGTGATGGTTTTAAACTGAGGGAGGGTCGATTTAGATGAGATAAAAAGCCAAATTTGTTTACAATGAGGCTGGTGAGGCCCTGGCACAGGGTGCCCAGAGAAGCTGTGGCTGCCCCTGGATCCCTGGAAGTGTCCAAGGCCAGGCTGCTGCAGTGATTGTCCTCCTTAACTTGTATTCTTGTTGTGAACAACTTGTGTTGTTACTCCTTGTGCTTTTTCCTCACCTGGAAGAGCAGGGTGGCAGCACAGGTATTTTTTTTCTTACTGACTCCTAGGCCAGAGGCACAATTGTCAGTGTGTGGGGAAGGCAGGCAGGAATGAGCAATTTTTCAAAAGCACCTCTCCTCTTTCTTTCTCTTTCTTTCTTCCTTCCTTCCTTCCTTCCTTTCTTCTTTTCTTTCTTCCTTTGTTCATTTCTGCCTTTCTTCTTTTCTTCCTTCCTCCCTTCCTTCCTTCCTCCCTTCCTTCCTTCCTTCCTTCCTTCCTTCCTTTCTTTCTTTCTTTCTTTCTCCTTTCTTTCTTCCTTCCTTCCTTTCTTTCTTTCTTTCTTTCTTTCTTTCTTTCTTTCTTTCTTTCTTTCTTTCTTTCTTTCTTTCTTTCTTTCTTTCTTTCTTTCTTTCTTTCTTCCTTTCTTTCTTCCTTTCTTCCTTTCTTTTTTCTTTTCTTTTCTTTTCTTTTCTTTTCTTTTCTTTTCTTTTCTTTTCTTTTCTTTTCTTTATTTTCTTTTCTTTTTTCTTTTTTCTTTTTTCTTTTTTCTTTTTTCTTTTTTCTTTTTTCTTTTTTCTTTTTTCTTTTTTCTTGTCTTTCAGAGTCTCCTGAGGTTGGCCCCTCGGTTGTGGTGCACACAACTGTGACCTTTGGAAGCAAGCACCTGGACTCAGACCCTGCAGAGGTGCAGCAGGTCATCCTCAGCCACCTGCAGAGGATTGTGCCCTCCCTGCCTGAACCAAGCAGCATCAAGTGCCAGAGATGGAGATACTCCCAGGTACTCCCTGGTGGGACCAGTCAGTCAGCTGGGAGCACCTGCTGGGGCTGCCTTTTCCATCCTCAGGGAGCAGGAGGAAAGGGGGTGGTTGGTCAATATCCATGACATATTCCATGTAGCCACTGATGCCTTGGGAAGGCTGAATTGAAACAGAGACTGGGCAGAGCTAGAGAATGAAGTAGATATTTATGGAAAGGCCTTTAGGATACACCTTGGGCAGGACAAGAGCCTGGCCAAGGCTACACCCAAGGTGGACTTAAAATGGTCACAATCAGGCACGAGGTCGTATGTTTTTAAGTTTTGGTCCGTTTGCATTTTGGGGTTTAATTGATCAATTACAGCCTCAGGTTGTGAGGTCCCATCCTTCTTGTTCCTCCCTTCAGTCCATCATTGTTTGTGCTTTTGGGTCTGAAAGTTGTCCTTGGTCTGCAGCAGGGAAAGGATTTGTTTTGTCTACCTAATCTATGAAGAGAACTTTCTTGCACTTAGTATGAGGCTCAGAGCTGCACCCCTAGGCAAGACAGAATCTGAAAAACATGAAAGCTCAAAGTTAAGGCATCACCATGAGCAGCATCCAGTGCTGGCCAGCAAAAGCCAGATCATTTTTTGCCATTTTTTAAGAATTTTGGGCCTGGCTCAATGGTGAGTTATGCAGCTCGCTTGCTAAGTAGGGGTAGGAGTAGTGTACAGGAAGGAAGTAAATCCCACGTAATTCGGTGGGATTTTCACTGGTATTTAAAAATCATGACTCAATGCATCTCTCTGCATCCAAAAGTATGTGGTATTATTAGCAAAATTCCCACCCTACCGCAGAAGAGCAGAAATACAGACGCACTAATTGTTATTATTTGATTTGGCCCAGCTCAATTTAACAGAAGGTTATGTGAAAAGTATGTAATAATAGCAAAATGTGTATATTTTGCTGTCTTCTTTTAAAAATCCAAGGAAATTGTTGGTGATTTCCTGAAGTATTGGAGCGTATGTCCATGTTTACCCAAAACCTCTCAAGTTAAATTACGTTGGTGAATTTGAACGTGGAGGTTGATGCAAAATATTTACTTCTAAAGCAGTCCCCTAAAAATTTTTCCTTTTTTGAAGTTGCTGTGGATGGCTGTTGTGGAGTCTGGTCATACCCCTTGATCTGCATCCAATTTGGGAACCTGGTCTCGTTTGCACAAAGTTTATTTTTCTGCGAGTAAAATATTGGTGGATTGCAAAAGCAACCTTAGCCCATGGTTATTAATATTTATATAAAATATATCAAAGTCGTGGTGTGTTCTCTAAGTTCCTCTTTATCAGTTCAGGGGGGTTTGAGGTTTTTTTTGGTGGGGGAAACAGGTGTCACTGTTCAGGTTCCCTGGTTGTGACATCTGGTCTTTTCTCCTGCCTTACCTGCTGAGAGCTGCTGGTGCTCACGAGAGCTGTGGGTGGGAAGGGGGAAAAGAGTTGGATCCAGCTCTGGAAAAGATTCCCAAACCCCATCCAGCTCCTGCTTCTGTTGCTGCTGCCAACCAGGGCTCTGACTGCAGCAGCTGCTGGTGCCACAGGAGGAATTATCACCAGTCTGTAATTTGGTGGATGAATGTCAATATATCTTAGGTTGCAAATAAGTCCGTGTAGGTCAAAACCGTTATCGCAATAAAGAGATCTCTAATGCCACCCTATGAAATAATCACTGCCTGAATGAAATATCTGGGGCAGAGCTCCCTCTTTCTCCTAAAGCTCTCTTTACTTTCAATTATAATAAGCTGTTGCCACAGAGGCCAGGGGAACTGATAAGATGGGTGCATCTTTCCCCTGACTCTTTTAGATGGGATTTATCCTACTTGTTAATTAAATCCGGCTGTAACATCCTTCACATGGCCAAACACAATCCTGGGATTAAAATGCAGACATTACAATTATCCGTGGCAGATGAGGGATTAGGACTTCCAAAATTCTACTGACACTACTTAGCAGCACAGCTGCAATTCTGGATCCCCTTGCTCTAATTATGGTGAAGGCACCATTAGCATTCAGAGCCAACAGCTTCCCAACCCACCGTGAGTCATTGGCAGAGCACTTTATATGGAATTGCTGAGGCTGGAAAACACCTCCAAGATCATCAAGGCCAACCTTAGACCAAATATCAGGAGGGGTAGGAGCTGCTTGGTTCAGCCAGCATCAAATAAAAACTGGGTAGCTAAGAAGAAAGGACACTCAAAAAAGCCTTTTTCTGCCAAGTCTTTCTGCATTGTTTGTACTCAGATTGATATGTAAGAAAAATTCAGGAATAAAATTAAGGACTGACTTAAAACTGGTCTGAGGGAGAATCTCTGTCTAGATTTGCCATACCTGGATAGACTTCTCTGTTAAGCTGAATAGAGGGTGAGGGGTTGCAACTGGTTACTTCAGCTGATTTCCTTCTTTGAGGAGATGCTAACACCCAGTAGCAGGAAAGGCAGCCAGCAACATAAATGTGGGTGCCTTGCTGCTCATCCACACTTGGCAGTGGCAGGGAATGGCTGGCTGGCAGTGGCCAGCTGCGGGTACATTTGAATCAGTGGAAAAATCCCCTGCATTTAGCAATATTCCTTGGAAGCTGACAGTCCCACGAGGGGATACAGAAATGGTTTACTGGGTGAAAATCCAAGAAATGATCAAGACAAAATAGATACTCTCTGTGTCATGCTTTAGCAGGTTGAACAGCAGCAGGAATTTCTCCATGGAAAGGGTGCTGAGGCCTTGGCAGGGGCTGCCCAGGGAGCTTTGGAGTGCCCATGGCTGGAGGTGTCCAAGGCAGGGCTGGAGGTGGCACTCAGTGCTCTGGGCTGGGGACAAGGTGGCCATGGGGCACAGCTCAGACTCCATGGTCTGGGAAAGCTTTTCCAGCCTCAGTGATCCTGGGATTCTGTGATCCCAGAGACAGGAGGTTCCCTTCCCTGTGTTGAACTCATCTGGGATTTTGCAAGCCCCACTTTGCTGATATCAGATCACCCTCACACCTTTTCAGATCTCTACACCAGGGTCAGACAAGACATATCTGCCGAGACGGGCTGAGAATAAAACAGAACAGGCTGTAAAGTTTCCAAATTTCCACACACAATAAAATTTTACTCCAATTACTCAACTCCCAGAACTAAGTATTTTACTATGGTACTTTGATGGTTAATGGTTGGATCCAGATTTTGGGGTGGGAGGCCGGGCTGGACAGGGCTGGGAGCAGCCTGGGACAGTGGAAGGTGTCCCTGCCCATGACAGGGGGTGGAACAGGATGAACTTTAAGGTCCCTTTCACCCCAAACCATTCTGTGGTTCTGTGATTTGCTTCTCAGGAACACAGATCTTTCTGCTGTGAAATTCAGGTAAATAAAAGACTTTCTCTTCCCAGTCCCTTTATGTTTTTAATTTTCAGGTTACAAGAGCTGTGCCCAGTTGTCCAGGACAGATGATTCTTCACACTCAGCCTCTCCTGATCTGTGGAGGTGATGGATTCACTCGTTCCAACTTCGATGGCTGCATCGAGTCTGCCATGAGCCTTGCAGAGGCTGTGAAGCCTCATTTACAGCAATTTCAAAGTCAGGCTTGCTAAACTTCCTCTAGATTTGTTATGAATTTTGCTGTGATGGATTGAATTTAGCAACAACATCATCTTGCAAAAAAACAAATAAAGGAAGATGTATCTGTGGGCTGGAATAATTATTGGGATGGAATTAAATTGAATTTTCCAGGATCTGTGCTGTGAGTGGTTACTTTGATTGAAGTAAGACTTTCCCTGGCTCTAGGCAGAGGCATGGAGCTCCAGCACTCTTGCCAGGTCTCCTGATACTGTTAGAGCCCATGAAAACTATGTCAAGGAGAGAGGAGCCTGACTTGAAGCAGCTCAAAAATCCATGAAGCTGCAGAGCTTGTTCCTTGGAAACTCCTTGTTTACTCCATGTTCAAGTGACAGGACACAGGGAATGGCTTCCCACTGCCAGGGGTCAGGGATAGATGGGAATACTGGGCAGGAATTGTTCCCTGGCAGGGTGGGCAGGCCCTGGCACAGGGTGCCCAGAGCAGCTGTGGCTGCCCCTGGATCCCTGGCAGTGCCCAAGGCCAGGCTGGACTTTGGGGCTTGGAGCAGCCTGGGACAGTGGGAGGTGTCCCTGATGTGGCAGGAGGGGGGATGGACTCAGAAATAACTCAGAAATTACCAAGAAATTATTTATTTACTCTAAATTGGATTTTAACTTGCCCTTCCTCTTCAGTCATGTATCACAAGTCTAGTGCCTCTCTACCACAGCACTAAAAATAAAGAAGTTTAGCAGATGTCATTTAAACCACTAGAGGAGTACAATTCAGCCTCTGTTTTTCTTATTTTACCCTTGCATTTCACCCAGACCTGACATCCTGTATCACTGCACCTGACCACTGTAATTTACTGCTGCCTCTGGCCATTTCTGGTGGCGTATTTTAAGTGACACTAAGAGTTTAAGACTTGTTGATTTTAGAGGTAGGCAGAAAACTGGATGTGAGGCGTCTTTGACTCAACACCGTTGTTCCTCTCAAATGGTGGTTTTCTCAAGAGCTGTGATGCTCTTTCAGGGGCTTTGTAGCAGCAGCATCATCTAATACCAAGTGACAGACCAGTGGAGATGTCTCTGATTCTGTCCTTCCAGCAAACTCTCAGCTTTGGTCACCCTGATACCTCAAAGTACCTGAATCACAGATTCAGAGATGTTAATTCTGAGTCATGAGATATTCAATTTGGAGCTTTTTTGAATCCTGGCGAGTCTCAAATTACTCCTTCATTTTATCGCAGGATCCCTGAGGCTGGAAAACCCCTCCCAGCCCACGGAGTCCCAGCTGTGCCCCATGGCCACCTTGTCCCCAGCCCAGAGCACTGAGTGCCACCTCCAGCCCTGCCTTGGACACCTCCAGCCATGGGCACTCCAAAGCTCCCTGGGCAGCCCCTGCCAAGGCCTCAGCACCCTTTCCATGCAGAAATTCCTCCTGAAATTATGCCAGTCCACCAAAATGCCTCTGTTCTGCAACATCCCTACAGACTGAGATGATTTAGATAAAAACTGCTTGGGTGTGGTTTTTTAAGGTGGAGAGGAAAAGCTGTTGGATGTGTTCCTGTGGATGTGCGCCGGGCAGGGCGAACGCTGGGAGCAGGGAGATGTGGAATTCCCACACGAGGCGGGTGACAGGGTGATGTTTCAAAGAGCCCACTGTATCCAGAAGGGTGGCAACAGAAGAGACTTGTCTGGTTGATTTCCTGGGATTTTCCCCGATTTTCGATGAACTGGCAGATCGTCCATTCCAGCCGCTCTCTCCTTGTTCCCAGACAAGGGGGATGGCTGTGTCTGCTCTCAGCTGTGCCACGAGCCCAGCCACTGCCTGAAGTGCTCCCAGACCACGATGTCCTTGTCTTCCTCATCACAAGGGAAGCCAGGGCCATGGGTTCTCAAAGCCTTTCAGCTCCCAGCTGTGGTGACTTCCACCCAGGGAACATCCCTTGGCAGGGCTGGCCCGTGGTACCCTGTGCAGCCACTGCTCTTACGGTGGGATCAGGGAATATGGGAACAAGGCTGCAGTATGGATGGATCTGCCAGCTAACCAGGAGTCACGTCCAGCCAGGGAAAATCCCAGGAAATCAACCAGACAAGTCTCTTCTGTTCTCCAGAGACCTGGGCCGTGGTTTTGCGCAAGCATATGAAAATAAATAAATTTAAGAGATTAATGTGGTTTTGGAGACTTGGGGCTGCTTTTTTTTTTTTTTTTATCCATTATTTTTAAAAGGCAGCTGCAGGTGGGAGGTGCTGGCCAGCTGAAAGCACCCCTGTAACATTTCCTCTCGGTGCAGGAGCAGCATTGTGCTGGGTACAGCCCCAGACTCAAAGCAGAGCTCTCTGCTGCCGCAGTGGCACCAGCCCGGGCTGTGACACTGGCAGAGGAAGTTTCCTCCTTGAGTCAATGCGGAGGAAGAGGAACCTGACCCTGTTGCCACCCAAACCGTGCAGTCGTGTCTGGGTCACCAGCCCCAGCCTGGCACCCAGGGGCTGGTGACATGCCGTGAGGATCCTGGCTGTGACATGCTGTGAGCATCCTGGCTGTGACATGCCATGAGGAGGCTGTGCTGGCACCAGGAGCTCCCAGGGCGCTCTCTGAGCTGCCCAGCGAGCACCTTGAGCCCCCGTGCAGAGATTTCCCCGCAGCCAGAGCCGGTTTTGCCTCTAATCCAGCCTCTGGCTCAGCTGTGCAGTGCCTAAGCCGCTTTGTGTGGCAGAGCTGAAGCCCTGAAATCCCGGAGCCTTCTGCTGCCGCCGTGGCCGGCTCTCCGCAGCGCCTCCCGGGCAGCCTCCTTGGGATTTGCGCTGAATTCCCACATTCGGGTGGAACCTCCGGGATCAGCCGGCACCGACACCGCCACGGCTGGGGCAGACACAACCCCTTTGCCCAGGAGGAGGAGGAGGAGGCAGAGTGACTGGCTTTCTTTTCGACAAGAGCCGAGCAAAGTTTCTCCCCTGGAGGCAAATAAATGGAAACGGGGAGAGAGTTACGGCTCAAGCCCGGTGGAGAGATCCTGTGTTCAGTAAAGGGGGTGGCAGGGCAGGTTGCTGTCACCTTGGAGGCAGCGGTGATAAACCCCGTGGAGACCTTCGGGAAAAAAGCTTTGTGATTCCCGTCATTTCCCCGTTTTCATCCCACCACGGGAAAACCCAGGCAGGTGTTTTCTGGTCCCCGACTGCTCCCAGCGTCTGTGGGCACGGGGGTTTAATGGGCGAGCAGACGGAGCCCGGGCTCGCCCCGCCCGAGCGCTGCAGTGGGAAGACGAGCCCGTTCCGCCGTGCCCCTGGCAGCCGACCGCCGGGGCGTCACGGGGCCGCTGCGGTCACCCACAGCTCGGTGTGACATTATCTGCTGTGCACAGGGCAGAGCCGAGCCCGGCGGCGCCTCCTCCCTCACCTGTGCCGGGCCCGGAACATCCTTCCTCTCTCAGCGCTATCTCCGCTCGCATCTCCCCTGCGGGGCCATCGCACACGGAGCAGAGCTGCCACCTCCTTTCGGGACATTGCGGCCGTGCTCGCACCGGGCGAGGGTATGAGCATCCCTTTTCAGCCCAGATTTGGGGGGAAAAAATAAAATAAAATAAAATAAAATAATTAAACCCGTGGTGGGCAGTCAGCTCCGAAATATAGGTCAGCCTCTGTCCCGGCAGCTGCTTGCCTTGCCCAGAGCGCAGGGAAAGGGGATGAGCTGGCAGCACAGGAGGGGATCAGCCACTCTCCCTCGCCACCTTCTTCCGAGCGCAGAAAATCCCGGCTCAGCACCTCGGAGCTTAGCGAGGCACGGCCGCCGCTCCCGTTCGCAGCACGGGAGGGATGGAGCCTCGGGAACACGCCGGGACAAAGGGATTTTTGTTCTCCAACTGCTCACAGATGTGTTGTTGCAATAGCCACGGGCTGTTGCTCTGTACAGGGAGTGCTGGAGCGAGTCTGGTCCAAACCCTGGATCATCAGCACTCCGCGTCGCGGTCATTTGGGGGTTGCTGCCCCTCTCAGAGCACCTGTGTAGTGCAAATCCCGCTTTCCTTTGATTTCAAAGGCAGTCCTGGGGGCTGCCTTGGGAATGCAAGCTGCAAGCACAGCAGGACGGGAGCAAGTGTAAATAATCCCCGTCATAAATCACAGCTGCAGCCGGTCCCCCGGCCCTTGCCAAAGGGTTTTTGAGCAACTCTGGGCTGGGGAGAAATCTGGGGTTTCTGCCCCAAACGTGGCTGGAGATGGTTCCTGCCTGTTTCTCCAGATAAAAGAGCTCATCTTCATTCCACCTCCGGCCCCTTGTGCTGGAGCTGGGAAGTGAAACAGCAAATTAAAGGGACCCATCTGCACATGGTCCTGGCCCTTGACTGACCCTTTATCAATCTGCAGCCCCGGGGTGGATTTTCTTTGGGGTTTTACCTTGGAACTTAAATCGCAGGTAGGATTGATGCAGAGTGAGCAGCTCATCTCCAGAGATGGGAATTTGCTCGGGCAGGGAGAATTTCAGGAGCAGGTCATGCCCCAGCCACACTGTCAAGCGATCCTTGGCCAAGGAAAGGACATGATTTGGAGGAGAGTATTTTTCTTTGCTCAAGTCTGCCTAAAAATAGGTGAATTCTTCTCGTGAGACTCATCTTCTTCTTGTCTGCAAATATTATTTTTTAATTTGATCAGTAAGAGAACAATATTTTTTTGTATTGATAATTTAAAAAAAATTTTTTTTTTCTTCTGATTTTTCCTGGAGGTCGTAAGTGGAGGTGAAAATCCCAAGCCGTATTTGCTGATGCAGTGTACGCACAGAGGGCTTCATGTGAGGGGTGCTCAGCCTGGTCTGGGTCCCGGTTGTCATTTTGAGAGGAATAAGATATCCAACTCCTAAACTAGTGAGAAAAACAGAGCTGGGACATCGTGAGGCAGATTTTTTGCCTGCATCTGTGAGCAGAGTGTGCTGAAGAAATCCCTGCTTCCAGGGAGCGGCCAGAGGGTTAATTTTGGCTCACTCTGCCTCACTTTATTCTTTGAATAATGAAATAAGTTGTTCCAGAGCCTTTTGAAGGGCTGAGCTGAGCCTTCTTGCAGAACAATACACACTGTGCTCTCGATGTGAGTGCCCTTATGGTGAACTTTGAGCTACACATCTGCTATAAAGAAGTAACTCTTATTCCCACTTGGCCATGGCTAGGAAAGGATTCCAGCTCCATCCACGCCTCAGCACAGCTCTGTTTGCTCCGTGGAAGCCTGGCCTGGGAGCACAGGGCTAGGAACCATTTGGAAACCTCGTTAGAACGCCCCGGCATGTTCAATGCTTTCCTCAGGCCAGGGAGGGCTGGAGATGAGCCCTGCAGGAGCTGAGCACGCGACTGAGCTCCGGCCCATTCCCGGCAAAGCCCCTGTAGTCCGGCATTCTCTTCCCAGCTGGGCTGGGAGACTGCATGAGGAATTCCCTGGGGATGCTTTCAGTTGGTGTTTAGAGAATCCCAGGATCCCTGAGGCTGGAAAATCCCTGCCAGCCCACGGAGTCCCAGCTGTGCCCCATGGCCACCTTGTCCCCAGCCCAGAGCACTGAGTGCCACCTCCAGCCCTGCCTTGGACACCTCCAGCCATGGGCACTCCAAAGCTCCCTGGGCAGCCCCTGCCAAGGCCTCAGCACCCTTTCCATGGAGAAATTCCTGCTGCTGGCAAAGCTGAGCCTCCCCTGGCCCAGCCTGAGGCCATTTCCCCTTATCTTTGCAAACCAGAAAAAGCAGGACAAAGGTGTAGGAAGGAGACTGAGATGGTGAAAGCACAAGGTGTTGGTGGCATCTCCCTGGAGACCCTGGTTCCCAAATGGACATGCCATTTGTTAGTTATTGCAGGCAGCACTGGTGGCATCAATGAGAACAACCAGTGGCAAAGTAAGTGGCAAGCTGTGGGTGTCACAGTGTCACCTTTAGCAGCATCAGGTGTCTGTGTGGGATGATTCATGCAGTCACAGTGACTTGGTCACACGAGGTGTTAGATCAGATGGTTTCTCACACCATCTCATGGAGCTCAACATGAAAAAAGACAAATTCTCTTTTCTTTCTCCTCCTTTGCTTTTAGGGTTGCTGTTGGCTGTGGATCAGGATTGCCTCATTTGAAATGATTTTCCACTTACAAGTTGCA
The DNA here is from genome assembly GCF_009819655.1 of Sylvia atricapilla. NCBI lineage: Eukaryota > Metazoa > Chordata > Aves > Passeriformes > Sylviidae > Sylvia > Sylvia atricapilla. The sequence continues at coordinate 31,399,384 of NC_089147.1, forward strand.
CGTCTGCCCCTCATCCTCTCAGTTCCTCTTCTTCATGCTGGTGGCACCTCCATCCCACATCACCATCCCTCAACACCTGCAGTGGGAGGTGCTGTGCCCAAAAACGAGGTCCCCTCTCCAAAACCAGCCCTTGACCACGAGCCTGTTGAGTGGAAGTCACTGTGAAGAGCGCCGAAACACTGCTTTGGGGCAGTTCTGTCCTCTAGAATCAGGGACTGTTGCATTTCCTTCACATGTTGGAAGAGGAGCAGCTCGGGTTCACCCCAGGATGCTGAGAAACGGTAAAATCAGGATTTCATGCAGCGCTTGGTTCATCCCTGTGTTGTTTTCCTAACGGGACCGACCGCAGCTTGAGGCAGCAGGATTGACAGGCCCTTTTGTCCCTGCCCCGAGGAGCCCATCGGAACACGGTAATTCCCTCTGCAACACACGGCAAGGAAACTGCTTCACAATCTTCTTGTCCAAAGCAATATAGGCCAAGCATCTTGATCCTCTCCTTTTTGGCCTGGATGGTGCCAGAGATGCTGGATGTGGCTGCGGGATCCTGTAATCCCCTGGGATGTCCAGGAGCAGGCACCCTCTGCTCTGCAGGACCCAGAGCCATGCCCAAATCAGAATCCTGCTCAGAGCACCCGGGTTTGAAGGGCAGGATCTGAAGGAAGGTCCAGGAGCTCAGCTGCTCCGCTTGGAGCAAAGCAACCCAGAGGGGTCTTTTTCTCCTGGTGGAGAAACCACTGGAGATGGCCGCCATGGAAAAGCGGAGTCATTGCCAAACACGGAAATGTTTCCTGCTCTGTTTACTAATATTTGGTGCTCCTTTCTGGATGGCTTTCAAACCGAAATCCAACCACACGCGTCAGCAACTTCCTGCCCCGCTCCCCACCCTGGGCTCCAGCACCCGAGGGAGCAGCAGGGATGGGAAGAGCTGGTGAGCGCCGAGGAGGGAATTGGGCTGTTGTTTTCGTTCATCCCAGGGATGCTGGCGCCAGGCTCTGCTCAGAGGGGCGCAGGGACAGCCAGAGGCGTTTGCTGCACGCAGTGGTCCAGGGCCAGGTCGTGGCAGGAGGGCTCTGCCCGCCCAGCCCCTCGGGCAACCCAAGCCCGTGCCAGCCCGGTTCCTGATGGCAAATAAATAGGGTCTTACAATCGTGTCTTTATGACGGGGATGTTTACAGCTGTCCCGGGCTGTGGGGGAGGGATGGGAGGGAGCTCCCGAAAGGTCAGCGCGGCGCTTGGGGCTACCGTAACCCTCCGACTACTGCAGGCCTTGGGCTGTCTGCTGCACCAGCCATGCCCAGCACACACTGGACAGCACTCAGCATGCCTGTTGGCCTTTGCTGAGAGCAGTAGCTGTGATAAAACCAGGGCTTTTTGCCTTTTACTTTCACTGCAGGTTCTTCGGTGTTGGAGGTTTCGACATTTTGCTCTCCGGCCATAAAGCAATGGGATCTGGGGTTTTGCTTCCCTGCTCTGCTTGAATCATAAAATTACAGATGGAGGGAATAGTTGGGGTTGGAAGAGAGCTTAGAGACTGCCCAGTTCCTCCCCACTGCCATGGGCGGGGACACCTCCCACTGTCCCAGGCTGCTCCAAGCCCCAAAGTCCAGCCTGGCCTTGGGCACTGCCAGGGATCCAGGGGCAGCCACAGCTGCTCTGGGCACCCTGTGCCAGGGCCTGCCCACCCTGCCAGGGAACAATTCCTGCCCAGTATCCCATCCAGCCCTGCCCTCTGGCACTGGGAAGCCATTCCCTGTGTCCTGTCCCTCCAGTTCCTGATGCAGGGTCCCTCTCCAGCTTCCCTGTGTCCCTTCAGGCCCTGGAAGGAGCTGTGAAGTCTGCACACAACCTTCTCTTGTCCAGGCTGAGCAGCCCCAGCTGTCCCAGCCTGGCTCCACAGGGGAGGTGCTCCAGTCCCCTCAGCAGCTTGGTGCCTTCTCTGGACCTGCTCCAACAGCTCCATGTCCTTCTTTTCTTGGAACACCAGAACTGTGCACAGGAACTTCCCTGCCCCTTTGTGCTCCTCGAGGGAGCTGCTGGCTCTGAAAACTCACCTTGAACACTGGTCAGAGGGGCAGACACCCTTCTCAAGTCCACTTCAGCTAATCCACTGGGCAGCTGAATCCATCCTAATCCAACCTGTCCCTGCCTGCAGGATGAGCAAAGAGTGGCATTTTGCAAGGGACACTCCTTGCTCCACTGGTATCAATATTTCCAGGGCAGCTCCCAGTTTCAGTGGCTTCAGTTCTCTGTTTAATAACTTAAAGCTCACTCTTTTCATCTCATGTTCCCATTTATTTGTGGCAGAAATCAGCATTGGGTCTCCACAGAAATTGTTTACTTTGCTGTTGTCAATAGAAACTAAAGGTCAAACAATCAGAGCTTAGCCTGTGGTTCTAACTCAGTATCTGTTTATATTTTTTCTGATGAGTATTAATAAAAATATTTGTTTGGCCAAGGAGGCTTCACGGCTAAAACAAAGGTGGCCATGGAGTTGAGAAGTGGGGGGAAAAAAGCCAAGCCTCTGCTCAGGAGAAAGCACAGGCTGAGGGAGGCCTCACAACTGCAGTCACCTCGTAAATCCATCTACACTGATCAAGGTGGGTATTTTCCCCTACAGCTGCATCCCTGCCAGGCTGAGGCACCACGGTCCTCACAAAAGTATCTCCTGATCCCTCCAACTTTTGGGCAACTCTTTACAGCTTTAAAAACACATCTGTGCAGGGTCCACTGCAGCTTTTTAATGAGAGAAGGGCAAAGGAATTCTCTTGAGGACTTTAAAAATAGCCCTATCTGGCACAAAAAAAACCAATTTTCTCTGGCTTCCAAACTTTCCATTTACAAGAATTTTGGATAGATGGCCCAAGGAAGGCTTTGGAGTTTTTCTCTTTTGCTCTTGTGTGTCAGATTCTAGTTTCCCTGGGGAATAAATTGAGGGAGGGGAGGAAAAAGCATCCATGGAGTCAAAAGAGGGTTGTACTTTTTCGATGCTTGAGTCCTCTCACTCCACCTTGTTCCATCTCTGCCAGACTGCACCAAAACCTCTTCCTCCCTTGTGTGAGTTGGATTAGAAAAGACAGGCTCTGGTATTTTGGAAATGAATTAGTGATGCCTGGGTAATGGTTAAGAGCTCTGTATCATCAATAATTAAAGGCCATTTGTCTCTTCCCAGCGAAGAACCGCGATTGTTTTTTGTTGAGTTTTGATCAATATCAGCCACGAGCAAACCAACGTGTCTGAAACTCATTGGAATGAAACTCCAACTGAGGGGGGGGGAAAAGGGCATGGAGGTCTCATCTTGAAGTCATCTGCTCAGCAGCTCTTTGGGTTCAAAGGGTGCAAAGCTACGAGGTAAACTTCACCAGCGTCACACGACCCGATCCGTTAGCATGGGGCTCTGAGTAATTCCGAAACCCTCACCTCTGAGGTGGAGCCAAATGACACAAAGTGAATCACCCAGAAGCCTGGGACCCTTCTCTGCTGGCCAAACAAGCTGTGAACACGTTGCAAGTGGCACAGGTTTCTCTGCTTATTCAGCATTTTGGTTGGCTTGGCTTTTATCCTGCCAGCGTTGCTCAGCGGTTGGATCCTGAGACAGCCTGTGTGTAGCTGTTTTACTCAGAAAGCTGGCAGCACAGGTGTTCTGAAACAGAATGGTTTGGGGGAGCTGAATTTTTCCATCCCTCAGTCTCTGAGCTCTGGGCTTCACCATCAGGTGCTCAGCTTGAATGAGGATGTAAGGCAGAAATCACTTGCTCATCACATCCGTCTTCACAAGGGAAGGTCTCTTTGATTTCCTGTGTCAGCAGAGTGTGACAATGTCTGTATTGTTGCAAATCCCCGGAGCCCCGTATCCCGCCTTGAACTCTGCCCAAAATCCCAAGGGAAAGGTGTAAGAACAAGGAAAACATGCAGGGAAATTTCACCTGAGGGCTCTCGCTGCTTCTGGCGCTTTGCTGCTCAGGGATTTTTATGAAGTGGGTCATTTTGGGAGCCATCAGCCACCCTGGAAGTAATTTCTCATTCATTAACTCCTTCATCACCCTTTTAAACTCACAAGAACTCCTTACACCCCCAAAACCAGGGGACTCTGCAGGGGAAATGTGTGTCCTAAGAGCAGCACCCTTGTCCTGCCCTGTCTCCTGACCTTGGTGCCATCTACTACACTCTAATTTCTTATAGCAGGACCCGTCACAGGACTGAGCTTAAATAGCTCCTTTTACAGGAGCCATTCCCGTTCTTTTCTCTTTCCCGAAGCTTTCCCAGCTCTGTTACCTTCCTTCTGACCTGGGGAGACTAAAACTTCTCCCGGCATCCAAGACACAGGGGGGTGGTAGATTTGTGCTGCAGCATCGTAGTGCTCTCCCTTCCCTTACTGGCCATTCCTCACAGCATTTTGGCTTTTTTTTTTTTTTTTTTTTTTTTTTTTTTTTTTTTTTTTTTTTTTTTTTTTTTTTTGTGGTGGTGGGGTTGTGGGGGTGGTGCTCCTGAGCTCTGGACTAGTTCTTTCCAGGAGCCATCCATCAGAATGTCGGGATGTCGTTCTGGAATGCTGATAGCAGTCAGAGCCAATCCCCTCACTGGTGGCATCTGGGTTATTTTCGTTTTGTGAATCACTTTGCACCCCGTTAACCAATGGATCTCTTCGTGTTGTCCCTCAGCTTTACCATCCTGCGTATCCCCCTTTTTTTTTTTTCCAGGGAGCCAAGGAATGTGCTGAAAAGCCTGGATTTCAGTAATGTGGGGGTTCCCCTCTATAATTACCCATATATAATTACCTATATCCTTCTACAATGCCCTCCGTCCCCACTGAGCTCCATCCACACCGGCACCAGGGGCTCCTGGTGTCCCCGGGGTGTGGCAGGGACACGCCTGGAAATAGGGATGGGAATGGGGATGGTGGAACCTGCAGCTGTGTTTTGGACATTGCTCAAGTCCTGAGGAATGAGCCTGGAGGTCCAAAAATCTGCACTGACAAGGAAATCAGATTGGTTTTACCTCGCACAGGGGCAGCGAGCCAGGGGTTTGCCCTGGTTAATGAGCTAAAATGCAAATAAAGTAAATATCCTCATTTGTGCAGGATTCCTTCTATTTTACATCAGGGACAGTTTGGTCTCTGTCCCTTAGAGGGCTGTAAACCTGTGAAGACTAAAATAACAGAGGGAACATCAATCCAAGGAGATGAAGTCAGTATTTTATAGCCAGTGGATGTGTCCTCATATCCTATACTGGATAATATTTGACCACCCAATTCCTGTGCTCTTCTAGCAGCATGCCTGGGAAGATGCTGGAGTTCTACAGCTGGAAGCTGGATTCCCAGCACCTTTTCCTGTATTAGCCACTGCTCTGTGCTCAAGGAGAGGTGTTTCTGCAGGGACACTTAGGAAAACCCCAGAAGAAGCAAATTCATTTCTCACACACAATTGCGCAGAATATTTCCTTCCACTCAATACCTACTGAACACCTGTTCAGCTTGAGCTCTGCCCAACATTTTTTGAGGTCCCAGGGGGTCCTGATGTCTCCAGTGGCATCATCAGAGGTTCTCCTGCCCCCTCTTGCAGGCCCTGTGGTGCCAGCCCTCTTCCCTTTGGTGGGATTCCAACTCGTTCCCACTCTTTCCCCAGCCATAAAAGTCCTTTCTTCAGTCCCACCTGCCCTGCCTGGGACAGCTGGAGGAAGAGGAAGGGTTGGGCTGCCCCTACTTCAAAGGGCTCTTCCAGGGATTTCTTAATTAACCTTACACCCCACTTGAGCAAAGTGAAACTATGTGAAAGCACCAAGGCTGCTCCCCGTGGAGGCTCAGCTGGTTTGGGTAGGATATTTTTTCTTTTTTTCTGTGTGGACATACGGGCTGTGTTAACATTTTGGCACGTGGCAAGAAGTGCAGGAAGGCTTCTTCCTTCTGCAGCACTGGAGAGCTTTCCTCTAGATCTGCTGGCTTGGATGGGGAGTATCCATAGGTTTAAAAGAGGAAGTTGGAGACCTCAGGCCTGCTCACTTCATGGATGTGAATTTTGCACTGGGAATTGAGCCCTTGAGATGAGGTAGGAGACCAGCCCCAGGAAGGAGCGAGGGATGCATCTGGAAAGGAGCAACTCCCTCTCTTGTGTCATCCTTTGCTCCACCTGGGTCTCCATGGGCACAAGTTAAAGTCTGAGTGCAATGCACATTTACTGAGCAGCAGGAGGGCAGTTTATAGCCCAAATCTGTGTTCCTGTGTTTGTCCCTTGGAGAAAATTTCTAAAAGAATTGCAAAGGGGAAATAGTCATGGAATCCCAGAATGATTTGAGTTGGGTTGGAAGAGAATGTAGACACAATCCAGTGCCACCCCTGCCATGAGAGGGACACCTTCCACTGTCCCAGGCTGCTCCAAGCCCCAAAGTCCTGCCTGGCCTTGGGCACTGCCAGGGATCCAGGGGCAGCCACAGCTGCTCTGGGCACCCTGTGCCAGGGCCTGCCCACCCTGCCAGGGAACAATTCCTGCCCAGTATCCCATCCAGCCCTGCCCTCTGGCACTGGGAAGCCATTCCCTGTGTCCTGTCCCTCCAGTTCCTGCTGCAGGGTCCCTCTCCAGCTTCCCTGTGTCCCTTCAGGCCCTGGAAGGAGCTGTGAGGTCTCCACACAGCCTTCTCCTCTCCAGGCTGAGCAGCCCCAGCTGTCCCAGCCTTTCCTCCCAGCAGAGCTGCTCCATCCCTCTGCTCATCCTGGAGCCTCCCCAGCCTCTCTCCAGCAGCTCCAGGTCCCTCCTGTGCTGGGCCCCAGGGCTGGGGCAGCTCTGCAGGTGGGCTCTCACCTGAGCCCAGGGGCAGAGGGGCAGAGTCCCCCCTGCCCTGCTGCCCACGCTGGGGCTCAGCCCAGGGCTCGGGGGGTTCTGGGTCCCAGCTCTCACCCCCAGCACCCCCAGCTCCTTCTCCCAGGGCTGCTCCAGCTGCTCATACCCTGGATTGATCCCGGGGGTTGCCTGACCCAGGGGCAGCACCAGCCCTTGAAATCTCATGAAACATCCCTTGTTTTAATGCCAAGGTTTCCCCTGGCAGGTCAGTGCTACCTCCACTACAGCCCAAAGGAAAGGACTCGCTCAGAAATAAGTGATTTTACTTCCATTGTGCCATTATTCCTCCATTTCCCCAGCCCCAGGGTGCTCTGCAGGCTGTGCTTGGTGCTGTTCCTGTGCTCAGGGGGCTGAGAGGAGCAGAACCTCCCCACAGCTGCCTGTGAAAACTCCCCACGAGACTGATGACCAAAATCCAGGTCATGACACAGGTGTGTTTGGGAAACCCTTTCAAGTGATCAGGGCTGGGGAAAAGCAACAATCAGGGCTTTGCTAGATCAGCAGCTCTGCCCTTGCCTGCAAGGGGAGAAGGCCACAGACAGGAATCAGGTCTGTAGCACAACTTTTAGGAGAAAACTGCTCCACTTAGGCCCGAGAAATGACTCTGTAAAACTAAACCAACGAGCAATGGAAACTGAACTTCAGCTTCTTGGGTTCCCACACTTCATAAAATGTATCTGGGGGTGGGTAATGGTTTGTGAGAACGAAGAAATGCTTCCCATCTGCTGGTTGTCATGGAGGGTTTTCAATATCAGTTCTTGAAACACAGCCTGAAGCCAGCAAGGCCAGGTGCAGCTTCCCCAGGAGCCTGGGGGGTTGCAGGAGGTCTGCACCCAACTGCCCCTCTGCCTCTGCAGAAGCTGATACCATTTTCTAGCCTGGCACCATCAGCCATGGGAGGAATTTTTGTAATTTATAGGTGGATCTTACAGGTGGGACCATTGGTTTCAGCTGATGCTAAGGAGGACTCTGACTCTACACCAATGGATTTATGGCCACAGAGTCTTCCTGACAGGATTTTTTTATATTGCCTGCATCCTCTTTAGTTGTGGTATCTGTGTTTTGACACATTCACATCATCATGTCAGGCACTGTTGGTGGGACAGTACCTACACTCATTCTCTATTAAGCAATTTTTAATTAAAAGCAATTCATTTGGGGTGTTTCCAGAGTAGAAAGTACCTTGACTTATAACAGGATAATACTCAACAATTCACCAGCCCAGATAAGCAGTGGGAAAACAAAAAATAAATTAATGGGTATTTTGAGAGATGGTGAGGGTTGGCAACCCTCAGGTCACGGGATCAAACAACCTTGGCTTGTGCCATAAATTTCCATCCCTTGGTGGGACTAGCCCTGATTTTGGGAAACAAAAGTGTCCTTCCCCAGTGTTGGTCTGGGTTTATCCTTCTATCAAACTGTCATTTTGAATTTTAAAAAAAAATCTGAGCCTTTTTTTCTCTCTTACAGGATCCATGAATGCCTCATATGGTCACGAAAACGGAGATTCTTCCCAACCACGGACACCACGTGTAATTTTTGCTTGTTGTAACTGTGACCAGATGCTGGCACTCTGTGTGCCCCTGGAAATCAGGGACTCTCCTCTTCCCAGCCTCCCCAAGAACCTCAGCCCTCTGACTCACAGTGAAGGGGAGGAGGGGAAAAAAAGAAATGGAAAGAACGCAAAGGAACTGCTCACAGTGTTTTATTTCTCCTGGGTCTAGGGAGAGGGAAAGAGAACTTTGAGGCTGAAGATAATAGAGATCCCATAGTGATGCTGAAGTGCTATTTCTCCTTGGATTTTTCTGTTCCTCCTTTTCAGCAAGCAGGAGTCTGTGGTTTTGGTTCAAGCCGCTGTTGGGAGGAGCTCCGAAAACCAAACAACTGAAGGTAGAAATAAAAGCCAGAGGTGAAGGTTTCTTTGGAAACCAAAGAAATCTCTCTAGATTTCAGCTCTCAAAAATTTGCCAGAGCTAAAAGCTCAAGAGGCAGGTTGTTCTCTGCAAGGCTGTGCCCACAAATAGCCCAAACACACGTCTCCCTGAAAGTAAAGAAGATCAGTAAAAGATCATCTCGTTCTAAAACCCTGCTGTGAACAGGAACTCCTTCCAATAAATTGTCCAGCCTGGCCTTGGACACTTCCAGGGATCCAGGGGCAGCCACAGCTTCGCTGGGCAACCTGTGACAGGGCCTCAGCAGCCCCACAGGGAAGGAATTTTTTTCTAATTTCAACTCTAAACCTCCTCTTTCCACGTGAAGCCGCTCTCCCTTGTCCCATTACTGCACATTCTTGTAAATAGTCTCTCTCCTGTTGTGTGTGGTCTCTCCTCCAGACATCACAAACCACGAGCTGCTGATCCTTCAGGTGTAAATTGGACTGGCACAAATCGCTGGTGCAGGCAGGCTACTCTTCCATCAGCTCCAAGAAAATTCCCAAGCACCGCCACCACTCTGCTGCTAGGGAATTTAGGAGCACAGATCCCAAATCTAGAAAGCAAATGAAGTCTGGAGCTCAGATCCTTCACTGAATTAGGGCTGAGATCACAGTAATTGTGGTTTTCCACGCAGGGGGCTGCCAGGGAAGGGAGCAGTGTGAGGGGTGGACAGGCAGACCTGGAGTTTGGAACCAGGGTGGGGGCTCCTGCTGGGCATCCCCCATCAGCAGCACCACCCCCAGCCAAGCTCCCAGCTCTGTTCCAGCAGGCAGGACAGGCACCACCACACTCTCCCCACCCCAGACACCTGGGCTGTCCTCCCTGTGGCTCCCCAAGGCTTCCAAGGGGAGATGCTGTCATGGCAGCCCTTGGATCTCCAGAATCCAGGTGGCACAGACAGGTCCAGGGGACTGGTGCCAGCTGCAGGCTGTGCTCAGGGCTGTCAGCACCACCTCCAGACACGGAGTGCTCCAGGAAAGCTCCTGAGCACCAGCCAAGCAGGATGGATTCCAAGCTCCTCATCCACTGCCCGGAACTCTTGGGCACTGGGAAAGGTGGCTTGCACTCACTGAGCCAAAAATGGAAAGGATTAGCATATTTTTCATCCCCCAGAAGGAAGAGGAGACTGTTTCACCTCTGGAAAATGGGCTGTAGTCACTGTTTCCTAGGGGGATTACAAGGCATGGCTTGCCCCGAAGCATAAGTTGGTTTTTGGTAGGGATCCCCATCCCTACCATGACTAATTTCCCAAATGCAGAGAAGCCAGCACAGCAATCCGACCTCCAGTGCTTCCAGGAGGTAACATTTTGTCAGGAAACACCTTGCTGGGGAAGCTGATCACCTGTCCTGGGCTCTCCACAGCTCCCCAAAGAGGGGGAAGAAGCAGCTGCAGAAGCAGCTGGTACAGGGCACCACAGCAGCAGCCCCTGCTGCCAAGGGCATCTCCAGAGCTCATTGCCTTGCTCCTTCCTCAGCCACACCTTTGTGCCACTCTGGGAGCAGGTGAGGATGAGGTGGGGAGCCTGGTCAAAGCTCAAAATGACAAAATGACCTTTGCAAGCAGAAGGGAGGTGGCACTTCCAGCAGCACACCCAGGAATGAACATTTTCCCCTTCCCATAGCTTGCTCTCTGCCTACAGTTTTCATCAGTGGTTTTGGGGATTTTTTTAGATATCAGCTGTTTGAAAGCCCAACGGTAAAGAGTTTCCCCCCAGTTTAAAAGCTACCCCTGAGTGCAGAAAGCTGAAATTTGGCAGGGAAATGGAGAGAAGTTCCTAGGAACAGCTTCCTTTGAAAGATTCCTGAGTTGAAAGTTCCGCATCAAGGTTTCACAGCACTTTTTTACACCTTTTTTTGTTTAAAGAGGGCCATGAACTACCTGCCCAGGAAGATTTCTCAGCACATAATCCCTGCTGAGTTTTGTGGGTGTTTCTCACCCTTTGGGCAGAGAAAGCCAGGTCTGCCAGATTTCCGTGGAAAACACTGTGACTACACACAAGAACCTGCACCAAGGAGGTCTCCAGTGACATTTTAAATATCATGTCAACAGCAACATCAACAGGAGCAGGGTACAAGCTCCTAAATTCCTGTGAATGGGGAAATCCTCAAAAAAGAAGCTCCAAACCAACAGTCCTTGGAGATCACAAGAGCTCAGCTGCAAAGAAGAGAAGGTCTGGGGTCTTTTCTGCCTTGGGTTGGGGTTGGTTCAGCGCTGGGTTTTAGACTTGCCTGTAGACCTTGAGTAATCAAAAATAGAACTGTAAATTCATCATCTGCTTTGTTCTGTGCAAGTAATTCTCTATTCACAGCTCACCCTCATCCTGCAGAGCAACTCACATGCTCTGGTTTGTTACGCCAGCATAGTCTAATTCCAGAGATCACAAAAATAATATTCCGAGTCTAATCCCAAAGAAAGGATTACCAGGGATCAAATCCATTATTTCACAATAAATCCCTTTTATATCTTTTTTTTTTTTCCCATCAGCAATCAAAGCAAGTGGATTTCAGCTCTAAAATGCTGCTGCTGTACAGCAGAAGAGATCCTTCCTCAAGGCTTAACATTTACTTGCCTTTTTTTTTCCCTCCTTTTTTTTTTTTTTTTTTTTTTTTTTTTTTTTTTTTTTTTTTCGCACAGTATCAAAGGAGATTTATTTTTTCCCCCTTGCCAAAAATAAAGTCTGGTCTAGATTCTCAGCTGCAGCTGAGAGCACTGGGAAAGAAAGTAGCTACAGCCCATTTTTGCAGATTCCTCATCTTGTAGGACAGTTTCTAATCTTCTCAAATTGTCAGCAGCCCATCAGGGCTGTTTCTTCCTCTGACAATCCGAGCTGAGGAGAGAAGCTTTGGCTGTAGTGAGGGGAGATTTAGAGACCACCAAAGGTTTGTTTTTTTTTTCCTCTAAACACAAGGGCAGGCTTATCTCACCAGTTGCAGTGTTTTTGTCATTGCTGTTGCCCCAGTTTGCTGTGTGAGGCTCCGAGATGCCAAAGGAGCCTTCAGCATCCCACTGCCCAGGGGTGGGGCACTGCAGCTCTGGTCCCTCATCCCTCTGATCCCATAAAACACAGCCAGAGCCACCAGCCACAGCATTCCAGACCTGCTGGCCACCTGCTTCCCCTGCATCACCTCCCATGGAAGACAAAAGCAATCCTGAGCCTGTGTCAGCCTCCACCACATGCCAAATATAAATAGCACAAAGTGGGCAAAGCAGGCTGTGCCTCCTCATGGCTGGGAAGTCGTGGCTCCTCCACTGACTGGAGCATATTTTCAGTCCTAATCTCAGTCTGTTGGAATGAGCTCTGCTGAAGCCAACAGAACGAGCCAGGTCAGATCGATTATGATGAAAAATTCAATTATGGCCGTGCCATATGCAGGACTATAAAAAAGGCCGGGGCTGTGCATATGGCTGGAGAAACAAACAGCTCAAATGCCCCCACACTGTGATGCCCTTTAGTCTTTCAGCACTTTTCTACATGGGCCATGATGAGAGGAGGAAAAGTGCCATCGCTTATCCTTTTAAAAAAATTACCAGCCCTTCAAATGTCCCTCTCCACCACCCTGCAAAAGACCAGGAATTGTCTCCTCATGGAGGTTGCTTAGAACACTGAGAGTCTTTGAGGAGGTGGAGTTGGTCAGGCTTGTGGCGTGAAAATTTCCACCAAAAATTGTAGAATCATTAAGGTTAGAAAAGAGCTTTCAGATTATCCAGGCCAACCATCAACCCAGAATCACCAGCATTACCAAAAACTCAAAACTTCCAAACATTTCCTATTAAAAAAAAAAAAAAAAAAAAAATCAAAAAAATCTGCCTTGTTTCCCTAGGGATGCATCAAGTCCAGGGCTGGGGCTTGAACACCTGAGGACACAACCTAGGAAGAAGAAAACTGCCTGTGCTGGAGATCATCCCTTTTCCCAGGAATGTGGGCACATTTCTGTCCATCTCTGAGGGGGCAGAAATGAAGCAGCACTGCGGCAAAGCCTGCTGATTCATGCATCAGTCCTGCAAAGTCCAGCAGAATGGAAAACTTCCCACTCCACCCTTTGGAGTCACAGGAACCAGGCCTCTCAAGATGAAAAACAAAAAGGGAAGGAGCTCTTGGTGAAGAGGAGGTGGGGTGAAGGTTGTGCCATCACCCCCCTGGCTCTCCCCGTGCTTTCATCCCTTGGAGCAGTGATTCCAAAGCGCAGCAGGAGGAAATGCCAGGATGGCAGCACATGCATATCATTTATAAACACACACACACAACTGAGGTGCATGCTTAAAAATGGTTTCTGCAGAAAGGGGAGCATTAAAAAAAAAAAAAAAATGTTTGGAGACCAGTGACCCAGAGGAACCTCCCCACTCCCAGCTGGAGTTTCAGCCCAAAAAGCTCAGGGAAATCATATGCCCCAGCAGAGCAGAGTCCCTCAGCACGCCTGCAAAGCTGAGGGGAGGTTTTGGTGCCAGCCACAGGCTGCTTCCAGGGAGAAATAGTGTGTCCCAGGATTCCCTTTCAGCCTCTAATGGAATAACCACCGGCACTGCGACATGCAGCAAAAAACCTCTGAGAAGTTGTCATCAACTCGTCACAAAAAACACCCCAAACAAAACAACGATAAAAAAAGTCCTCGGTGGATTGACCAGCGTTCAAAAATACATCCAAAGGATGCTCTTGCACGTCAGCCTGCTCTGGCACTCTCCTTCTGCACAGGCTTCCAGATGGTCCATCATTTTAGCCCTTCCTTTATTTTAAGCGGACAGCCTGAGGCACAGCAGGACCGTATCACTGCTTGATTTGAGAGCAGGGAAAATGAAAGTTCTCCCAGCAAAAAAAGAAATTATTTCTCTAAGAATAATGACGAGACAAATAATTCTCAGCTTTCCTTTTAGTCTTATTATTCTTCCCCACACAAGGACGCAGTTTTCAGAGAGCTCAGCTCAGCAGAGATTTAAAGGAGCCTCTTGGTGGTTGATAGTCCCTGTATTGCAGTCACTGATTCACAGATTAATTTATTTTTCTAGTCTAAGTCAGGCACTCCATGCTGGATAACTTCAAGTGCAACAAAAGAAAGCTTACACACTGTAGATCTATTTATTAGGCAGTTTTCAAGGTTTTCCAAAAGGAACCTGTTTAAATGATTTCACACCCTCTTTCAGTAAAAAACCAACCAACCAACCAATCAACCAACCAACCAACAAACAAACAAAAACCAAACAAAACCAAAAACAAAACAAAACAAAAAAAGAAGACGACATTAATTTCTCAGGGTCTGCTGTGGAACCAGTTGAGTTCAGGAGCCAAACTTCAAATCTTGATAATTATGTACTGTTTAAGTCTGATCCTACAGCAGGCTGTGGAAAACCCAGCCTTGCATCTCTGGGAGCTTCAGGGCTGTGAATTGAACCAGCTGCTTTTCCTGCCACCACGTCCTGAAAAAATGAGGGGAAAATCATCAAGAACAGCCAGCACATAGAGTAGGATATAACTGCTTTTTACCATTCTCTGTCTCTCTCTCTTTTTTTTTTTTTTTTCTTTTCTTTTTCCAAAAACCTGCTTGATGGGAAATCAGCAGATGAGAGGCAAGGATCCACCAGGTCCTGGCTGTGACTGTGGCTGTGGCTCCCTCCAAAAATGAGCCCCTTCAGCACACACCCAACAAGTCCTGCACTCCCCAGATTAAAGAATCTGCTGGTTTAGGAATTCAGATTCAGGCCTGTTTGCATGTGACCTTCCCTTGTGCCTCCTGGCCCTCCATTGGGAGTTCATCCTTGGGAGATGCCAAGGGGAACAATCCGAGTCAGTCAGAAACACAAAGCCACTCGGCCTCCAAAAAAAGCCCCTGGATGGGAGTCAAACAATACAAGTTTTTGAGAATTATTTTAGACTAAATTCTTCCTCAGGACATGATCTCCAAGGGTGAAAGCTCGGCCCCACCGAGGCCAAGAGCAAAAACTCCTGCAGACCTCAGCAGGACCTGGCTCCGACCCAAAGCAAACTTTGCAAGTCTCAGTCAAGCTCTTCAGCTGCAGATGTTCATTTCTATTCTTTCTGCAGCCTTTTTGTCTCACCAAAAGGATCCTTCCGCAGTGGCCATCCAAAAGCCGTTGACAAGACAGAAGAAATTTAATTTGCAGCTGAAAAAGAAGTCTATAAATTTCTTTTTTTTGTTGTGTTTTTGGTGGGGTTTTTTTTTTGTTTGTTTGTTTCTTTTCCCCATTAAAATCAGTGTGTCTGTGACTAGGTCTCCAAGTGTGGTGGTGTCAGTCTGGCTGGTGGAGGAGTCTGACAGCCCTCAAACCCTTTGGGGACTGGGATTATGCCCTGTTCTATTCCTGCACAGCCCCTCACCCTACAGGGCCCTGTGTCTGCTGCTGTGGGAGCCTTCCAGGGACCATGGTAAGAGCAATTATAGACACAAGCATTTTGATTTCAGCCTTGTTGCCTCTCCCTGTGCCAGCATTGTTTGTCATTCCCAGCAGACCCGTGGCATTTTCTCCTCCCAGGGAAGAGCACTGGGACAATGATGTTGGAGCTGCTTGGACGTTTGGAGCCACGGTAACGAGTAAAACATGAAGCCTCCACTTTACAGCAAGTTCTGTGACTTCTGGTGATCTGTTTTAAAGCTCCTGGAAACCAGAAGCTGCACCAGTCTCCCTTCTAGCTGTCAGAAGGAAACATCCACGTGGCCACGGGAGATGGATCAAAAACACGGCTCTGAGTGTGCCAGAAAGGTGGAAAACAAACCCATGCTGGATTAGTTTTGTTCTTAGAGGTCACCCTGTGGCTGGCAGGGATGAAGACCAATCTCACACCAGCCCTGTGGCCCATGGCCTCATGAGCTCATGAGTGACCACAAGGCTCTGCCCACAGACAGACACCTCCTTCACCCAAGAAATCCACACTGATCACCACGACCAACCTGTAGGCTCTCTGCTCCTGGTGTTAAAACGCCAAGAGGTTTTGTCACAAGAGGAATCCCCCACCCCAAATGCCACGGGTTCAGACCTCAACTCTTTTAGCACAACCCCAGAATTTTCCCCATGTGCTGGCACTTGTAGAATCATTCTCAGCAGCCAGGAACACAATAGGCTTTGGGAGGAGAGAAAATAAACCAGGCCTTGCTTCCACCTCCGTCTCATCTCCACAGGCTCTGACAATTTTTGTGCCATGGGAGCGGGACCGCACCCTCCTGGTTCCTAGAGATGCCAAGTTGGTGACTTGCCACGGTATTGGAGCCCACAAACCTCGGGCTGGGTCCAAGGAAGGAAGTCAGGCAACTGCATTGAACTTGCTCAAACACACAGATTTCCAGAGCTCTCTGCTCCCAGAGCCCAAAGGACATTGCAACACCATCAGAGAGCCTGGTGTGCCAAAGCAGGAGCTGGTGTCCAGCTTAGGTCCAAGCCACTACAAGAACATGGGGATCTCAGACCCTGGGAAATGCAGGGCTGCAAGGACCTGTAGAATTTCCTAAGAAATTCTTCCTTGGTCTTTCCCACAAGACAAAGGGGAATCTTGAGCTTTCGGGTCATTTTTTTCACTCACATTTTTCAAGGAAAGGTTGGGACAGATGGGATTGATAGGAGAAGCTTTGGGGTAACCTCATTGTGGCCTTCCAGGGCCTGAAAGAGTTACAGGAAACATGGAGAAAGGCTCTTTACAATGGCCTGGAGTGCCAGGACACAAGGAATGGCTTCCCAGTGCCAGAGGGCAGGGCTGGATGGGATATTGGGCAGGAATTGTTCCCTGGCAGGGTGGGCAGGCCCTGGCACAGGGTGCCCAGAGCAGCTGTGGCTGCCCCTGGATCCCTGGCAGTGCCCAAGGCCAGGCTGGACTTTGGGGCTTGGAGCAGCCTGGGACAGTGGGAGGTGTCCCTGCCCATGGCAGGGGTGGCACTGGGTGGGCTTTGAGATCCCTTTGCACCCAAAACGTTCTGGGATTTTCATGATTCTAAAAGCTACAGAAACCATATCCATCTGTTCCAGAACCCTTCAAGTCCTCCAAGAGAGATGTGAGCAAGAGGCAACAGGGCAAGCTTGAAGAGAGAGCTCTCACAGACATTAATAAGTTCCTGTAAGATGGCCCTGATGCACAAGCTCAATTCTTGTTTTGGAAGGGTTTTCACAGCAATTTGGCACATTAAATAAAATCTTTGGTTGCATTCAAACACATCAGGAAATGTTCTGTTTGCTGGGTGTGTTGGCCATCTTGGCTTTCCCAGCTTTAGAATCACAGAATATCCTGAGCTGGAAGGGATCCACAAAGATCATTGATCCAGCTCCTGCTCCTGCCCAGACCCCCCAACAATCCCAGCCTGGGCACCCCTGGCAGTGCTGTCCAAACCCTCCTGGAGCTCTGGCAGCCTCGGGGCTGTGCCCATTCCCTGGGGAGCCTGGGCAGTGCCTGAACCCTCTGGGGAAAGAACCTTTCCCTGATCTCCACCCTAAACCTCTCCTGGCCCAGCTCCAGCCGTTCTCTGGGTGCTGTCCCTGGTTGCTGAAGAACTTCTGGGAATAATCTGCTGGGAATGCTTTGCCTGAGAGAGAGTTTCACAGGCACCCTCAAAGAACCAGCCCAGAGAGTCATGCAAGATTTCTCCTTCCTCCCTCTCTCCTCACCTCAGCTCAACCCCGTGCAAAGAGGCTTTAGCTCTGCAGTCATCTCTGAGTCACTCGTGGCACCTACACACATGCAGCCACCTGAAGCAAGCTCCAGCAGAGCCAGGCTTTGTGCTGCAGTGAGGACACCGTGTTCCCTTGGGCTGTGCCTCTCCCTCCCTTGGCAGCTGCTCCTTCTGGTCTGGATATCAGAGAGCACTGAGAAAAGAACCAACCCCAAACTTCCATCAAGCAAAAAGGAAAGGAGGGAGAGGAGAAGGTAAAAATTAACAAGTGTACCGAATAAATAGAAATAATGGAACCGCTGAGGCTGGAAAATCCCTCCCAGCCCACGGAGTCCCAGCTGTGCCCCATGGCCACCTTGTCCCCAGCCCAGAGCACTGAGTGCCACCTCCAGCCCTGCCTTGGACACCTCCAGCCATGGGCACTCCAAAGCTCCCTGGGCAGCCCCTGCCAAGGCCTCAGCACCCTTTCCATGGAGAAATTCCTGCTGCTGGCCAAGCTGAGCCTCCCCTGGCCCAGCCTGAGGCCCTTTGCCCTTGTCCTGTCCCTGTTCCCTGGCAGCAGAGCCCGACCCCCCCTGGCTGTCCCCTCCTGGCAGGGACTTGTGCAGAGCCACAAGGTCCCCCCTGAGCCTCCTTTGCTCCAGGCTCAGCCCCTTTCCCAGCTCCCTCATCTGCTCCTCATCCCACCTGTGCTCCAGACCCGCCAGCTTCAGCATGGATAGATGGGATATTGGGCAGGAATTGTTCCCTGGCAGGGTGGGCAGGCCCTGGCACAGGGTGCCCAGAGCAGCTGTGGCTGCCCCTGGATCCCTGGCAGTGCCCAAGGCCAGGCTGGACTTTGGGGCTTGGAGCAGCCTGGGGCAGTGGAAGGTGTCCCTGCCCAGGGCAGGAGTGGAATTGGATGATTTTTAAGGTCCCTTGCAACTCAAACCATCCTGGGATTCCATAGTTCCATGTCAGCTCAGCTCAGAAGCAGGCAATATGTGTGCTGTGCTGTACCAAACCCCACATCCCCTGACAGATGCTTGCTCAGGACCACAAAATGAGCTTGAGAAATTGCAGCAAGGGGGATATGCAAGATACTATCAGCCAAAGTTGGGATTTCTCTGAAGGGAACAGCCAATTTCTCTCCCCAAAACTGAAAAAAAAGGAGTTTGAAATACAAGAAGTGCAGGAACACAAGGGTTATTTATGAAACACTCCTGATGAGGAGGATAAGAGCAGTTCATAAATCTCCAGAGAAGGCAGCAGACCAGCCCATCTGCAAAACAAGTGCCCAGGAGACCTGGGGACTGAGAATGGCCCCAGGCTAACAAACTCTCACACCACACCAACCCACTGAATTGCAGTAACAAGTCCCACCCTGCTGGAAATATTCTACGCTTTTGCTAAAAAAAAAAAATATGATTTTAGCTATTTTTGAGGATTTTTTTTCACAACAAAATGTTGTTCCTTGAAAATTTTATATTAAAACTGAAGCTTTGCACAGAAGCCTATAGGAACAAGCAGTGGCCTGATGCTTAGAAGCCTTCTGGGATGACACTTAAATTCCCCCTATCATTCAGCCCCTGGATCTGGACCCAAATTTTCCACCTTCACATTAGTACTTGAGCTGGGATATATTCTCTCTGGGATCTCTTCTTCCCAAACTGAGATCCCCCCCTCTTGAAGCCTGTGGCTGCATTTAAATTATTGGGCTTGGCAAGGCACAAGGACCCGGTGGTAGAGACATTTCCCTTTGCAGGATTTTCACATTGTGAGGCCTCTGCTCACCAAAGGCAAAGTTCCCAAAACATTTTGGCTGGTGATCCGACTTCCAGTTCCACTTCCAAGCTTGTGGCCCCACTCCACCACCCCTTAGGTTCTGTTACCACCTGCAAAGCACCATCAGTCCCACCAGGCTCTGAACCTTCTCCTCGGGAAACCACTTACACTGACTTTGGTCACTGCTCACCTGGACAGCTTGGAGCACCCTTTCCCCTGACTTACTAGCAGTCATTAATTTCTCTTCACCCAGCCTAGGTTATAGATTTTGTTTCTGATCCCAGCCCTGAACCTTTGTGGTTTTTCTTGCTGTGGCATTTGCCCATCGTGCGTCAAAGGCAGCAGCCCTGCGCCCTCAGCATCTGAGCGAGGGCTTGACGAGCTCTTATTTCCACATTTTTGTTGGCCAGGGTACAAATTCTGGTTTGTGGTTTCAGATTAGGTCTCCAGCATGTGACGTGAGCAGGCAACACCCATGCTGCTCTCCAAGCAAAGTAGTGATGCTGAACCATGGAAATCCCAGGATGGGTTGGGTTGGGAGGGAACTTAAACTCATCCAGTGCCGCCCTGGCCATGGGCAGGGACACCTTCCACTATCCCACATTGCTCCAAGCCCCAAAGTCCAGCCTGGCCTTGGGCACTGCCAGGGATCCAGGGGCAGCCACAGCTGCTCTGGGCACCCTGTGCCAGGGCCTGCTCACACACCACATCTGTGATAAATCACTGCAAATTTAGTACAACTGTCCAACACAGAAGGCAGTGAAGTCCATGTAACTCTCTCACCAGTGCACACGCTTCAACACCCTGTAAGATCACAGCCTTAACCTGTATCTTTGTGCCCATCTATCGTGAGATTGCAATCAAGCAAAAAGAAAGCATTGTGTGCTCTAACTAATGCATGTTTAATCTGGAAATCATTTTGCTCTTACAGTGAGCAAGAACTGTAACTGTCCCAAAAATGAGCCAGGTCCACAGTGGAGCATCTGCTCTGCTCTGTGGACTAGGGAGGATTCCACAGAAGACCATACTGTCACCTCAGAGCAGCTGGTGACAGCATCAAGCAGCCCCTCTCTCCCTCTCTCCAAGACAAGGCAACATCTGTTCTCCATTAGAAGATTCTCCCCATGCTCAGCCTGGAGCTGAAGCTGTCCTGCCTGGTGGCTCTCTGCAGCTCCCACAGTGTGCTCATCCTGGCTTGGACAACAGGCATTCCTTCCTTCCCTAAATCCACAGGCAACTTGACACCATCTCCTACAACTCCTTAATCCAACCTGGCCAAGCAGCAGCAAATTTCAGCCGGGGAGCCCCGAGATGGATGATGGGGCAATTTCCCCATCATCATCCTGGCAGAGAAGCAGAGCAGCCGTGGCATTTTCTAGCCAAGCTCTGAGAGAGGGGACAAAGATCCCCTTGGTCTCTGCATGAGCTGTGCCAGGACCCTGGAGTCTGTGCCCACCTTTTCTGTGCCCACCTTTTCTCCATGGACAGCTCGAGGTCTCCAGGTCTGTGTCTGTTCTCTGTGTTCACCAAGAGCTGGAAGTGAAGCCCCCCGACGCTGCAGGACCCACATTTAAAAATACCTCCACATTAAGGTCTCCCCAATTAGGGAGGTTTGTCTCAGCACGCTCAGATGAGACTTTCCACATCCTGATGTCTGCACAGGCAAAGCTGAGGGGTTTCTTTCACAGGATGCCAAGCACAGCCTGTACTTGCACCCTTCAGGCCCTCACACTGGAATGATAGGCAAGATTATTCCCTGAGAATTATTAAAAACATTGAGCTCATTTTTTTTCTCTCTCTCTCTTTTTTTTTTTTTTTTTTTTCTCTGTAAGTGATCTTGAAAGGAGCACTTGCCTACCACAGGTACTTCCCCGTGGAGTTCAGACAAACGAAACAAGTGAGCTCACAAAGCAAACCTGCATCAGAAACAAACCCTGTCACTGCTTCATACTTTTGATCAAAAGGTTTTGTTTGCCTTGCCCCCCCAGTCAAAAAAAAAACCCCAAACCAAACCAGAAAATTCCTGTGTCACACAGAGCTGTTTTTCAGAGCCTGTTGGCTGTTTTACTCAGCCTAGGAATTAAGAGCACGCTGTTACTACAGGTTTGCACACAGGGCTGAGGCTGCAAAACACACCTTTTTTTAAAAAAATTTAAAAAATTGTAGCTAGAAGCTTAAGCTGCTACTGAACATTGAAGTTGCAAAAGTTTTAGTTATGCAAGCACACATTTCCTGGGTGTGAACATCTGACAGGCAGTAAATGAGGTGGAGAAGGAAGTTAATAAAAGAGCACAACCAGCACAGTTGGAAAGTAAGTGGATTTGAAACTTTCTAAATAAAATCACTCATTCAGAGCTCTGTACTTGCAGTCAGCCCACAAGGCTTCTCGACTCCACAGCTGTGCACCAGCGCTTGCAAGCACCTCTGCAAGGCATGGCAAAGGGGGAAAAAAAGGCATTTACAGGTTCTTTGGATTTCATGGAGGAGAACGGAGTGTTGCAGAGAGGATTTACATATGTGCCTTTCAAAACACCGTGCCTGTTACCTGAAAGTTTAAACCCTCAAACATTTACTCTTCCCTTGGAAGAAAACCCTGGGCTGTTCTCTCTCCTCCCCATTCTCCACACTGGCCTCACTCCAGTTTGCAGCTGCCTCTCTGGTACTGGGGGCACTAAAATGTTCCCAGTATCCAGATGTGGATCCCTGTGATGAGCAGGGGGAATTATTTGAGCAACCCGGTCGAGGGGGTGGCATCTCTGCACATGGCAGAGAGCTGGAATGAAATGGTCTGCAAGGTCCTTTCCCACCCAAACCAGTCTGGGATTGCATGGCTCTGTGATTCTGTCTTCTGGGACCCCAGACCCCCTCCAGCATCACCCTCCTTCTACCACCTCCTCCTCTCTTTTTTTTTTTTTTCCTTTCAATACTTCCCAGGTGGGTCCCCTGTCTGTGATTTGTCATATGATCAGATTCCACCTTTCCCCTGGGTCTACATCACCACAGCCTGTCTGTAAAGACAAACTCTTTTGGGGAGCATCTCAGTGGAATTTAGACCTGGAGAGCAAGTCCAGTCTGCACCCTCAGTACCAAAACCAAACCCGAGGAATGAGCCCCTTTAGATTTTAGCAGGGAAATAATTCTGCAGCCAGCTCATGATTTACTATAAATTTCCCGAATATTTTCTGACTTTTCTGTGTGCCTGTAGCTCTTCGTGATTTTTCATCCCCTGTGTTTGAAAGGCAAACCCTTTGCCCCAAATCCCCTCTGAGGGAAAATATTTCAGTATGTCGGTTCAAGTCTCAGACCACACTGAAACTCTGAGTGCCTCAGTTTGGTCCCTGTTATCATATTCAGTAAAAAAAAAACACCTCACAGATCTCCATGGCCGAATTTGCTCGAGAAAAAGTGACAACAAACCAAGTAACAGGAACTCCCCATCCAAAAATAACCACATGTCCATCATTAGTGGTTTGGTTGCTTATAGGGCATCGTAGTTCAACAAGGTCATGCTCTGTCACTCCATGAGCCAGATTTGATTTCTCCAAGGGAGAACAGATTTAAGCAGGAATTTTAAGCTCCTTGTGGAATATAAGCCACAAATTGAAGTGTTGACAGTGGTGCTTCTTGGTTTGGAATTACCTGGGAGCATTAAGCACTGACTGGAACAGAAGGATTTTCCCTGTGTGGGGGGGTGTTCCTTGGATGGGTTTCCAAGCAGAGGGGGATCTCCATCCTCAGGGATGCCAGGACTCACCTAGATGTGGGCCCCAGCTGTCACTTTTGTATTCTTTTTCTGCCAGAGTTGGGATTAAATGCACGAGACACTATTTCTTGTTGGGACTCTGATGTTTATTAATTCTTATCTATGTTACAGTCTCACAAACTGTGAGTGCTACAGCACTTCCAGCTAATAAAGTAGAAATGGCCCCTGTATCTTCCTTTACAAGGCCTTTTAAGGATAAACTGTCCAATTAAGAAATGACACCTAGATTATTTTTACTTTTAACCCAATAACCAACCACCCGTGGCCCTCAATGTGGATTTTTCTTCCCAGTTACAAAACACCACCTGAACCCATGAAGAAGGAGGTGAAAAAGAAGGACTCAACCTATGCCCTAAAGCCTCCATCTTGCTTTATATGTATATTACTAATTATATGTATATTACTAAATATAGTAAATTCTAAGTTTTCCACCATGTGATGTTACACATTCTATTCAAACTCCACACCCACAATCCCAGTGTTGTCACTCAATTTTGGAAGCCTCCCCCAAGGCCTCAGGTCAGGTGCAGTGTTCTCTTGGGGGTCAGTGCCTGTCAGCACAGAGAGTCTGAAATTCTCAGTGCCCAGGGCTCCAACACCCAGCAACCTGCTGGAAATTCAAGATCAGTGTTAGGGAACTCCAAGGGGGCCTCTTTCCCATCATCAAATGCTACCCCAGCTGATGCCATGGCAGATCCTGCTTTTTTTCCTTCAGGACACTCCACAAGGTCTCAGCCTAGCCAAAAACGTCACTTCACTGTCCATTTAAAGCTGATGTGAGGGTGAGACGTGGCCTAAACCAACCCCATGTGGAAATTCCGCTGGGTGCACCCATTCCACTGGAGGAGCTTTGCCCTTCTCCCTGCCCAGGACTGATCCACAGCCCCAGGGGCACTGACCCGGGCAGGAGGTGGCAGGAGATGGCAGCAGGTGGCTGCACACCAAGGTTGGCCACATAAGAAGTTTCTCCAGGGGTTTTCCAGCCGAGAAGAGCTGTGGCAGCAGAAGCTGTAGCCTGTGCCTTCCTCCCAGCCCTAGTGCAGCCATGGCCTTCAGCAGATGTTGGATCCTGACGTGCCTCCTTTTCCTTTTCTTCTTCTTCTTTTAATTTTTCTGCTTTTCAGCTTTTTTCCCCCTTTTTTTATTTCAGGACTAGCATCTGGTTGGCTGGCTCCCAAAGCTCTTATTCAGCTCCACAGCTGACAAACCCGGCGGCCTCAGCAGCACCTACCCCAATCCGGAGGGACTCCCTCACCTTTTCCCAGCACTATCTTAATTTTATTCATGAGCAACCTCTTATTTACATGGCCACTTCCCTCCAGCTTTGGTTTATTTATTTGTTTGGTTGTTGTTGTTGTTTTTTGGTGGGGTTTTTTTGGGTTTGTTTTTTTGGGGGGGGGATTTTGGGTTTTTGTTGTTGTTGTTTTGTTGGTTTGGTTTGGTTTGGTTTGGTTTTTTTGTTTTGTTTTATTTTTGGTCCCCCCTCGATTTCCAGAGGACTTTTTGCCAACCAAAGTGAGGTGAAATGGAAGCAACAACAACCACCACAAGTTGTGCAAGGGGATGGACACAACCCCAGCACTGTGACCAAACAGCCAAGGGACTGGGACCAGCACTGGGAAAAGCACAAAGAGAGTCCATGAAAACATCACAACCATGCTGGCAGCAAGGCTTTTCTCCTCTCCTAGATCAGCTGATATCACCAAAATTTTTAATGCTTTTTTTTTTTTTTTTTTTTTTTTTTTTTTTTTTTTTTAAATAAAAAAGGCACACAGCCAAGACAAGCCAGAGCAGAGCCTGGCTGTGGGAATCACATCCTGGGACTATTTTCAATTCGAGGGATAGCCAGACCCAGCAGCCAGTTTGCAGGCTGTTCATGTGTGCCTCGCACACATTTAGATGTGTCACATGTATTCTGTCTTGAAGGACAGAAATAAGACTTTGAGAGGTGCCAAACATCTCATCCACATGAGATTCAGTGTTTAAAACCTGCCAGTCCTGAGCAGAGAGGCCTGAACTAGGTGTTTTCCCAGGATTTCCCACCATGTGGGATTAATATTTCCCCTTCTTACTGCCAGGTCTTAGATCAGCCTGCATCTTGAGTTATCTTCCTGCAGCCTCTCCGGGAGCTTCCACCATCCCTCTCCAAAAGCCCCTCAGCCTTCTTCAAAGCTGCCAGGAGCTCCTTATGAAGCCAAAGGTGTTATTCGGGCTGTTTTCCATTCAGGTCGTGACATGGGAGGGCATTTCAGCGTTTGCCCACCAGGCCTCTCCCCCACGGCGTCCCAAAGGAGATATATTTTTTTTCTGATTTCAACAACCTCCAACACCTTCCTGGTCAATTTATGCCACAGAATGGCCTGGGGTGGAAAGGACCTTAAAGCCCATCCAGTGCCACCCCTGCCGTGGGCAGGGACACCTCCCACTGTCCCAAGCTGCTCCAAGCCCCAAAGTCCAGCCTGGCCTTGGGCACTGCCAGGGATCCAGGGGCAGCCACAGCTGCTCTGGGCACCCTGTGCCAGGGCCTGCCCACCCTGCCAGGGAAGGATTTCTTCCCAATATCCCAATGCAGTTTCTCTCCTAAGGTCTGACCCCACTGACACCCAGTGACTCCCTATTTCTATTTCTCTTCTCCTGCAGGCTGTTTCAAGCCTTGCTGTGGTTTCCACTTCGAAGGGACGTCAAACCCTCTTGTGTTCCCCTCCACACCTACCCAGCTTTTTCTGCCAGCACAGCCTTCCTGGCCAACCTTGGACCATCCACTGAAATGTCCTTGAGCAATTCCCCATGAACTGGGACCAAAGAGCAGCTAATTCCTGCAGCAATGCCCAGATTCGCTTGGTGCCAAGCCCTTGTTGAATGGATTTCATTTGCACCGGGAGACTTTCCGAAGTGGAATGACTGCCTATAACATTTAGCAGTTCCAAGAATATTTTATAATGCTGACAGCCTGCATCACCCTGGAGTCTGCCATGGTAAACAGGCTCTCCCCTCTCTCTCTCCTGCAGATGGCAACTCAGGCAGTCAGGGAGGTTTCATGTTTGTTCTCGAGCGTGAGCCAAACCCCATTATTCCCCTTTTTTTATTTTCCTGGAAGGACATTGACCTGCAGGCATTGGAGAGGATTTTCTCCTTTCCCTCTCCGCATTTTCAGTGGTTTGGTGACAGACACTGTTTGCAAGAAGCAGAATCCTGGAGGCCAAGTGCCTTTCTAGGCAGGGCTTTGAATTTGGCAGTCGGCTATCCCAGGAAAGCCATCCCACCTGATCCCAATAATGCCACTGGAAAGCACAGGCTTGCTGCACTGGCACCATGTAGCTTCACAGCTGCCATGGCATTGGGTAAAGCTGGACTAGAGAACCCCAGCAGGCTCTTCTGACCTAAATTATCCTCTGATTCTAAGCCCCATCCTCTCTTGCACTGGGGGCTTCACCAGATTACTCCTTCTTGTTCTCTCCCTCACGAGGGATGAGCCAAAACTCCTCGATAATTTAAAAACCATCTGAACACAACTGGTTTTCTGGAGATATAAGGGGTCACAGATCTGTGGCACTGGGTGAAAAAAATGTTTTTGAAGGTGCCAGAGACTGTTTACATAAAAAACAATCGCAGTTAGACTTTAACAACTTCTTTCTCTTTCCAGGAAAACAAGCGTTTCACAAATTCTGACAGACATCGGTTTTCCGTGGCAGAACAAACCAGTGAAGATTCCTGCGAAATACAAACAGCACAACAAAGAGAGTTCATAATGAGTGGTAATAAAGAGCAGGTTTGAAGGCTGCAGAAGCAGCAATGGTGAAGCAGATTTCTATGAGGTGATCAGCTCCCAGGGGGTTCATCTTCATGTCTTTTTTTCCCCCACACCCTGCAGTGCCTTGGCTGGAGCCCACCAGAGCCACCCACAGCAGGTTCCAGGGAAACTGGAGGAGCAGCATCCATTTTCAGCCCTGAAGGAAGAATCTGTTCCAGGAGCAACCCTTTACCCGGCAGCACAGAAAGACACCACATTCCTCCCCAAACCCTTTGCCTGATCCATGCCTCTGGCTACTGCTCCCAACCCAAGAGATGGCTCAGGATCACTTCATTTCCCCAACGTAATTAACACCAGGCCCGTGGCCCGGCTCTGGCCCAGGACAAACGAGGTGTGAGGATTTATGGCTCCAGGAATAGCTGGGCTCTACATCCAGCAGCCAGATGGGGGGATCCTGGCCCTTCCAGGGGGGATTTGTGTGTCACTGAAGTGGCTCCAGGGAAGTTAAGTCACTTCTAAGCAACTTCAGGTGCTAACAGCTGCTGGAGCAAAATGGGAAGAAAGCCTGGAGAAAATGGGATTTAGGGG
Organism: Sylvia atricapilla; assembly: GCF_009819655.1. Classification (NCBI taxonomy): domain Eukaryota; kingdom Metazoa; phylum Chordata; class Aves; order Passeriformes; family Sylviidae; genus Sylvia; species Sylvia atricapilla. The sequence goes on from NC_089147.1 coordinate 31,426,618, forward strand.
GGTCAGAGGTGCAGGGGCATTAAATGAGTTCTACTCAAAAGGTGATTGCAAATTCAGAGGGAGCAAGGAGCTCCCCAGACTCCTGCCAGGGCTAGGATTCCACGCTGTGCACTCACACACGCACACTCACACCAGGTCAGGGGAGGAAATTGTCCCTAATCCACGGCAGCCACAGCCTGGGCTGGGAGCCAGGAGGGGAGAGGCACTGATGGGCAGAGCAGATGCTGCTCCAGTGGCTCCAGAAGGCAGTCCCAGGGCCAGGGGTGAGCAGGAGAGGTGCTGATCCAAGCGGGAAAGAGAGAGGCTCTGGGGGTGCCACAGGGTGGGATTTGTCCTCCAGCCTCACCTCGGGATGCACTTCCAGGAGGAATGCACCAGGGTGCTCATGCTCCCCAGGGAGGGGGACACACTGGGAGCCCAGGGCCTCCTGCAATCGGGAACTGGGAAACTCCAGCAGAGACCCAAAACCCCACGGCCTCCACTGGCCAGCCCCTTGTTTCCAGCTCAGCTTGGCTGGGGCATCTTCCTAAAAGCAAGGAGCAATGGGAAAGCCCAGATATCTCCCACTCTTCCATGATGGAGCAGGCCATGGTTTTCCTTGTGTGACCCACAGATGTGTATTCCCCAATTTTAGGTCCAATGCACTCAGCTAAAAGAGGTGAGAAGCTGGAAACCCCCTTGTTTTTCTTTGCTTTCTTTGCTTTGCTTTCTAGAGCCACCAAAATAATTTTTTTTTCTTTTTTTTTTTTTTTTCTCTTTTAAAATCCATACTCAGACGTTGGCCTTGCTTAGAGATAAACCCAGTGTGGTCTATGAGTGAGGGAAGCAACCTGCAACAGCTCATCCCTCATTGGAATGGGATGAGCTTTAAGGTCCCTTCCAACCCAAACCATTCCGTGATTATACGATTTATGATTAAAAAAAAGGTAACAAACTTGAGAGAAATCAAGTCATGAGAATGATAATCAACCAAAAGACAAGAAAGGAGGATAAAGGTTACAGCTGCAGTGAGGAAGAGGTTTGGAAGAGCTGTTTGTTTTCCGTGACAGAGCAGCACATGGCCTCTCAACCATTAATCACCACAGCAAAAGAGTTCACTTGGGGCTTCTCCCCAAAGAGGGTGGACCAACAGGGTCAAGACCTCTGCTTTTGGGCTTTGTAGACGTTCCTCACTAAGGAGAGACAGTTTGAACCTCTTCGCTGCAATGATTTAATTTTAAAATATCCTGGGAAGTCATCTAGAAGTGAACAAGCCATAGAAAATGTTAGCCTGCTGGAGGATTTGGGAGGAAGACAACTGAAACCAGAAGTGAGAAATGGGGAAATTTCAGGCTGTGGCTGCAACACGCCAGCATCAAGGGATCTTTTTTTTTTTTTAAATATTATTATTATTACTACTTAAAAAAGAATTTTACAAGCTGCAGTCAGTAAGGCTTGGCCATTTCATTTTCCCAAGTCCCCGTGAAAGCGAGTTTGAGCTCTCAGGGAAGAAGAAACGCAGCCATGCCATGACACACAGAGGAATTTTGGTAGGGGCAGCGTGGACTTTCAGGAGCATGAACTAAACCCTGCTCTTGCTGCTCGAGCTGCCTCCGAAGCAGCTGTTAAAACACGCTGGAAGATATCAAAGCAGCTCTAATTAACTTCCTGCTTCAGCCCTACTTCAAAGTGTTTCTGAGAGTTCTCAAAGCAGAGCTTGTGCAGGGCAGTTTGTGAGGGAGGGCGGTTTGGGGCTCCTTCACCGCCGACTCCTGACGCGCTTGAGATTCTCCAGTTGCTGGTTTGGTTTAAAAACTGGGTTAAAAGAGGTTTGTTCCATAAAACCACTTCAACACTGGGCGTCACATATCACAGGGGAGGAAACCAGCAAAGCACCAGATCGGTCAAATCCTTCCCTAAGCCATCACCTACTGAGGAATGATCCAGTCTGGTCCTTCCCAGTAAGGTCCCCTCGGGATTCCAGCTCTGTTTTACCTGCAAAGCTCAAAGCAATTGGGGCTTTGGACTAATTAGAGTTGCAGAATCACAGGGTGGCTCGTGTTGGAATGTACCCTGAAGACCCAAAATTCCTCCCCTGCCATGGGCGGGGAAACCTTCCACTATCCCAGGCTACTCCAAGCCTCAGTGTCCAACTTGGCCTTGGACACTTCCAGGGATCCAGGGCCAGCCACAATTCCTTGCAGCACCTTTCCTCACCCAAGGCCACCACCCCAAGCTCTGGAAAGCTGCTGAGTTTTGATCCAATCTCATTTTTTTCTTTCCCCCCCCATTCTTGAGACATATGCTCCTGTGTTTATTTACCCGTTTGTTTTGATCTTTTTTTTTTTTTTTCTGCTCCAAGAGACGTTTTCCCACATATCCACGTCTGCCTCCACTCTGACACGCCAGCATCCCCATCCCCATCCACTTAAACTGTGAGGAGAGCAGTAATAGATTCCTCCTGTCCCTGCCTGAAGCTCTTCCTTGCTCCATCCCACACCACTCAGACCTATGCAAACCCTTGCCATGCTTTGTTTGAATTATTTTATTCCCAGAAAAAAAAAAAAAAAAAAAAAAAAAGGCCAAAAATAGAACATTTTTCCGCTGTGCAGAACAAGCAGCAGCATTCCTGGGAATTCAGACAAATGGCATTGGTCAGGAGACGTCTCACAGACACCAGCGACATCCCAGAGCTGCTCCAGTGTCCCGCCAAGCTGGAAAAGTGTTTGGGATACTCTGCCTCCCATTCTGTGGCATGAAATCAGAAGTGATGAGCCTGTTTCTGCATTGTGCTCCATGAGAGAGAGTGACTGCTCCCCACAGGGTCTTTCAAAAATTTTTTTGTTTGTTTGTTTTTGGGGGTTTTTTTTTCAAATTTAATTTTTTTTTTTAATTTTAAAGAGAAAATGCCTCCCGACTAAAATGTGATGCTGTTTAGATCACAAGCCTTCACTAAGCATCACCAACACTGATATTTTTACTCAGGTAAAAACACCATTTTTGATTTCCTGTTAGAATATTTCACCTGACTGTATGCAATGCAAGTTACCTATAATAGTGATTCTATATTTAATAGTGAATAAAATTGTATGTAATTATGAAACTGTGTTCAGAGGTTTGTGGAGAGGAGACTTTCAGGGAAATTTTCAGAGAGCTTAAAATACTCTATTTGATCATTGTAGGTCCCTTCCAACTGAAAATATTCAGTCCCAGTCAGACACAAATCACCCAATTTGAATTTCACTAGGAGCTGCTCTCAGTTTAATTGAGTTTCTTTAGCAACATGACCTTGGGTTACGTGAAGGCAAATGGGGAGCTTTGTTTTCAAAGACATCTGCAGGGTTTTGGAAGGCTTTGGGCTCTTTTCTAGAGGGAGGGGAAGGGCAACCCCCAAATTTCACCGACCCTCAGCTACACTGAAATCCCTCCAGGCAGATTGGGTTCTCAGGACCCGCACTGGAGACTTCATGAACGGAATGTGGAAAACCTCTGGCATGATTGACACTCGCTGGGCAGAGCATGGCACAAACAGCAACGCCTTTGAAACAGCAAAATCCTGCCCTGGCAGCTGGAGGGGGTAAAGGGGCACAGCCTCTAACCCAGACAAGGTGTGGGGAAGAGCTCCCACCTTTGAGCTCTGCCACATCCCCAGAGCAGAAGCAGGTTTGGAAACCACATCCCTGAACAGGAGAGCTCAGTGTGGGTCAGGCGGACGTGCCTGGATAAGCCCCTGTGATTTCCAGCAGCATCAGGTCCCCTCAGGCCACTCTGTTGGATTTAATTCCTGAATAATCTTCTGCCTCATCAGCTCCCAGCCCTTGGGCTGGAGACAGTGCTCTGCCTGCCTGCTCACTCGCCTCATCTCAGCTGAATTTGGAATAAAAAGTGTACTACCAGCCCTCTTTGGGAGGTGGAAATACCTCCAAGTGCCTCCTGAAAAATACTCCATTTACTGGGGGAGAAAAAAATTTTCCTGTTCTATTCAATAGACTTGTGGGCAGATCTTCCAGCACAGCCTGCAAGCTTATTGCTATTAAACTGAACAGGTGAGGCTCAGGATTTATTTTTCTTTTGTTGGGAGGGGGGGGAAAATCACTGATTTGGCAATCTTGTGGGAAAACATCCATTTGGACCGGGGTTTTCTGTGCAAGCAGTGAGGTCATCGATGGTGTGTCACAGGGACAGGAGGGCAGGAGGGAGAGGAAAAAAATTCAGCTCAGGCCACTTATTTGGCCTCTAACTCATTAAATTATTAACAATGATGTGCTACCAGGAGTCCAGCTAAATCAGAAAAGCAGGGAAAATGGCAAAGGGGAAGATGGGAAGGTGGAGAGGACACCAGCCCAGGAGAGCACACACCCTGTGGTGGGAGACCAGCAGGAGAGGGAAGTGGCTTCTCTTTTGGGCCTTTGCTGCCCCATGAAGAAGGACAAACCCTGTGCTCATCAGGCATGTCCATGGGGGAGAGAGGCAGGCTCTTGGCATTTCCCATGCGTTTAGGATTTGCTACGAACCAGCACGGGTTTGAGGTCCTGGATTCAACCTCAAGCTTTGGCTCCTGCCAGGAAAGCCCTTGGATGAAATCCAGGTGTGTCTGCCAGTCTGAAATGGTCCAATATCAGCATGTTTTGCCTTGGGAAAAGAGAGGGGGAAAAAAACCCCACCTTTAAAAAGAAGGTGTAGCTCAACCTGAGAATGTGGCTCTAGGGGAGGCTGAGGGAGGTCAGATCACAGGGGTGCAGCAGATTACAGCCCCAAAGGGATCAATATCGACCTGAGGAGAGCGAGAGCAGCACCTGTGGCACCGAGTGGCTCTGCTTTTATTTATTTGTGCTACGAAGGCAGAAGGCAAACAGGCTGTGAGAGACCACAGCCCGACCTGTGCCGAGCACTGCGCAGCCTTGGCACAAATCAGAGTGGGGACCACATCAGCTCGTGGTGAAAGACCACAGATCAGATAAAAAGTCAGCTTTTGGCAGCAATTGGAACAGAAAAACAGAAAAGCTGCAGCCCTGGTGAGCCCGTAAGGTGTCCAGAGACTGTAGCCTGTGCACACCCTGTTTGCAAGAGCCCTGGGCACCTCCAGGGACACAGAGAATAAAATCCTCTGGGGCTTGGCTTGACAGCTGAGAGCAGAGCACAGACCTGCTTTAACAAACATCTCCCCTGTTTGAGACACCCCTGCAGGGTGGGTAAAAACCCTTCCCCAGCCACCTGCACAGTGCTACAGCCAAACCTTGGTACTGAGCAAGGTGAAGGGAATAAAAGCCTGGCTCGCCTCGCAAATGCAGCAAAGAGGGAGAAAACAGGTGAGGACCGACTGCCACGTGAGGTAAAAAACCATAATGAGCCATGAGTGCGGCTAAAGCAGCTCATTAATTCAACCCGCTCATTCAAGAGCACCCGTCTCCCAATTAAACTGCTTAATGGGCTTCAAAAAAAGGAAACACGTGCTGGAGATGCTGGAGATAGAAAGTGCTGACTTGGATCTCGTGACTTTAAATTCAGCATGGAGAGCGGAGAGGAAAAGCGCCTCGGCAGCGAGTGTCAGGGGCACACAGCGTGTGGTGGTGACACAGGCACCTGTGGTCACGGCCCACCCAGGGTCTGTGCCACACGAAAACCCCTGGGAGAGCCATCCCCACCTGTGTCACCACCAAACCTCAAGTCACACGGGTGGTGACACTAAACTGAGCGGCCTCCTGGGGAATGCAAAGCACGCACGGGTCCAGCAGCCACAGCTGCGTCACCAGGGAGCAGGGGACAAACCACCCTCGCTCCCGAAGGCAGGATGCTGCTGTGGCAGAAAAGCTGGAGGTGTCTTCCCTCTGGAAGTATTGCATCCAGGCATGGAGACTTCACCCTGGAGGTGGCTTTGCCAGAGGTCTCCGAGAGGGTAAACGAGGAGGAGAGAGAGGAGGAGGAAGGATTGTCCTTCCACTGCCTCTTCCAGCACAAGGACTGGGAACAGCTGATGGAGTTCAGGAGATGTTCCCTCACTTCCCCCACAGCACCTGGGAACCCCCTTGTCCAAAGAAGCAGAGGATGCTGAGAGCTGATGTATCGGTTTGAGGGAAAACGGGAGCAGTGCCCTGAAGATGAATGTGTTGAGGGTTGCTGAATTCACAAACCACTCTGGGTTCAGGATGTCCCTGGCCACCAGCTGGTTCTGCTGAGGGGCTGGTCTCAGATAAGCATCCCCTGTTCTTACTCATCCCTGAACAGTCACCTCCAGCCACAGGGCAGGACAGCCATTTCGGTCAGCCAGAAGCCCAAACAGTTGTGCAGTTCCACAGCTCTATGTTCAAAACTGTTACTCTTACATTTTGAAGCTTTACAGCAAGACACTGAGCTAAATAAACCACAAAACCAACCACCCAAAGCAAGCAGTCAGCAGTGGGCCATTCAGTTCCTCTCTTTCGGGTTTTCCTTCAGATATTGTTACATGGACATTCAGCTCCTTTTACCTCCCACACACCTCCTTGCCCAGACTCCTCACCTCTCCTCTTGCCTTCCCTTCTCCCCTGCAGTTAAGCCAAGCTTTGTCTGGAGGGCTCTGACTCTTGGAGAAGTCAGAAGGCATTAATCAAACGCTCTATTGTGCAACTGTTTCCATCACTGAGCTGCATCTGGTCCCTGAGGTCTCTTAAGCCTTCATTAAGAAAGTGCTCCACGTGGAAGGAGGCGAGGGAGGGCTTGGACAGCACTTCACAGGCTCCGCTGCACATGGCTCTGCACAGCTGGGAATGCATCCCTGCAGCCCCACAAACAGAGCCCAGCACCCGGGGGATTGTCAAAAGGAAGGGACACAAGCAGGGCCACTTCTGGGTCATCTCATGGGCAGGGGGATGGAGAGGAGTCACCCCGAGCTGCAGGCACAGAGCACAGAGGGGTCAGAGCCCCGAGCTCTGCTCTGGGGCTGGAACCACGCAGGACCAACCCAGCTCCCAGGCAGCTGCTGTGGGATGTGGGGTGCTCTGTGAAAACTCAGCTACAGATGAACTGGACACAGAGTTCCATCCCAAAAAAAGGTCGTGAGCTTTGTCAGAAAAACGCACCTTTCAAAGGGAAGGCAAGTGCTGAAGAGAGGACGTCAGGTCACAGCCACTAATCTGTGTCAAAAGCATACCTTCAACACCCTGGCAGGAACTGGGAATGGGGGTTTGGGGCAGCACTTCTCAGCCAGCTCATCTGGATGAGGGTATAGGTACTGCCACAGGGTCTCCAGCTGCTTGTCTTGTACTTCACAGATCCCTCAAATGATTTCCTTTCCCAGCCATGCTGCTTAATTCAGCCCCTCTTTGGCCAGTGGAAGTGACCCCAGGGCACATCCACCCCCTCAATGCTGCATCTTCCCATCTCTCTGCCAAGAGCCATCTCAGGGTGTGCCCAAGACTGTGCTCACCCATCCACCTCCTGCTGTTGTGAACATGTTGTCAGATCCCTAAAAAACAAGCCCTACCTCTCCAGAGGGGCCTGGAATGCTGCCCTTGCACAGCTCTGCACCAAAGGGATCAAGGCATCCGAATCCCAAGGTTATTTATTGCTATGAGGACAGGGAAGAAGAGGAATGAGGATGGATGGAGAGGGAAAGCCTCTGCAAAGCACACAAACATGAGCAAACTCCTGATCACAGGCTGGGACCTTCACCAAGGACACAAAGGACACAACATGACCGATGGGCTGGCTTAGGGCAATTCATAGTTCCACCTCCAGCATCCAGCTGCCTTCCAGATACTGGCCAGGAGATGCTTTGCCAAAGCTCAGTTTCTTGTCCAACAGGTGTGAATTTTCGTCCTTTACTCTGTGGGAGTGTCAGAGTTTGGCAGATCTGATCATATTCCTCTACAATAAACTCTCCAGGTCTTACTCTCTCGGGAAATGGAGTTTTTCAGAGGGAGCTGACCAAGAAATGAAGGTGGCAAATTATGCTCCTTGCAGAATCTTCTATGCTTCAACCTTCAGGGGAAGACAGAGCATTCCCTGGAGTGCTGCAGCACAGACCCCACCCCCAGAAAAGGAAGGACACATTGGGTGCCATCCCTTCTCCTGCTTCAAGGCACAAACACGTGAGCTGGGAGTTCTTGTGCAGAGCTTTTCCTTCCTTTTGACTCAAAAGAGACAAATTAAAAGCCAAGAGGATGGACAGCCTGGGGTAAAAATATCGCCCACCTTCCTATTTGGCTTTTTATCATTGCTCTGTGCTCCTCAGCTCAGTGGTTCCCAGCTGCTTCCAGCCCTTTCCTGGGGGGGCTGCAGCTTCTCCAGGAAGCCTCCAAGCCCACAGGCCTCAGCTGCAGGTTGGTTTGAAGGGAGCCCCCCTGTGAGTGAGGGCTGACAGCCTCACTGAACCTTCAGACCCTCAAGAAACATGGACCAGAGCTGCTTTTCTGCACATCCAGGTTCCAGGGAAAAACCGTGTCCTTCCCAAGAGCTGATAACCACGGCAGGGGAATAACTCCTTTTTGTTCTGGTGAGTGGATGTTATCAGTCTCCTCTCACTGCTGCGTGATCTTTACCGTCCTCCAACGCAAATCCCAACATTTTCCTAAGCTGGTTGCAGTCCCAACTCCAGTCTGGAGCTGTCAGCCCTCCTGTTTCCATAGTTTCAACCACTTTTTTAAAGCAAAGGATCCCCAAGTCAACCTCTCAAACGCATCTCCAGCCCTCCAGATGCCTCTCAGACACCTCTCATCAGCTGTTTCAGCCCATCCTTGCAAAACCCCAGCAAAGCTCTATAAACATGTGCCATCACCCCTTTCCTCACAAGTTCCATGCCTCCACCCACGAGGTTTCACTCTCCCATTACCAAATCCTGCTTTACATTAAAGCCTTTGCCGCCTTCTCCTCCTCCAAACTCATTAATTTCCATTTAAAGGCTCGTTCCAGCAGATTTCCATGACAGAATCCTTCCCTTTTTCTCTTGCCATTTTCCTCCTGCCACAGGAGGATGGGGCAGCCCCGATCTCTCTGCCCAGGCTGCTGGAATTCCTCAGTCCAGCATTTCCCAGCTGCTTTCAGCCTCTTCCAGACCCCACATAACCTCGACACCGCAATTATTTCGTCAAAGGCCAAAAAAACACCAGTGAGGCCTGAAGCAGCCTGAATTATACAAAGGGTAATTTAAAGCATAAAGCTCAGCCTCTGAAATATCACCTTTTATCAGCTTAAAACTCCTCCGGGAACAGGAAATCATGAAGGCAAAGTGCCACCTACTCCAGGGCTCAGTGATGGGAGACAAAGTAAATTACCAAGCACAGGAGCCCTCAAAAAGTAAAAATAAACCTCACTCAGTCAATTTATTTTTTTAATGTTTCTGTAGCCAGTACAGCAACATTTTCAGCTGGCAAGTGTAGCCCGGCAGATCATTAGCAAGTTTTTTTTAATTCAGGTTGCTCATCACAAGTCCAGTCCGTGTGCTCATGGTTCCCATTAGGCCAGAGAAACTCATCCAGGTTTGTGCAGAGCACAGGAGCTCACCAAGGCAAACACATCTGCTGAACCTGCACAACCCTGACGTTTCTCAGAGCTGCTCTTTCTTTTCAAAAAAAAAAAAAAAAAAAAAAAAAACCCCAAAAAAACAAAAAAAAAACCCAAAACCAAAACCAAACCCAAACCAAACAAACAACAAAACAAACCAAAAAAACCCAAAAAACCCAAAAAACCAAAAAAACCCCACAACCTAAAAGCAATTCTCCTTCAAAATAAAGCTTGGTAGACAAAAAACCAAAAAAAACCAAAAAAAAACCCAAAACAAAAAAAAAACAACCCCAAACAAACAAAAAACCCCAAAACAGCAACAACAACAACAACAAAAACCACCCAAAAACCCCCAAAGAAAACAACAAACCCCACAACCAAACAAAACCAGCCAAACAAAGAAACAAACAAACAGAAACCACTTAAAAAACCCAGGCAGAAAATAATTACCTGTCCTATATCGCAACACAGAGCAGTGGCTGAAAAGTTTGAAAGCACAGAAGATTAGTGGAAAATGAGAAGAAACACGTGGAAAAAGAATGAAATGCCATAAAAAAAGCCCGACTAGGAAAAGTCTCAAAGGACAGGGAGCAAAATGCAAAGAAGTGATGGTTTTTAGTTTAGTGGGCCCATCAGTTCAAAATAAAGGGATTTTCTCATCTGCCTAGCACAGGATTGTATTTTAAAAAAATAAAATAAAATAAAATAAAAATTAAAAAAGGGGAACAGAATTACCAGGGACAGGTGTGAAAACATGGGGTTTGAGAAGATACCAAAAAATGAGGGTGACAAGAAGCCAAAGAAGCTATTCACATCCTGATTTTGAGAAGACACTGAGCTGACTCTTTATCTGGCCACCCTCCTCTTGCATCAATTGGAATTTTTTGATCTATAGGGAATGATTTGTTGGGCTTTGTTTTTTTTCAGTCCAGCTCTCACTGCACCCAGGTCACCTCAGGGAATATGATCAGACCGACAAACACCATCCCTCATCACTCATTTCAGAGCCAACCAACTGCAGAGAAAACATAGCTTCAAATTCTCCAACCTGCATCTTTCCTCTTTAAGGGTGCAATTTATAACTCTGCTGCAGCTTGGAAAGAAGACACAATTAATTATTAACCACCCCTCCGTGGCTGCCTGGAAAAGGACCTGAATGATCTAAGCTGCTGCTGCCTGCTGATGCCAGTGGTTGGGGAAGCTGGAGAGGACATGGTGTGGGGAGGGAGCACATGGATTATCCTCTGTGCTGGCGCCCAGCATCTCCTTGGGAAGCACCACATCGCTCACCAGAGTGGAAAAAAGGAGCATTTTTTCCCTAGGAACCATCTTTAGCTGCTGAGGGCTGGGCTGTGGGACTTTCAGTCAATGGGACAAGAGTGTAAAAGTCAAATAGAATCCTCTGTCCACAGTGCTTCTCACCTGTCTCCAGAGCAGAATCCCTTCACAGAGAGAGATCTCTGTATTTATAGTGATTTCTCATCATGCTGAACCCTGTTCACACTACTCTCCTTGGAGCTTCCCAGCCTTCCTCTGCATCTTCCCACCCTGCTCTCATCTTTTTTGGATGCAAGCCAAGCTCACCCCAGCAGAAGGAACAAGCATTACCAGCTTGGGTAGCTGTTACCTGTGCCCTTAGCTGTGGCACTCACCTGGCGGTGTCAGACACATCTGGCCAACACTGCACCCCACAGAGCACCAAACCCTTCCTTGTCCAAACAGAACTGGAGTTTTTTTGGAGACGCTCAGCCAAATGTGGGCCAGGGCTGGCCTCAGCAGCAGTGGGAAGGAGGGAGGAGTAACAGCCACCTGAAGTCACCCAAGAGCACCCTGGCTCCTTCCCATCCCTCTCACATTCCTGCAGGCCCAGGGGTAACCCTGGGAACAGGGAACTCTACCGAGGATTGAAGGGCCACTTCAAAATCTGTCTTGAAAACAACCAAGCAACCAGAACCCCAGAATGACCTGCTTGATCTGTCCTGACAGTGGACTTGATGATCTCAAAGGGTCTTTCCAACCTTAACAATCCGATCACTGGATAGGGGAAAATGAATCTCCTTGTCAATTTAAAGCTATTTTTAGGAAAAGAATTCTCAGGTGGGACTCGTGCCTCATCATGCACCAGATGCAACATTAACTTATTATAGGGTGCATTTTGAAATAAGTTCTGTTGGAGACTAAATAGAGAATCCCAGAATGGTTTGGGTGGGAAGGGACCTCAAAGCCCATCCAGTGCCATGGGCAGGGACACCTCCCACTATCCCAGGTTGCTCCAAGCCCTGTCCAGCCTGGCCTTTTAACACTTCCAGGGATCCAGTGGCAGCCACAGCTGCTCTGAGCACCCAGAGCCTCATCACTTTCCCAGGGAACAATTCCTGCCCAATATCCCATCCAGCCCTGCCCTCTGGCAGTGGGGAGCCATTCCCTGTGTCCTGTCACTCCAAGCCCTCATCATTAACCTGTCTCCATCTTTCTTCAGCTCCTCAGGCGCTGGGACAAGGCACCTGCCTGTGTAGTTTGATGTCCCTGCCCCCCAGCAGGACAACAAAGTGAGGGTTTGACATCCCTGCACACATCTGCACTTCCACTGCTGCACTGGTCAAACCTCCGGAACACACCAGGCTTCGGAGCTGCAGCTCCCTTCAAATCCCTGGATGCACAAGGAGCACCCTTGGCTCCAAGCACCACGCTCCAAATTCCACAGCTTCACAAGCACAACGTTCTCAGCTGTTTGCCAAGCTCAGAGCACTGCAATAAAACACCCACACAGTGACAAGAATGAGACTTTAATCAGTTTTAAGTGGAGTTTTAACACTAAGAGATAAAGGGTTGTTAAACACAATAACAAACGGACATCTGATTTGTATGAGGCATTATCCTGTACATGTCATACTTGGTTTTTGTGTATTCTCAGTTACACACAGAGCCACTGTTGCACAGCACAATAGTATTTGAAGAGGCTGAATCAGAGTAAGGCTGCTTAACAGACTGATTTTTTTTTTCTTTTAGTATCTATATATATATATGCTATATGAAAACAGACTGGAAATTTGAACTGGCAGAGAAAGGCAGTTCTGCCAAAACGCTGCAGTTGGAGCCCCTTTTAGTGCACAGTCCCACCCCATCCATCTGCATGCACGACACTTTCCAACAGTATTGAGAAGGTAAACGAGGCACTTCGTGGCAACCACAGGCATCGTTAACATATTGCACACATTTGCTAGGACTAAACATGGAACTTGCACACCAGCATCCTCTTTTTGGATTATTTGAAGGGGTTTGTTTTGTTTTGAATCTGGAAAGCTGATTTTGATGCTGCATGTAAACTCCAGTTTACAATGTGTGCCCCGGGGAGGAATCTGGAGGCTGATTTGCACAGCTGCCCTGGAAGGAGCTGTGGCAAAGATTTTTCACTGGGGCTGCCCAAGCCCAGGGGATGCTTCAGGGCCTTACAGTTAAGCTCTTACCAAAGTGATGCCTTCAAGTAGTTTCAGACATGTAAGCTCTTGCACATCCCAACAGGCTGAAGCGTACAGTCCAGAAACTCAAGGAAAGATTACCTACAGAATGCAGCTCAAGCTAATTATGAATACTGTCATAAATAAAGTTTTAATAAGGACTCAAAAACCTTTCAGTCATAGCAATTCTTGTCAACTTCTACGGGGGTGGTAACTGAAATAAAGTATAGGAGAGTATGTATAATATATATTTATATATATAATATATATATATAATGCCATTTTTCCATTTCCAATGACTACACCATAAAATGTAAGCAAGGCTTCTCAAAGATGTCGAAACGTTTAAAAAAGAAAGAAAGAAAAAAAAAAAAAAAAAGGAAAAAGAAAATTAAAAAAAAAAAAAATTTTGAAACCCTCATTCCAACCTTCACATTCCGAAGGAAAAATAACAGTGCAAAAGCCCATCCTTGTGTCCTGATTCCCGATCCGGCGTCACCGACTGGAACTGCACCATCCAATCCTCATCATCCAAAGTGGGACATGCAGCAGTGCCAAGATCCCAATACTATCCAAGCAGGAAGTTTGATTTATTAAGCCAACACAACTTTCAACTGTTATAAACCAGATAGGGTGAAACACGATTGGAAGGGTAAGAGTTAAAATTCCTGTTCCCAAGGGAAAAACCACCTCCTGCTCATCACAGTGAGCACTGAACCTTGATCCATTAAAGTCTAATTAAACCTGTAAGTCAGAAGGTATTTATTACCAGCTTTGTTAGAAGTTAGAATCATGAATCTGAGGAGCAGAATTGACCAATAGAAACCAGATAAGAAAAACTGTTTCAAAAGCCCTTTACACCCTGGTTTACCAATTGTAATTAGTGGAAGTCCTGCCTTGTGTGGTTCAAATTCCAACCATGGATGCTGCTGTACAGGGCTCTGACAGACCCCATTCATAATTCTGGCTGAGAAAACAGCTCATGAACTTCCATGTCAGCACCAAGAAGTTAATTACATGGGGGTGGGGGGAATGTGTGTACTACATCCTAAAAAAAGCATCGATTTGGGGTCAGCTTGTTCATGGCCACTTAGAGGGGCCTGTTTTGGCAGTGATTTCACATCTGGATGCATCAGCAGCTGGACTCCTGAGTCACCTCAGGCTGGGCATGACAACCGTCCACCAGAAAGCCAACTTTTGAGCCCCACCTTTGGCTGTGCCCCTAGGAACAAATAATCTAACGTTGCCACTTGGTTTAGAAAAACAATTTGTTGGGTGGTTTGAGGGGTTGTTCTTTACAGTAATAGATTTGGGACAAGTTCTGCTTTTTAATCTTCATTTACAGGGTTGAGAATTTACTGCAACACTGGTTTCCTGTCTCTGGTATGTAATGTCTGTTTTTTAAACATTGCAGGTAATGAGTATTCAAGTAAAATTCCCTAACAGTTAATGACATTTTTCTTTAAAAAAAAAAGTGTGCAAAACTGCAAAACTCATTGTAATAGAATGTGTAAGGTCAAAGGGGTGGAACGGCTTACAGAGGTTTGATTGAATAAATGCATCAGAAATCTTCCAAACAAACACTAACCTGGAGAATCTCCAATGATATTTCCTGTGCACCATCACAAAATCTTTTTATATTCATGAGAGGGGAAGAAAAAAAAAAAAAGCTTGCAAGGCAGCACATGAAGTATTCACAGCAGGAATATGATTGAAAAACTACTAATATAAATGTAAGATGTTGAAAGATGTTTTTGCACTAAGAGCATCTGACTTTTAGCACTGGCCTTGATTACACAGGAGATGGAGCAGCCATTACAATTCAGAAAAAAACCCAATAAATCATTGTCAAATTTTGTAACCATTTGTTTCAAGCTCTTACTTTAGTTGATAGCCTCCACATTTGTATGGTTAAGTCATTGTTGCTGTGTTTCCTTTTGGTTTCTTTTTACGTTTTGTTTCTCGTGACCCCAATTCCTTGTCTCCCTTCATTGCGTGGGTCTCGTGGGTGTCGTGAAGGTTCATTCCTGTACCCCTAGACAGAATCACTCCCTCTAGCTGCCTTTTCTAGCACCATTACACTTAAAAAAAATGAAAAATGCACAAACGACAAGCAGTGACAGCGGCGACTCCTCACCCATTGTCCCGGATGAATTAGGGCAGCATGCTGAGGAAAGGTGCATGGAACAGCCGGATATGGTACACAGGCCACGCTCCTTTCCGAGCATCACCTTCCAGCCCCCATCCAAAAAACATGCATTAGAATGTAGGAAAAAACCTTCTAGAAACATCTCTTAGCCAACTGCAGACTTTTCTGTTGCCACACAAGTGCAAAAAAAGGGGCAGGATGTGAACCTGTAGATTTTTTTTTTTTTTCGGTTTTTGAAACTTCGTTTGGTGACAGAACACAAAAGGAAAAATTCCTACGCATACACATTAGGTCTGTCTCCACTTTTATAAAACTGGAATAAAATGGGAAAGTGCCATGTTTATAGTTCCTAATTGAAGTTTTAATGTCCTTTGACACAAAAAGGTATATACATATAAGAGCTACGTAACCTTTCTTTTTCCCCCCCAACTGGACAAGTGTCAAACCCTGTAGATTTATAGGGCAAAACGAGATTGGTCAGGAAAGAATTGTTCCTATAATTGGTAATCTGACACTATGTCCTTTTGCCATTTGGAAAGGTCCTTTTTTTTTTTTTCAGTTTATTCAAGTTTGTCTTTCTTCATGGTTGGTTTTTTTGTATGCTTTTTTTTTATCTCTGATAAAAAAAATATTCAGACTTTTGTAATCTGCGTATGCTGATCTTCATCAAAAGGTTCATTCTCTGGATCAGAGTCAGTGGTGTCAGAGTATCTATAATGATCAGGTTCATTGTCACTAACATCTGGTGTTACAGAAGTTGAACTGCTAGCCTCTGGGTTTGATGGCTCTTCTACTGTTTTTGTGAAAAATAGCTTCACCTGGGGAAGGAAAAAAGAACATTTAAAAAAGGACCCCAGACTTCAGTTGAGCACAGGCAATAAAGCAAATTTTAACAGCACAGGTCCTTCACTACCCTGAGTCACACCCGTGGCTCCTCTCTCCCCAGAGAAAGGTTTGCCAGCCTCTCAGCACCCCCCCGGCTAAACAAAGACTTGCCAAAGCAGCAGGATCTTCCAGCCCAGCTGCAGGAATTGTGTCTGGCTGAGTGCTCAGGTGCTTCTGAGCGGCAGCAGCAGGACGTCCCAGCACACCAGACCATGCCATCACCCTACTGCCTTCCACAACTCCCAGAGCAGCAGGACATTAGAGCAAGAGTGCACAGAAATGAACAAAACACTCCCTAATGGGTGACTTGTGTGTGGCAAGTCTGATCCAAGCAATACTCCAAGCAGCTATGACCACTACCTTCAAATGAGCACTGGCTGATCTTTTATGAGGAAGTTAGAAAATGCTGGAATTCTTACAAATGCCTTTTGCATGTTTAAAACACTGCTGGCAATGGCTCATATTCCCCAAAGCTAAACTGCCTGAGTAAGGTATTCTCAGAATCACAGGACAGCTGGGGTTGAAGAGACCTCTGGAGATGATCCAGTCCAATCCCCTGTCCAGGCACAGGAGCACTTCCAGGTGGGCTTGTTATATCTCCAGGGGGGGAGACTCCACACCCTCCCCAGGGAGCTGTTCCAGGGCTCTGCCACCCCCATGGAAAGAAGTTCTTCCTCGTGTTGAGGGGGAACTTGTGTTTTAGTTTATGGCCTTGGCTTCTTATTGTGTCACTGGCAGCACTGAACAGCGCCTGGCACCCTTCTCTGTCACCCCCCGGAGATGTCTGTTGTGCATTGATGGGATCCCCCCTCAGCCTTCCCTTCTCCAGCCTGACCAGACGCAGCTCCCTCAGCCTCTCCTCATCAGGGACATGCTCCAGACCCCAAATCCTCCTTGTGGCCCCCTCTGCTTCCCAGGGAACAGGCACTGCTGCAAATCAGCTCAGGGGTTCAGTGTGCCCAGCCCCAATGCAGCTGGGGCAGGCAGGATGCCACCTGGTCACCAGCTCTCACACGCCTCTGATGGCTTCAATAAACACCTGGAATGACCTGGAGACTTCAACCTCAGCCTCAACATCCATCAGTTTCCCCAAAAGCAGGTAAAAGTACAATCATCAGCTCCCCAAAAGCAGGTAAAAGTACAAAGCTCAAAGCTTTGCTAAGCAATGGCGATACCAACACATGAACCCAGCAGGTTTCACATGGTCCCTCCAAAGGCAAGACAAACAAATCATGCAGATTTTCAGCTTTGTTCACACATAAAATATACTGACCTTGAAGTTTGGAGAGAAATATCTGTTGGCTTTGTCTTTATTTGCTTTGTCTAGATCGTTTTTTGTTAATGTAAGGATTAAATATTCCTTATCATTATCTGAGCGCTCTGTACTGAAAATACCATCAAGTTCCTGATCTGCAACTAAACTTCCATTTTCTACTTTGTCTGAATTTTCATCCAGTCCTATGAAGAATGTATTTACCCAAAAGTGAAACATTTTGTCCTGGGGGAGGAAGAACACAGAAAACAAGCTTGCTTTAGTATTCACTAATGGCACAGTTAATTAGACTGCTATCAACATCTGGTCAAAACCAGATCTGTAATATCAGGCAAAACTTGCCTGGACAACAGTATGTCATTTGTTACATTGCATGCAAAGACATTTTCACCACATCTCCTGGACAACACACAAAAATCTGCATCCATCAAGCTCAAGTTTAACCAATTAAGCCTTTAGAAGTCACTCATGGAGACCTGGGCTTAAAACTATTATACCTGTAATAAAAGTAGATGATAATAAATTCAATTAACTAAAACTTACAATCACAAGGCATAAACAGATTTTTTTTTTTCTGCTCATACCTTGCCAGGCAATCCCTAAACCCAACAGACAACCTGCATGAACCAGCTGAGGTGATGCTGAATCTCCCCTAACAGAAAGCTTTTCTTATTTTTATACAGAAACAGCTACAACTGAGCAAAACCACAAGCCCACTACCACAGGGAAGGATTCATGGGTGCTTTGCTGAGATGCTTTCACCCACCCAGACCTTTGCTGAGCAGCACTAAGGAAGGCAGAGGCAGTGCCTGCTGTCCTGCCACTCAGCAGAAGTTTTTAGGGAAAAGCCGAGGCGGGGACAGCTGAAGGATGTTCAGCTTAAGCAGAATGAGACAGATGACCTTGAGCAGCATGATTCTCCACTCTGCCACAGCTCCAGCGGTACCAGAGGCAGGACACCCCTGTATCAGAGATCCTGAAGGCTCTGGAGAAGCAGCTTTCTGCCAGCCCAGAGCTGATGCTGCCAAGGTCAGCTCTCCTGGGCAGCTTGGCCCTGACCACACACCAAACCCCTCTCCTCACACTGAGCTACATCCACTTGTTCTATACACATGATATCTTCTGCTTGACTCTTATGTAGCTTTTCAGGCCCAAGATCCAAGATACAAATGGTCAGTAGTCCTACACTGCTGCTAAAGCTGCATAGAAACTCATTCCAGAATTTAACATTCCTTGGTATTACACAGAACCAGAACATAAACTAACTCTTTGGAGCTAACTTATATATTTTGGGTTACCAAGGAGATTTAATTCGAATTTCTTACTGGGAAATCCATGTCCTGCCCTATCTTCCTATTCATCTCTGCTGATAAGAGAGCTGGGGGGAGATCAGAGGTGGACCAGAAGTGGTTCCAGGGTGTGTGACACGAGCACATCTCCCGCTGAAGGCAGTTTGGCACCAGCAAAATACCACAGCATTTTCCTGAGTCAATGAAAGATGGCAGGGAAGAGCTGGACTGCTTCTCAACTCACACTCATTCTCTTCACAAATTTATTCAAACATGATACTGGGAATTCACAAGTGTCTCTGCCTCTCTGCCAAAGGTCAGCAGACTGATTTTCAGTATTTTAGGTACAGCCTATACAAAACCACTTGGAGCTTGTCTGCATTTTTGTAAGCACCTGAGAGACCCCCAAGACAGAAGTTAAAAATCCAGCCAGGAACACTTCTGGCAGTTGAGTTCCCCACTTCACCACGTGCCTCTCTCCAGCACTTTGGGAATCAGTGAGTTGTTTGGGGAGGCTAACAGATACTTGCCACTGAGTCCCTTCAAGCCATCCCATCTCTGAAGAACCTTGTTGGAGCCCACCCACATGAGGCAGCAGGTTCTTGCCAGGCCCTGTTTATACATTTCACACCCTCATCTTTTCCCAATAACAGCCTTAGAAATGCCCTGCCTGGGCCTGGAAGTTGAGGATGAGTACCCTGGGTTCACTCTGCTGATGTCTCTCTCCCAGAAGAAGAGGCAGCAGACAAAATCCCTGTGAAAACAACCCCATGGAACCCCCCAGGCTGCTCCTCAGCCACACAGTGAGTCCCCTCAGAAGGGAGGGTGAGATGTTCATTCCTGCTCAAACTAAAGGACCTGCTCAGGTCAAAACAGAGACAAGCAGCAGCTTTCCTCCTGAGAAGCCCTCTGGTGCGGGTCCCCAGGGCCACCAGTGTCACCTCCAGAAAGGGACGGACACGCTGCAGGGGATGGATGGTTGGAGAATGGCTCCTGTCACCAGCAGGAAAGCAGTGCCAGAGGAAAAGAGGCCACTGCATGGGAATCAATGCCAGCAGAAGCAGAAGGCACAGTTTTGTCGTGCCTCGCCTTCAGCTCCATGAGTGGAGAACCAGGAGGGATTCAGTTGGCACTTCAGGGGCTGGGGGGACTGAGCTTCACTCACAGGGACTGACAGACAACAAGCCTCTCACTGGACAGCTTTAAATCTGTGTTCCTTGGGATAAATTTGCAGAGGTCTTCAGGGACTCAAACTAAACAATGCAACTCAGCTGAGCTGGTCATTTCTCCTTTTATCTCCCTCCAGCTTTTCAAAGCATCAAGTTATTTTCCTTTCCTTCCCACTACACAACTTCATTAGCCTAATAAAATGAGTTCATGGGTCTTGGAACATGGCATGGCCACTCAAATTGAGGGAAGACTTGGTCATGTTTTTTTGCAATTAGCTCTTAAGGCTGATAACTGCGTCACTGTTTTCACTGAAGAGCACATTCATTACTCAAAGTGAGGATTCAGCTAAAGCATCAGGACCCAAGATATTTCATGGGAGACAAGGAAGAAAGATGATGTAATATGGGCCAAAGATAGGAATTTTAAAAATCAAGGCATGAACTGAACTCAGGCTTTATATAGCAAATCAAAATACCAGACCAAGTGCTCACGTAACACAAGTTAATGAATAGACTTCTGAAAAAAAAGAAAAAAAAGTATTGGAGACTGTTTTTCAATGTGTTTTGCTTCACTTCCAGTTACATCACAGACATCTGTCTTAAAAAAAAAAATAAACCACAGATGTACTTCTTCCCATAACCAAATCTGTGCCATAAATCTCCGGTGCAGTATCAGATGAGACAGAGGCTGATTTAATCCCACAATTCTGACAAACACTGCTTGTCCCTACCTCGTGCAGCTTCTCAGAGTGACAGAAAAACATTCTCCACTCTAGAGCTGGTCTCTAGCTGCAGACTGAGATCCAGATCCAAGTTTTAAGCCATCAATCAGGAGTTCCCACGTCCTCCTGAGAGTTTAACTTTTGCAGAGGGATCTACAGGCACTCAGAGTTGCTCTGCAGCACCCGCTGAGGGTTTGGAGATGCTCTCCAAGACTGGAGATCATGGTTCAGCCTGTTCCTGCCTGATGGAACTTCCTGTACCATTTTCAGATCAACACTGAGTCTT
Organism: Sylvia atricapilla; assembly: GCF_009819655.1. Taxonomy (NCBI): domain Eukaryota; kingdom Metazoa; phylum Chordata; class Aves; order Passeriformes; family Sylviidae; genus Sylvia; species Sylvia atricapilla. The sequence continues at coordinate 31,447,308 of NC_089147.1, forward strand.
CTGACATTTTCAGAGTTCATTCCTCAGCGTTTGCTTAACAGCAACTGCCCAAAGTCTTGTTGAACTCTGCAGCAGAACTTATCTCTAGACTTGAGAGATGAAATGCAACTGCTCAAACAATGCTGTCAGCCCTCCTACGCTGGAGTCTGGGGACAAAACACCACTGACTCTCACAAATTAAACCCACATCAACATTTCCCTCTCATCTGTACTGGGAGAACTCCCAAAAAAAGGTCTCCTTCACCCCCAGGCTCTGGAGGCAGGAAGATGAGGAGATTTCAGTATTATTTTTAAATACAATCCCATTGAACCGAGTGATCTAAGGGATACTCTGAAATACTTTCAGATTATCATGTCAACATCAATAACTGGAAGAAAAAGGCTTTGCAGAGATCCATGGAAGCAAAACTAGAGTGACTACAGCAGCAGTCTGAGATGGAACAACAGTCAAGCTACAACAAAAAGCCATGCTCAAAAAAAAAATCCCTCAAATTGCTAACTTCCACCCATCAGAAATTCATACACAGTCACGGCACTCGAGCCTCGAGCCATTTTCATCTCATGTGGGCATGCATTTCATTCTTGAAAGGAAGTAGCTACAGCTCACTGAAGAAACAGTCTGAGAATAAAGTAAACAACTTCATTAGACAAGAAAAGACCAAGAGCTGGGGACTTCCTAACTGATGTATGCCAGGTGGCAGAAACTATGGAAGGAATGGAACTTCTCCAAGGCTGTCAGCCCTGTAGCAACACCCCAGTGGCACCAATGGTCCTGTGGCTGAGGTCAGCTCCAAAAGCCACTGAATTTGCTTAAATTAACTTTTGCCATTAAAAGAAAGGACATGCGGCTGCTTTAAATCTTACACTGACTCTGCAATGTTGGGTGTTAGAAGTCATTTGGTCACTCAGGTTTGATCTGGTTTATGGATTATGATTTTATCCAAAAAAAGCTTGAGCAAAAAGAGAGCTCTGCAGATGATGCTGTTCTTAAAATGACTGGGAAATTTGCAAGCAAGGACAGGTGAGGGAATCTGGGGCATTTCAGCTGAGATCAGTGTTATCAAACACCAACCCAGAGCCAGGGCAAAGAAGTTTTCTTCATTTCCAGAGATGAGACACAGCCATTCTCCAGCCTGAGGCTCAGAATGCATCAAGAATTGCAGTTTTAATTGATCCTATTAGGTTTTTTATTACGCTGAAGTTAAAATGCAGACTGGTCAATATGTGATGCCTTTAAGCCTTGTTTAGCTACCTATAATCTGCTAACAGAAAACCTGGGAAGAACAAGAACCAGTGACAGGCAACAGACTTGTAATTCCACTTTTCATAAATCTGGTTAATAAACCAGAATCTCTGAAAGAGAAGATGCTGCTACTCCTAATTATGCTGTTCCTCATGAATTAGGTGATCATTGCACAAAGGGATTTTTAAAACACAAGTCTCCCCCGTGGAGGGCCCTCACTTTTGGGTAAAGGCTGTGGAGACAGTTAATGCAGAAAAGCAACAGGCACAGATGTGAAACACCTGGATAAAGAAATGTGCTCAGTTTGAGCCAAGGCAGGTTCTTCTGGCACCAATATTCCCCTTTGCCCTGTTCTCACCTTATTCACTTTATGCAACAACCTGTCCAAAGACCATGTGGAAGGATCAGCTCCTGCATTTGCAGCAGAGCTAAGAGAGGTGATCTTACCAGAACTGTGGAACATCTCACACCTATCTGCCTTTGTTCTCCATTCATACTGAAAGCTGAGGCAGTAAGACACTTGATTCAACAGATATTTCAGAGAGATTATCAAGGTGTTTTTTTACTGGGTAGTGAAGGGACAGTTTCCATCTCAATAAAGTTTGCAGATGTGAAAAGCACCAACTTCACCATTTCTTTGGCTCTGCCAGGCCAAAAACACTGAGAAACTGAGCACCTCTGCACTATCTGTAATCCACAGAACCCAAATAGTTCAGGTGTTTGATAAGAATAGACAAAAAGGCCAAAAAAAAAAAAAATCAACCAGCTACTCAGAAACGACAAAGATTGTGGTTTCATTTCTTCAGAATCTGACACTGAAATGAAAGCCCAGCACAGCAATCCTCCTGCTGTGGTTCTGCACTTCTACACCCTCCTGAAGACCCAATTCATGCTACAGAAACTGGGTGTGCTCATGAGGGGCTGTCACGATGCTGTCTCTGGATCTCAGTGCTCTCTCCAGGGGTGAAACAAACACAGGAGTTTGTTCCTGGGGCTACAGAGCCAAGATCCAGCAGGTGACCTGTCCACTGGTATTGCAGGGGTAGGCAGGGCAGCACAGCACTTCCCATCAGGTCTGTCTGCAACCCATGTGTCACTGGAGATGGCAAAGAAACAACAAACTCACAGTCCAGAAAGGAGAGTAGATAAAGCAGGGCTTTGTCTCAGATGTTGGGGTTTTGCATCCCTCACGTTTAGCCCTCAATGCTTATCTGGGTGCTCCTTTAAAAGACTCTTCTCAAAACTGGCTGCTGCATGTCAATCATCTCAGCTTTGAAGCAGAATTTCTACTTTTCAAATGCCTTTATAGTCTCTGTACTGCACGTAACTCCACTGACTAACTAAAACATCTCATCCAACAGGCAGAGAAGGAAAACAGGGCCACTAAGGAACTGTCCAGAAACTTCTGTGGACACCAGCACATGAATTAAACTTTTTCCCACAAGCAAGCCCACACAACAGTGTGCCTGTGTGTTCACACACAGCTGGCAGGCACAACCTGCGTGCACGGCTGTAAGTGATGTTACCTCATCACTTCTTTGTCTACTGAGCCACTTTAGCATTTCTTACTTGTATGAATTCACTCACTGAATGCTCATAAGTTTTCTAACCTCCATTCAACACGGAGAATCTGCTGATGAGTTTTAAGTAGCAAATACCAAGGCAGCCTTTAATCAGCAGTCTCACTCTCACCTTTCACTCTGGTAGATCTGAAGTGGCTCCACAAACACCAGAACTAAAGAAACTCAGGGTTTCAGCTTTAGGAACTGGCTGATTTTGGTTTCAAAGTAAGTCCTAGATTAATTTTTTCCCCCCACAACTGAGACCCTTATTAAAACCCTCAGCTCTGAGGGAATTCTCTAAAGCTCTCATGTCAAGGCACTGCAGCTGGGAACAGAGAGGTGGTGATTGCAGAGATACTTTTACAAAGTGCGTGGGAACTCAATTATCTCAGAAATTCAGCTAAATTTGACAGATGGGTACAAATCAGCCAACGGCACAGACAGGATCCTCTGTGCTTGCTCAAACCTCAGGAAAATTTAGTGGAGAAAACAGCTGGAGTTAACTTGCTCAGTATGCAAGTCTATTTTTAGAAGGTGAATGTTTCTTCCTCAATTAGATTATTCACTACTACCCAAACGACTGCAATACAGACCCAGGATCATTTTTATCCAACCTTTGTATTTAATCTCACCAACTCCCCAAACATCCAGCTTTCATTTTGTGGTCGATTGGCGGCTTGGGAAAACCAGACATCAAAGAATTAAATGCCGTGATTACACATCCCTGAAAAATAACCAACATCCCAACCCCCAGCATCAGGGGCTGTCTCAACAATGTTTTCCAGAAAAAGCAAAAAGGAAACCAACCTTTTTCAACATCTTGTTCTGTTTGTGGAAAAATTCCACTTTGATATCACCGCATACCGGCAAAGGTTGAGGGAATTCAAAGTACATGTACTTGTCTTCACGTCGTGAGGGTCCTGAAGGGGAGGTGAATATCTTTACCTTTAGCTGGTACACCACAAACTGAGGATCTGTGTGACAAAACAAGAGTGTCACTTGGTGAGAAAAGCCTCAAAAGTGTCAAAAAGCACAACATTGGCAGCAGAAACAAAATCGTGAACTGTGATATTTTCAAAGTTAACTTAATTTCTGTCAAGGGTTTAACACCACAGGGGATCAAACTTTGCCAGATGCTACTGGAAACAGCCTTAGAGATTTCTGTCCTTCATGGCAATACTTTCAGGACACCAGGGAGTTCCTAAAACATTATTTCTTTTTAATATAGACTGTAAAATGTGACAACTACTTGACTATTCCTTGCATTTTCCCTCTCCTCTCTATTACACAGACCAAAGTGAGAGGTTTTATTCTCTCTCATCTCTTCTTCCACTTGTAGAGTGGCTGGTCATGTCAGAACAAACTGACTATACTCTTCCACAAACAAGCAAAAACTAGAACAAAACTGAACATTAATACTGAAAACCAACCAGCACCAGCAGAGACTAAGCTGGCCCTGTAAATCACCAGCCATGGCATAACTTCCACAGTTAAATCTGCAGGGGTAGCACTGAAATTAAAAGGGGTTTTTGGTCCAGTTTAGGAAGAGCTGCTTTGGAAATGGTCAGGTCAGACACCCTTGTGTGACCTGTGGAAGTGCCTACTGAACACACCCACACCATCCTGCTGAAGGGCCCAGAGATGAAACTATTACTGGCAGGCTCAGAGAATCTCCAGGATGGTTTGGGTGGAAGGGAACCTAAAGCCCATTCATTCCCACCCCTGCCATGAGCAGGGACACCTCCCACTGTCCCAGGCTGCTCCAAGCCCCGAAGTCCAGCCTGGCCTTGGGCACTGCCAGGGATCCAGGGGCAGCCACAGCTGCTCTGGGCACCCTGTGCCAGGGCCTGCCCACCCTGCCAGGGAACAATTCCTGCCCAATATCCCACCTAAATTTCCCCTCTGGCAGCATCAAGCCATTCTCCCCGTCCTACCACCACCGCTCCTGTTGCAGGGTCCCTCTGCAGCTTCCCTGCAGCCCCTTCAGACCCTGGAAGATGCTGTGAGGTCTCCACACAAATTTCTCTTCATGCCCTTATCTCCCTGGAATCCTGAGAGCTGTGAAACTCTGTCATCCCCTCACTGTGCCCTAGAGGCTGGACTCTGCTCTGTCTAAAGCAGCAGAATGGTAACAAGGAAGGCAGGTTGAAAGTTAACATGTTGGTTAAATTACTGCCATCACAGCTGACAACACGACTAAAGACACAACACAGACCATCGACCTCACATCCTGAAAAATCACTGAGAACTCCACAGAAACTTCAAATATTGCAGCATGTAACTGCTGAGCTTGATAGATAATTCATCTTTTCAGGTGCCTGGCCAATCTGTTTTCTATTCCAACATCCTCCTGCGTAAACACCACCCCAGCAGCCTCCCGTGGACACGCAAGTCAGCGCTCACTGGAGCAGTTCAGACTCACAAGTACAGCACAGTTCATCCCAAACATGAAATAAGTGGTAATTGCAGAAATCTGTAACCTCCACATCTCTTCCCTAAGGCAGGGGGGTTTTGGCAGAGGCTCCCCCTTCCCTACTCCTGTACACCCTGACAAGCTGCTCCATTGTTTCTTGCGTGTGTTACTTGTTCAGGTACTGTCTCACAACAATATTTAACAGGGCAATTTTAATCAAAGCCACGGGAGGCACTGGAATTAATTACACATTGCTGTAATCCCCATAGCAAAACCATTAGATTTTTTCCACCAACAAAAATGAGCACGCAACACAAGGCAGTCACTGCCCTCTAACACAGCCCACAGGACAGAGCAGAATTTGTTTTTGTATTTCAAAGCTTCACAAAATCTGCTGTTCCTCACTAACACAGTGTATCAGCAGATGAGATTAATCATTTACAGGTGTATTAATGCTTTAGAAACCTCCACATAAAGAAAAGTTTATTCCAGAGTTAATTAGATATTTACCCAGTTGAACTGATTTGTTTATTTTTTTTTTTTGAACATCATGGGAAGAATGATGTTGCTGCACTGGAAGCCAACATGCCATTAGGCAAATGTTTTTCAGCAATTCATGTTTCCCAAGAATTGCTGTGTTAAAAAAAAAAAAAGGGAGCGGCATTTCATAAAAGTAAGGAGCAAATGCTAAAGTGTATATAGCATGGTGGAGTCCCCATCCCTGGAGGAGTCCAAGGAAGGAGGGGATGTGGCACTCAGTGCTCTGGGGTAGGTGACAAGGTGGGGACTGGTCACAGGCTGGGCTCAATCCTGGAGGTCTTTTCCAGCCTCAGTGATTCTACATACGGAATCACTTATCTTCAAACCACTAAATCACCTGCCAATTTAAAACTGGAGTAAACCAATCCTGAGTCCTTCAGAGACTACACCTGGGAGGATCCCAGTGGACAGCGCCCACTAAGGCAGCAGATTTTGGCCTGTGAGGTTGCTTACACGTGACTTTCTCCAAGATGTGCAGCTCTTGGTGCCATCACCCCATCCAAAACACCAACAGGCTCCCCAGCAGAGGTGAAGGGGGGCTGGTACTTACTGCAAGTTCCGCTGCTGAACATGGGAATTGTTTCAAACATCATCTTGTGGAACAGCAGTGCCACTGGTCTGTAATCCAGGTGATTCTTTAACAGGTAGCTATAGTAGTACACGTAGCGTCTCTGACTGGGAATCGTCACTCCCTAAACAGAGGGAAAACAAGTGTCAGAAACCTTTGATCAGCATCACTGCCAGGGCTGCTGCCCATCACCACCTCCAGCTGAGGCACACCAGGCCCAAAGGAACAGGACAGGTCATTCACTGCTGACCAGCCCCCAGCACACAGACCAGCACTGGTTTGCCAAGGTGCTTCAGCACAGCCCAGGGGATGGAGCCCCTCTCCCACCAGGAAAGGCTTAGGGAATTGGGACCCTTCAGCCTGGAGAAGGTGAAGCTTTGGGGTGACCTCATTGTGGACTTCCAGTGCCTGAAGGGGCTGACAAGAAATAGGGAGAAGGAACATGGAGTGACAAGGACAAGGGGGAATGGCTTCCCAGTGCCAGAGGGCAGGGCTGGATGGGATATTGGGCAGGAATTGTTCCCTGGCAGGGTGGGCAGGCCCTGGCACAGGGTGCCCAGAGCAGCTGTGGCTGCCCCTGGATCCCTGGCAGTGCCCAAGGCCAGGCTGGACTTTGGGGCTTGGAGCAGCCTGGGACAGTGGGAAGTGTCCCTGCACATGGCAGGAGGGCTGGAAATACCCTCTAAGGTCCCTTCCAACCCAAACCCTTCTGTGATCCTGTACTCTCCAAACATCCGTCTCCAGCAATGAAGCAAAGAACGCAGATTTTTCCCATTTCTTGAAAACAAACACCACAGACAACCTGAGGATCATGTCAAAAATAGTCTCATGCTGCTGCTGCTTTTTTGGGGATGGAAAGCATCAAATGTTTGACAAGAGGTGCCTTGAATGTACTCTAAAGCATCACTACATTTAGGAAGCCTAAAATCTACCACTAGAGGAATTACACTGTCAGCATTTTAAGTAAAAAGACTAAGGTTTGCTAAAATTACTGTACACAAGACTGATGCTACCTTCCCCTTACAAAACTTCCTGGAATATTTTTCCCAAAAATGTGGAAAGTTTCATTAAAACAGGCCCAATAGCCCAAAGTGTTCAAACTCTGTGGTAAACACTTGCTTTGAGAGCATAAAACCTAAGAATGTTTTTATTACTGATTTTAAATCAGTTCCAAGCTTCGAATAAGGGAACAGTTTTAAAGCACTTTCAGCCAATACTTTCCTGTAAAATTGATAACGATGAAAATTGTTTCGTCCCCAGAAAATGCATTACATGGTCTAGAACAACCTGTTATTGCAGACTTGCAACAGCATCAGTAAGGAATCTTTCTGATTCAAACTCAATGTGGAATTGGAATAAACTGGAGATAAAAAAAAAAATTCATATACAAGTCCATGAGCATTTGGTGACAAAACCCAGACTTCATATTTCTGTACTTTTAGTTTCACCTCACAGCAGCCAGGAGCTACGAGTAGCCAGAGCGCTTTTAATTTAGTAAATCTCAATTCTGCACACATGAAAATAGTCACTTCCTGCCATTTAAAAAAAAAAAAAAAAAGTTGATCATTATGTCTCCTTATCACTTCAGCTGCTTCTAAATTACACAAAAGCCCTTTCCCTGCAGCACTTGCACAATGACCTTCCCAAGCAGCCTTGTACACTGGCCTGGCTTTGGCTCAGATGTCCCCAGTGCTTATCACACCCACCCCTTAAGGGAGCTCTAAAGTTCTCTTTGCTGGGATCTGAGTGTCAGGACTGAGCAAATCCCAGCCTCAGAGCAGGCCAGCAGTGTTTGGCAGGGCTGCCAGGCAGGAGGGAAGCACAGAGCTGAGGAGAACACAGCCCTCCCTGCCCAGAGCTTCCTTGTGCCATAATGGATGTGTCCTATGGAAAAACCCCGGGACACCTGGCCAGGACAAGCAAGGCTGGGACCAGAACCAAGGGAGCACTTTAACGCTGATAGTCCCATAGCAAAGCAAGTTCTTGTCCAACAGGGCAGTTTTAGCCCTCCAGCCACAGTCTGACTCCCTGGATACACAGCCCTTAGATCCTGAGACCCTAAAACCAGTCCCACTGAAGCAGAACTCAAGTTGCCCATTTTTAAAGCTCTGGATTCCAAGCAGAACGCTTTCATAACAAACTAACAATATTCCAAGGGGTGCAATCAACCACCACTCACTTTCACTCCAAAAGAATAAGGACAGGGCAGTAGTTCAAGCTATCATCATGACCATTTTTAAATGGATGTGAGATAAGCTCCTCTGGTCCCTATGCCAGAGCTTCCCAGAGCATCCCAAACATTGTCAAATGCTGCTCCTGCTTCTCCTCTCAACGCAGCACAGGCAGGACTATGAAGAAAAATTATTTTGGAAACAATCTTCCCACATTCCCTTTAGGAACACACCCTACTGTGAGTGTGAAGCTGCAGCCTCAGAGCAGGCCTAGGGTATCAGGTTTAGCACCTGAGCACGTCCAGCAAACAGGCACAACTGACCAGCTCTGACACCAGACATGGGATCTCTGCCCTGCTCAGAGATCATTCTGAGGCTTCCTCACACAAAGTAATTGGTTTTCACTTCCTGTTCAGTTATAGCAACACCACAAGCATGGTCTGGGCTGGAAGGGACTTAAAGCTCATTCAGTGCCACACCTTCCACTATTCCAGGTGGCTCCAAGCCCTGCCCAACCTGGCAGCCACAGCTTCTCTGGGCACTCCCAACCCTCACAGGGAAGAGCTCCTTCCCAATATCCCATCTAACCCTACTCTGTCAGTATGAAGCCAGTCCCCTTGTCCTGTCCCCCCAGGCATTTGTAAAGAGTCTCTCTCCATCTTTCTTCTCAGCTCCTTCAGGCACTGGAAAGCCACAGTGAGATCACCCCAAGGCCTCTCTTCTCCAGGCTCAACAACTCGAATTCTCTCAGTCTTTTCCCCATGTGAGAACTCTTAGGAGCCATCTTTGACAATAAAATAGTGCTCAAAGGATGTTCCTGAGGGGATCATCTCCAGCACTTGAACAGCTGATCCCTATCCACTGAGCTTCCTTCCAAGCTTAAACCTCAGCACAAAACCCTCCAAGCAGAAGCAGGAATAAATAAATAAAGGCCTTCTCCAGCTATAGGAAGGTAAGCTGCCAGTCTTTGTCACCACAGTAGTGCGTGGGATAAACTATTCACTTCTAACAGTGGAAGCAGCAGCTTCTTTAGAGGACTTCTTGGGGAGTTACTTCTTCCCCAGCTCTGACAACAGACAAGTACAATTCTTTATCCCATTTGAGAAAGCAGTTTGTCTCCTTTAGTTCACAAGGAAAACAAAAATCACTCCTGTTCTTCAGTGGTGGAGACAGACAGACACAACCATGCAGCCCACACTTCCTAATCTTCACCACTCCCTTCTTCTGACTAAGTTCCCCCCACTACAGTGGGTTTCAGAAGCCAAAAGAGGCAGCTTGCAGAGGAAATAAAACACCCCACGAGAAGGTCTGGTCAGAGACAGCCTGGGCTCTGCCATGTCTTGTTGCCCAGCACAAGAAGAGCCTGTGCAGCAACTCTGAGCCTCACCTCCAACAACTCTCACTTGCTGCTGCAAAGGCCTCCCTGGAGCTGCTTCTCCCGGCAGGCACTTGGGAAAAACTGGCTCCAGAAGTACTCAGGGCTGTGCTCTTGAGCAATTAGTCATACTTCCTCTTGCAATTAGACTCACACTTCCTGCCAGCACAGCCAGAGCCCTCACAGCAGCTCTCTGCCCTGAGCATTAATGGCAGCAGTGATTGTAGCTGGGCTGTCCTCAGCAGCTACAGCTGCAAAGTGGGCACCTTGTCCTTGCTTTAAACCAAGAAAATCTCGTCCCTGCTAAAGCCAGTTTTCCTATATCATATTTTGTGTTGCCCAAAAAGAAAGAAAAAAGGCATTTGCTTGTCCCTTTGTGCAAACAGCTCTTTTGATGCCTCATTGACTTTGAATTGAGGAAGTCAGTTATACAAAGGTGTGGTGAAATATCAAATCAGAGAGCAGCACTTGACATATAACACTGAAATACGGGCCACAAGGGAAGGAAAGGCTCCAGAAACCTGCACTGGAATACCTGTTTATAAACACTGCTGAAGGATTATGTGAATCACATGCTGCCCACTGGCCACATCAAGATAACCATGCTCAAGTGGAGCTGGGAAGGGAAAAAAGTCAACTCTTGCAGTAGAGACAGTGAAACCAAAACAAGTTGCTGGTTACAGACAGTATTTACAGTCAAGTAAACAAGGCTCTCACTACTCCTGTTTACTGAGCTCTCCCTCCCCTCCAAAGTGCCCAAGGTACCCCTGGGGTACTGATAAACACCCAGCTTGCAGAAATACAACCTTCTTTTCACAAAAGGGAAACTGAGGCATAGCATTTCACTGTATTTGTTCAGTTCTGTCGTTTTCATGCTGTTTTATCCAGCTCTGGGGATAACCCTTATCAGCAGGAGTAATCTACTCTTTTGTTCAGCACACTGCTCAGTCCTAGTCTCTTTCATACACTTTTACCAAAAGCCACAAAGTTTGGATGGGAAACCTTGACCTTGTCTCCACTCTAGCATGACACCACAACCAACTCAGCAGCACATGGAATAACAGCTCCACCTCACCAGCAGAGTGAGCTGAGGGGTTACCTGCTCCTTCCAACGAATTAACAGCCAAAATTCTAAAATTCCTTATGTGACACTTCTCCCAAGAGCCCTCAGACATGAAGCTCTTCTTATTAGAGACCAACACACTGAAATCAATTCCTTGTGTAAATATTCCAGGAACAGGGAAAGCTCTGTGCTTGGAGAGGTTGAACCTGGCTTGCAGGGATGATTCTCTTGAGATGCTCAACCAACCAACACACTCAGGGAAATAATGGAAGACGAGGAGGGAAACTTGCTGAAATGACCTTAAAGTCACATCATCTTCGGAGAAGATTTCAAATAAGGAGGTTAAATTCTCAGAAATGAGGCCTAACCCTGCGACAAAGGTTGTTAACTACCCTTTTACTGACAAAGGGCATCCAACAATAATGACCTTCCAGTTGGGATATTCCCCATAGCATCTCCAAACCCCAACACAGCAGTTGAGGGGACCTGAGGAGATGAACAACTCATCCATTCAGGCAAAATCAGCTGGAACAATCCTCTTATTTGGGCTGAAAATGCTGAACGAGAAAGTTCACTGCCCCTCTGATGCACCACACAGCAGAACAGTGCTGAAAAAGCCATTTAAAAATCAACTGTCCAGGTCCTCTTGAACACGACATGTTAAAACCAGGCTGGTTTAGTGCTGAGACTAAAGGCTAGTGCTGCATAGGAAAGCTTTTCCATTCCCAACTGCACTGATCCAGTCCTATTGGAGCTAAATCAAACATCACAACTTAAAAGGCTTGAGCATCAAATGAGTCTCAAAGGAGAAAAGCAGCAAGTTACAGGTAGTGGGAAAGAACAGCAACAGCTCACCTTCTTGTCTCTGGTCCTTACTTCCCCATAGAAATCTAGGGCTTCTTGGGCCCTTAAAAACTTGCCTCGATGCAACAAATATGCACAAATCATTACACCAGTTCGTCCCTTTCCAGCTTTACAGTGGATTGCTGCCACATGATTGTCATCTTCACTTAGCCACTGGTCAAGATCTTCACAAAAAGGTTTGATGAGCTCCAGCTGTGGTGGGTTATGGTCTTCAAAAGGGTACTGTGCAACTGCAGGGAGAAGGAGGAGTTCATCAGAACCTCAAAAGGCAAAGCAAGCTCAGGTCACCTCTGGAATAAGCACGTAAAAATTAAGTTATTCAATAATCCCCACCCCATCTTACATATTGATATCTATTTTTAATTCCAGTATTATTCAGTGTATCATAAGTACTGCAGAGATTTCTCCATTAATCTCTAAGCAGGCATCCTGCTCCAGGGAGCAACTATTTCACACCTCTACTGAACTGAGCAGCACAGGCTCTGTAACATGAATTTTCTAGAATTGAAGAGCGTGCTGCACACAGAATAACCTTGTGAAAAGCCATTAGTCCAGCAATAATTAAACTACCTGCTGAGAGAGAGAACAAGGCCAGACCTCAGTCACTGAGCAGACAACAGGAGCTTTGCTGAAAAATTACTGAACATGGCTGGGTCTGCATTGGGAACAAACTCTCAAATTCTGCTCCAAGGCCTTGTGAAACAAAATCCTGACATTTCCATATTTCAAAAATGGTCACTAGGAGAGAATTCTCAAATAAGGCAGTGGTAATACTTGTGGGGTTTAGAGCCAAAGCACTGAACAACGCTGTACTTTCTGACATGGATGCATTCACACACACTTTTCCATCTAGGGACGGAAAAGAATTTCAAGCAATGCAGGAAATGCAAGAAAATTCAAGAGAGCAAAAAATAAGCACTGAGCAGAGAGAAGCACCCAAACTCTTCCCACCTCAGATCAGGTGAGGGACAATATCACCCTGACCAGCGGAAGTATACACAATGTTCTGGTTTCAGCAGAACAGCACTTGATGAAGTGCACCCCAATTCCCCACCGACAGCCTTGGGATCTGATAAACACAACCCTGGTTCACTTCAAAATTCTCAGCTAGAAACACCATTTCCTTTTCTGGGCTAAAAATGAACACATTTCATTTTTTTGGCAAGTGTCTGTATTGGTTTCGTAAGCACCACTCAGTAGTCACACACGCAAGGCTCCTTTTGATGGATCCCCAAGGACTCCAAGAGCACAAGTGAGGGATGAAGTTATGGAACTGCTGAAGGACTGCAGGACAAGTCCACAGCCTTTTGGAGGGATCAACAAGTTTATTCACTCACACTGCAGACTGGCCTCTTCATATCCCAGAGCAAATGGGGAAGCTGATCTTTGCTAAAGAGGCAACACGTGTACACGGACGTGAACGCATGAACTCTTCCACATGGAACACAGCCAAAGGCGCTCCAAATGATCCCCGAAGTTTTATGTGACTTAAAGATAGAATTTATTTAGAAATCCCTCTGAAAAGAAGCTGCAAAAATGCTGCAAACTTGTCTGTACACCTTTGAGTCTATCTCAACTACAGCCAGCAAGGTCTCCATGAAAAGGGGAACAAAGAAGTCCTGAAAGAACAGCCTGAATACTCCCAGGTAGGCACAGGATGCTGAAGATGCTCTCCAAGATTTGGAATCAAAGGCAGACCTTGTGGTACTTTCTTCAAAGCTGGAGTGAGAAGATGAAATGGGTGACCTGGGATGGTGTAAGAGGAAGGAAACATTAAGCTGCACAGTCTTGAGCAGGGCCTTGAGAAGGTGCAGCTCTTCCATGGATTTTGACTCCTTACAATGGAACACACAGCTTGGAGAACAACCCAGTTTGCTCTCTCCCAGCCCCTACACATTGCAAGAAAAATCCCACAGCACACAGAAGAGTTTAAAAAAAAAAAAGAAAAGAGAAAAAAAAAAAAAAAAAAAAAAAAAAAAAAAAAAAAAAAAAAGGGAAGTCTGTGGCAAAGCAGAAGACAACTCCAGCATGGAAGGACTTCAGAAACTGGAAAAACCATGAACACAAAGCAACTTCCCAAAGAAGATTTCAGAGCTTTCAGTGTTTGGGGTTTAACGTGATGCAAGATCATCCTGGGTGAATAATGAACTATTCTGGTGTTTTATGCTCAGAACAAATCAGAAGTTCCCTTTGCAGTCAGTTCACTTCAGGAGATTTTAAGTAGAACTTTTGTTCCTCTGCTAAGGGAAGTCCTGAGTCACCAATTTGGTTATCTGAGGTTAACTAATTCAGGGATGAAAATTAAAAAATGCAGCATGTCTTGTGCAGAGGAGCTGTGAAAGGTGCTGTCAATAAACAGCGTTTGAGGCTGGGATTGACAGCGAAGGGAGCTGAGCACCCCCGTACCAAAAAGCAGAAATTAAAGCAAACATATGTTCTGGCCATATTAGAACATGTCCTCTTCTCTTCTTACCCAAAGCACTGCTCAAGCAGTTCCTAAAATACTTTTTTCTGGCTGGTGAGTATGGAGTGAGGTTTCAGGGCACTGTCATTCAACATTGTAAGAGCAAATCAGAAGTGCTGACAACTTCAAAAAGACAATTTCAGGCATTCTATATTCAGACATTAAAGCAGTCAGTTACATTCTGGTCACGTTCTAAACCCTCTTAATAACTAGATGGATGGTTTAAAATAATAATAATGAAAAATAGAAGTTGAGCCATTGCTATGATGCAGAATATGCCCCAGATTTGTTCACGATTCTGTAGGCACAAGGACTCCTCCTCTCCCCTCATCTGAAGCACAGAAACCACAACTTCTGAGCAAGAAATGCTCCTCTGCCCAAAGAACAAAGGTAATTCTGCCTTTATTTATTTATTACCTGGGGAGGTAATACTGACACAACAGCTACATCAGTATCCACTCTCAAGGACCTGGTCAAAAGGCATCCTGAAAGATTCCTCACTGCTTTTGGTAGCTCTGCAGAGTGTCTAAGACCCAGCTCATCTCTAAGAGACATGACATCAGAATTAATCTTTTTTCTTTAGCATCTGAAGGATCTGTCAGATCAACCAAAAGTTGTTTTATCCACATAGCGATAGTGGCTTAAGAGCTCTCCTTCTTCATCCTTCATAAAAACCAGACTCCTCCAAGCCTCACATGTAAATGGTACAAGGAGTTTGTACTTTACTGAACTGAAACCTCTCTGTAACCCATTCTGCAGAAATTTTTTGCAACTCTAGACCTTTTATTAGATCTTGATCTTTAACTGTCAGGAACACACTTTTTTGAAAGCACCAAGAATATAGCAAGTTTTTCCAATGACTCAAAGCAATCTGACATCATTCCTTGTGCCCAAATCTCCTACATGACTATTCATCAGCTCCTCCTTTAGGCCTTCATTCACTGAGGTTTAAAGAGAACACACATTAGGCAGTAAAAACGTACCTCTGCAGTTAAATTTGGCGGTGTCATAATGTCTTTCAGCACATCTGAAAAAGAAAAATAGGCAAGAGTTCAAGACAAGTCTCTGAGGCACTCCCAGCATCTGTCAAACCCTGCAAAATCATGCATGCCCATCACCTTTATGATTTAAAACTAGAGGTTACACACAGAAAAAACTGTTTCGCAGCAGACTGCTCACTAAAATGTGAATTATTTTACTGAAAGGCAAATACCCTCTGGTAATTGCAGTCCATTGGAGTGTTTTACACAGTGTGACTCAATTCATACAAGTATGATTACCTTCTAACCCTGTGCATGAGCAGCTCCAGCACTGCAGCAGCTTCCTGCTGCCAAAGACACGGGGAGCAGACAGCTGTGACCTTTGTCCAGGGGATCCTGAACTCAGAACACAGGGCAGGGTGCCCCAGCAGCAGTGTGGGTGCTCAGAGCAATGGGGAATCACAAGGACATGGCAGGAGCACCACAAGCCCCACTGAATATTATCACAGAAATCACTGATATCAAGCAGGGACTGTGACCCTGCTCTCTCTGCCACTTGGCATTGATCCCTGAATTTAAGGGAACCCTGAAGGCCAGTCAGCCCCTTTCCCCCCCAGACCTGGGAAACGACACATTTCTGAAGGCTCTGGAGCTGCATCAGTCTCTCCCCACTCAAAGAAACCCTCTTCAGATAGACAGGAGCACACCGGATTTGCCTTGCCCAGGGATAAACACCAGTGATGAGACAGAAACCACCCCTCACAGCTGGGCCCTAAACCAGCCACACCAGCACACCAAGAAACAACCAGACCAGATCCTGGGGTAAGGGGAAAGAAGGCGAGAGTGGACCCCGTCCCGAATTTTCCTTGGAGCTGCTCCCTGCAGGGAAGATTATGTGAGAGGAAGTGCAGTTCAGAAAGGAAAACTGAGAATAATCCTGCCAAGACCAGCTTGGATGGGGACGTGAGCAACCTGATCTAGTGAATGGCATCCCTGCCCACAGCAGGGAGTTGGAACAAAACGATGGTTAAGGTCCTTCCAACCCAAACCACTCTGGGATTCTTTGAAAGAGGACATCAGGTTGAAACACAACCACTGGAGTCATTTCAGTAGACAAATCACACCTAGATCTTTGGTTCTGATTACAGCCTGTATCTTCACAGGATTCCAACTCCCACAGCAGTTTCAGGACTGCTATGAACTCATCTCTGCTTACCAGGTATGTTATGACTGCAGCCTTTGGAGCCATATGGAGCTTAGTTGACGCTTTCAGACACGTAAACTTTTGGGCTGCTCCTTGTGTGACTGTAACTGGAGCCTCCCAGTGCTGCCCTGAGCTCTGCCCATGACACACACACAGGCAGCTCTGCTGGGGCTGCACATGCTCTCAGTGCTTCCCTTTCCTTGAATTCCAGAGCCTTCTCAGCTCTAGCCCTCTGCTAGGGAAAAGCCTGGCAGCTTTCACAGCTCCAATCACACTGCTGACACTTTCTATGGGTCAGAAGTGAGCAGGTTAAGCTGGCAGAGGGGACTCACAAAAATATTACCTGCACTGGAGCCTTTGAGCAAAGAGGCTGGATGCAGGATGCACAGCCAAGGGGGATGGAGCAGCCAGCAGCACAGCAGCTTTGGAAGCAAAGCAGTTAACACAAAGCACCTTATCCAGGAAAGTTTCCTGCTTCCTTCTCAAGAAGCATACAGCTCAAATGGGGTGTAAGAGAAGAAAGTCCTCAAAATATTTTAAAAATCCACAAATGGGCAGAAAACCCATCAAATTTGGAACTTTAAGAGAGCAACACTGAATAGAAGACCACAAGGGATAAAAAAATAGTTTTGCTGCTATCAAGCATACAAACTGAGCACAGCAGTGCTCAAAAGAGGTCCCTGTCTCTGCCCTCTTCTGGGAGCTGAAGACAACCAGTGCAGAGCTCCTGGCTCAGATGCACCAAAACTGTGTGGATTTCCAGCAGAAATCCCACCAAAGCACACTCTGGGGGTACTGGGAGGACTCAAGGCTTCAAATGCATTTAGGCTGGGATTTTTCAACTACTAAAACTCAAATATCATCAGATGTCCAGATGAAACCTGAATATTTTTTGGCATTTTGGGGGTTAAGGAGGTGGGTTGTTCTTGGGATCCTCCTTAGGACTACAGTGAGTTTAAAGCAGAAGCAAAGTGCTGCCAGCCAGGCATCCTCCTGATCAGTCGTGGTCCCACTGCTGACAGGACTAAGGGCTTCCCCTGCCGGAGCCCAGCCCAGGGACACAGAAGGCACAGAAAATCCCCATTTTCATCACAGCTCCTTCCTTGAACCACCTGCCTGCAGGACAGTTCAAGGAAACTCACTGGAGAAGATGGAGCTGATTACAACAGGGCAGCAATGACAATCTGGCAGCATAAGGAAGTTAAGAGATTCAAGTGGAAGAACAGATTTAAATTGAAGAGAATAATGAAGAAATAGCAAATGGTTAAAGGCAAACAGGAGAGAAGTAACATCACAAGGAAAATTAAACTGCTCAAACCACTGGGAAGTTAAAAGCCAAGATGTGAGGATGGGACATAACTGACATAGTTTTAGAAAAATCTCTAAATCTTTTTAGATGAAACTGCTCAATACACACATTATTATCAACTTCATGGAACAGCTACCTTAAGAGAACTCAAATCCCATGACAGATTTTGAAATAATTCTGACTATAATCACCTAACTCCTCTGAACTCCCACCTCCTCCTTTGAAACACAGACAATAGATCACTATTTACAAAGGATCAGCTTAATCTGAAGAAATGGAATTCTCTGGAATACCTGATGGATGCAACTCCTTCACATCTCCTGACCAAACATTGCCACAATTTACCTGATGGCATTTTATGTGTATAAATTTTTGCCTGCACAAGCATTAAGATCTCTCCAGACAGTTTTATCCTCCAAGATTTTTTATCTGAGGATGAATTAAGTAATTCTAGGAAGATTCATTTATGATTGATTTGCAGTTAACAATAAGAAAATCAATTTTTATGTTAAGAACCCGAAGACAAAAACCTTTGGCACACCTGGACAAGTTTTTTTCCACAGCTGAAAGCACACAGAGCAGCAACAGATACATCAAATGCATTTGTCTCATCACTGCTCTTCTCATTTACAAACTTTGTTCCTGTGCAGGGCTGGGGGACTGAGTTGTGTTTTTTTACACTAAAATGAGGCAGCTGGCAGACAGCAAAGTGGAAACTTAGCAAGGAGCTCCTCAGGGAGGTGACACTTGAAAAGATACTCATCAGTCTTCCTAAAATCCTCCTTTCTGACAGATTTATTCCAGCAGCCTCTGGTTGTTACCTGGCACCTCTGGAGCTACACTGAAACAAGGAGCTCAGCAAACCCAGACCTTGTCAGGGACACCAAAGCCACCCTTCCCAGCAGGTGACACCAGCACTGCAGCTGCAGGAGATTGAGTTTAGCTGCCCTTGCTCTGCTTTCCTCCTCAAAACAAGTAGGGGCTGCCAGGAGGCTCTGGGGGGGTCTGATGAACCAGGGTGGTTTGATTCTAAATGATCCAGATCTCCAGAGCTGAGCTCCAGAAGACTCCAAAGGAAGAGAGCCAGGAATTACCTCCTCTACCTGCACCTCCATGCCAAGGAGCCATTAGCTCTTCTGGGAGGCACTGGCTCTTCCACCCAGAAATTTTATCCATCTATTCAAAGGATGACACTCTGAAAAGCTCCTAAGCTGGAAAATGTAATTTTGCTACTGAACTCTATGAAAGGTGAGCAGTATCTTTTCTTTTTATGTATCTTTTTCTGTCCCACAACAACTCCAATGACCACTGTAGGGTTCCTCAGCTTCCACTGTCACTTCTCTCCAGTATCAGGGAACAGCTGATTGATGCACATTCCTTTAGCTAAAGGCCGATTTAAATCCTTATTTTTAAATATTTGTTTAAAATGACTGACAGATTACAATGTCATGCATTGCCTGGACTTCATTACTACAGTAATTTTTTCCATTAATTGTAGCTGTTTAAAAACGTATTCATTAAAAAAAAAAAAATAAAACCGTAGCAGTTCAGAGAATCAATCTTCAACTCAGATTTTCAGGAAAAAAATGAGGGGTAGGAAAACCATGACTCTTCAACATCACCAAATCATTTACACAAATGAAATTAGCCTAAACTACGGAATAAATTAAACGAAGGAACAGCAACAAAAAGCAAACAAACCAACCAACCAAAAAAAAACCAAAAACCCCCCCAAAAATTCCTGTAACAGTTACAGCTTTCCATAGAGCCAAATTTTCAGTGGAAAAAGATCACACTTAGAGAAGTCAGAAACCATCATCAATTGCTCCAACAGCTTTTTCAAAGTAAGAAACAGGGACAGACAAGAAGAGGGAGGAAGCAAAGAGAGCCTGGGTACCAATGCAGTTTGATTTAAAAAAAAAGCAGAGAGAGAAAACTAGGAAAATATTCATTTGGCAAATGGACATTAATACATGAACAGAAAGCCTGCTGTGAATTACTTTTCACTTTTTAATCACATGGCCCAAGCTCCAGATGGGCTGGATGCCAAGTCATTTAAAAGCGTTCAAGTAACATGAATACACACCAGCATTTCATTTAACCTCACTCAGCTCCACTAAATGAAGTAGCAGTGCTCTCAATCAGGCTTAATTGTTTTAAGAAATGTGCAAAACATCTCCAGCTCTGCTTCAGGACAGCAACAAGCCACTTGCACTCCTCAGCTATTTTTAGAAGTCATTATTTTGGAGAATGCATCTTTAAGAGCATACTTACAGATTGTATATCTTGTAATGGTTTTTATGCTTTGAATCCAAAAACCTTCAAGAGAAAATAAAAAAAGTCTACATTAATATACATTGAATAAGATGGACCTTAATTTGCAGCATCCTTAGAGCACCACCCAGCATGTGCAGTTGTGCATTCCCAGTCCTGCAGTGCCCCAAAAATCATGCTCATCCAAATAATCCAACAGCATGGATAACGTGACTAATGCAACAAAGGGAACCAAGATTTGACTTGAAACTGAAATATTTACTGATTTCCTGATTCCTAAAACACCTGCAGATCACTGTAAGAAGCTGAGGAAGGCTTGGTTATTTTCAAACAGAAAGCACTGATTACACCAGGCATCTGTAAACACTTCCTATTTAATCACCTATGCAAAATATTTTGCCACAAGGAGGAAAAGCAGTTAAAGTTACTCTTGTGTTCCAGTTCCAGCCAGAACCACTCACTTGAATCCCAGGTTTTTTACTATTTGCCACTGAAGTCTGTCCCCAGTGATAGTTTGGGTCTTGGAAGGAGGACCACTACACTTTTTCACACTCCTTTCATTTCCATGCTCACTCTGGAATACAAGCTTCCCGTACAAGCCTCAGCAAGCCAAACTGCAAGCATGATTCATCAGAATTGCTGTGATTATATATGATGTGTCACCTGGCAATGTGCAAGAAGAAATAACATGCAAATGTTTACACTTAACATCATCAACAGTGTGTATCTGCACATCAGCCAGAAGGAATTTAATTAGCCATGACAGAACATGCTGTTCAAATTGAAAAGAAACACTAGCTGCTAAAATCCTGGAAAGCTCAAGCAAAAACAAGCTCTGGTTATCAGTCATAATATTCCAGAAGAACCTAGAACAGCCCTGTGGTTAAAGGCCTGCACTAAAATGGGAACAGATGTGAGCTCCCTGTGCAGCACCAAGAGTGAAACTCTGAGCACATGAGGAAAAGAATTCCATAGCTCCCACTGGTGCCCCTGTTGGCAGCCTTGGAGAGCCTCAGGAAGATGGTGGACAGGGGGATTTGTTTCAGGAGATGTTCCTGTTTGTTAACACACACTGCAGAGTGAGGAGAGCTGGCACTGCTTTCTCAGGACTATCCACACAGTGGAGTATAAGCTTCCAGGCAAGGATTTTTTTCTAAGGACAAAACTCCATCCAAAACCTCTCCAAATGTCAGTCACAGGAGACAGCCAGCAGCGCAGGTTGTACTTCTCACCCAGCATTAGCCTGGAATTTGTCAGGGTACCAGCTATTCAGAAAAAGCCCACTGCTGGATCTTGGCTCAATACCAATTGCTCAGGAGCTCAAGCACCTTGGATTTCTGCATAAAAAAGCACTTGGGAAAAAACTCCCCAATAAAAAAATGACTGGAGCAGATGAGGACTGCAACATACAGAATGCTGCATGATCACATTTGGTTCTTGTTTAAAAAGAGAAGGCAACAAATGTAATAATAGTTGAGCATCCAGGTCCCTGAAGCCACTTAATTTACATCTCTGCTTATCTTAATTTGGTTGATGATGCTTTTAGGAGATCACTGCTCCTTTTGATCAGTGTTTATGGACAGCTTAATAATTATATAGGCATTCCAGTACTAACATCCAATTTACACATATCTACCTACTCAACCACTAAAATGTATTTTCCTTCATCCAGAAGCTACTGAAATCAAAGGTGTCAATGAAGAGGGCCTTCAAAGACTCCTGTCTATCAATATTTGTTTATATTATTACCATGTTAGACTAGATATAGGAAAGAAATTCTTGGCTGTGAGGGTGAGCAGGCCCTGGAACAGGGTGCCCAGAGCAGCTGGAAGTGTCCCAGGCCAGGCTGGACTTTAGGGTGGAGAAGGTGTCCCTGCCCATGGCAAGGGTAGAAGGAGATAATCTTTAAATACCTTCCACCCTAAACCATTCTGTGATTTATCCAAAGTCCAGCCTTTGCCCCTATCCACAGTTTTCAAAGGTGAAGTCATCAGGGACTGGATATTCCATCAGCTTCATGAAAAGGTGCCTCTGACTGCTGGGAAAGAAAGCTGGCTGGAGTTTGCGGGTTGGGAGGGGCCTTAAAGCCCATCCAGTTCCATCCCTGCCATTTCAGGGACACCTTCCACTGTCCCAGGGTGCTCCAAGACCCTTCCAGCCTGGCCTTGGACACTGCCAGGGGCAGCCTCAACCTCTCCAAGCAATGTTTTCTTGTGCGAATTAGAGAACACAACTTCCCCCTCTGTTAACAATCCACACACACAAACTCTCTCCACGAGTGTTTCCTGCCTGCTGCACTGACCCTCACTGATGTGCCCAGCCCTGGAAAAGCCATGACTCTCCACCAAGGCAGCAGAGAGTGCAGGCACTGCACTTCCCCCAGCCAGGTCAGCTCCAGGCCCTGACACTCTCAGTGCTATTTGGGGATGGTGATTTTCGTCACAACAGTGGAACATGCAAAACCAGCCCCCTGGAGCCCAGCTGAGTGCAGCTGTGCAGGGAGCCACTGACTGCCAAGTGAGGGTGAGGAATCCTCCCAGGGTGGGAACTGAGGAGCTTAGCTCACCTCTGCACCAATCTGGCTGCAATCCCCACGGGAATTCCACCAGCCCTAGCTCTGCCTGCCAGCAACTGTACAATCATGGAATCCCTGAATAGTTGGGGTGGGAAAAGACCTTAAAGCCCATCCAGTGCCATCCCTGCCATGGCTCCAGCCCCATCAGCAACTCAGTGGCCTCCTCTGGACTTGCTCCAAGAGTTTCACATCTTTCTTATGTTGGAGGCACCAGAATTCCAGGTGGGCTCTCACCTGAGCCCAGGGGCAGAGTCCCCCCTGCCCTGCTGCCCACGCTGGGGCTCAGCCCAGGGCTCGGGGGATTCTGGGTCCCAGCTCTCATCCCCAGCACCCCCAGCTCCTTCTCCCAGGGCTGCTCCAGCTGCTCATCCCCATCCTGGATCAATGCTGGGGTTACCCTGAATCATGGGTAGAACTTGCACTTCCCTTTGCTGGACTCCATGAGATTGGTGTGGGCTCAGCCCTCCAGCCTGTCCAGGTGCCTCTGGATCCATCCCTTCTCTCCAGCATGTGACTGAGGCACACAGCTCAGTGTCACCACTGAGAGTGCCTCAATGCCACTGTCAGTGTCACCCACAGAGCTGCTGAGCAGCAGCCCCTCAGAGACCCTGCCTGTCACTGATCTCCACTGGGACCACGAGCTGCTGCCCACAAGGCTTTGCCTGCAGCCATCCAGCCAGTCCTGTATCCACCGAGTGCTCCATCCATCAAATCCCTGTCTCTCCAGCTCAGACACAAGGACGCTGTGTGGGAATGCTTTGCACAATTCTGAGACACTCCCCGTGGCACCTCACAGCTGGAAGAAGCATCTCCTTGCCCAGACACACCCAGCACCTTCCCTGAAAACCTTCCTGCATGATCCCCCACCCCAAAGGCCAAGTCTCTCACGGAGCTACTGAGCTCATGACTTCAAATGAGCTCTAAAAAATCACAACTTTCCATCCTAAAACCACACACTTTTGGCAGCTCCTACCAAGTGTTTAGTTTTTAATGCAACCTCTCACACTCTCCAGGTAGGGATTTAACTAAATGCATTCCACCCGTGTTCCTACAACACTCCCTATCCCTTCCTCAATTGTAGCCAGCAGTTCAGAGTATTGACTTTATCTGAAATCAAAAACGACAACCTAGAGGGATTTTTTTACCAGCAGTAGTAGATTTTAGGTCATCTTTCTCCTTGTCCATAATTATTCAACACAACCAAATGTAAAAGCCTTTATTTAAAGTCATCTATATTTACTATCTGAAATCAAAATGTACTTATCAAGCACTTCATTTATCAACTAAAGAAAGGATAAAGGCAAACTTACTCCAAAATACTATCAGTTACTCAAGGAAACTCTTGACACTGAAGAGAGGCATGGATTGAAGCTTTTCTATAAGTCAATAACCTTTTTTTACTTACTGAAGTCAGTTTTTCACACTAAAAAAGCAGATTATATGCATTTGAGATCAACCCAGAACAGCAGCCTGGCCGGTTTTTTTTTTTTTTTTTTTTTTTTTTTTTTTTTTTTTTGTTTTGTTTTGTTTTGTTTCCAACATTTTTCAGGAAAGCTATTAAGGCAACATCTACAAGATACAAAAAAAAATCTCAGCATTTCTACTAGCCAGAACACACAGCCTTTCCTCAGCAGTACATAAATGAGTGTAGAAAAGATTATTCCAAGTTTTATAAGTCAAGGGAAAGAAAAACAAAGCCTTACCTTACTACATCATCAATGTTGTTCCGGTACACTCCTTCAAGCCTCTCCGCAGGAAAGCCCATGGCAATTATGTTTGGATAAATATCTGAATATGCAAGTTATGGAAATATTTATAAAGCACGTGAAACGTCTACAAAAGTGGATATTAATCAAATGTGTAGCTGTACCCCAATCACAGCAACAACTCAAGAGTCTGCATGCAATAGGTGGGAATGTGCAGATCTGAAAAGGATTATATACCTTGCTTATCAAAAAAACCCCAACAGCTACCCACTTCTGAGCAGATATTCTCATTGCTTATTCTGAACTACCTGCAATGCACTTGCCAAAAGCAACTCAGGATAAAACAACTCAAGAAAAGAACCCCTTAGCCAAACAAATCAATGCTAAGGAAAAAGGGCAAATAAGAAAATGTTAAGTTTACATTTAGAGTTGATGTAGCAAAGAACTCACAACTGCTAGAAAATTACTGGCATTTATTTTCCCTGTGGTGAAATGACAGATGGATTTCTTTTTAAACACAGTTCCAGAAAAGAAAGTCCTCCCAAGTTTAAAACATTATTAGAAATGATAATGTAGTGAAAAAGCTCAGCTGAAAAGCGAACCAGAAATGAAAGCAGCAGCTCGAAACAGCCCCTACCCTGCCACATTAACATACTCCTCCTCAAACTAATTTTAGAAGGAGCAAGAACAAAGCATGATATGTTTGAAGTTGGCTCTGCTTTAAAAAGGGGGGCTGGAGGAGGTGATTTCCAGAGGGCCCTCTCAACCTAAATTACAGCACCCTTTTAAGACTCATTTTTATTTTCATGGTCAAAATATACCAAAGCTCCAAAGAATAATCACATCAGAATGGGAGACACTGCATTGGCTTCCAAGATATTAAAATTCCAGTTACTTGTGCACGAAGAAAAGGCCAAAGTAGGACACAAACTACTTTACTCCACCCTTGCAAAATTCCCACAAGTCCTCAGAGCAGCACAGACCAAGTTCTGCATTGACACCATTAACTGCAAGGCTTCAGAAAAACATTAGGAACTGAATACACGGAAATAATGTTTTGTACTCTTGAAAAAAAAAATTAACATTTACTGTGTTGTAATCCAAGTATTAATAGACATTGGTCTGCTTGGGCCATTCAACAGATCATTCGTACAGACAAAGAGAAAAATATGAAAAAGCTTTGGAGTAAGCCAAATAAATATTTGTGGCTGCTTTAAATACAGACTCTGAAACAGGTTTGTGTCTGGTTTCCAGTTTATTCTGTACTCACTCAAACACTAAGAAACACATACTGGGGGAAAAAAAAAAGCCCCTCAAACATTAAAGTGCTTAACTTACAGAGCTTGGGATAACCTCAAATCACAAACTTGAAATTTCCCTCTGATCTATTTTACTCAGCAAGCAGTTCACACTTCTTTAATTAACAAAAGGTGCTACATAATTAGCAATGTTTTCACTGTTTTGTCAGTTATTCTCTGCCATACGCAGAAGAAACTGGTTCTGTATTATATTAACAGTGAATTACCTGGCTAATACACTCCATCACTCCCTCCTCCTTCCCAATTTCAGCCTGATTCCTCCCTACTCCCCGTTCCAGCATTTCCCCTGCAAAGCCCATCCTCGTGCCTCCTGCTCTGAGCAGCAGAGCTACACAAATTATAAATTACCACAGCAAAATAATGCAGTGTATCAGCGTGCTTTCCACAGCACTTCTGGTAGAAGACAAGCCCTCATGCCAGCAACGGGAGGAAAACAGTTCCATTTTGACACATCAAAACAAAACTCCGTTTCAGCTACGGTATTACACATGGGACAGATGCCCAAACTTCACCCAATTACGACTTGCTCACATTTCTATTAGCAATCATAAGCTTTCCTACGTTTTTTTTCAGGCACTGCAGCCTGTGGTTGATGTTCAGATGCTTCTCCTCTCCGAGGGGCTGAGACAGGAGACACTTTCCAGGACTCCCAGCTGGTGCAAGACGGGAGCGAGGCAGACACACCCCCCAGCCAAGGGAACAGAACATCTCAGCAGCGTTCCCAGCCTGCTCACACACTGCTCCAAACACCAAAGCCTCCAAACACGCAGGCACAGGGAGATAAAAAGTTCCAAAATAAGCGGGGCACTCCCCGGCTGTTGGAAGCGCCATTCCCGCTTGACTCCCGGCTCTCCCTCGCTCAAGGGCACAGCCATTCCTGCTCCAAACTGCTGCACGACTGGCCCACAGCAGCCTTGGGAATGCCCTCCAGGATCAGGAGTCCAGCCTCTGACTGATCACCCCCTTCTCAAGCAGGGATCACTGGGATGCTCAAGCTGGCAGCACCCCAGGCCAGGCTGGCCAGGGCTTGGAGCAGCCTGGGATGGTGGAAGCTGTTCCTGCCCATGGCACTCATGAGCTTTAATGCTCCTTAAACCATTCCATCATTCTGTCACTGTCACAATTATTTTTACTTTTAAAATCAAAGGTGGGAATTGCAAAAGGTGTTCCTCAATACGCCAGCAAGGAATGACAATGAAAAAATACTTCAAATGGGGGGCGTGTGGGGGGGTGGAATATGAATCTGTTTACTGAGGCCACCTCGACTTGACGAAGAACAACTTCCCTCAAGGGTAATAGAGCTCTGGAACAGCTGCCTGGGGTGGGTGTGGAGTCTCTCTCTGGATTCATTCCAAGCCCACCTGGAAATGCTCCTGTGTCACCTGCTCCAGGTGAGCCTGCCTGGAGAGGGAGTTGGATTGGGTCATCTCCAGAGGTCCCTTCCAAGCCCAACTATCCTGTGAGCCTGTGATGCTGATTCACTAAAAATGTTTTGTGTGCTCTGGGGCTTTGCAACCTGACAGCATAAACCCCCAAGTGTTGCTCAAAATTAAATACCCAACAGTGAGCCTAAAGGGGAGGAAAGGTTGTTTTTAGAAAAATACGATTATTTTTTAAAACAGGCAAGCCAATGTCTCCCCCACCAAAATATAATCGTCCTGAAGCACCTCAGCGATTATCTCAAAGCATTAGACTGGAATGCAGTTCACAGCCACTGCTGACTCACCCTGGTGTCTGCACAGGGCTGGTGCCAAAGGACACGGCCCCAGCGACGCCCTTCCAGGCACCAAGCTCCATCTGCTCCCAGGGAAAGCACGGAGCAGCCGTGACAAACCCCTTCTGACTCCTGAGAAAGAGAACTGGGGGTCTTTTCAATCCGTGCTCCTGACAGCACGGTGAAGAGATACAGAACCATTAAATATCCTCAGCTGGCAGGGACCCACAGGGATCAATCCAACCCCTGGCCCTGCATGGACACCCCAACAATCCCACCCTGGGCACCCCTGAGAGCATTGTCCAAACACTCCTGGAGCTCTGACAGCCTTGACGTGTTGCTTCGAAGCTCTTGTGGTGGTTCAAACAACCAAAGAATGCCTTTGCTTTAGAGAGCACAAAGGTGGAAGAACAGAATTGAAGCAGTGCTGCTATTTGCACAGATGAATTAAATCTCTGAGCAGAAATAGAAATTTCATCGCTTAAATGGAAAAGCTGTCACAAAGCCAACTTCTTCCACCCGTCCTGTGAAAAGATACCCCAAGATCTGCAGCGAGTGAAGGGCATGGCTGGTCCTGCATCCCTCCCAGCCTGTTTTTATCTTCATGTTGGGGAATGAAACTCCTCTTCAGGGACAGTCCCTGATCACTGCAAGGACCAGCTCAGGAGCAACCATCCACTGAGCATCACCTTCAGCAGGCTCTGCTCTCACTAGCCACACTCAACAGTTCACAAACACCCCTTTTCACACCTCACTTCCTTTAACATCGATTTCCAAAGATGAAATTAAGATATTCACTACCAAGAGGAGATTTCTCACACAGGAGCTTGGGAAGCTGGGCTTCCATTCAAAGGAAGAACAGTGAGTCATCATGAAATTGGTAATCATACCGCTAATTTTAGAAATCTGGGAGAACTGATCATTTAAAATGTGCAACAAACTCATTATCGATTCCACGCCTTTTTTTTTTTAAAGACAGGAAAACAAAAATGGAAAAAGTCTCAGTCATTTACTGAGGCTGTTCAACACATGCAAAAACAAAGTCAACCAAAGTGATGTAAATACCAAAATTTCATAGGATCATAGGATATGCTGAGTTGGAAGAAGCCCACAAAGATCCACAAGGATTTGAAATGGGCTTTCTAAACAGGATAAAATAAATCCCACCACATTTTGCCAAAGTCGCTCTTTCCTAAGATACTCATTCCCAAAAATGGTTCTAACAGTTTGTAAAGTACTCGTTCCTTTCTCAATCTTGTAAATGTGGAAGCTGGGATTTTAGTCAGTGCTGATAATAAAAAAAAATTACCATGGACAGACTCATGATCAAAGAACCACATATATCCTAAGCTGGAAGAGATCCCCAAGGATCATCCAAGTCCAGCTCCTGCTCCTGCCCAGACCCCCCAACAATCCCACCCTGGGCACCCCTGGCAGTGCTGTCCAAACCCTCCTGGAGCTCTGGCAGCCTCGGGGCTGTGCCCATTCCCTGGGGAGCCTGGGCAGTGCCTGAACCCTCTGGGGAAAGAACCTTTCCCTGATCTCCACCCTAAACCTCTCCTGGCACAGCTCCAGCCGTTCCCTGGGTGCTGTCCCTGTCCCAGAGAGCAGAGTTTGGAGCTGCAGCCCTCGGTGAGGTCTGCCCCCAGTCTCCTCCAGCTGAGCAAACCCAGTGCCCCCAGCTGCTCCTCATGCAGCCCCTCCAGAGCCTTCCCCATCCCTGTGTCCCTCCTTTGGTCACTCACTGGCAGCGTTACATCTTTTCTGTACTCTGCTGCCCCATGACACACAAGGCAGAACACCAGAACACCGTCCTCCACTCCAGTGCTTATCACCAGCTACAGAACTCCACTTCCAAAGGAGCCAACACTGTGCTGGAACACAAGGAACCTCAAAAATCACAACACTCAATGCCACAATGGTGCTTCGTCAATACTGAAACCAGACCCATGCAAATATTCCACGTGCCACTTCAGAAATGCCTTTGCTCTACTGCTGCTCACAGATTGAACAAAACACTCTCCTTAAAGCCTGAAATCATTCCCACATTGCTGAAGATGACAGTCTTTCCAGTTGCTATGAGAAAAATCCTGGATCATTATGCAAATCAGCTGTTATAATCACTTTCAAAAATAGCCGTCTATATATTCACATTATGCCAAGACCAAATTAAAGAATATGCAGTATACACTTGCAATTTTTTACATACATGGAGATATAAAAGTAAATTACTCATGTTGGTCCTGTAACTGATTTTGCTCACAAATTCAGACTTTTTCCTAATAATGGAAGGTGGCCAAAAATGCACAGCAAAATATTTACCAATTCTTAATTCTTAAACAGCCACAAGGAAGCTACAAAACCCAACAGCTGCAGCTTTTCCTGCAATGATCAACATTGTCAATTAGTAACTATAACATCATTAGAATGTCTGAGTGATTTTACCAAGTTCTGTATTTCCAAGTATTTAACCCCTGATCCTCACTCCACTCATTAAGGTGGCTGTAACAAGAAAACAGAGCAAATGACCTCATCTCCTATTTTATAGGCAGGCCAGAGCATGTGGTGCTTCAGAATTTACACACAGCTTTACTTTTTAAACCCAACGCTGAGACAGGTTTTGTATCAAAACACAAATGAAAAAGAACTTTAAAACTCACAGCCCTCTGCAATTTTACAAATATTACTCACAAGGGCCTGGAACAAAAGCAGAAGGGGGAATGCCTTCCCACTGATAGACAGTAGGTTTATATTGGATATTGGGAAAAAATCCTTCCCCAAGAAGGTGGGGAGGCCCTGGCAGAGGCTGCCCCTGGATCCCTGAAACGTCCAAAGTCTAGATGGAATGGGCTTGGAGAGACCTGGCACCATGGAAGGTGTCCCTGCCCGTGGCAGAGGGGGGGAAATGGATGAGTTTTTGAGTTCTTTCCAGCCCAAATCATTTTGAAATTCTGTGAATCAAAGGCTTCAGGAAGACCTACCAAGCATTAGATTTCATCTTTCTTCAGAAAGGAAATTTCAAAGAAACTGAGTGTTCCTGAAGCTGCCAATGATGGGGCTGTTCAAGTTGTGCTCTGGAGCTAAAAACCTTACTGTACACCCTGAACCTGACACCTGCAAATAAAGCAACAACAGTCCATTTCTCCCAACCCTTGCCTTCCAGCTCCCAAACAGCAGCTTCATTTAACAAAGAACAGACTGAAATCGGGGAACCTACAGCCTGAAAAAAGCTTCATGACTGCCAAGAATGCTAATTTTCACTTCCAGTTGAGGCAGGGGAGGTTTGGCCTTGCTTTAATCTGCTCCCCAGCAGCCCACTCCTCATCTGCTGTCAGGGTGAGGGGACACAGCCACCGGCGCGGGGTGGCCAAGCCATCACTGCCAAGTCCCGTTTGACAGCACAGCCCTGGAGCAGAGGCACACAGTGGCTTTGAAGTCTCCCAGAGCTGCTTTGTTGTCTGACTGTGGCTGCAGTTTTCAGGCACTGTGGCTGCAGGAGCCGTGTGAGGCGACGGAACGCTCGCCCCGTGACCTCCGGCCCTTTAACTCCAGCTTAAACATGTCCACGGAGCTACAGCGAGGGAGGAAAAAAAAAAAACAGCACTGCTCTAACTGTTCAACAGCTTGACAGCCTGGAGCTACAGGGGGAGTGTTACAAGAAGTGTCCACACTCCATCCTCAAACAGATTTAAGAGCCCTGACAAATGGCCAAGCTCTTATTAGTGCCATTTGCTTGACAGCATCCCAACAACAAAAAAGAAAATGACACAGGAAAATATACCCAGACAAATCTAGAAGACTCTCCTGACATTCATGCTGTTTAAGCTGTACCCATGAGTACAGCTTGCTTTATTTAACAGGCAGCATTTCCATTAGCCAGCATGAAATGCAAAATAAGTTTAGTATTTTTCTATGGGCCTGTATCATCAGGAAGCACAGAGGAAATGAACAGGAAGAAAGTTCTTCAGAGCAAAGAGGATTCCTTGTAGCCAGCCAGCTGCACTTGTCAACTCTACCATCTGTGCCTTGAAGAACAACCAAGGGGACCAACTCAGATGTGGCTGAAACATTTTATCATTTAGAAGAAATGCATTTAACCCCTTGATGCCCCATATCCAAACAAGGACTCTTTTTAAGCTTTTAAGTTTTTTAAGCTTTCAGCCTGCAATTTAAATTCAACGACCTAAATAAGGAATAAATGCAACTCCTCCATATCCGGGAGGCAAACCTGTCCACATGAGGTCATGGGGCTGACAGGTCTGGAGGGGAACTCGAATTCCCAGAACATAAAGAAACAAATCAGAAGATGCCTCAAGAGGATATGCCAGGTTGTCTACAATTACAATTCACTTCTGGACCTGCTTAATATATTGCATTTGGGAAGTCATCCCAGAGTAAGAGTCTCTCCCTTCATCTGTGAGGTGTAGGAAATGTGTACAGGAACTCTCTGAAGAGCTAATGGGGTCACATTAAGATCGGGGGAAATAAACCCACAGATCTCAGAGCATAAATAGAAAAAATGGTAACAAAGGCATGAAAGATGATGGCTGCTCTAGAGAACAGCTTGTACTGAGAAAGGCTGAGAAAAAGGCACCTGAAACCTCCATTTCAAAACGGTCTGGAATCATAAATTAAGAGACAAAAGCACACAGAGAGTAAAGGAAACTTGAGCTCTTGTGTAGAGCTGCTAGAAGTGTTTGGACAATCCTCTTAGGCACGAGGTGGGACTGTTGGGGTGTCCTGCGCAAGGCCAGGAGCTGGACTTTGATGGTCCTTGTAAATCCCTTCCAACTCATGAAACCCCTCTATAATAGCTGGCCATATTAAAGGACACAGGAAAGCTGCTCTGCCCATTCAGAAAGAGCTAAGAGCAAACGGGAACATAAATCATGCATCACACTCCGTATTACTGACACCAAGTCTGACAGAACTCCTCAGCTGTGAGGGCAGAGATTGGGCCTCAACCCCAAGTCCAGACCTGTAATCCCAACAGATCTCCAGAGAGAAAGATGCAGAGGTCCAGTAAAGTCCTTTTATTTCTGCTGATGTTTCAAAGAGGCCACATCCCACCTTTCCATAGCCAGTCTGGCATCCCAACAAGCTGCAACAACACACGGTGGCCCAAGGACAACGGTGCAGAATGCCAGGACCACTGAGGTTAAAAAATCCTCTGGGATCATCAAAGCCAACCTGTGACTGATCCTCACCAGACCGCTGGGTGCCACACCCCGGTGGGCACATGAGGCAAGACAGGGACTGAGCAGATCCT
Organism: Sylvia atricapilla; assembly: GCF_009819655.1. Taxonomy (NCBI): domain Eukaryota; kingdom Metazoa; phylum Chordata; class Aves; order Passeriformes; family Sylviidae; genus Sylvia; species Sylvia atricapilla. The sequence continues at coordinate 31,479,921 of NC_089147.1, forward strand.
CTCCAGAGGAACCAATGCTGTGACAAGCTGGACTCGCACACGTCAATTTGGGTTTTTAAGTGCCCAAACTAACCTGTTTTAACCACCCCCCCGACTCAGCATGAGTTCTTTCAAGCAGAGCTGTGAGATGTCACTGTGTGTTCCCAGCACACCCCCCCACTTTGCAGGATCTCCCCGAACCACCGCTGTGGACTCAAGCATGTCCTAACCTCAAACACCCCCAGAAAAACACAGGAATTTTATTCACTAAAGAGAAGCCAGCACAGAAGAGTCACTACTTTGATATTTACTGACAGGAAGTGAAAAATGGCTCAGACTCAACTTTTTGCAAGCCTGAAAGAACATCCAAAACTTTCAGAGACAAGGGAGTTTAAAATAGCTATTGGGCTGGAGGATAAACACAGCACACTAAAAACCTCCACAGAACAGAAACTACCAAAAGTAGGGTTTGTGTGGATTTATCAAACCTTAACATGTGGGGGGTGGATCAGAAGAATATAAAGGTGAGTGGCAAAACAAGACACAAGGCAACTCTAATAAACCATTCCTCAAACAATAAGCCCCAAGTAGATAATTTTATCCAAATGAGATCTGGTGTTTCCCTCCTCTAAATGTTACCAAAAAAAAAAAAAAAGGACATTACATCTCTAACTCACCCACACAAGAAATGAAAGAACAGAAAATACACAACTCTTCAGTTGTAGCCCGATAAATATCCAGGCAATGCAATGAATTAAGCAGAGGCCTCTAAGAAAATTAATCATGCAATTAAAAGCTATTATACTACAGCTCCACAAAGGCAGAATTAAGTTTATAAAGACGTTTCTTAAGCACTTCACTACAAAAAACTGGATATTAAGCAGTTTTTCTGCACTGCTGCACGCTGGGGCTGTGGAGCTGGGAGTTCATCTTTAAAGGGAACAATGCCAGCTTTTGCAATAGTCATCATCCCAAACACAGAGCAGTTGAGTTTAATTTTTTTAGCTGCACAGTCAATTACCATTTGAATCACAGAGCCACCACTTGAGCTACATTGCCTAAGAATCGTTATTAAGATAACCTAGATTTATGCAGCATGATACAGGGCCTAATTGCACAATTATTTACTTCCATTCTACAAAAATGCCTTTTTTTTTTTTCCAGGGCCTCACAGGCAAGACAGCAAAGGAGGCAGATGACAACAGGAGCAAAGAGGATGCTGCCTTGAATTAGAAACTGTAACAAGGATTTGTTTACATCTGAAATATCAACCTGGGCCTAAGACACATCCAAAAACTAACAGAACCCAAATCGGAGCCAACCACCCAGAAATAACCCATGTTTTAGAAGACATCCTGCTCTACAGGGCAACACATTTCTAAATAAACTCCCTTTTTACAGCCCAGAAATCACCATTCCAATAACTCACAGGAAAGCACAAACTTGCACAGCCTTAATCCCAAAAAACCTTCACCCAAGTGCTAAATCAAAGGAGCCCACACCTCCCCTAGGATTTAACATGAGGCACAGGGCATATCCAGGAATCACTATACACAACTCCAGGCTATATCCTATATTCCCCCCTGAAAAAGCTATGCAATAAATGAACCTTCAATATCCACCTTGTATTAGGCACAGTAAATTAATAAAAATCACACAGAGCTCTGAATTGCTCTAAACTTGAAAGGAGCTGAGCTTTGGAAGGGAGTTAGTTATGAGTAATGACAGTATCTTTGGTCTCTAACGTAATTAAGGGATTTGACAGCTCAGCTGCCTATTCCCTCCCTTCTCTTCCAGTTTGTCAGAACACAACAATTGTCCTCTAAATCATTATACAACAACCATTTTCATGTTTAAACCTGTTGTGGAGGAAGACTCTGGCTAAGGTACCAGGGTATAATTTGTCAGCTTATGCAGCATTAATATGGCAACAACATTAATCCATTAAAAATATAATTTCATTTAAGGAACTATACAGCAATTCACAACCAGCAAAAACTTGGTAGACAGAAGCTTTACATATAAAATTTCACCTTTGTATTTGTTCTCCCTGAAGTTTAGTTTTGGCTTTATGCTTTTTAGCACAGGAGGGTTTTAACACAACATCCTTTCAGACATATTATTACTGAATAAATAATGTCAATTGCTTCCACAACAAAGAGGACTTAGGTGTCCAAACCAACTCAGAAAGAAGAGAATGGAAAATACAGCCACCTCTCTTCTGGGAGAAAATTAAGACAATTCTGTGCTCCTCTACACAGTGTTTTAAGACATCAATACTCACTGTCTCTACAGCAGTCACCACGCTCCAGAACACTCTGGTAAGACCAGCAAGTTCTTCTTGGTGTCTTAAAGTGTAGCAACAGGAATTCTGTCCCAGAGAAATCTGCCAGCCCCAGCCCAGCAGCCATCAGGAGCCAACTAATCTCTGTGCATGTATTATACTGCAGCAGCAACAGCAGTTCATGTTGCATAAGCTCCACACTCAAGGCTACACCCTCTCCCAGGTCAGTGGAAGGCAGATGGAATGATCCCGTGGACAGAAATGCCTTCCTGACTAGCAGAGATTCCTAGAAAGGTGCATTTCCAAAATCCACCACCCACCAAGCCCCCAGCTGGGCCCAGTGTTGGTGCTGGCCAGCCAACCACACACAGTAACCGTGGGGTGGGACTTTCACATGTCCTGAACAGTGACAGAACCGTCCTCAAAAAGGGAGCAAACCCCACAAAGTAACTCAACTGCCAACACTTCATTGGTCTTAGTGTAAGCAAGAGGAAAGTTAGATTTTTTCCTTAAAAAAGGAACACTCAGACCCAGTGCTGGTCCTAGCAAAGCTGGCACTTGATTCAGCACTACTCTCTTCACTTTTAACAGCAAAGCTCTGGATGTTCTGAAGACTTCACACACTTAACTGAGCTTAAAACCAGGCTCCAATCATTAATCACTTTGGCTGGGCTTTTTCTAGGAGGTCACTGTGTAAAAAATACTATGCAGGGTCTGCTCATTTCTCTGCCCACCCTGAGAAGGGAACAGAGCCACCACTTCAGCAGCTTCTGTCCACTTCAAAGTGTGCACAGCCAGGTACTTTTTAATTTGGAGTTCAGCTTGTGCAAACAGCCTCCACATGCACTGAAAGTTCCTGATGATCCAAGCCGAAGCACTTGCCCAAGAATCCTGCACTACATTTAAACAAGTGCAAAGAGATAAGCTGTAATTTGTGAGGGCTTCTTCTAAGTCCCTTTCTGAACAACTGCAGTGAAAAAGCAGGGCAGGAAGGGGCTGGGTGACTCTGGATGGGATTGCACCACACGGCACCTGCTGGAGTGTGGGGTTTGAGGGCTTCAGCTGCCCAGCATCCCAATCCACACAACCATGGCAGTATGTCACAGGGTCAGGGGTTTGCTGGGCTGTGGGGAAGAGTAAATGACCTAGCCCATGTTTAAGCCCAGGAGAGAAAATGCAGGAGCACATTTGCACCAATCACCACCTCGCTTTCTCCATCTGAACAGGTCAAAACCCTTCATCCCTGCTAAGTGCAGAAAGAGCAAACTTCCTGGGATCAAACACATCCTGTAATGAGCAGGGAACTGAGACTCTGATGAGTCCCCAGCCAGCAGGGCTGCTGCTGGAGTGCTGTCTATGCAAACAGATTTCTGAGATGAATTCAGAGCAAAACTGGCACTAATCTTGTCCAAAACCCATCATCATCCCAGGCTCCAGAAGCAAAATGAGTCTGTTGGGCTCTAAACACTGCAAAGTAACATGGTTTACTTCAGAACAAAGAAATACTTTCCCACCAATAAAATGCATTGCCAGTTGGGCTCTTCCAGTTCCTTCTAAACCCTCCCTGCGCTTGTGTGCAAGACAAACTCGTTACAAAACCTCTAACAAACTTCAATTTTAAAACGAGACCAAGTCTTTTAAACAAATGGCATTTCCAGCTCGGGCTCTATTTTTAAACACGGTATGGACCTCATGCCACTAATTCACTTTTTTTTTCCTGGAAGCTGAGCCATTTTGAGTCAAGTCCCATAATTTAAAATTTCATTAAAAATGCAAAGAGCTTTAGGACTGCAAATAGCATAAAGCAGTAGGAGATTCTAAGCTGCTTTCTCCTGCAATTTCAGCGTTCCCTGCCTTTCATTCCACGAGACAAACGACGTGTGAGACGTGTAAACTGCACCCAACATCTCATCTCGCCTGAATGTTGCTGCAGTTTGTACCACTATGTAGGTCACGAGCTCCACATGCTTCAGTCAAGCCCTGGGCTCAGCCTAGCTGCCCGTTTTCACCCCTACCACAAGGCCTGGGGACACCAGACAGAGTTTAACCTGAGCCAGGATAAGGCACAAGAAGTTGTTACATGGTTTTTTTCCCACTTGCTAAACTCAGTTACACACAGGCAATCCATGCACTGCTGCATGGGAGTGTTTTCTCTCTCCCGTTCCCTGCAGTGAAAGGGGAATCACCAAGCTGCATCATTTCTGAAATAACGCACAGAGTGCCTCAGAAAACATCCTGGTGCTTGCAGCATCACGAAATGCAACCATCAGAGAAGAACGACATGAATCCAAACTTCCCTTCTCACCCATATGCACCAAAAAACTATTCAGTTCTGCATTAGAAACCCAAATAAACCAGAAAGAAATACCTGAAGTATTAAACAGCTGATTCAATGTCTCCACCCTTAAAACCTTGTCTTCTTCTAAGTTCAATTCTTTTTTCCAAGATGTGCATAAAGACTGCTCAGAGAGAACATCTGATTAGATGACAAGCAGTAGCAGGGTGGTTTTTAAAGGCATAAAGGCCCATTTCCACACTCTGCACTGATTTTGAGAAGATGCTGTCTCCTTTTGCTGAAATCCCACATCACACACACAACGGTCCTTAACCAACTCCTCAGGAACTGAGAGTTCCAAGCACAACGTCCTGCACTGCACATACATCAAGATCACTTTTTAAAGGATCTGACACAGGCCAAGCAATGATTTTGGCACTCCAGCACCTCACCCAGGCCTGCCTGCTGCACCCAGGAGCTCCTGCAGGGCCTTTGGAGAACATCCATGCCCAAGAGTCTCTGGCCACACGGGACACCAAGACAGCAAACCTCCCTGAGAGAAGGGCAGAGCACAGAACGCAGCCATCTCACCTGCATCCACTGCAATTCCTTCTCCCTCTCCAGCTCCCACAGCCCAGGTGAGCAGCAGCTGCTCTGGAGCTGCAGGAGGAACCCAGACCTCCATTTCCCACATCCCAGCCAAATGCCCAAACCACTGGGCTGCCCTTCCCTTTCAGCTGGACAGAGGCAGCTACCCTGAACTAAGCAGGCATCTCTGTCACCTGGTCCTCCTGCCATGCCTTGCTCAACAGCTCACTTGGGCCTCATGTTTTCTCTTTTTGTCCCCTTAATATCACATGGCTGGAGAGCTAAATCCATGTGTGTAAGGAATAAACAGGTTATTTCCCAGCTACCAGGAATGGGGAGCAACAGTTCCATCGGAGCCCCATGAGAAGAAGCCCGCACAAAGTGATTAAAAAAATTCAACTTTCACTTCTGCAGCAACATCAGCCTTCAAGCAAAGCCATGTCACTGCAAAGGCAGAAGTCTTTGTTCATTAATTATCTGTTCTAAATGTGCAGCTCACTTCTTCCTATGATTTTTTTTTTATCTTTAAAGAAACCATACCATCTTTTTCCATCAATTCCATGGCAGAACTGCAGCAAGCTGCTCCTTTTAGAAACACCAGCCTAAGCCCAGCGTAATGGCCTGGTTTTTAAACACAAAATTCTCAGAATAAAATTTTAAAATAAGCAATCAGTTCCATTTGACACATCATTAGGCAATTAGAGCAAGAAAGTCGAGGTTCAGCATTCATTATTCTTCTGGCTGGGAGAATATGCCCAGTCAGAAAGATGTGTTGGGGTCAAAATACCTCTCCTTACCAAGAGCACATCTGGGCAAAGATACCTGAAACGCCAAACTCTTCAACTGTGAAGGCAAAACCTTTTGGTTTTGCCACCACTTAACTCTTTCCATAACCCCAACAGCCAACAAAACCACCAAGTGCAAGCACCTAAAAATCCAGGCCCAAAAGTATTTTTATGGCAAACATAATGCAGGAATAATGGACCAGAGCTGCTGGGTTTTTAACTAAAAGCTGAGCAGTCACTGGCTAAGTCCAGAACCTTTCAGGTTGTTTTAAAGCCACCAAAATTTTAGGCCAAGGCTCAGTGCAAAAGCAAGAGCTCTGTACTAGCTACAGCTTTTATCAGCTTCGATCCTACCCAAAACATGGATTTATTTGGAGCCCTTGCTCGGACCTGAATGCAATTCAAATTTCCAACAAAACCCAACAAATTTCCACCTAATGCTGTTGCAGACAGAAACGTCTCTCCATAGGGAGAAGCCCAGCTCTGAGCACTACTGTCAACATTCATTTTTCCAACTTCTAAGCCAAGTTCTTGCACCAAAATCCTTCCCACAGCACCGATCTTCCCCCACCACGGAGCAAGACCCTGCCCACAGCAGGGCCCCTACCCACCATGAGCCCTGCAGGACATTCCAAGCTAAACATCTGCCTGACGCCGCTCCAGCACATCTGTTCCAAAGGCCACCAAAACTACACACCGGCTTTTGCCTCATCAGCCGTAACTGCACGCTAATTACTCATTCCAGAATAAGTATTCTATACAATCCTCCTCGACGAGACCCGATGCGCTCTCGTTTGTGACACATCCTCGTGCAGTGCACCGGTGGGGGGGGGGGGAATGGTGGGGTTTTTAGTTGTTTGCTTTTTTAAATTTGGAAGGAGCAATTGCCACCTCTTGTCATAGAGAGCCTTGCTGCATCCTAAGGTACAGCTCTGCCTCAGCGGAGGGCTGGAAATCAGGGCAGAGGACACGGGCTTCGACTGAAGCAACCGGAGGAAAGCCACAGGCCTGCCATGATTATAATCGCAATTCTAGACGAGCTGCTAAATTAAAAAAAATATATAAAAATAAAAAATAAAAAAAATAAAACGCTGTGGAGGCAAATCACGGCGGGTCAGGCGCATTTGCTGCGTGAGCCCAAAAACCAAGAGAGCCGGAGATAAGCGGCGGCTCCGGAGCGGGCAGGGGCTCCGGGGCCGAGGGGAGGGGGCGCTCGGCGGCTCGGGGGGGCCGCGGGCCGGCCCGGCAAGGAGCGCTGGCGTTAATCCTGGAGCTCCCGTTAATCTGCCGGGCCCGGACAAAAGGCGGCCGAGGCGGCGGCGGGGGAGGGCGCGGCGGCCCGGGCGAGCCCCGGCGGCGGAGCGGCCCGGGGCAGCGCGTTAGGTAACGCCGCGCGGGTCTGATGCAATCGCGGGACGTGCGGGAGCAGGAGCGGGAGGAGGATACAGGTCAGGTCCAGGTCGAAGCCATCCTCCTGGTATCGCCTTTTGTTCCTGCTGACGATCTCTTTGATGATGGCGGTCATGTCTGGCAGCCGGGGGCCGCTCCGGGGCAGCGCGCAGGGCCCGGGCGGCGGCCGCGAGGCACCACCGGGCGGCCCCGGGCGCTGATGCTCCGGCGGCTCAGCCCCGGGCGGGCCCGGCTCCCGGCGGCGGCGGCACCGGCTGCCGCTCCCTCCTCCTCCTCCTTCTCCTCCTCCTCCTCCGAGCGCGTCGGGAGCCGCGCCGAGCCCCTGCGGGCGGTGCCGCCGCCGCCGCCGTGTTTGGGGCGAGCGCGGCGGCGGCGGGGGGAGCAGCTCTGCGGCGCTCCGGGCCCCGGCAATGGTGACAGCGGCGCGGGGCGCGCCCCCGGCCCGGCCCCGCTCCGCTCCCCGCCCCGGGGGCCGGGCGGTCGCTCCCTCGGCTCTTCCCGGCGGCGGCTCCTCAGGACGGCACGGCCGCGCTCATCCCCCGGCCCGCAGCGCTCGCCGGCGCGGGGCGCCCATCATGGCCGCGGCTTCCGAGAGGGACGGCGGGCGGCGCCGCCACGCCCACGCGACGCATCCGCCAACACACAAAGTAGTCCCTCCCACCCCGCCACCGGAGAGGCGGTGAAGCGGCCGACCGGGGGGACCGGGGGGCCGAATCGCACTGCGCGCGCCGTCCGTACTCCTCGGCTCGCCGGCCCCCTCTCGCCCCCGGGAGGAGGCGGGGGAGGGGGAGGGCAAGCGAGCGGAGGGATACGGACGGTAAAGTGAGGCGGCGGCGGCGGCGGTGCTGCGCTGGGTCACGTGGGCGCTGGCGGCGGCGCCTCCCCCGCGGGCGGAAGTGGCCGTCAGGGGCCGCCGGGGGCCCGGGCCGTGCTGGGGCCCTCGGAGCCCCTCAGAGCCCCGCGCTGCCGCCCGCTCGCCTCTCCTCCTTCCTCAGCCCGGCTGCCCGGGAAGGAGGGAAAGGGAAGAACGGGCTCGGTGCGGCCCCGCGGGGAAAGGGACCGGGGGGGATCAGCGAGGGGGCTCGTCGTCCTCCCCTCACGCCCCCCGGGGCTGGCGTGGAGCGGAGAAGCCGCGGTGAGCGAGCGCCTGTCGCCCCCTGCAGCCGCCGGGGCACGGAGCGAAGGGGGGTTTGGGCCATCTGCTGCCCTCGGAATCGCAGAATCATTGAGGATGGAAAAGCCTTCGAGGATCATCGACTGCGAGCTGTGCCCGATGCCCACCTTGTCCCCAGCCCAGAGCACTGAGTGCCACCTCCAGCCCTGCCTTGGACACCTCCAGCCATGGGCACTCCAAAGCTCCCTGGGCAGCCCCTGCCAAGGCCTCAGCACCCTTTCCATGGAGAAATTCCTGCTGATGTCCTCGGGGTAGCCAAGCTCAGGGACAGGGACGTGACAGTCCCCCCGGGTCAGACTGTCTGGCCCAGCAGCCCGTGGTATTCCATGGAGCTTTCTGTCCCTCTCCATTCTCCTTCCCACAGTGATCACAATTACCCTGGCAGGGAGACAGCCCTGTCTATAAATCTCTAAATCAGTCTTTATAGCTCTTAAAAACGTTAGGGGATAAACCCCATTGTACAAGGCTCTTCACACTCTAAGTTGAGAACTTTAGCTTTTTGGGAATTAGCAGCATTCGTGTTTTGCAGGAAAATGACCTTTTAAGGGCTCAAAATAAAGTGGAACCTCAGGTGGAGGGATTTCCCAGGCTGCTGCAGCTTCCAGCCTTTGCAAATGCTGTGTTACGTTATTCTTTTCAGAAAGGTATCAAGTTGCATCCTGAGATGTTCTGCCACCACCATTCCCACTGCAAAGCTGTTCCCAGAACCTTCTCCTGCTTTTCAGGCTGAATATATTCGGGACTGGTCTGCATCCATTCATCTTTGTGCCAACACTGGCCTCAAAGAGCGCTCTGTGCTCCCCCAGGCACAGAGGTTCCCCTCGATTTCCACACTCCCCCTTTTCCTCCAGCTGCAGACCCCAAACCGATGAAACTGTGGCTGCCCCTGGATCCCTGGAAGAGTCCAAGGCCAGATTGGAGTGACCTGGGATATAGTGGAAGGTGTCCCTGCTCATGGCATGAAGTGGAATGAGCTGGATTGAGGTTCCCAGCCATCCCAACTCATTCTGTGTCTGAGTTTTAACTCGTGTTCCCACCTTCTGGAGCTCTCTTTAGGTGGGAAGCACTCCCTATGATCCAAGGCATGCCAAGAGCTTGGGGACAGAGCTGCCACAAACACCTTTCCCCAGTATATTTCCCCCCAGTATAACCCCCATGATTCCCAGTACTTTTCCAGACAGTCCATTTCACTGGACTATGAATGGAAAGCTCACGTGAAGTCTGGGAAGGAAGTCGGTCACAATCCTGATCACAACCCCTCAATAATTGGATAAATTGGAGCCCAAAACCATCCACACCTTCTGCATTACCATGACCCTGGGTGGCTTCTGAAAAAATTGCACTTCCCCACATCTTTTAAAAGTATTTGTCTATGGGATTTTTTTTTCAGAGGTTGCCACCACAGCAGTGACAAAATGTAGGTTTCGGCTGCTTTTCCTCATGTGTGTGTGTGTGTTTGCTTTTCTCCTTAATTGCAGTAAAACAGATGTCACTTCTTTTTCAGGAGTGGGAAGAAAACCAGAAGAGTCCTAAATATTTTCCTCCAGGAATGAACGAACACAATGGTCCACATGAACTGAAAATCAAAATCCTCCAGAAGATTAGAATCTTTTTTTGCCATCGAAGCCTGCAGGAGCAGCATGACAGGGGGGGACTTGCCTGATCAAATCAAAACCGTTTATTCCCGTGAAGAAATTCCTGCTGATGTCCCACCTGAGCCTGCCCCGGTGCAGCCCGAGGCCATTTCCTCTTGTCCTGTCGCTGGAAGTCCTTGGCTCGGGAGCAAAAGGGCTGAAGAGAAATTGCCAAATCTTTGGGTTAATTACGGCTGTTGGGGAGATCTTGTCATTTTCACCTTTTTCCTGGACATTCTTCTTTCACTATTTGTACGTTGTTAATACATTAGATACGTTTTCTATCGGTTATGTATCCATATGTGTACATAAATCACATATCTACCTGTGTAAAATATGTGTGCGCATATATGCCTGTTTATATATTATATGTATATACTTGTATATAATAGATATACATATGTATATATATATAGTATATATGGATTATTGTACGCATATAATATATAATATTATGTATAAAACATATAAAACATATATATACTATATAAAACATATATATTATATATAACATAGTATATATCATAGTAAATATTATATACACATTAAAATATTATATACATGTATATATGTGCATATATAGTTGCTTAACATTATAAATATATTATTAATGTTATAATATAATATTATTATACTATAATAATTATATACTATTATATTAGAATTTACATTATATTTATATTACATGTGTTATTTTATAGTTATGCTTATATGTATAATTTTCTATTTCGCTTAAGACGCTGTGTATGCTCTGTCCTATGAATTTGACGTGTAAGTGGGGACAGAGCGGAGTTCCCGCGGTAGTTCCCCGCTGCCAGCGGGAGCCGTGGCCCGGGGGGTGCCGGTGCAGCGGCTCCGTTCCGCTGCCGCTCGTGGCGGCCGATCCCGGCCCGTCGCAGCCCGGGGCTGCCCCGCATCCGGCGGGCGGAACCTTCGCGCGGGGCGCGCCGGCCGGAACCTTTGGGCGGGGCAGCGAGCGCCGCACGGACGGAGGAAGCGCCGGACGCAGCGCCGCCGCTGCCGGGCCCTCGGTGCCGCCGCCGCCGGCTTGTGCTCCGCTCCTTCCTTCTGCTCTTTCTCCTCCTCTCCTTCCTCCTCCTGCCGCTGCTCGTCCCGCCCCCTGTCGCGGAGTTCCGTGGAGCCGCCGCACGGTGAGTGACCCGGCGGGACGGCGGCAGAGCGGCCGCGCCGTACCTGCCGGGCGGCGGGAAGGTCACGGGCGGCGCGGCCCGGCCCTGCCCTGCCCAGGACAGCCCTGAGCGGGCTGCCCGGCACCGGGGGGATCCCCGCGCTGGGGAGGGCCCTGCGGGGCTCCCCGGGCCAGGGGCAGGCCAGCGTTTCCCGGCAGTGCCTCAGCTTGCCCTCGGCGCGGAAGAGAAACCAAAGGCTGCTGCCGCTTTTGGTTTCCCTTTTGCGCCTGTTCGGGGAGAGCGGAGCCGCAGCGGGCCCGGAGTGAAGAGTCCTCGCCTCAGGGAAAAGAAACGCTGAGTTCCTACGGGTTTTAGCGTTTGTATGTTATTAGGACTTGGCTCAGCGAGGTTATGCTTCAATCTCTCTTATATTCAAGCTTTTCCTTTCGGTTGGGTTATGCTCAGGGTTGCATAAGAAGGATGTTTCTGCACGGGGTTTTTGGGGAGGTTTTTCCTTGTTCAGGGATAATTTGGCTGTGGGTGCTGCAGGATTGCCTGGGGAGGGGGATCCGGGGATAATTTGGCTGTGGGTGCTGCAGGATTGCCCTGGCTGCCAGCTTGGTTTGGAGAGTGGCCAGGGAGTGTCAGGAGCTGCCAGAGGAGTTGCTGCTGGTTTTGCCCTTGCAGCAAGAAAATGGGGCAGTGCCCAAGGAGTGATCTGGGGGTTCTTAAGGAGATCCCTCCCACCAGCTGAGGAGGAACTGGACCCTGATCTTACAAGTAATTTTCCCAGTGTTTCAGCAAAGGTCTTTCCTCTGTGCCTTTTGTTCCCAAGATTGAGAGGGCTGTGCTCTCTGGGCTTGGCTCATACAGCAGTCAGGCTTTTCCCTGGATAGCTGTGTGCCACATACAGCATTTTTCAGGTTTCCAGGGATATTAATAACTCCCCATACATCCTGCCAGGTGCAGGCTCCGGCTCTTAACCTCGTTTTAATCAAATGCAAGTCACTGATTGCTCCTTAATGTGGCAGCCGGGTGCCTTTCCTGTAAACTTCCTCTTAGGGAAAAGACCTCTCTGGTTAAATAATGGAGTTCCCTGGCTCCAGGATTCAGCATTCAGGGGCAATAGCAGTCCCAAAATGTCAGTCTCAATGAGAATGTCAACTTTGTGCCCACTGTGGGCACAGAATCACAGCATGGTTTGGGCTGGAAGGCACCTTAGATTTCCTCCCGCTGCCAGGGCAGGGACACCTTCCACTATCCCAGCTTACTCCAACCTGGCCTTGGACACTTCCAGGGATCCAGGGGCAGCCACAGTTTCTCTGAGCCTCCCCACCACCCCCCAGACAGCAATTCCTTCCCACTATCCCATCCAAACCTCCACTCTGTCAGCGTGATGCCATTTCCCATCATCCTATCACTCCATGCGCTTGTCCAAAGTCCCTGCCAAACAGCTGTTATCAAGCAGCGTTTAAACACCAGGCAGGCAGGTTTTTTTCCAGCTCTGATTTTCCTTTCTGTCCCTCCCTGTGCTTTTTTCCCTCTCCCCCTCAGGGCTGGGAAGGAGGATGGTGCACGCCGAGGCGTTCTCGCGGCCGCTGAGCCGGAACGAGGTGGTGGGCTTGATCTTCCGCCTGACCATCTTCGGGGCGGTCACCTACTTCACCATCAAATGGATGGTGGATGCCATCGACCCCACCAGGAAGCAGAAGGTGGAGGCTCAGAAGCAGGTAGGATTCCATCCTGCAGTGTTTTCCCTGGGTTATGGAGGAATGTCCTGGTGGGAAGATTTTTAGTTGGTCTCGGGGGTTTAGGCTGGTTGGTCTTTTCGGTGCTTGTGTTTTATAACAAATGACGATTCTGTAAGAAATTACAATTTCTAGTTTGAAGTGGTGGAAAAACTGTTGGTCTGGAGGCTGCTGTTGGCACTGATTTCCAGCAAGTCTGTGGACCTGGTGCCTTCTCTGCTTCTGACAACTTTGCTGAGCAGCAGCGGCCTTAAATCATCAGTCTCTTGGTTGCGTTTGAAAACCTGGAGCAGAAACAACTTAATTCTTAACTTAAAAGGGAACTTGAAAGCTCTACATTGCTGGCAACTTAGTGGCAGAGACCTCCACCAGCAGTCAAAATGCCTTGGAAAGGGGAGGGAAAACCTGAAAAGCCTCGTTCCTTATCTTGAACTGGAATGATTTGTGCTCTGGAAAAGCTTTAGGGGCCCTTCAGAACCAAAAGTTAAAGGTTTGCTTTGGAAATGTGACAGCTTTTTTTTGTTTGGTTTCTGACTGACAAGAATTTCACAGATTTTGAGCAACCTAAATCTGTGTTGGGTGGTTTCCCTTCTGTAATGAGCTTTGTAGTTGAGAACCAAGTTTCCCAATGGGTTTAGTGCCGGCTGTTGTCTAAGAAGCAGCACTGTCCCAAAAACTTGTTGGATTTTATTTCAAGTTTGAGTAGAAAGAGAAACTGAAACCTGCAAGTGTGTTGACACAAGGAGTTTTCCTTGTAAATTAGGGAAAACCCAGTGAACACATATTAGAAATTGACTGGCTTCTGGGAAATTACAAATACATTCATCTCTTCTTGATTCACGTGAAAATACACAAATCTCTCCCAGTGCTGTGGGGGCTTGGGAGGCACACTTTGTGTTTTAAGGTTTGTTTTGGTTGTTTCTTAGGTCATAACTGAGGAGTTGTGGGTTTGGGCATGTGAGGGCCCCAGCATTTGTTTGATGGGAACTGAGACATCTGACTCGGTTTCACTCAAGTGACGGCAAAGCCATTAGGAAACAGCAGAACCTTCTGCTTAAAGCAAGATTTCACCTCCTGGGGAGAAGCTTTTCAAGCCACAAGCAGCAGTTCTTTAAAAAAGATGATGTTTGAGTGAAGCATTCAGTTTATTTGCCTTGATTTCCCTGGTGTTTGGTTCCCCCAGGCTGAAAAGCTGATGAAGCAGATAGGAGTGAAGAATGTCAAGCTGACCGAGTATGAGATGAGCATTGCTGCCCACCTGGTGGACCCACTCAGCATGCATGTGAGCAACTTCCCTGCTCCTCAGGCCTGCAAAATTCCCCTTCATCTCTGCATTACATTATTTGCACCTCTGTGGAAATACACAGGAAATATTCCTGTGATCTAAAAACTCAAAGTGCATCATTGAGAGAAGAGGGTTTTTATCCCTTCTCTCTTTTATTTTCAAGGCACTCCTTTGAAGCTGGTGGGTGCTTTTCCTTGGGAGGATTGATGCTGATCATTCCCAACACTGTTTTTTCCCTTGCAGGTCACCTGGAGTGATATTGCAGGCTTAGATGATGTCATCACAGATTTGAAAGACACTGTCATTTTGCCCATCAAGAAGAAATATTTGTTTGAGAATTCCAGGCTCTTACAGCCCCCAAAAGGTAGGAAGAGAATGTGATGGATTTATACCTTGGTATTCAAAATTTCAAAGGTGCAGTTTCCCAGAAAGGGAAGAGGAAGTGGGTTATTAGGTCAAAGTGCAAACATTAGGACTGATGCCAGGGAAAATCCTCAGATTTTCCCTCTTCTCCTGCTTTGGTGAAGTTTTGTCTCAACATTGAAGCAATAGCTGGATTTTGGTTATGATGATCCATTTTTGTGCACTGATCACAGAATCATGAAATGATTTGGCTTGGGAGGGACCTTGAAGCCCATCCAGTGCCACCCCTGCCATGGGCAGGGACACCTCCCACTGTCCCAGGCTGCTCCAAGCCCCAAAGTCCAGCCTGGCCTTGGGCACTGCCAGGGATCCAGGGGCAGCCACAGCTGCTCTGGGCACCCTGTGCCAGGGCCTGCCCACCCTGCCAGGGAACAATTCCTGCCCTTTTCCCCTCCTTCTGTCACTCCAGGCCATTATAATCCATGTATCCTGCATTTTTATCTGCCTAAAATGTCATTTTTATTATGTTTACACCCCATGTTGTCCTTTGGCAGAGTTGAGCTCTAACTCTGCTCTACAGCTTTGACACTCCTGGAAATTCCCATCATTCAGCAAGACAGACATCCCATTTTTCCTCTGGAGATCCCTTAATTCTCTCTGGAGTTGGGTTACACAATGTTAAGGCAGGTGGCAGATTCATTTTCTGCAGTAAAACAGAAATTGGAAATCTGCTGGAATACCTACAGCCATATTTGTTGTATGTTACTGAGAAGAAAAAAAAAACATAAGGGAAAAAAGCAGAATTTAAACCTAAAATGTTGGACAAAACACTGAAGTTTACTGCTTTGTTCCCTGGAATATTGATTTCTGGAGCTCCTGATTACTGCCTGGATCTGTGACCACCTCACTCCTGTGTCCCAAGGGATGGAAAATGCAGCACTTTGGTAGCTGTTTTAGTTTTTCCAGGCTATGTTCTGTGTAAGTCAGGAACTGAAGCTGTCTGGAAAATTACATGAATGCCATGATCTAAGAAGCTGAAGGAAAAAATGATTTTTTTTATTTATCTTTTTAAAGCAGACTTTCCAGCTCAAGCTGCTCCCCAGTTTTATGAGTGGCTTGTGCTGGGTGTTAATAGGAAGTCACTGCTCCAGAGTAATGATGTTTGTGAGACATCAAGTCCATCATTTTCTCACATAAACAGAGAAAAAAAGACTCTTAATAATTCCCTGTGCTTTGGGCTCTTTTGCCTGAATGTTGCTCTTGAAATTGTTTTCTTTAGAACTGTGTTAGACAAACACTCCTGTGAATTCTTCTACTGTGACAAGTTTAAAAATAATACAAGATGTCATGTTTAATCGTGGGTAATTTGTTTAAAGTGTCTATGGGTCTGTTGTGTGATGGATTTTTCCTTTCCTCACTCCTCTGTGCTGAGTTTCATTAGCAGGACTGAAAGGAGCTACAAACAACGCCTGACAGGACATAAATAGGGGTTAATTTTATGTAACCTTTATAGTCCTGGAAATGGAATAAAATGGAGTCATGGAGTGGTTTGAGTTGGAAGGGACCTTAAAGATGATATTCCACCCCCTGTCATGGGCAGGGACCATAAACCAGTCATCTTTCAAATGTCTCCTCTCAGCTTCACCATTCCTGTCTTTCTTATTCTGAGCTGTAATTTAATAGGGATTATTTTAAAACCTCTGCTTTGATGGAACAGTGTTTTCTTTCCTTGGGTTGGTGTCTTACCTTTTAAGGATCAAACCTGAGCCTGGAGAGCCCCAGGGCTGTCCTAGCAGAGCATTAACAGTGTGAATTTTCCAGGAGTCCTCCTCTATGGTCCCCCTGGATGTGGGAAAACCCTGATTGCCAAAGCCACAGCCAAGGAAGCCGGGTGTAGGTTCATCAACCTCCAGCCCTCCACGCTGACGGATAAATGGTATGGAGAATCCCAAAAACTGGCTGCTGCTGTCTTCTCCCTGGCCATAAAGCTCCAGCCATCCATCATTTTTATTGATGAAATAGGTAAAAATCTGTTGGGTTTTTTTTTATCAGTAGCTATAGCAGAGTGAGATTGAGCTGTAGGTTCAGTGATGTATGGGTCTGCTGTCATCTTTTCCTTAAAAAGAACGATGGCTCAGTAAGAGAAATAGAATTGTAAAGGAATGGTGGCACATTGGGAAAAACAGTGTCCCGCGGACGGCTGGGACAAGGAATTCTGCCAACCTGTATATTTTAGAACACGTGGTTTTATTGCAAGGGTCGTGGGTAAAAGGGCCTTGCCTTCAGCCACCAGCCTGGGCTGGAGGGAAGTCCCAAAGAGAGAGGGAGAAAGAACAGCAGGGTGAGAGCTGAGAGAGAAGGGAGAGAGAGCAAAGTGGCACGGGAAAGAGAGCAAGAGTAGGGGGAAGGGTAAGAGCGAGAGGCCCTTGTTACGATACATTTTATCTCCTTTTGTGATGAATATTCTAATTTACAGTGACCAACCAACACAAGACACAAAATCCTATAGAATCTACATACAGCCTATAAGAACTACTACATTACCATACTGTGTTGTATTTTAAACTCTAAAAACTACTCTTTAGACTTCTGTTTTGCTACATTGACCTTTGGCTCCCTCAGCCAGCAGAAAGGTATTGTTCAATCAGAAGGGATTCTCCTTCAGCTAGCTAGACCATTGTTTTCAGGTTATATAGTAACTAAGACTCAGTATCCTACAACTTAAAGTCAGCTTTCATTTCTATTTCAATTATAAGTTTCATATTTTCAGAATCTTTTGCTAAGCAATTATATTTATAAGGTTTCCGTGATTCATCTTCCCCAACATTCTTCCTGGTAGTAGTGGAGGAATTCACAAGTAAAACAAGTTTCTACTTATTTTTGGTTCACAAGGAAACCCAGTAACAAATACACTTCAGGGCTTCTGCTGTGAGGGCACATACTGGGAAGTAAAATATGGTTTTAGGAGAGCTCTGGAACAGTGGTTTCATAAGGCTGAAGAACAGGGAGGGAGGCTGCTTTCCGGGAATTCAGGAGGGTGAAAATTCAGAGCACAAGATGTGGGGCAATCTCCTGTGATGTGTAGTGCCCTTTGAAAGGGGGTCTTGCAAATGTGGGAGAGTCCACTGCTGCTTTCACCCCTCAGCAGCACTTGTTGCTTGCTGACCCTGGTGATTAAAAATGCACTAATGAGCTAAGAGAGCAGGCCAGGTGTGGGGAGTTGGATTGGCAGTGGCTGCTTCCCTCCTTTGGCACAGATTCCTTCCTGCGGAACCGCTCGAGCACCGACCACGAGGCCACGGCCATGATGAAAGCCCAGTTCATGAGCCTGTGGGACGGGCTGGACACTGACTACAGCTGCCAGGTGAGTCCTCAGGGGGCTGGGACAATTCCCTCAGCTGGGATGTTGTGCCTGGGGCTGCTTGGGAGCAGGGATTGCCAAAGGGCTCTTTACCTGTCAGTGATTCCCAGCACTTCAGGGAACGAGGGGATTTGTATCCACAGATCATTCTTCCTGAAAAGATTGGCTTTGTGCTTATTTTGGTTTTCATCAAGAAGTGGCATTTTCAGATGAGATGGGATGGGCTTTAAAGTCCCTCCCGTCCCAAACTATTCTGGGATTCTAAATGACTTGAATGTAGCAAAAAGCCTGCGTGCCATGGTTCTGGACTGTCACTTGGGATGATCTTGAAGCCCTTAAACAGCATTTTTATTTCCTAAGTTGAAAATTTTCAGCGTTTTTAATGTGTATTTTTCCATAAATGGCTTTTCCTCCTCTCCCAAGCTTGTGCTAAAGATGTTTTTCCAGCTGATTTTTCCCAAAATGAGTAAAAATTAGTGGTATATGTGTACTGAGGAGGGTGAAAGCTTCCCATTAGTAAAGAGCCAGTGGTGTGAACCCTTCACTGGAAACTGATACCATCTTCCAATCACAGTGTATTACCTTTTTTCCCCAATACACTGACAATTCCTTGGAGCAAAGGAAATTATTCATTCCCTGCAGTGAGACAGTTTGAAGTCTCTCAAGTTGAGCAGCATTTGCCTTTTGTAAGAAAAACAAGGATCCCAAGTGCTTGGAGGAAATTGTAAGGAAGTGTTGAGGTGGATGTGTTGATTCCACCTGGAAGCCACGCTCAGCTGTGGGCTAAAACCTGCTGAGGATGGATCTGGAGCTCGGGGCAGGTGAACAATGTTCCCTTTTGGCTGAAAATAATGCCCGGAGGAGCGTGGCTCATCCCGGAGCCAGCATTCCCAGTGCCTCTAGGTGGCGGGGTGACTCTGCCGGGCCACCAGCCCTGCTGGCCCGCCTTCCTGCAGCTGCTGGGGCTGGCCCAAAGGCAGGAGCAGGACAGGAAACCCCCCTGGAGCCCAGATTAATCATTTTTTTTCGTTCTCCCAGAGTCCAGATTAATCACCCTGCTGTTTTTTCACTCTCCTGCCTGGGTGTTTACCATGTACACAGCTTAGAGTAAGAAATGGGGAAACAAAGCTGCTGTGAATGGGGGGTAAATTTGTTCTAGAATTAGGAGCTGGAGTGCTCCAGGGTGGTAAACACTGTCCTGGTGTTGGGCTTGGCTTGGACACCTTTAACCCACTGCTGACCTGTAGGCCATGAAAGGCTTTTTTGAATGTTTAAAAAAATAAAGACAGCATTTGGGTGCATGTGAAAGCTGCCAGGTGAACCCATTGCCTTGGTGGTCTCCTGGAAGGTGTCCCTGCCCATAGAGGGCTTGTAACAAAATGAGCTTTAAGGTCCTTTTCAGCCCAAACCTTCTGTGATTCTTTTTTCAACACATCCCAAAACCACCACGTTTTTAAATACCTTCTCAAAACATCTCCTTTCGATTTCCACCAGGAGCTAAAAGTGACATCACGAGCAGAAGTTTCGAGTTCCTTCTTAGGGTTTGAATTTTCAAGCTGGACTCGTGTAGAAATCTTCCCCCAGGTGGTATTTGTGGCACCAGGGCTCTCTGCAGCTGCCCTTGCTGAGATCACTGCCAGGAAACTTTTATGTAACTGCTTTAAATGTCGGTGCTGATGATGGGGTGGGGGAGAAGCCGTGGCTGGTGCTGCCATTCCCAGGCTGTGGCTGTTTCCCAGGGCTGGTTTCAGTGCTGGCTGTTGGTGTCACACAGGTGATTGTGATGGGAGCCACCAACCGGCCCCAGGACCTGGACTCTGCCATCATGAGGAGGATGCCCACCCGCTTCCACATCAACCAGCCTGTAAGTCCTGCCTGCAAATCCACAGCTCTGGGGGTTTCCCTCCAGGAAATGCTGCATTCTCATCAGCTGCCTTCAGGGTTTTTTGAAGCATGTCCATAACTCAGGTTTTTCAGGGGAAGTCTTGATCTCTTGGGTGTTTTATCTGAAACACCACCATGAGAAATGACACCATGAGCTTCCCACCTCTGCTCTTCTCTGGGAATGGAGATGTTTGGATGCTGCACACTGGGAAAGGCTGGTTTGTAACTGTGTTCTGCTCAGGCCTTTCCACAGCAGACAGTGGGGAAAACCTGGTTTGTTCTGCCTGTGATGGGCTTGGAATGAGATGGTCTTTAAGGACCCAAACCATTCCATGATTCTGTGATTTATGCCTCAGTCATGAAGTTGTTTATCAATTAGGCAGCTGTCACAAGGTTGTCCTTACTACAAAGGTTGCTCTTGCCATCGTTTTCCTGGTATTCAGTCACCTTGCAATGCCTGGTGGTGTCACCAGACACTTTTGTGTTGGTGTTACCAGTTCAGTTGTGGCTGTTGGAATTCCCCTCTGGCTACAGAAATCATCATCCATTTTTGCTGAAACTCGGGAGACCAAACTGGAGGAGTAAAATTCTTATTGATTGTGCAAGAGAGGAGTTGTGTTCCCAAGCCTGTGTTGTTGGAACTGACTTTCACTCCATGGGGGTGGATCCCTCTGGAAACAGCATTTGTAACCTGGGAACTGCTGTGCTTCCAGACCTGTTCCATACACCTTCCTCATCTCCAACTGTTCCTTGGGTTAGCAGGGGGCAAGGATGTGGATTTGAGTACTTTATTCTGTCATTCTATCAAGCCCCATCGTTAGAAGGATGAATTATGTCCCTGGGATATTACAGGGATTGGCTCCCTCTCCCGGGATCAGAGTTACCACAGGAGGTGTCATTTAGGGAACAGATTTTCCTTACCCCACCACAGCCCTGCTATGAACTTACTGCTCCTCTCTTCCTTTGTGATCAACCCAGATTGGCCCTGACTTCCTGAAGGTGGAATAATTGGTGTGCTGTGCATTGGGAACAGGCATGGGCAGGAGTGAAAGGCTTGCCGATTTTCTAACTGAGTTGGAGATGAAAAGGGCCCAAATTACTCATCAAAAAATTACCTGCAAAGCAGAGGGAAGTGGCAGAAGTAGGTTTTGGGACAGAGTAGCAACTGTTCATCTGCCAGATTATCTGTGGAGGAGTATTTCCCCTTTTTAATGATGTAAGTGAGGTTTGGCAGGCACAAACCCCAGTCTTTGTTGCCTGTGTTTGACCTTCCTAGGAAGGATCTGCCCAGGACTCAGTAACCTCACACAGAGTGTGATTTACCTGGTTTAGAATTCCCCAGGCATCATCTGGGGAACTGAATTTGCCGTCAGGGAGGTTTGCTCAGTGTATGTCACCTGTCCTGGACGAAGGAACTGAAGGGACTGAATGCCCTGGGACATCACAAGTGTTTAATTTTGTCCTCTGGTAACTTCAGTCTCTTCTCTTTCAGGCTCTGAAGCAAAGAGAGGCGATCCTGAAGCTGATTTTGAAGAATGAAAATGTGAGTAGCCTCCTGTTGGTGGCTCATGGCTGCATTACTGCCACCAGTGCAGTTCTTGTGGTTTATAATTGCAGAAGTTGTGGTTTATAATTGCCTGCCTTGCAGTGAGGCTGAGATGAGCTGCCAGAGCATTTACAGTGAGAACTTGGGAATCTTTTGTGTGTTTAGGTGTGGCCTGACACTAAAGCCCTGCAGTTGGCTCCTTTGGGAGCAGGAGCCTTGGCTTGTGTGGTGAATCACCCCCTCTGAGCAGAATGGCTCCATTTGCTTGTTCTGCTACAAGAGATTTCTCTCTAAAAAAGGTGAAGGTCACTCATGCTTAGATGAGGGAAGGAAATCTCAAGCCCTCAATGAAGCAGGGAGAAGATGCTGACTCTTTAGCTCTTTCTCAGCTCAAATCAAGCAAGGAGGAAAAAGACTTTTTTTGGCAGTGCTGCTTGTGATCCGTAATTCAAATTTCCTTCAGAGGAGAGGGGAAGGATGAGGTATGAGCACACCTGGAAGTGCCTGTGGCAGAACAGGGGATCCCTGTCATCAAAGCTTCCTCCCAAATTCAGTCAGCAGTGCTAACTGCCTTCGAGTTAATGTTGCAAAGTGTCTCCACGCTGAGGTCCAGCCTAATAAATATCTTTTATTAGTAAAACCGACTTAAATTATTTGAAGAGGCCTAAAAATGGCAGCTCCACCAGCATCTGGCAGGGAACCACACAAATAAGATTTTCAGGGAGATAGAAAAACCGAGCCTGTGTGAGTTATCCCACAGGAGGAGGGACTGGATCTCTCAAGGCCAGACTTCACTTGGCAAAAGGGAGTCCTGCCCTCCCTTTTCCTTGCCTGACTTAAACCATGGGATAGTTTCCCTCCTGAAAGAAATGATCCCAGAATCTCAGCCTTTTATTTGACTGTCTTGGCTTTAACTTTTTGAAAAGGAAATACTGATGCACATGGTGGGAAAGGAATCAGAAATCCCATAAAAAGATGGAATAAACCTGAGGTCTTGGCTGGCAAGGTCTTGCACTGAGCTGGGCACATTATTTTGTCTCTAAACCCACTGGTTTGGGGCTGTGTAAAGCAGGAACAGGTGTCCAGACAACAGAGTTCTGAGAAACTTAACGTGGGCACCTGGGAAAAGGGATTCCTGGGATGCAGTTTTTCCAGGCCAGTCCCTGCAGGAGTGTGGTTAGTACAGGATATACCAACGGGATGGTCGGGGTTTGTGTGGGGTTTTGGTGGGGTTTTGAACCAATGACAGAGTTTGATGAGCTGAAACATCAGTTTCCTGTAGCGGTGTGAACCACTTGGAGGTTCAAAGGGGAATAATTTCACTCCCCCAAAACGTCAGATGATCTCAGAGCGGGTTAAAACTCCGGGAGGTGACTGTTGCTTGCCAGTGGCTTTGGAGTGTCCGTGGCCTGACCTGGAGGTCCCCACAGGTGGACAGCCACGTGGACCTGCTGCAGGTGGCCAAGGAGACGGACGGCTTCTCAGGCAGCGACCTGAAGGAGATGTGCCGGGACGCGGCGCTGCTCTGCGTGCGGGAGTACGTCAACAACGCCTGCGAGGAGGACGTGTACGTGGGGCCCTGCACAGCCACTCCTTGTGTCCCCTGGCTGCAGCTGCCACTGGGGAGCGGGGCACACAGAGCAGGAGTGTCCTGTTTCGATGCCCTCTTGCCACTATGCACAAAATCCCCCCCCTACAACCCAGTTACTGTAACTCCTTTTGGCTCCAAAAATAAGCTCGGCACCTTGGTAGTTCCAAGGTGCCCAAGGTGGAGGGGGCCTGAGCCACTAAGTCCTGCTGCTGCACTGGTTAGTGCCAGGCTTCAGTGCTGCTGACACAGTGCTGGGACAGCCCTCTGGTATTTCCCACACCTGCAGCAATCCTGGGTGCATTGAGGGGCTGGAGCGTGTCCAGGGCAGGGCAGGGAGCTGGGGAAGGGGCTGGAGCCCCAGCAGAGGCTGAGGGAGCTGGGAAAGGGGCTCAGCCTGGAGCAAAGGAGGCTCAGGGGGGACCTTGTGGCTCTGCACAAGTCCCTGCCAGGAGGGGACAGCCAGGGGGGGTCGGGCTCTGCTGCCAGGGAACAGGGACAGGACAAGGGCAAACGGCCTCAGGCTGGGCCAGGGGAGGCTCAGCTTGGCCAGCAGCAGGAATTTCTCCATGGAAAGGGTGCTGAGGCCTTGGCAGGGGCTGCCCAGGGAGCTTTGGAGTGCCCATGGCTGGAGGTGTCCAAGGCATGGCTGGAGGTGGCACTCAGTGCTCTGGGCTGGGGACAAGGTGGCCATGGGGCACAGCTGGGACTCCGTGGGCTGGGAGGGATTTTCCAGCCTCAGTGGTTCTGTGATTCCAGCTGGATCCATGTCAGAGCTGCTGTTTGCAGGGGTGGCTGCTGAGTGTTGGCACAGCTGTCACAGCCCCTGGAGCCTCACCTGGCTGTTCTCTGTCTTCCCCAGCCACGATGAAGATGAGATCCGGCCTGTGCAGCAGCAGGATCTCCACAGGGCCATCGAGAAGATGAGGAAATCCAAGGACGTCTCCATGCAGAATCTGGCCATGGAGATTGTGTTTGATTAGGACAAAAGAGTGTGTTTGCAGTTCCTGATGTGATTTAGTTTGACTTCTGTAATCAGTTAGCAAAACCAATGTCAGGGGGTGGGAGCAGGGGTGGCCAAGGGAGTTCTGTTCCTGGAATCGTTTTTATACAACAACCTCTAAGTTATTGCAATTCCGACTGGAAGTGGAAGCAGAGATCATGAGTGGAACAATTCAGCCCAGACCAAGAGCGAGTGCCTGCGTGTTGTCCCTGGGGCTCCCTTGGAGCCTTCCAGCAGGAGTGGGTGGGCCAGGGGGCAGGACCTGGCACGGGCTGTGTGTGTACAGATGGGTGTGTGAGTGCAGGACCTGTACATAGCCACACTTTTTTTTATATATAGACATAATCTGTAGATAACTTGAGTATGGAAAATCTTTTCTACTTCCTGAAGCAAACCAAATCATAAGCTGCATAAGGGAAAGATTCCTCGATACTCAGCTCACTTCTACCTTTTAGCAGCAAATGCCAGGATAGAAACTGCTCCTAGAACAAAGCAACATTTGAAATGCTACTGATTTTTCTTCCACATGACCACTTGAAATCTGGTGCCATTTAGTCAAGATAGTAAACTACACTGTAAGAATGTTTGAATACTTTTAATTTTTTTATGAATTCTGCTTTTGAAGGCTTTTTAAATGAAGGCTGATTTTATTTTTGGTTTTTCCTTGCTGTGAGCAGTTAGAGTAGAATCCCACTTGCTCTTTCCTAAAGCCTCACGTCCTCTGAGCTCTCTGGAGCCTGAACTTTCTGAGCTCCTGTGCGCTGTCCCAAGGACTTGCTTCTCCCTCTGCCCCACTGTGGCACCCTCCCCTGAAGTGTCACTGCCCTGAGGCACAGGGGGGACACTGTGTGATGTTTGACTCTGCCCATGCTCAGATCTGTGGATTTAAAGAGGAGGAAATGGGTTTTGGGCTTATTGGTGTGGTTTAGCAACGTGCTGTCCTTGCTGGTACCAGTTCTGGTGAATTCTTGTAACGTTCTGTTGCGATAAAGGCCAAGGGTTACAAATGTGAGTGGCAAAAATGTTCTTTTTTTGGTGAAGTTGTTGTCAGAGATACTCAAGAGCTTGAAGTTTTATCATATAATGCCATGAACTGTGCACTGATTGACCCCAAATCTGTAAAGGGAATTAATTGTTCAAAGCCCAGGGGTGGGATGCTGTGTCACAGCTCTGCTGCCTGTGAGGGGAGGGAAACACTGGAGGCACGGAATGATGTAAAACCAAATGCACTGCAAAGGAAAATAAAGTGAAATAAGGAGGGCTGGAGCCCTGCCATGACACAGTGTCAGGGGCTGGTGACAGTGTCCCTCAAGCTCAGCCTGCTCCCTGCTGTGCTGCCCTCTGGAATGCTGGCTGGGTGATGCAGCAGGGCTGAGTTTGTCCCAGTTTAATCTTAAAACCAAACAGGAAGGAGAGATAAAAATAATGGAATAATTGCTTAGATTACTTCCCTGTGTCACAAAGCAATGGGAGATGCACAGTGGTCTAACACAAGGGTGCAGGAATTTAGGCACAGCAGAACTGCTGGGCTATGGAAATGGAAAAAGCCTGGGATCTGGGATGTTAATCCCAAAAGTTGCTTCAGTGCCGGGGCTGAGTCCCCAGTGCTGCCACTGGGTGAGCCTGGGATCCAGGAATGAGTCTAGGGGAGGCTCCAGGATGAGCAGAGGGATGGAGCAGCTCTGCTGGGAGGAAAGGCTGGGACAGCTGGGGCTGCTCAGCCTGGAGAGGAGAAGCTTTGGGGTGACCCAGCTGTGGCCTTCCAGGGCTTGAAGGAGCTGACAAGAAAGATTGGGAGAGATTTTAGACAAGGGCCAGGAGTGCCAGGACACAAGGAATGGCTTCCCAGTGCCAGAGGGCAGGGCTGGATGGAATACTGGGCAGGAATTGTTCCCTGGCAGGGTGGGCAGGCCCTGGCACAGGGTGCCCAGAGCAGCTGTGGCTGCCCCTGGATCCCTGGCAGTGCCCAAGGCCAGGCTGGACTTTGGGGCTTGGAGCAGCCTGGGACAGTGGGAGGTGTCCCTGCCCATGGCAGGGGTGGCACTGGGTGGGCTTTGAGGTCCCTTCCAACCCAATCCACTCTGGGATGCCGTGAGTAACCTCAAACCTGCCATTAGCGCTACTTTTGGGATCCCTGGGAAGGCTGGGAGGCGCCTGTGCCAGGGAGGGTCTCGGCCGCTCTCACCGGCTGCGCTCCCGCCCTGGAGCTGCCTTTCCCTGCTGCCCGGAACTCATCAGGGGCTGACTGAAGAGGCACAAGTTATTTCTGATTGCTCCCGGGGGCACTTACTGCAGCTGGAGTGCGATTCGCACTTCTCCAGGAACTCTCCCGTACTTGTCTACTCTTGCTGCTGCGGTGGGAGTCCTTGTCAAAGCCCAGAACCCTCTGGCAGCTTCCTCGAAAGGCTGAGGAAGCAGTGTGGTTTGGAGTGTGGCTGCTTTAATTCCATGGCTCCAGAGGCTTGGTCCAACCCTAAGCATCTGATCCTGCCTCTCTGAAGGGGAGAAGAGCCTGATCCCTCTCCCACAGCTCCAGGGACAGCAGTTCAAGGGCAGCATTGCCGAGGCTGAGCGAGTCTCCAGCAAAGCTCCACCCAAAAATCACCAAGTGAGAGCTACTTACACATATAAATATTTATTTGTACTAAAAGCGAGTGTTTAACAGAGTATCGAGTTCAGAATATATTAAATCATGAGATGCATCAGTTGAGGTACAAATTCCAGTCTCACGTCTTTAATAAATAGACTACAACCCCTCCAGTCCGTGTGTTTTAATCAGAGGTAATCAGGACACTGCGCTGGTTTACAATGATGATACAACAGCTGTGTTTTGCTGTGACCACCTGGACTTACTGGGAGGGGCAGGTTTCAACACTGGATTATTTTATGATGAGCAGCAACAGTGCTGTTTCACTCCTTAAAAATTCCTAAATGGGAATATTGCTTCCTGCCCCAGGGCCTGGCTGGATGAGGCTGCTGCACTGTCAGCTCCCACCGAGGCGGCAGCCTTTGCATTGGGGCAAAACACAGCTTTGCTCCAAATACTTATTAAAAAAAACCCCAAAAAACTTAAAAACCGACCCCAAAAGCCCTTTTGCCAGGATATTTTCCAGTCCCAGATGAAGGCTTGGACACTGTGCCCTGGCCACAGCAGAGCCTGTAGCTCACAGTACTCCACGCCATAAACAGGAGTGAGTTGGGTTTGCTGAGCGTGGATCCATCTGGAATTAAAACTGGAGCACAAGGAGAGAGGAACACTGATTGCTCTCCACTGGGAACACATCCCCACGGGGCCTGGGGCAGCTGCTAAGGAAGGCCAGGTGCAAAATCCATGGAGTGAAGGCCGCTGCTGTCATTACCAAGTGCTTGGCTGTTCTCCTTTGCCAACACCTCGCAGCTGGGGAGGACCAGCCCTGTCCCTCCCGGGAGTGCCCAGGGAAGCTCCGCCGTTGTGTCACTGCTCCGTCCCCCCGGAGGCCACTGCAGGAGCTGCGAGTCAGCGGAAAAGCCTCTGGCACAGACAAAGTCCATGTCGGGATGAGGGTGGGGAAAGAGATAAAGTCCGGGGTAACTTTCCGCAGCCAGAGCTGGGAGCAGCACCGGCGCCCCACAGGGCTGGGGGGGCCCAAGGGCTGTCCTGCCATCCTCTGGCTGGCCCCAGCAGCCCCATCCCACGGACATGGATAAATCGGGTCACCTGCACCCATACAGGTGTGGGCGAGGGCAGGAGCTTCAGCCTCCTCTCAGCTGCTTCTCCAGACCCACCTCGCGCTGTGTTTTGCCTTGGATTTGCCCCTGGGATGGGAGGAGTGTGGGCAGAGGGGAGGGAGATCCCGTCCTGCCATGGGGGAGGACAGCTGAAAACACAGTGACAGTGTCCCTGACTTTTCCTTGCTGTCCAGAGCTCTCTCAGGGATCTCAGGGCTTTATGGTACCTCCTCTGGGCTGGGAGTGATCACCACGGCACAATCTCACAGACAGCTGAACTTGGGGAGTGCTCAGCCCAGGATTTGTTTGACCAAAGAGGTCAAGCAGGAGGAAGGAAGGAAGCAAGGAGGCAGTGAGGAATTGGCTCGGCCACAAGGAACTGGTGGTGGACACAGCTGATGTTAAAAAGTCCGTTTTTAAAAAAGGGCATTAAAAAGATTCTGCTGTTAATTGGCAAAAACTGTCTAAGGCACAACGTGGCAAGGCACTTGGTGATTTCTGCTCCAGGCAGGATTTATCCTGGTCTGAGGTCCCTCCTCTGCACTGGGAGCTGCTGTGTGGCCCTGGCAGCATCACAACGATCCCGCTGGCACATCCTGGTGCCAGCCAGGAATGAAGGGCCTGCTCCCCTTCCCTTCCAGCTCCATGAGGACACTCCCAGCAGCTTTAGGAGGAGAAGGATCAGGCTCAAAGTATTTCTGATTGGAAAAAAACAATCTGACCCAGAATGGAAAATCCCAGGGTCATGCCAAGTGATCTGTGTCACAGGGAATCAATCGATCATCGCTCACTCTTAATACAGGTATTTCTAGGAAGGAGGAGGAGGAGTTAATTCTTTTTTTCCAGTGACTGGTAGTAGGTGGTGAGGACTTTCCAGGCTTTGGGGGCCATGAAGCCATCCGGGGGGTTTTCCCCTTCCCGAGCCAGCTTCCTCATGCGTGTTCCTGAGATGAAGTCAAAATCGTCGTGCCTGGGCGAAACAGAGACAGGTGACATCAGCACAGCTGGCCCAGTCACCCCCCCCAGGGTTCCTCATCCCAAGAGGAGCTGGAGCATCCACAACACACATAACACACTTCCCAGCTGTGGGAGGCTGCGTTTCTACTGCCTCTCAGCCCCTATCCTGTGCTGCTTTTCCTCCCCGGTGCCATCTCCAGTTTCACGTGGCACCTGGGAACAGCTCTTGGAGGGAAACACAGCAGCTTCCCCAGGTCCTCCCACCATGCCTCTCCTTGGGAGGAACACATCTTTCCCCCGTCCCCCGCAAAGCTGCAAGCCCACAACCCCCACGTCCTGCAGAAACCACAACGGCACCGGCGCTGTGTTACCTTTTGGGGTCGTAGAAATCCATGGCTCTCTTGAGCTTGTTGTAGGCAGCCACGCGGAAGGGGATGATCTCCACGGAGGTGAGGCCGGGGGCCATGCCCAGCACCTTCCCGCCGTGCGTGGGCTCGTACAGGTCCTGCTTGGTGTCGGGGTGCGGCATTCCCGCCGGGTCCCGCCCCACGATGTAGAAGTTGGCCCCCGCCACCATCCGGGCCCGGCAGTGCCACTGCACCTGCAGGGAGGGACACAGGGACTGAGGCCTGGGGGATCCCGTGGGAGCTGGGTGGCGGTGGAACCCTGAGGATTTTAGACTTTCTGACCCTCAAGAGAACACTGTGTTGCACCTGAGGCTGTGGAAGAGGCTTCTGAAACTGAGTGACAGCACTGGGATTGTGGAGTTTGAATAGAAGTGTGTGATATCACAGGGGGGAAAACTTAGGGTTTAAGCTTTTAGAATATAGTAATAGATATAAAGCAAGATGGAGGATTTAGGGCACAGGTTAGTCCTTCTTCTTCATGGGTCTGGGTGGTTGTTGTATCTCTCTGGTGAATGGTCTTTCCCCAAGACCCCTGAAGCCTGTAACCACGTAGTTTGACCCTTCCTTCCTTTCTTGACCCAGTTGGCTGAGGTCCAGCCATCCCCCCTGGACAGAAACCTTGATAAGGGTCTGTTCTTCCTCTTTCTTCCTCTTGCCCTCTGGCCCTCCAAGGCTCCAGCCCTCTTGCCCTCCTTCTGGACCTCCCTTGCCCTCTGGGCTTCCTGCCCTCATTCCCCCTCCTGGAATAAACATCTTGGATCAACCCTGGGGGTAAGAGCCTCTTTTGGATCTTTTGCCCTATCTTTGAAATATTCCCCCAAAGCCTCCCAAGAAACCGGGGGGCTGCAGGGGATTCGTTTCAGGTGGTGTTTTGGAATTGGGTAGAAAAGTCCACATTGCGGGCCACGGGTGGTTGGTTATTGGGTCAAAAGTAAAAATAATCTAGGTGTCATTTCTTAATTGGACAGTTTGTGCTTAAAATACCTTGGAATTGGTATTTTAAGCACAAACTGTCCAATTAAGAAGAACAGAGCCATTTTTCACTCTGCTAGCCAGAACTCACAACTTGTCAGACTGTAACATAGGTAAGAATTAATAAACATCTGAGTCTGAACACAAACTGCATCTCTTGAGCATTTAATCCCAGCTCTAAACAGAGAATAAGATAATAAACCCACAGGGCTGGGTCCCATCTGGTGGCAAACAGAGGTTGCAGTTAGAATTTTCAATGTGCCCAAGTGGTGCCCCCCCAGCACAGGGAAGGGGAGGTTCAGCATCTTCCCCTTTCATCCCAGTGTTTTAGGGACAGAAGGGAAACAGTGTGTCCTGTCTCAGCCACGACACACCTGTGTGTGCCCCTGGGGACAAACAAATGAATGTCCCTGCCTGCCAGAAAAAGGTGAAGCCTGTTTCTGGCCCTTCTCCCCAGCCCTCCACGGCCCAGGACAGGATGGGAGCTGATGGAGCCGAGCTCTGTGGGGAGATGCTGCAGTGCAGGCAAACCCCGCAGGGAGCCAAGAGTGAGGACACGGCTCCAGCCCCTTCCCAGGCTTTTCCAGAGCTGCACAGGCAGGCTGGGAGCCCTGGACACCTTCCTGCCTCACCCTGCTGAGCAGCCAGGGCTGACTTACCTCCGTGGGGCCGGCGTAGAGCATGGGAGAGGGGAAGATGGCCACGATGGTGGACTCAGGGTCCAGGACGTGCTCCTCCAGCACGGCGGCGTGCTGCCTCATGCGCCACTCCAGGGGGACGTCGTCGTCCTTGGTCCAGCCCCCCAGGGGGTGCAGCAGCAGCACGGGGTTCTTGTAGCCCCTCTCCAGGAGCTGGCGCCTCGTGTCCTGCATCAGCAGCGCGTGCCCGTTGTGCACGGGGTTGCGCAGCTGGAACGCAAAGACGGCGTCTGCAAGGGAAAGGGCGGGGGGTCACGGGGCTCATTCCCTCACTCTGAGCTTCCACACAGCTCTGAGAGACCTGTGTGAGCCCTGTCCCGGCTGTGAGACCTGTGTGTGTCCTCTCAGACCTGTGTGCCCTGTCCCAACAGTGACAGACCTGTGTGTGTCCTCTCAGACCTCTGTGTGCCCTGTCTCAGGAGTGACAGACCTGTGTGTGCCCCATCAGAGCTGTGACAGACCTCTGTGTGTGCCTTGTCCCAGCCATGACAGACCGGTGTGTGCCCTGTCCCAGCTGTGACAGACCTCTGTGTGCCCTGTCACAGCCATGACAGACCTCTTTGTGTCCTCTCAGACCTGTGTATGCCCTGTCACAGCCATGACAGACCTGTATGTGCCCTGTCCCAGCTGTGACAGACCTGTGTGTGCCCTGTCACAGCCATGACAGACCTGTGTGTGCCATCTCCACAGGAGCAAAGCCCTGAAGATCTCAGCTGAGTGTTTCACACATTGCCCTGCCAAGGTTATTTTCACTGCACTCCTTTCCTCTGAGGCTGATTTCAGCCCTATCAGCTCTCCTGCAATGTTTGTGCACAGCACTGGACACCTTCACTGATGTCTAAAGTGATCTGTCACCTCCCCAAGCTCGGTGGCAACTTCAGGAGGGCCAATGCTCTTTCCCCAAAATGAGGGTGGGTGTCTGACCCTTGCCAGCCCACTGGGACCACACTGGATGGGGCTTGGAGCAACCTGGGAATGTAGCAGGTGTCCCTGCCCATGGCAGAGGGTGGAATGGGATGAGCTTTAAGGTCCTTCCAACCCAAACCCTTCTGGGATTCTGTGGCACAGAGAGCTGGGAGGAGACACCTGAGCTGTGCCCCAGGTGTGAAGGCCAAGAATGCCAGTGCAGGGAGGATGTGACCTGCCAAGGAGGATGTGAGAAGGATGTTCAGCACTTCCCAGCCCTCAGAGCAGCCCACTGAGGACACTGCCCTAACCAAGGAGACCCTGTGCCACTTTGTGCCGTGCCTTGAGTCCCCTTTACTGCCCACCCCCCAGACAGCCCCATTTTGGGAGCATCCAGAAGCCACCTGGAAGTGCTGTGAGCTTGACAGCAACTCAGAGATCACAGCAAGGCCTGGTGGGGCAGGAAGAGCCCTGTCCCTGGTGTAACCCAGGGCACTAACCAGCATTCATTTCCCTGAACTTCTGCTTGAGAGCCAGCGGGGTCAGGCGGTACTGGTCCAGCCCATCATTCCATTTGATCTTCTCCAGGACCTGCAGGTCTCCACCAACCAGCCAGTCTCCACTCTCCATCACCATCTGGGAATCACACACACCGTCAGTGCAAAGGGGTGCTCCTTCCTCTCCCTCTCCCAGTCTCCTTTGAAAAGTGTGAGGCTCAACCCCACTGCAGGATGACCTTCCCTTCTCTCAGGTGGAAAACTTCGTTGCAGTGACCAGGTGAACTGAGTGTTATGGGCAGCAAAACCTCACCGAGTGGAGCTGCAGCCACCCAGTGCCCACCCAGCTGGGTGCTGGGCTCCTCTGGCAGCCAGCAGCCTGCAGGAGGGCACAAGACCTTTTGCTCTTTCCTCCCGGCAACACGCAGGAGGAATGAGCCCGTTGCGAGGCACACGCCTGCTACTAATGAATTAAACGAGGCATTTTAAGGGAGGGGAAAGAGCTACCACAGCTGCAGCCTTTGGAAGCAGAAAGCTCAAGTCACAGCGTGGAACTCTCCCTTTCCGAGAGATGACGCTCCTTGTGCTGCCATAGACTAAGTGAGAAGAGAGGAGCAGTAAAACCATAACAACCCTGTTAGCCGCCCCTAGGGAAGAGCCAAAAAAATCCAGTCCTGCCTGCTGGGGATGGGCTGGAAGCAGAGACAGGACCTCAAAACCTTGGCAAAGTTCACTTCTGCAGCCCTTGGCCACGTTTCACCGCCAGGGAGGAGCAGGACCCACCTGGATGTGCGGGTGCCGGGGGCAGGTGGTGCCCCAGACGCGGGCGCAGCGCTCCTCCTTCCTGTGCGCGAAGAACTCGGGGCTGCGCAGCACCGCGACCCGGCGGCCCTGGAAGCTGAGCGCCAGCGCCTCGCTGCCCTGCAGCCGCTGCTTGTCCTCCGCCGACAGCGGCAGCACGATCGGGATGCTCAGGTTCACCACACCGTCTGCAGAGACACACCGGGAGGAGTTCAGCGCCCTCCGGCCGCCGCTCGTCCTGCGGGGACAGCGGCGGCACCGCGGGGATGCTCCGGTTCACGGCCCTCGACGGGGACGGGTTTCGCACCGGAGAAGGATTTTAACCAGCCCCGAGAGGGCAGTAAACAGAGGTTTTCGTTGAA
Organism: Sylvia atricapilla; assembly: GCF_009819655.1. Taxonomy (NCBI): domain Eukaryota; kingdom Metazoa; phylum Chordata; class Aves; order Passeriformes; family Sylviidae; genus Sylvia; species Sylvia atricapilla. The sequence goes on from NC_089147.1 coordinate 31,513,266, forward strand.
AGTCAGTCATTGCAGCAGTTTTCTCTGCGCTGCTAGTGAATAGGGATATTAGCGGCATATAAAAGCTCCCTATCCAAGGGCCAGAGATGTCTCCAAGACACTTGGAGCATCTCAATTAGTTCCTGTATGCTCCCTTTCCCTGGTTCTCCTTATCTAAGGGCCAGAGATGTCTCCAAGACACCTGGAACATCTCATTAGCTCCTGCATGCTCCCTTTCCCTGGTTCTCTTCTTCCCTGGTTAGCTGCTTGTGAAAGTGAAAAATTCAAATGTGCTTGCAAAATGCAACCCCAGATAATGGAAAAATTTTGGTGTGCTTGGAAAATGCCTTCTCCTCCAGGGGAACCACCTCTGTGGAGATGGCTCCAGTCTGGTGTTCCCTGGAGAACCTCATTTCCCTGCACACCTCCTGGGCTGCCTCTTCTACCACACTCCATTTTCATTTGGGTTTTATTTCTTTTTTGGTTTTTTTCCTGGCTATCTCTATACCGCTACTCCTGCTTTACATCTCTGCCCTATCCATGTTTAATCTGGTTTCTGTGTGAGTCTGTAAGGGCATACATAATTTCTAACTTCAGTGTTGTTCCCTAAATAGCTTGAAATCATGTTGGTTTTAACCCAACTCTTCTGATTTCCCAGTGTTCCACTGAGGTCCTCCCATTTCTCCTTGGATATTCCAACGTTAATACAGGAGAATTGGTCTCTTCAGCGGGTTTTCAGTCACAAACAAATCACTGATTCAATTTGTTCTGATCTGACTGAAATCAGATTGGACCCTTGAGAGTCTTAATTTGAGGATTTTGACTATGATATAGATTTGTACTTTAATTTTTGTTAAAATATTTGCATTCACTTTAAATTCACGACTGGGTATCATTCGTCTGCCAGGCAGCAATTTCCATGAATAATTATAATTATATTCACATGGGATCCAATCAATATCGACTTCATACATTTAAATCATATTAATAATGATCAGTCAATGAAGCCAGCACAGGAAGAAAAAGCTGTGTTATGAAACCAACAAATGCTGCTGAAAGCGAAGATCTTCGGGCTCCATTTCCAAATGCAGGATGGAGAGGTAACAAAAGATCACTCCAGTGCAGGTAATTACAAAATTACGCAATTAGGATCTTTGTGCAGACTGGTCCCTGGGACACGGGGTGTGTCAGGCCACGTCTGAACTGCCTGGATCATAAAAGGGCCATGGCTGTAATAATTTCAATTTTTTTGTTTTTTTTGTTTTTTTTTTTTTGGGTAGATCTCAAAAAATTATATCCAAAAAGAATCTCAATTGAGGTCATTTGTGCAAAGCCTGAGGACAGTTCCATACATACCAGCTACCAAGCGCCTCTTTCCTGGGAGAACACAAAGATAATGAAGATAATTAACGCTCAGGGGCACGTTACAGAAACTCTTTCAAGACTCAAAACATTTAAAAGCTCCTGCTGGTGTGGCCATGGTCCTTCATGGTGCTACCACAGCCTCACGCTGAATGTGGTCCAACACCTCCACTGTCACTGTCATCCCTCCTGACTGTCACAGGTCGCTGGTGCACTGCTGCAGATCCACTCCCCTTCCTGAGGGCTCTACACAAAGCACATCACCCACTGGGTGATGCTGGGGCATCCAGGAGGGTTCTCCTGGCTTGAACAAGTGCCCCCCAAAAATCACGGGAGCTGCCCAAACCATCAGCCAGCCCAGGGCACAAGTGTGTGCTGATGGCTCTGGGAAGAAGAGCCGGCTCAAGCCCCTCCTTGGCAGTGCCATGCCTCAGCACCATGAGATGGAACCCTCCACCACTTCCCAAAGCTTGTCCAGGAGCACATGGTGTTCTCTTTCCCACTCAGATGTCACTCTGAGGGCCTGACCACACTGATGCTGGGCTTGGAGACCCCCGTGGAGACAAGGTGCACCAGGGACTGATGCCGCCGCCCTCTGCTAACGCAGACCTCGCTCTGGAGAGCTCATCCCCCTGCAAAGCTGCTCCCCTGGCCTTTGTCCCTGCTCCCCACAGAGCTCTACAAACCCTGAACATGTGCCCACAGAGCTCAGAGGAGATGTGCTCAGGGATGTTGGCAGGTTTGGGGGGGGGGGGGGGCACCCCAAAACCGGACACGCCCTGGGAGGAGCCTCCGGCACAAAGTGCGGGGCTCTGGAACAACGTGGCCATCCCAGGGCACTCTGCGACCTCCCCAGGCACAACAGGCAGCTCAAAGACCACGGAGGAGGCTCTGATAACAGGGACATGTGCCTCTGAATGCTGTTTGCACACTGGGCAGGAGGTGAAAGGCTATGGTGTGTCTGGGAGCAGAGCCCCCACGCAGACACTCAGTCCAAAGCGAGCACTCCTGGGTTTTGCCTCGGCTGCATGGTGCCCAAATCTGAGCAACAGCAGCAGGTCATAGCCCTGTGGGCCCATAGGATTGCCTAGAGGGCATGCAAGGCTCCGAAGGCCTTGCTTACCCACATCTCTGAAGGCAGAGATCACTGCCAGGTCTACAAACCCCAATGTAAGCACCCCACGTGCAGGTGAAGTCGCAGCAACAGCATCCACAGCTGAGAAACAGGGTGGAAACAGCTGTGCCCTGGTCTCAGCTGTGGATGGTCATCACCTGAGCCCTCTTTGCCTCCTCCAGGGATGAAGCACCTCTAACAGGCTGCTAACACATAGATGAATCAGATTTACTTCAAGCTACCTTGTTGGAGGAGCAGGGAAATGGGGGGGGGGGGGGGGCAAAACCAGGCTCTGCTTCTGTTTCCAAGAAGCAGCTGCCTTCTCCTCCCACCTCCAGCTCAGCCTGGCAGCCTCCCTGCTTCCCTGGCTTTGGGTCTGCATCTCTGTTTACCCTGGTACAGCCAAGAGGCACACGACAGCCCCCAGGAGGTTTGAGCAGCACCGTGTGGGATGTCAGAGCTGTGAGCCAGGGCTGTGGCCACAGCAGGGTGACCTTGGCCACCTTCAGGCGCCCTGGGGTGTGCCACAAGGCAGGACAGGAGGACACAGGGGATCCATACCGTTGAGCAGGGTGCCAAAGTGCAGCACTTGCAGGTACTCTGCCTCCCGCATGAATCCTCTCAGAGGAGTGGCCCAGCCTTCGCTCAGCACCTGCACCCACTGCAGATCCAGCTGCAAAACAAACCCAAAGGGGTCACACTCCTGTCACATTCCTGTCACCATGTCACGCTCAGAGGCCGCTTTTCCTTTCCTTCTGCTGAAACAGCGTTTCCAGTTTGTTTTGCTTCAAATACAGGACATTGGTAAGGAGGAGAAAGACATGGGGGATGCAGCTCAGGGATTTTAAGCCAGACTCACACACTTTTCACAGCACAACTTAGAATCCCAGAATGGTTTGGGTGGGAAGGGACCTTAAAGGCCATCTCATCCCACTCCTGCCATGGGCAGGGACACTTTCCACTATCCCAGGCTGCTCCAAGCCCTGTCCAACCTTGGCCTTGGGCACTGCCAGGGATCCAGTGGCAGCCACAGCTGCTCTGGGCACCCTGTGCCAGGGCCTCCCAATATCCCATCTAACCCTGCCCTCTGGCAGTTTGAACTTGTGGGGCTGTATGAACACAGCAGAGACTGACACCCTGCATCACAGGGTGGAGGCACGGCAGAAAATGGCTGAGGATCAGGACCCCACCTCAGCTCGTCATAAACCACAGCCACAAAAGGTCAGGGCCGTCAGAGGAACACAGGCCCCTGTGGCAACATCCTCCTGGAAGCTTCCACCCCTTGGAGCAGCTAAAGAGTGCCAGAAGCTGTGTGTGATCAATACCTTAGTGATCTCCAATGCTGGCAGCTTCTCTGCCTCAGCCCGGACACTGCTGAGTTTATCCTCAGGCACAAACAGCTCCAGAACATCCTTGACTGAGCCTTGGGGCACGATGTTCTGAAAGACAGAGACAGGCAGCACTTGTAACACGCTGGTTCTTACCAAAAAGGCAATGTCCCAGAGCAGGGCCGCAAAGCTGCCGGTGATGGTGACGTGCAAGTGACCCACCTGTGCTTGGAGGAGCTCCACGACCTGCTGGATGCACTCAGACACTGAGGCAACGTTTGTTTTCAGCACCAGCTCAGGAGCTTCGGGCTTCTCATACTCTGAGTCAATCCCCGTGAATCCTATGGACAATGAAGCCGCAGAATTAAATTTATTTTAAATAAATTTATTTGATAGAATAATCAGTCCCTTAGAGCCAAGAACACTAGCAAACAACCAGGGGGCATTCAGCCATGCTGGGTACAACAAGTGACAGTAAGACGAGGGGAACAGGAACTTCTTGTGCACTGCAAGGAGCCTTTAGACACCCACCCCTATGTGTGGCACTGCCAGGATAAGGCATCCAAAGCTTTGGAAAGCAAAACGGAAAATAAGATCTCACTCCTCCATACCTTTGATCTCTCCAGCTCTTGCCTTTTTGTACAGGCCCTTCACATCTCTGCTTTCACAAATATTTAGAGGAGCATCTACAAATATTTCAAAGAAAGGAAGTCCAGCTGCCTCATGAATTTTCCGTGCGTTTTGACGGTCCTGTTAGATGAAAGATGGGAAAAATCTGAATTGCAGCAAAAAAAGCTCCTTAGATTTTGACACGAGTAAATTTTAATCTGTCTTATAGATTTATTAAATGCACACTAGTTCTAATAAGGGTTTTTTAATCTCACTTCTCTCCTTCTTTTCAAAGATACTTCAAAAAAAATTTGTAAAACTTCAGAACTTCAATCCGTTTTCATTTTTTTCCATGCAAAACCTCAAGATCTTTTCATTAGGCTGGACAGCAGCACTTCAGACTGTGAATAATTATCTGCCCTGTGTTGAAACTGTCAGACATGATGATCTCAGAGATCTCTTCCAACCTCACTGATTCCTTGATTCTACAAAAAACCGAACTGCTTGCATCGGCCTGATAACAGCAGCTATGGAAGTGAAAATCCCAGTCAAATCTTCTTCCAAAAGAGCAGTGACAACTCTAGGACAGGCTGCTGCTTCTGTGACTCTTTTCTGCCTCTGAGGAGTTAACAGCAGGGAGATCTTCAGCTCCTCTTAGCTTTCCATCAGTTTGCAACAGCGAATTTATCCAGCGAGGTCACTGCCCTCCAAACAATGAGCGCGTGCAGTTGTGTGTCAGCGGTGAGAACGAAGCATCCGACGGTGGATTTAGGAAACCCTCTCCATAAACCACCCTCCACCACCTGAGGTGAAGCTGTGAAGAGAGCAGCCTCTCTGGGACCTTCCAGAACTCACCTTGGTGAAGGGGGAGATGAAGCTGGTGATGCAGACGAGCCCGGCGTCGGCGAAGAGCCGCGCCACCTCGGCGATGCGCCGGATGTTCTCCTCGCGGTCCTGCGCCGAGAAGCCCAGGTTCTTGTTCAAGCCGTGCCGCACGTTGTCCCCATCCAGGGAGTAGCACGGGATGCCATGAGCCACCAGGTACTCCTCCAGAGCAAAGCCAATGGTTGTCTTGCCAGCTCCAGAAAGGCCTGGGGGAGGCAGCAAAGTGAGGGGTCAGGTTTGAGGTCAAGAGAGCAAAAACCAGAGTGCAACTGTGACACCGTCGGCCAAGCCCCTTCTGGCTGAAGTTCCCTTACCTCATTCCTTCCTAAAGGAAGTTGGATTCATCCTTCACAGAGCCCTTTTCCACCCTGATTATTGAAGGGGTGGCATTGATGCTGTGAGGAAAGCATCTACAGCCCAGCCTCTGGAGGGGTCTAACCCAGCAATGCCTCGCTGGGCTGTGCTGGGACACATGGGTTCCAGGAAGGAGGGGAGGTTTGAAAGGATGCTGCTTCCTCCAGGTCTCTCTGCACCTTCCTCTTCCTCCTCCTGCTCCCACTGTCAAGAACCAGCTGCTCTGCCATTCTGAACCCAAGGAGAGGCTCTTGCTGCAACCGTGTGGAGTGGGACAGGCTCCAGCAGCAAAGGCTCACCTCCTTCTCTAGGTGTGTATTTCAAAGAATAATCATCAGCCAGGTGAGCTCAAACTTTTCAGACACAGGATTTTTGAGTAATACTCAAAAAAGGAAGGAAATTGCCTTGGGTAGTGCTTTTTGCTTCAGAAACTGTATAAAAGCAGATTGTGCACTTCAAAATTGAGGAGGAGAACAGAACAGAAATGTGCTTTAATCCAGCATCTACCACCTAAGGTGACAGGAAGGCAGATCTGAATGTCTTTACAAATCCTTCAAAACACGTCCTACAACATCCTCCAGCAGCCAAAGAAAAAGCCAAGATTTAACAGGCAAAGGAACAGCTGGACAACTGGCAAAAGACAGACTTGTCTAAATATTAGAAATGAGAAATGCAACTGTCATTTCTGGCACCCCTTAATCCCCAGACAATGAGTTTACACTTCAAGGCAGAAGACAAGGGCGACAGAACAAATGCAAGGGACTGCTCCCAGCGTGAGTCTACGGCCAGGAGTGTTTATTCTCCAGACGAGGTGGCTGCCTCGTGCTGCCTCAAACACAGCACACCTACATGTCCCAATAAACTTCCCACCGCTCCTGAATGAAAACATCCGTGTTTTGGACAACCCTGGGTACGTTCCACCGTCGAACACTGACTGGATTTGAGCCAAGGCTTCCTCAGCCACACTCTTGGGAACAACAAGTGCTACCCCGAGGGCCTCTGACATGTTCAAAGGAACGTGATAGCAGCTGGGAAATCCATAAAAACATTAGTTATGGGCAGCAGCTGCCAGGGAGAACATCTTGCTGCGCCAGCAGCGTGTCTGCGTTTCCCACGTGGGGATGTTTTGCAATTCCCGGCTCGCAGGGAACGCTGACGTTTCCTGCAGATCCCAAATCCCCACCTGCCAGCCATACCCATGGAGTTTCACAGGCGAGGCCACGCTTTCACACCCAGACACAAATACCTGTGAGCCAAACGGTGCAGCCTCGGAATCCTCCCCTGGTGCCGACAACCTGCCCTCTCTTACTCCTGCTGACATGATGGGCTTGGTAAACCACGTTGGTGGATCCCTGAGAGAAAACAGAGCAGAACAAAGCACTTCTGTTACCTTTTGCTGCCCTCAGTGCAAAAGGAAATCTCTGCTGGGACAAAGAGATGGGAGAGAAATGCAAATTTATCAATGAGCCACCACGGTGAACCCTGGTGCTTTGGTGTGAGTTGGATTTCTGTCTCAGCAGCACAGACTCCTTTTTTGGAGGCTATGCCTCTGCCCAGGGTGTTTCTGGTGGTGATGCCTTCACGCCAGCAGGAGGAGGGAGAAGGTGACTGGCTTTGCTGCAGGAGCACTCCCAGGTGACTGATCCCCCTGCGGGCAGGCAGGACACAGAGTCTGGGCAGAGACACCCTCCCTGCCTTCTCGACAGTTTCAAACACAGACAGACTCACCTATTATTTTAATCGGGCTTGCAAAACAAGAGCACTTCAGGTGCTAATTTACTGGCTGTGTAACTCGAGAACTGCAGCTGGGGCAGGAGCAGCGCCGAGCTGGGCACGCAGTGGGATGGGAGGCAGAGAAAACAATCCATGTGTATTCCCAAGCAAACAAGGCACCAGCCCAATGCTGAGCCAGAGGCCTGAATTCTGGTGCTTCCCAGTTCTGGTGTTTCCTAACACTGCTGACCCCAGAGTCTCTGCAGGGCTGCAGGTGAAACAGCCTGGCTGTGGCCTGCAGCTCCAGCAACAGCACCTCCACAAGGAACGTTCTGCATGAAATATCCACAGGACCTTGTTGATTGGGAGGATGATGTTCCCAGCTGAGGTATGCGAGAGAAAGAACATGGAGGGAACAAGGATATAAATATATCCTGGATACATATGCAGAGAGAGAGAGAGAAGAGCAGGTTGCACAGAGACTTCACAGAACTTTCCAGTATCTGAGGGACCCTACGGGGAATCTGGAAAGAGATTGTTCATCAGAGTGACAGGACAAGGGGAATGAGTTCAGACTGAAAGAGGGGAAATTTAGGTGAGTTATACAGAAGAAATCCTTCCCTGTGAGGTTGGGGAGTGATGCCCAGAGCAGCTGTGGCTGCCCCTGGACCCCTGACAGTCCACGGCCAGACTGGATGGGACTTGGAACAGCCTGGAATAGTGGAAGGTCTCCCTGCCCAGGGCAGGGGAGGGGCACTGGATGGGTTTTAAGGTCATTTCCAGCACAAACCAGTCTGCACATCTATAAAAAACCCAGAATGTCTCTAGACCTGCCCCTGAAAAGGTGAGTGAATGCTACACATCCTGTGACTCACAGAATAAAAGATAAATAAACTTGATTTCTGTGGCTTGTTCCTTTTTTTGTTTTTTGTTTTTTGCTTTTTGTGGTGGGGTTTTTTGTTGTTGTGTTTTTGGGTTTTTTTTTCAGTGGGTTTTGTTGGGGTTTTTTTGGTTTTTTGGTTTTGGTTTTTGTTTTTTTTTTTGCAGGGAGTTGTCAAAAGTTTGGACATTTTGAGCTCTCAAAGGCAAGACAGCATCACCATGGATTAATTTTGTCCCATCCCCAGGAGTTCAGGCTGTGTCCTGCAGGAGATGAGCCACGATAACGTTCGTGCCTCGGGAAGATGCAGGATCTGGCACATTCCTACATGGCTGATGTAAGGAGATTGTTCTGTTCTAAGTACAGGTTGCTGTGCCATAAATCCGTGCTGTGTGAGCATCTCAGAGCTCTTACTTTGCACGCTGGCACCTTTGGGAGCTTGGGAAAGCACCACTGAGGGCATTTTTGCAATTCAGCAACACTGTCACACCTCTCCCACCTGCTGGGAGCTCCAGATGGTACCAAATCCTTCAGATTTTTCTGCTCTGTGCATAAACTTCCCAGGAAACTCTTCCCAACCCTGAGCAACTGGATGGCCAGGCTGGGAGCTTGCTTAGCTAGGAATGGGGTCTTCAGTGGGAAAGACCAACTTCCCACCTCATCATCCACCAGCTAGGAATGGTTTAGGGAGGCAGAGTTGAAGTGTGGTGGAAGGGAGTGAAGGCACCAGGAAAACTGATCATTAATCATTAATGACCAGAGAACAAATCCTGGAGAGATTTTTGCCTAGGAAGAGCATAACCTGCAAGATGGTTGGTAGGCAGAGAGCAGCAGTGGATCAGATGCTGGGCTACCAATTTGATTCTCAGGGTTTTAACCCTGTCACTGCAAATCATACAAACTCAAGAAGATAATCCAATCATCAGCACCACATCAACACCTGGATGTTGGGCCCTAAAGCAGGAACAGTTTAGGACACTAGTAAGCACGTCTTGGAATAGTCTGGGGCAAGGAAATGAGTTTGGGAGAGGAACTTTTGACTTAGAATTCAGCCCCAAACAAGGCAATAAATGTCCCAGCAGCATCTCCAAAGAAGGGCCATGCATCCCTGCCAGACAGATGGTCAAAGATGACACTTCCACGCTGTCCCCATTCCTTGCAAATCTGCTGTTTGGCCCTGTCTGGATGAGCTCATGGCTCAGCCCACCCTGCCTTAGCTCATGCAGGAAATGAGAAAAAACAAACACATTGCTCCAGACCTTGGACTGAGGCCGCAGCGGACCAAGAAACCAAATCCTAACTCACCTTTTGGGGTCCCCTCCTACTGAACCCTTCTATGAGGTTGGCAAACAGGGAGACACCAAGATCTTGGCTGTCTTTAGGACAAGGCTTGACTGAGCTGCCTGGAAAGGGTCTCTTGGCTTAGTTTCCAAAATGAAGAAGCTTTCCATCAACCACCCTGGTGGGACAAGATGCTGCCCTGCTGCGTGAAAGCAGGCTACAGCCAGAGGCCGGAGGTTTTTCCTGAGTGATCCTCCTGAATAAAGAGATGTGGCCTCTGAGACAGGAGAGTCGTGCTGGAAATCAGCAACCATCAGTGTCCTCCGCTCTGAGAGCCACCATTGCTCAATTCACAGCATCCAAAAAAGTGACCTCAGCTCCTCCTGAACTAATTGGCCCTGGAAGGGAGTAGCTGTGCTTGCCCACAAAAAATAAGTGTGACTGCTCGAGGAGATCTTATCAGGAAGCATCTTCTCATCTGACAGTCAAAAGCATGAGGTCTCTGGGGCCTCTCCCAGACATCACTGATGTTTGTTGGGAGCAGAACCACTGCACATTTAATAGAAAATGCACCAGACGAGAAGCATTTATAATTACTGACTTTTAGAGGTGTTAAGACTGGAAAAGACCTTTAAGACCATCAACCCAACACCACCACTGTGTTCACCACTAAACCATGTCTCGAGGGCCATATCTACATGTTTTTTGATATGGGTTTTTTGATTTTCCAGAGACAGTGATTTCGTCACTTCCCTGAGCAGCCCATTCCAATGTTCTACAACCCTTTCCATGAAAGAAGTTTCCTAATATCCAATCTAAGCCTCGTCTGGGCACAACTTGGAGTTGTTTTCTCTCATCCTGTCCCTGCTCCCTGGGAGCGGAGCCTGAGCCCCTCCAGCTGCCCCCTCCAGTCAGGGACTTGTGCAGAGCCAGAAGGTCCCTTCTGAGCCTCCTTTGCTCCAGGCTGAGCCCCTTTCCCAGCTCCCTGAGCTGCTCCTCATCAGAACCCCTCCCCAGCTCTTCTGATGCCCTTTTGGGTTTAAGGTTGTCCCAACAAATTGCATGGATGTTCTGCCATCTCCCACTAGGAATTCAAGTATAAACTCTGGTCCTTAGCGCAGCACCTCCTCCTGCCTCCACATCCCCAGTTCTTCAGCCAGCACATCCATGACTGCATCACGAGTGGGAGCATGACAAAACAAACCGCAAGTGCCACGTTCCACAGCTGAGGGGTGGAAACAAAGGACAGATGGGAGCTGAGCAGGATATTCCAGAGATCCCCTGAGTGCACACAACACCCTCAGGCCAACCCTTGCTCAGCCACCCAGAGCAGGCAGAGCTCTGTGACGCTGCAGAAGGAGACAGGGCACCAGAAAGCCATGCTGGCTGTCGCGGTGGCCCATCAGCTCCAAGCCCATGTCCTTATGGTGCCCTCAATTCACCCCTGCCTGCTGCAGCTGGCACAGGCACGGACCTGGAAGCTGTCCAGGAGCCTCAGCTCACGGCAGGCTGCAGCAGCATCCCGCTCTGGAGAGGGACTGGCTCTCAAAACCACGGATCACGCCGAGGCTGTGCAGCACCGTGCGGTGAAGGGCACATTACTCACACGTCCGGCTCACTCAGCACCAGGACCTGCATCCAGCTGGCAGCGCTCAGGGCCCCGGGGAAACCCTGACCCAACAGCCAGGGCAGGGTCAGGACTCCCCCAGCTGCCTTTTTATTTATAGGGCAAGCTCACAGCACCAGCAATAGGATTCAGGTTTTTTTCCAGCCGAGCGTTTCACACACGCCCTATTTTGGTACCGCAGCCTGGACATGTCTCCAGGAAGGAAAAATTAGACCAAAATAAAAATAGAGGCTTTCGAAATGTTTTCAGCTGATCCTATTTGCAAATGGTAGAAGGGGCTTTTAAAATGATGATCAAGCAAGCCTTCCCTTGCACAGGCGAGCAGCGGGATCAAGCACAGGGAGGGATTATTGGGGTGTCCTGTGCAGGGTCAGGAATTGGACTTGATGATCCTTGTGGGTCCCTTGCAGCCCAGGAGATTCTGTGATTCTGAGTTTGAAGTCAAACACTTCCCTAAGCCTTCGAAGAGGGAGCTACCCTATCACTAAAAAAACCCTCCCAACTCCTGCCAGCTACTGAAAAAAAATTAAAAATATTTGTGCATTTGACGTATTAAAACTACATTTATCGATTTTTTTTTCCTTAAAAAATTATTGTCTCCTATGAGGGCTGCTCTGGCAAAAGGCTGACACTGTATCCATGAGCAACCACGGGGGAAAAACCTCCACTAAAAGAGTCATTTGCTGAAGAAGAGCAAAACTGATACTTCAAAGAAAAGGAGGAAGAGAGGAAAAAGGGGGGTTTTGTCTGCTGAAGCAAAGATTTGATTACCATCATATTGAAAAACACTGGAGAAACCTTGGCATCTCTTACATCCTAGCTTAGCTCTTGTAACCCAAAACCTATGGACTTTCCCCAAGTATTCATTTACTGCACTCAGGCAGAAATGCTTTAAACCCCAGCCCCACTCTTTCCCAAGGGAAAACCCCAGCAAGGCGGAGTTACCCTGGAAATTTTGCCTGTTTAACCCCCTCAGGATGCAGGCCCAGATGGGAAAGTGGGACCTTGCAAGCATCTTTTGTACTGCCCACCTTCCTCCTTCCCATCATGGTGTCCTCCTGTTCCCTGCCCATGGGATGATCTCCTCTCCCAGCACCCTGAGGTGAGCGGGAATGCTGTTGTGTTTTCTCTCCAGCCTGAGCTGAGCAGTGACAGTGCCCTGCTGGGCCTGAGGGGCTGCCAGCATTCCCTGTCCCGGGCAGGATGCTGGACTGGGATCCCTTTCTCCACCCCGTGCTGTGAGTAAAGCCCAGCAGGCTCAGCCTCTCCTTGGCACCCACTGCCTGTTCCTTTTGGCATCGCCCCCGAGGCCCTGCCAGGAACGTAACACAGAAAACCTCAAGGAGAGCAGCAGAGCCATCCCAGTGCCCCGAAACAAGCAGCCTTTCAGCCTGGAGACAGACAGCTGGAGGTGCCAAACCCCACTAACACACAAGATTTTCAAGCTGCTGTTAAGCTGAAGCCGTGTTTTCTTAAGCCACAAGAATTTCTGAGCTCTTAGCGAGACCTTATTTGCTGATGGCAGCTCAAGTATTTTTCTCTTGACAGAAATTCGCACGGCTTGGGTTGTCACAACCAAGTCTCAGGCGACACCGGCACACACAGAAAGAGAAGAGAATCAACAAAATCAGTCTCATGTTCCAGTAACTTCACAAATCAGATGCTGATTTCTACACTGCGAGTCCAAATCAGCAGTTGGGTTCTGAAATCTGCCTCTCTGGAGGCTCCCAGCTCAGGCGTTTCCTTATCTCAGAATGAGATGATGTCACTACTCTCATTTCCTCGATGCAGAAAAGCTAGTGACTCATGCTGTGCTCCTACATTTTTGGGACAAACTTATAAGGCCAGGACAGATGTTACAAAAGCAATCTCCCTCTGCCCCCCTCCATCTTCATTCCTGAAATCTCAAGGGACAGCTGCAGGGGCAACAAATATTTAACAAACAAAGCATTTTGTCAGGCACCGGCAAGAATAACAATTTAAACAAGAAACCCCTGCACGGTTGCCCAGTGTTTAATATTCAGGGCAGTTCTGCTAAATGATCTGCCCCAGATGAATCTGCCTGAGCAGTTGGACCCCTGCTTTTTTTGCAAACAACAGGTTTGACACTGCAGCAGAACTGCCTTGGTTTGATGCCTGCCAGGAAAACTACCCAGAACACACGGCCCTGCTTCTCTACCTTCTCCTGGAGAAAAAGATCCAGTTATGGGAAAGGGAAACTGAGTGTCAGTCCCTCAGATTGCAGGGACAAGAGGAAAAGAGGGCAAAGGTACAGATTCTGACTACACATTAACTTCTGTATCAAAAAAAATTCCAGGTAGGAATTGTTTCCACATGTAAATAATTTTTCCCCCCGAATATGAGATTCAGGAATTTAACTAGTGGGTTGTGGTTCTCTAGGGTAAATATGGTACTGTACATAACCTGCCTCCTGCTGTGGCAGGACAGGCACCCTAAACATGAGAACAGGTCTCAATTATATGGGGATAAGATACCCTCTTCAACCATGGCCAACATATCCCTCTCAGGAAAGAAATCCTCTGTCTTTAGAGAAGCTCCAGTGTTTTCATAAGCAGTGGGAGCTACAGAGGATCTGTGTTCCAAGCAGCTTCAGCAGGTTTTAAAAAGCATCTATTTCAGAGCCCAGGGCAAGGCCGGGAGCTGGGGAAGGGGCTGGAGCCCCAGCAGAGGCTGAGGGAGCTGGGAAAGGGGCTGAGCCTGGAGCAAAGGAGGCTCAGGGGGGACCCTGTGGCTCTGCACAAGTCCCTGCCAGGAGGGGACAGCCAGGGGAGGTCGGGCTCTGCTGCCAGGGCACAGGGACAGGACAAGGGCAAACGGCCTCAGGCTGGGCCAGGGGAGGCTCAGCTTGGCCAGCAGCAGGAATTTCTCCATGGAAAGGGTGCTGAGGCCTTGGCAGGGGCTGCCCAGGGAGCTTTGGAGTGCCCATGGCTGGAGGTGTCCAAGGCAGGGCTGGAGGTGGCACTCAGTGCTCTGGGCTGGGGACAAGGTGGCCATGGGGCACGGGCTGGACTCAAAGGTCTGGGAGGGATTTTCCAGCCTCAGTGATTCTGTGATTCTATAAAAGAGCTCATTCTTCTGTGAGGCTTCTCTGCAGGACCTGGTGGCAGCCTGAAAGGGAAAAGCTGGACTCCAGCCCAGGCTGGTGGGCTCAGTGCCGTGGCCACACCGCGCCTCTCGGTGCCTCAGGTTGGATGCCCAGCCTTGAACCTGGCGTCCTGCACTCCATGTGCCTGACTCTGCAGTGGTCAGTGATCACCAGCAGGCCACAGAACACCTCTCTCCACCTCAGCACCTTTATTTAGGGTTTCCAAAGTGCAAAAGCAGCAGCAGGGAGGAGCGCAGGGGAACTCGGCCCGACGCACCACACAGGACACGGTTAAATGGGAGAACTTTGCCTGGCGAGACAAAAGTTCACTAGGCTGGAAAAAGTCATTACGATGAATTCATGGAAGGAAAGTTCATCAAGGACTATCAGGAGGAAAGGCACAGCCTCTGATATCTCAGGTCATAAATCAGTGCAAAGGGGGGACAATGCACTGGTGTCTCAGACATAAACTCTTTCCTGGCTCCCACTCTGGGCTGCTGCTGGGAACGACAGACAGGGCCAGATCTTCCCCTCACTCAGCACCTCTTCAGTCCCCTCAGAATTCCTGCTGGATGAAGACAGGGCTGTTTTCACTGCTGTACCACTGAATGTGCCCCTCTGCAAAACCAGCCGCAGGAGGCAAGTCCAAGCTGAAGATTTCAGGAGGATGAAGTTTTCCCACCCCATCTCCCTGTGCATCTTGAGCCCTACAAGCTGCAAGACGGGCTTCACATGTGTGAGTGCACACAGGGTTACCTAGACCCTGGCTTAAGTCAGCATCAAGGATGTTGGACTCTTCCTGAACGACTCTCTGCTCAGCATTTCCCCCACCCCTCCCTAAAGCAGGCAGAGGCACAGCCCTTAGTCATTCCATGCTGCTCAAGGACAGCGCCACATTTTCCTTGGAGATTACTGTTAATTGTTCCATCAAAAGTTCATGTAAACTCCCAGCATCTCTCAGAGGGTGGAATCACTCCCAGTTTTACAGCCACAGAGGGGTAGTGGTAAATAAGACCGACAGCAGATGAAGACTTCAGCTCCCACAGTATTTAAGATAAGAAAATGATGTATGTTTGAAGAGCAGCTCCCCTGGACTTCAGGCTGCACCTCTGAGACACCCCTCACATCCATCCCCAGGGTCTCAAATCAGCTTTCCAGAGATGCAATGAGCTGCCCCAGCCATGGTTAGGGGGACTCATCATGCCCAGGGGCAGGTGCCCAGCTCAGACCCCCACAGCAGCCCTCTAAAAAAACCCCTCCTCTAAGATGACTTTTTCCCCCTCTTCCCACGCTCACTGGCAACACAGCCTAATGATCTTCCCACCAGAAGGGCTGGGCAGGCCTGAAAAATGACCTCCCGCCCAACCACACGTTTTGCACCACAATGGGAAGCTAAAATACAGTTTGATATCGAAGAAAACATTTTGTTCTGCCAGAAAGGCTGTGAAGACCTCCAGGTCAGAAAGGCTTGGAAATGTAGGTGCAGAGGGTTGTTTTCCAGCAATGCACAGAAAAAGCTCATCTCAACAACCCACCAAATGCTACAGCTAACAGAAAATCAAATCAAGCGTGTGTAAACCAGCTCTGCTCTCCAAACACATTTTGGCACCCACTCAGCAGACAAAGCTTTTGACACATGGAGCTGTAACTGAGCCAAGCTGTGAGCAAAGGAGCAAAGACCACTCTGGGAGGGACAGGAGGCAGTGCTAGCAAGGAACTACCAGCCCCACAGGCAAATCCCAACTTCCCGTGGCATGACGCACACCCAGGGCTTTTTTGCATCCCTCCTTTTGTTAATGATACACCCCGTGTAAATTTTCACTTGGAAATGATTAAGCTGTGAAACCATTAAGGAGCTATTTCTCACTCCCTTCAGCTGTGACACCCTGCTCACGATAACAGTAAATTCAGAGATGGCAACCTGAATTACACAGCCTTTTTCTTAATGGATTTTTGAGAAGGGAAGTGTATGAGCAGCGTGACCAAAGTACAGGTTCAAGCATTCACACAAGCCCAGCACACCACTTATCTTTTGGGGGCACCTACAGCTGTAAGTTTATCTGAAACACCTGGTTTCAGATAGGCAAGGGCTTTTCATTTCTAAAGGCATCCTCCAGGACCAACATCAGCCCAGTTAAGATTAAAAAAAAAAAAAAAAAAAAAAAAAGGCAAATATGCCAGTGTTTGTCTTGAAAACCCTCCAGAAAACCAGAATCTCCTTGGCCTAAATCTAAGCTGCAGCTGCAGTGCACATGTCTGGGTAGTGTGGGGTCTTCAGCATCATTTGCTGCTTGACTAAACGCTCTTGCAGGGGCACGGATGGAAACCCACACCTGTGTTAGGGGGTTTTGGCACAGACTTGTGACTGGCTGTGACTTGATGTGTGCAGCCTGAAAACCAGAGGAGGCTGGAGTCTGTGTTTCTGCCGGAGCCTAGCAGCAGGACGGGAAGGAACATGCTGACTTGAAGTGCTGCCCCTCAGAGCTGCAGGAGTTACAGCCTTGGCCACCCCCCTGGATGGCAGCACCACTCCAATCACTGCCACCAGCAGAGGTGCTCAGGCCACACCAAGATGGTTATTTAATTCCCCAACCCCTGGAAGGCTCAAGCATGGAAAGGAGAAGCCATTCATGTTTAGGAACCTGCAATTTTTCCTGGCTTTTCTTCCCTGAAATGCCCCAAGATGAACCTGCCTGCTCTTACAGAGCAGAGTGTGGTTATTAAACACTGGTCTGGCACACTGGCAGCCCAAGTGAATGAAACAGCAAGGCGGGGGAAAGAGACTGGAAACGGAACTTTCTAATAGCAAAGGGCTTCAGAAGAAATTGGGAGAACAGGGCAGAAAGTTCTAATTAACAAAGCAACAGAAGTCAATCACCTCACCTTTCCATGGTCTTTGAAGAAAGGAGATATAAAGCAAGCAAAGTAACAGAAAATAAACCAAGAACTCCCAAGCATGCGATGAGCAGCTGGAAAACAATCACCTTTGGATGTCACGGTGCATTGAGTTGGGCACAGTGTTCCACAGAATAAATCGTGTTGTAATAGCAAGCAGCTTGTGATTCACTGGAGAAAACATGAGTTTTAGAAAACTCACTTTCTTGAGTGACTCAACACAGAGCAGGCCACGCTAATTCCCTGAAATCAGGGCTTTGCTGCCCTGTCCCCTAGGCAGGGTCACTGTGATGAGCTACTCAGAACTGCTTTGAAAATAAACATCTTTCAAGTTGTTTTGCTCTTTACGTTCAAGGCAACAGTGAAGAGGAAGTGTGAGAGGAGATGAACGCACCGTTTGGGTGTTTTAATAAGCTTTTTCGTTCATGTTGCTTGCCAATTAAATTGATGGAGATGTACATATGTTCCTGCTCCGCCTGGGGTATCACTCAGTCCATCTGAACTCTGCCCTGCAGCTCTGGTTTTTTCCCAACACGAGAGTGGTTTTTAGGCGAACAAACTAAGCCTCTTTCCTCAGGGCTGACATCTGATCTTGTGGGTTTGTTTCTCCTCTTCAAATAAATTTAAATAAGCCCACATCATTTGCACATAAGCCCTGCACAAACACAAGAGAAATCACAGCTCTGTGGAAGCACATCCTGCTGCAAGCCAGGGATGCCACACCAGAGATGCTGCCGTGAGACCAGGCAGGTGACAAAGCTGAAACACTCCCCCTGAAAAAGTTTCAGGGCTGAGCTCTCATTCTCCCTAAGCACCGGCAAGAGCACACGAAGAGAAACTTCACTGCCCGAGGGCAGGACTCCCAAGGCCTCCATCCCATGAGCCGCACAGCCGTGGGGACACGGGGCCACGCAGGCAGTCACACTGTCCGGGCAGGGCTCCGTGGCGAGTTCTCCCGGGGCACAGCGCATCATCTGTGTCCTCCATCCCTCGGGGAAAAGGCCGCTGGGGCGGGCAGGGCAGCGAGCGGCAGAACCGCCGGCGGTGCCGCAGGTGTGGGGAGAAGGGGCTGCTCTTTGCACGGCGCTCAGAGGACCCCCGAGGCCCGAGAGAGAGGCACACCGTGTGCCAGAGGCCGCACAATGCACAAGGGCACAGCTCCACCTCCCGCCGTGCGCCCGCTCCGGGCCACAGGAGGCCTCTGTCAGGGACACTACGGCTTTGAGGTGGTCATTACGTTCTTCTGCCCAAAAAGTCTGTCCTGAAACTGGCCAGAAACAAATGCTTTCTGTCCGTGAAGGCTGGGAACAGGAGGGCACTGCCCGGCACGTAGAGGACATCACGCCTCTTGCAGAATCATGAGCAGAAATGAGGAGAGCACGAAGTGTTTCCGTATTAACCAGCCAAAGAGAAATTCCCGCACGCCAAGACTGGTCCTCACACAAGGCACAATTCAGGTGCCACGTTCATTTTTAAGGATAGCACACATGCAGAAGAAAAAATAATAATAAAAAAAAAAAAGTTTTCTTCTTTACACCTTACCATATTATCAATTAATAAACATGTGTGCAATTAAAGCATCCTCAAACCAGATTCAAACTCCAGAGAGCTTCAGGCTGAATTTAGGACTTAAGTCCGGAGCTTCTAGTTATTCAAACTTATTCTAGTTATCCTGCAAAACGAGGAGCACTGTCCAATAACACAGTGGTCCATCTCACAACAGCTGGAACTGCTGTGGTTTTCCAAAACTGGCAGCTGATCAACATCACCTGCAAAACCCAGCTCTGACATCCCCTCAGTCAGTGAATAAAGCTGGTAACATCCAGCCTCACAAAACCCGGTCTGTTGGACACAGATTAACACACCACCCACATCAAGAAACCGTGATAAAACTGAGGTTTTAGTAGCGACAAGGATTTTTAGGAGTTACTAAGGATTCGTGTTACTGGGAGAACGAAGAAGGGTCAACAGAAGGACGATCCTACTGCTGTATCAATAGGGATCTCAACAGGACAAATTATTGTGTCTTCATTTTGAAATGGAACACCTTTGGCTGTTGCAGCTACAAGAGGTGTAACGACAAATCGTCTGTGGGCACGAAAAAAAAAACCCAAGAAGCTGCTGAGGTTGCAGTTCGGAGAGAGAACTTCCTTTACACTCCGTGCAACCACATCTTCCTGGCAAGGGACGGGAAGATCATTAGCGGGACATCACCGTTTCACCATCACTCCCCAAACCTCTTGTAATTAGTGAAATCACGCCTTTTCTCACTCCATCAGATACCTGGCAGATAAGCACACAAAAATCCGCCTACAGCTGTCAAGCTGATAGCATCTGTTTTGACAGCCACGGCACAAAGGTCAGCCACAAACTCGCTTATAAAGGTCATTTTTCCAGCCCAGGGTGGAGGCAAAGGAGAGGGATTATTCTGGAAGTTCAGTAATGCCTCTCTCCTGTCACAGCAATAAACAGAACTCCCATACACAGCTCACAGCTCGCACCTCCCCTGCCTGAAATAATCCCCAAACCACAGGTTTTTGCGTTTCCAAGAACACCTCGCCACACAGGAGCGCTTTGTTCCGTGTGGCTTTGGGTGAATTCCTCCCCGGACAAATTACCACTGTGTCCAAAATGCATCAAATCTATCGGAAAAGTTTAGGCAAACTTTTTTTTTTTTTTTTTTTTTTAAATATGAATCAAATCAACCAGCAAAAAGCAGCCCGAAAGACTTACGTCAAGATTTCTTCTGGTGCTGATTTAAAACCTGGAAAACGTACGCACAGCCAGAGGGACCCAGAGCTCCCATCCCACATCCGAGGAGTAAGGGAGGGCAGCTGGCAAGCGGAACGCGATGTCTGGCTGCAGCTATGATTTGCAGTTTTAATTTCTAAGCGAACTGCGTCCCGGCTGTGGTTACTTTGCACTGTGCGCTCCAAAGCGCTGGCCGTGCAGCGATGCTGAGAGCGTGGCGGTGACCGGCTCACCGACTCCTTGCCCCGTGGCTGGGACGGGGACAGAGGGCACCCAAAAAGCCACGGGCGAGGCAGGCGCTGCCTCGACCTTGGGCTCCGCGGGGACCGAAGTCGGGACGGGTGCGGGATGCGGCCGAACGCCAGCGGAGGATGCGGGAGGATGCGGGAGGATGCGGGAGGATGCGGGATCTTCCCGGGCAGCGCGCCCGTCCCCGCCGCCCCGAGCGATGATGGATGGGCCGGGCAAGTCCCGAGCGGTGCCGGCACGGCCCGGCTGCCGCCGCCCGGGGATCCCGGCGCAGGGGAAGCAGAGGGACCCGCAGGGACCGCCCGCCCCCCGCTCCCCGCTCCCCGGCGCGTCCCTACCGTCTGCTCGGGGCTCGACATGGTGCCGCGGCGGCGGGCCCGGCGGGCCGGGGCTATAAGGGCTGCGGGACACGTAGCGCGGCCCTGGGCCGGCCCCTCTCGCCCTGCGCCCGCCCCCGCCGCCGCCTCCTCCGGTCCGGCCCCCGGGGGAAGCGGGCAGGGCGCTGCGGGCCGGGGCCGCGGCCCCCAGCCCCCGGCGGAGCGGCCCCCAGCCCCCGGGGGAGCGGCCCCCAGCCCCCGGGGGAGCGGCCCCCAGCCCCCGGGGGAACGGCCCCCAGCCCCCGGGGGAGCGGCCCCCAGCCCCCGGGGGAGCGGCCCCCAGCCCCCGGGGGAGCGGCCCCCAGCCCCCGGGAGGAGCGGCCCCCAGCCCCCGGGGGAGCGGCCCCCAGCCCCCGGGGGAGCGGCCCCCAGCCCCCGGGGGAGCGGCCCCCAGCCCCCGGGGGAGCGGGCACGGCACAGCCGCCCGCAGCAAAGTGCCCTACAACGAACCGCTCGGGGCTCTCCTGTCACGGCCCGGCTCCAGGAGATGGAGGAGAACGGCGGCTCGCACAACGCTGCTGGGAGAAAAAGCAACTCCCGAGGATGAGGATGATGATGATAAAAATGAATAAAACCAAGCAGTGCTAGAGGCTGGTCCCTGAGGGTTTGGCCAAAATACAAAGGAAAGTTGAAAAGAAACACAGAGGAGCCTGCCAGCAAACAAAGCGCAGCAGGTGAGGGGAAGAGACTGACAGCTTTGCCCCAAATCCTCAGTTTTCCACTGCTGGAAAAGCTCAGGTCTCAGAACTCTGCTGAAACAGAGGAAAGGACAGGCAAGGTCCTGGTGGAGGGAAACCACAGTACAACTCTGGGATGGCCCCGTGAGCCAGGGACAGAGAAAGGAAGATCCTGGAGGGTGGGTTAATTCTACACCTGGAGTCCAATGCAGCGTGGCACTTGTCCTCCTGGACCACTGCCTCCTGCTCCATCCCCATCCATGGATCCATCCCAGGGCTACGAGGACGGCTGTGCCAACTATGCTGCCTCTCCTCTAGGAGGAGATACCTCACTTCTCCTCATGCCCAGAAGTGCAAGTGCTCCCTCCAGGTCCAACATGCTGAGCCTACTTTGGGCAGCTCCTGGGACCTGCTCAGCACAGGATCACCAGCAGTCCATAAAATACTCCTGTTTCATCTCTGTCCTTCATTCCAGCAGAGTTTAAAATCATTGCTGCCCTGACTGACCCCTGAGTGAAGCCCCTCGAAGGAAAAGAAAAAAGGTGTTGGGATTTTGCAATGCTCCCCAAGGTTCATTCTCCTGATAAACTCTTAAACCAGAAAATGGGAAACTCCAAGGGAGCAGTGAAAGGATAACTGGGGTTCCTCAAATGAGGTCTTGCTGCAGGGAGAACAGGGCCCACTGTGGGAAAACATGGAGGTGAAGGAATGGGGCTGGAAGGAGGCCACAGCACCTGCTGAACCAACTCCCAAAGCCAGGCAGCTATTAGAGTGTGATCAGCTATCAGCTGAACTAATCCCCAGTGTAATTCCAGTTAAACCCATGGCATTACATTCGGGATTAACTCAGCTAAATAATACCAGGGTCGCTTTTTAGCATCACTCATTCCCTGCTTTTCTTCATATTGTTTTTCTCAATTAAGGGCAGATTAAATTTCTGCCATGGAAACAACACAGCCAGGTTGGAAGAACAGGGAGAGCAGGAAGAAGGCCAAATGCAATATCCGTTGGAAAAGTCCATCCTGGTACACTTAAATTCACATCTTTACTCCCTCTCCATGTTACCTTGCCTTTCTGTACCTTCAGTAGAGCAGAAGGGTGGAAAAGGTGCCCAGCACACCAAGGCCAGCAGGGAAACACACTTACTGAAGAGCAAGGAGCAGCACAAATGGGATTGCGAAGAACAAAAGGCACAAATAGGGGCTCCTGTAACAAGAGACCACTCTAAACCACCCTGGCCTGACACACAACTGGTTCTAGAGAGGGCATTTTTGAAGGGAAACTTTTTTTTTTTTTTTTCATTAAAAGTGAGCTGTAGAAAGGGAAGGGGAAAGGCAGAAAACTAGGGTTACAATGTAACAGAAAAATTAGCATCCAGAGCATGTAACACCCCCATGTTTCCCCTAGATACCTATCAGTGAGACAGAAAATGAGTCAACATTATCTCCATTTGTTGCATCATTCTTCACTTCTAACTTCATCAACGTTATTTCCCTTCTAGGAATTAAACAGACTGCTCTTAACCTGCTTGGGAATTCGAGCAAATAATATTTTGTGTATAAGAGATCCAAGGCTTTTTCACTTATTTTTCCCAAGCACAATGGCAAAGAATGGCAGGGACTTCCTTTACATTGAGCTATAATAGCTAAATATGTTTGGCTATTGTCGTAAGTTTTAATTTGTGTGGAGCTTTTCAAGGAAGTAACTGATGAAAGAATCATCAGTTTCTGAAAGAATCAGAAACAAAGCGAGCAAGAAAAAAAAAATCTAGTTACTTACCTCAAGAGACATGCAAATTAGTGACACTCAATTTTCATCAAAGGATTTCTTGGGGTATTGAACAAGAGCTTTGACCTCACACAGCCAGGGAAAGCAGCAGCAGCCCAGCAAAGGAGGCAGGGGCTGCCCCTGGATCCCTGGAAGATCCCAGGGCTTGGAGAAACCTGGCACAGTGGAAGGTGTCCCTGCCCATGGCACAGGCTGGAATCGGGTGAGTTTTAAGATCCCTTTCAACTCAAACCATTCTGTGATTTTATGGTTACAGAGAATATTTTTATTTGTGGGGATTCCCACTCCGCTTACAGGAGTCTGTTGTTCCTCTCCTTACTGGGAAGGACTAAAGAAAGTCATTCCCCCTGTGACCTGCCCTTGTGCACTGGGATTCAGTGCAGTGGGATTTTCCTGCAAAGTCTGTACCGCCCTGACACCCCGATCTCAGAGACAACAAATCCCTAGAGAAAAAGCTCTTTTAGGAGCCCATTGTGCAAGCAACTAACAGAGAGGAGAATAGAACTGCCCTAAACAGGCCCAGCAAGCGGCTGCTTGTGAGGCATTTGCTCCATCCATCTTCCCCATTCCAAATCACCTTCCTAGTCAAAATTCCTGTCCCAGCATTACCCAGGAAATTGCCCCAAAGCACCAACACTCACGTCAGTGTTCACAAGCTGGCCATGACCACTGGGATATAGGTTCACCAACACATTCTGCCACCTACAAGGTAGCAGAGGTGGAAATTAAGGGGCCACATCCTTTCTGCTCTGAGGTATCAGCCCCAGAAGTGCTGCAGCCTCTGGGCAGGTGCCATGGAAGGAGAGAGCTGTGCCTTGCAGAGTTCTCCCACATGGAAGATACAGGGGGGAAGTCACTGTCCCTAACTTTGCACAACTATACTCTTAAATCCTTGCAGGAATTCCCTTATTTGATGACTGCTAGGTGGGAAAGCACTCCACTACCCCCTGAACTCAAAACTACTCCACTGCTGCTGCCTCTGCTCTTGCTAATTTGCTTTCCTAGCACCAGGGAACCTGCAGATGAAAGTTCAGTGCCGTGCTAAGTTTTCAAGTGATGGAGACATAGTTGTTGCCTTCAGCACCATTTCTTCTCAGCTTCTCTGGCTTTGTTTTTCCAAAGTGCCAGGGGAAGCTGTCACCCAGTTAATGGCGCATCCTCCAGTCACTGGGAGCGTGACAAATTCTGCTCATCCTGTCCCCAATGCATTAGGATCAGTACCTTTGAAACCTGAATATTTCGCAGCTGAACACACGTAACATCTCTGGCATCGGCCCGCAGAGATACCAGAGATACAGAACTGCCCTAACAAGCACTTCCAGCTTATCCACCTCACCTTTCACCCTTTGCACAAAGGGGGTTGAGTTCTGTGGATATGTCAAGGGTGGATCTGCAGCCCTAAAGCCTCACTTGTGAGATGTCAAATCAGAAATACGCTATGAAAGCAAAGCAGAGATTGCTGGAAGCACCAGAGATCCAGGTTAGGGCATTGCTTCCTGGAGGCAGCAATCAGGACTTTAATTAGAACAGGAAACATTTTTCCTTTCCTTGTTCTATAATTCAAACACATAGGATCATCCCCAACTTCCAGAAAGCTGTTTGAGAGAACAGGAGCTCCAGAAATCAGCCACTGAAGCCTCCAGCACTGGCAACACCCACTGCTGCTGCTGGGGACTGCTCCAGCCAGAAACCAAGTTCAAAACCAGTTTGCCAGGATTTCACAACGGGAGAGAGGAGCCCAAGGCAGGAACACTACTCTGCACCTTCTCACAGTGCTGCCTGTGGAGCTCACTTTAAACAACCCAGCGGTGGGATTGCCAGGTATTTAACGCCCCAGTGACACAACCACTCCTGCTCCCCAGCAGGATCTCGCTTACCCACACACCCTCTGGGCTGCACTGACAGTTCTGAAGGTTCCTGGTGCAACTGGTCCAGCCTTGGGGGTGGCATCCCACACATACCAAATCCCCATAACCATTGGGGAAATGGTAAAAACGCAAAATATACGATCCCCCACAGCTGCTTCTGTCACTTTCTTTTTCAGAGTGGGTACAAACGTGTCCTGTCCTCCAAGCACTGCTCAGCACAGGCTCCCAGGCTGTCAGAGGCTGCAGGAGCTGGGTGGGCACCTGGTGCCAGCTCCGTGCCCCAGCAGGGCCATCCCAGAGCACAGGGCACAGCATTGTGTGCACACAGCTCTGCCCCAGCCCCAGGGAGGAGCCCCCCGGGCTGTGTGGACAATGTGCTCAGGGCCGGGCACCGCCCAGGGAAGAAGTTGTGCCTCCTGTGCAGGGGGAATTGCTGGGCATCAGCTTCTGTAAACTAAGTTCTGACCGGGCTCCTTGATTTTTCTCACTCACCTCTTTTTTCTTATTTCTTTTTTGTATTCATATTTCTCTTTGCCTGTCTATAAACTTGCAGTGCTTTTGAGGTTTCCCTGCCAGTCCCACAGAGCCCAGAGCAATCCTAGCACTTCCACTTGCAGACAGACCTTATGCTCTCCTTCTGATTGCACACCACAGCTCCAAGATATAAAATATATAACATATAAAAGATATATCACTACCAGGGCATGGACATCACTCTTCAAGGAAAGGAATATTGACTTCAGAAACATCTTTCATTGGAAGCAAAACAAGGATTCTTATCCTTCTGTGGTGTGTCATATTGCAGTAAAGATATTTATTTATTGAGTGTAATTATCTACTACGGGTCTGTTGCCTTTGCCCTATGTGATTTCTTATCCCTATCACAGACTTTGACCCATATCCCTACCTTGTTCCTTTTACAATACCAGAATAAAGATCTCAGCTCCTGGAATTTTTTCAGACTCACTTTCCCTACAGTAATCTGGGAACTCAGGAAGTCAGATTAGAAGCCACATTTATCTTTCTCCAAAAGCAGGCTGGCATTAAAAAAAAAAAGCCAAAGATATCTACGAAGATACCAGGCTGGCTAAAACTGCCACCAGGTCAGTCGTGATTGAAGCAGAATCAGTTAAGGAAGGGCAAATTTAAAATCCAGCCTCGCCAGGGCCAGGCAGTGCTACAGCTGGACAAGCACAGACAGGTAGGGAAATCAGCTCCTATCACATTTTGAAGTGTAATTTCATCCTAATCCTTTTAAAAAGCAGCCATCTGTGACAGCAGCTCCTACCTGTCACTCCTTCCATCTCCAGACACTTGTGAGCAGGAGCACCAAGCACTTTTCCAGGCAGCACAGGGAAAACCCCACCGTCCCCACCTGTTTTCACCTGTCTTCACTCCTGTGCAGAAGCAGATTTAGGATCTGCAATAGACTACTGGATCATGGCACTTTTCTCCCCCTGTGCCATTTCCTAGTGGGATTTGTCACACAGATTTCCAGACAAGCTGTCAACCATGACAGATGTATGCTGCCACCAACTAAGAAAAGCAACTGTTCTCACAGGAAATCATGTGAAGGGAAACTTCTTCTGGTTTGGAAAACTCAATCTCAATTTTGCTATTTTTAGAATAATCCCAAGAAGCCTTTTTACCACTCTCATAGAACAGCCATTCCTAGGTAGAGGTGATAAGCTTTAAAAAATCAGGGTGAGAATTGCTGTTTGTGACAGGTGTTGGGTGCTTTATTCAAACACTGATTTGTTTGGATAAACAAATTTCCCTTAGGTTTGAAGGGACCTTAAAGCCCATCCATTCCCACCCCTGCCATGGGCAGGGACACCTCCCACTGTCCCAGGCTGCTCCAAGCCCCAAAGTCCAGCCTGGCCTTGGGCACTGCCAGGGATCCAGGGGCAGTCACAGCTGCTCTGGGCAAAGTGGCCCAATAACCGTGGTAGAGTTCAAAACTCCTGAAACTGGCACACAGGATGGGAACAATTCCTCATTTACCAGCAGAGCTTTCTCCTCCATCTCAGGGCTCTGCTCTGCAGGCTGCGTGGGAGAGCTGAAGAAATAGGTCACATGAGCCTTTGCTGTTCCTTGTCTTGCCTCATCCAGCTGGAAGCTCCCAGCACACCCCTGGATTTGGCTTTGACACCCAGCTCCAGCCCTGTGCCCAAAGGTGGGTTGATTGACACATGCAGCACCTCCTGGGGGAAAAGCAAAATAAAAGCAAGAAAAGAATGTGAACCTATCAAAAACCCCTTTGAGTCACCACCTCTTTCCTGCCTGAGCAGGGACATGGAGCACAAGGGCACAGAACAGTCAGGCCATGGCATGCTGGGAGTGGCATTTGCTCCCAATTCTGCCTGGAAAAGAAGCAGATGGAGACAGGGGAGATCTGCTCCATGGGAACACTGCAGGGTTCATCTCACCTGTCCTCAAACCCAGGAGAAGAAAGGCAAAGGGGAAGCCTGATTATCCCCAGGGATAATCAACTTCTGTACACCCAAACATCCTCGCTGGTGGGTTCAGGGCAGAGCCTGCATTCCCTACAGAGGAAGATGTGCTATTCTTTGCCACACCAAGGCCCACGAGGGCTGAAGAATTCCAGGTCATGGGAGACGAAACCTGAACCCCAAAGGCTTTCCTGCAAAGCCAAGACCCAGCAGGACTTTGCATATGTTTCATGCTTGAGAGGGCTGGGAGCACGAGGCCCTGGGGAAGCAGGTTGTGGATAATAAAAGCAGCAGGCATGCAGGCAAATGCAGGATACGGTTAATAACATTATTTATTTTGCAAAAAATGAAATTCGTTCTACACAAATCTACGTGCAAGAAATGACCTGGGGCATCCGGTGAGAGAGTTCTATAGCAGCAGATGGGAACCAGAGCACAAAACCTCCAGAGGGCCACAGAAAACAGACCCCAACCAATCAAATAAATATAAAAACCTCACTGGCCTAATGATTAACCTCCCCAAGAAGAAAGGTGAGATCTCCCTGCCAACAGGAAGCTGTTTGTTGGAGCGCATCTGGAAAACCAAGTACAATGGTGGTCATGAAGTTCAAAAGAACTGAAGTGAAACAAGCCACCACACACATGAGGTAAGTCAGGTGAGGAGGAGAGATGAAGAGGGACCAACTTATCAGATCTGGCAAAGCAAAGACTGAAATGAGATGCAAGTGGCATCTCCAGAGGGATGGGGCAGGTCAGTGACTATGTCAGGACAAGGAATAGGAAGACAAAGAGCAAGTATACCATTACAGGCTGAAATCAAACCCTTCAGGACTTCAAATCTCTCTTCTGGCACATAAACCAGGAACTGGAGCTTAGGGGGTTGGGGTTTTTTTAACTGATAGGCAAATGAGAGGCTGGACATCACCTGGCAGCCCAGAAAGCCAACTCTGTCCTGGCCGATCCAGCACAAAAGTGGGATCACAGAGGATCAAGAGCCACATCCCTGTTCTTTGGACAGAACTATCTGATTGCTTGAAAATACTCCCTCTACCTCATCCCTCATATATTTAATCCAACAAACCAATTATTCATTTCAAACTATCATAATTAAAAAATGCGGGATATTGCACATTCATAAATATTAGAAAGTTGTTCCAGTTTTCAGAAGTATTTTTAGGCAGCCAAAATCCTCAGAGAGCAGCAAATAGCATTAATAGCAACAAGGAGCAATACGTCATACACAGAGGACATCTTTGGGATGCTATTTTATGTGGGGGAAGTGTGAAATAAAAACCTAGAAAAGTTCACAAGAATTATCATCTCACTCCTTTTCAAGTCAACAACACAGCCTCACCTTGAACAGTGTTGTGCAAGTGTGGCCCAGGAAATGTATTTATAGGCACAGGGTAAAACCAAGCCAAAAATCAGCAGTGAGAAGAACAGTGTAACTTCAGCACAAGGAAGAAAGAAGCAAGATGAGCCCCTCCCATGTGGGGAAAAGAATATCAGTCACAAGTAGTACAAGTGGAATGCAAAGAGGTCAAGTGATTAACTCTTCTCCTAATAAAAGTGCTCCAAGGAATGGGATGAATTGCTGGTGCTCAGGAAAACAACACTGAAACAAGATCTGTATCACAAGAACTGCTCCAGAGCACATGCCAAGCCTCACCATTTGCATATGGTAACTAACTCTGCTCACTGAAAATGTTGGAGGCTCTCACTGTTTTCAAATCACAGCTCCCGGAAACGTGGCTGAAATTCCAGCGTAGCAGGAGGCTCAAATGAGAGGAGCTGGACCTTCCCAAAGCTCCAGCTGAGCTCCAGCATCCACCATATCACACTGCAAAGTGGTCATGGAATCACAGAAATGTTCGGGTTGGAAGGGACCTTAAAGATCATCCAACCCCACCCCTGCCATGGGCAGGGACACCTCCCACTGTCCCAGGCTGCTCCAAGCCCCAGAGTCCAGCCTGGCCTTGGGCACTGCCAGGGATCCAGGGGCAGCCACAGCTGCTCTGGGCACCCTGTGCCAGGGCCTGCCCACCCTGCCAGGGAACAATTCCTGCCCAGTATCCCATCCAGCCCTGCCCTCTGGCACTGGGAAGCCATTCCCTGTGTCCTGACACTCTAGGCTCTTGTCTAAAATCTCTTCTCACCTTTCTTGTAGCTCCTTCAGGTCCTGGAAAGCCACAGCTGGGTCACCCCAAAGCTTCTCCTCTCCAGGCTGAGCAGCCCCAGCTGTCCCAGCCTTTCCTCCCAGCAGAGCTGCTCCATCCCTCTGCTCATCCTGGAGCCTCCCCAGCCTCTCTCCAGCAGCTCCAGGTCCCTCCTGTGCTGGGCCCCAGGGCTGGGGCAGCTCTGCAGGTGGGCTCTCACCTGAGCCCAGGGGCAGAGCTCTGCCTTTGGGTTAGGAAAGCACCAGGAGAACCATAAAGAAGAGAAATTCCTTAAGAGAAATACAAAGCTGAACACAAATCCACTGTCCTTAGCTCAGAAATCCCCTGCAGCCACAAACAGGAGTGGATGGGGTATGTTTGCTCTGTCCCTATGCTCAAAGCACCATGTCCCCCAAAAGGCAGAGGGCACCAGACTGAAGGACCTTGAGCCTGATCCCACCTGGATCCTCTTTCTGGAGTAGTTCTCAGGATCACCTGGGCACCTTCTAGTTCTGTAAGAGGTTCAGGTCTGTTACCACAGCCAGGGAAGCATTTGAGAGGTGCAGGTCACTAATGGGGACAAGCCTCCAGAGCTTTTCTGACCCCTAAATAAATAATACAAAATTCACCTCACTCCCTCCATACTATTCCTTCTGCAATAATCCCTTCTTCCCTGAAGATAAGGGATTAATTTCTGTTAAATGAAGACAGTAAGAGGCGTGCTCTAACCTTTCAGCAAAATGTCAGAAAAACAATGCTCCCTTTAAACTCAAAGGAATTGTTAAATTAAATAAATGAGTTTGCTTGCCACCACAAACGCCACATGCTGTTAGCCTGAACCTCCTCACTCCTGACCTTCACTCCAGGCCAGTCAGGTCGGGAGAAAATCTATAATTTAAAGCCCAGGGAAGCAAGAATTTAACACTTTAAAGATATGCCATTATTCCTGCCTCAGCAGCACCTGAGAATGCTACCTTTACCTTTGAAAAGTTAGATAACAAACAACTTTTTAATGTACATTATAGACACAAAAAAGAGGGAGAGGGGGAGAAGGATGGTGGTGATTGTGTTCCTTCCCCAACGGTTCTGTGTGGTGTCTTAATTTGAGAGGCATTTCACTTCTTTGCCTGTGACTGCACAGTTTGGGGACCTTTTCCCTGTTTTAAACAAAACATCCTCTGTTGTCTTCCATTTCCAGCTGTCTTACAAACCAATACATCTTCACAGAAAATGCAGAAACAGCCCTTAATCGAAAATGATGTCATCCCAGCCACTGCACCACCTTTGCATCTGCAAAAACCTTGTCAGAAAACTGATGCTGCTTTTTATACCAGAGTTCCTGGAAACAAGAGTAAAGTTAAAACTGCTTTTTATACCAGAGTTCCAGGAAACAAGAGTAAAGCTTTAGTCCTCTCAAAATGTGAGTGTAAAAACCTAATTAAAGCATTTTCTATTAACCATTGAGAAATCTGATGACTTAAAATAATGAGAGACAGCAACACATGTAATAGCAACCTCCCAACTGTATTTTGAAGGAAAACACAACCATGATTCCAAAGATCATGTCATTAGTGCTGCTCAGAAAACAGATGTAGAAAGTGTGCAGCTTTATTTCACAGTACTAAAAATCCACAAGTTATCCAAATTCATCCAGTCAGTCCAAGATCATTACAAATCTGCATTTGACAGCTCCATGCTAACCAGAACAGCAGCAGCTCTTACTAGACAGAAAAAAATTCACTTGCCAGAAAGATTAAACATCTCACAAATTAAAATGTACTTTACACATATTGAAAGCCAGCATATGAGAACACTGTTGGTATTTCCCATCAGTGAGAGCTTCCAGTATCAGAAAGGCTGCAAAGAGAGTCCTTGACAGATGTCTGAGATGAGGCCTCCAGAGACACAGGAAGGAGGAGAAAGCATTATTTGTCTTGCAGGACTTTCACAGGGTGTGGGAATGTGCACTGCCAGGAGATGTGGTAGCCTGATCCAACACTGCATACTGAACAAGTGCCCAACTCTGGAGAAGCATTTTGATTCATTTTAGGTTTCTTTGTTTATGAGACAGAAGGATCAGAGTGAAGTCACCTCCCCGGTGCTAAGTATCAGAGTAAGTGGCCAGGGTATTTATGTCCCAACACTTCTATAGTGCCACAATGGTGCAAAGTTTCCACACTGAGCCTCCAATTCTGCCAGAGGAGTGAGTCAGAGCATCCTCTCAACACAGATCAGAGCCCCAACAGCACATTTTCCTCTCAGGTGAATTGCTGACAGCCACTGAAGAGAGATCTGTTACACTGGGTGTATGAGGGACCCGGGCTCCAAGGTGAAACAGGGAACAGCTTCTGAGGGCACTCCACAATAGGAGTTTTCTGGTTCCTGCACCTCATCTGGCACACAATCAAAAAAGCAGTCAAGTGCAATGCATTCCTCCCTCCATAAGGAAGAAGGATGTATCTTTTAATAAATGTGATGTCTTAAAATCAGTCTTGCTGAACTGACAACAGAATCCTCCATTCATCTCCCATAGCCAGGCTTTCATCCCTTCTGTTCATGAATCATCACTGACTCACAGAAAAAAAATATTTGTTCAAAGGTGGATTTTCGCACTCTCGTATCTGCTCTTTCCAACTTAATTGCCTTTAAACAAAGGCTCATTTCTTTGTAGCCTGACTCAAATGTTGCAATAAAGTTCCTAACTGGCATCTGTCACAACCATTTTCATCAGGTGACTTAGTCTCAAGGTAGGATAATGTGAAAAAGGTGATTGAGTAGTAGTCCTGTGCAGGGGCTGACAATTATCCTGACCTATATTCCTCTGGTTGTTGCAGCACTGAACTCCTCCCTAACCATTTCTTCAGCTTCAGAAAGAGCTGCGGATTTAACACAGGCAAGTGTTGAAATATTTGAATCAGTATGTTCAGTGATCTCTTGGTCTCTGCAGCAAGTGGTGCACGTATCAAACAGGGCCCTACAAGCACAGGTAGGGAAATCCCCTTAACTCAGAGAGCAACAGCAACAACCAGGGGTTCAATTGCTCCTTAACTTACAGCTATGTAAACATGAAGTGCTTTTATACAATGTATATTAAGAAGAAAAAAGTGACAAAAGGCCGAGTCCTCAGGGGAAAAAAAAATTAAAAACCGATACACTAAGTGTAACTTCTCAACTTGGAGTTTGGTTTTCTTTTTTCTGTTTTTGCAGCAGTTAAATTCCCAGTTCTGGGGGTGAGCCTACAAAAAGGCCTTATCAGGTGCACTATAGACATTTATACCCTCAGCTGCTGCAGGCTATGCTCTGGTAATCATTTATTCCCAGTCTTCCTGCCCAGCAAACAGCAAAATAAACCCCACTTTACAAGGTGAGCTCTGAATGTTCATTAGATGGTGAGAGGGTACACTACAAGAGCTACCAGCACCATAAATCCATACCCTTATTTGCTTTGGGGCAACTTGGTCAGGCAGCCATTCCTTTGCAGGTGATGAAAGAATCTTTATCTGACTTAATTCAGACACTTTCTCATCAGTTATCTTCAGTTTTCTTTTTACTGTCACACTGCAGAGATCTAAAATACTTCCCAGCTTTCAGGCATAAGGGAACCCACTTAAAGTGCAGTTGCTTTAAAGTATCACCAGTCCTTCTATGCCATTCACCTCTTTAAAACCAGCTGCATTTCAAAAGCAAGGTGACACACCAAATGTATAAGGCCTACATAAGTGGCAGCTTGTTTGATGCCTTCAAGTTAGGAGAAGTCAAGTCTCAGCCCAATCTTTATACAGTTCAAAAACCTGGATTTTGAGTTAGCCACAATTCATTTTCAAGCAGGAGGCTGGAGACATCAGAGGTGCTTTCCAGCCAGAGCTGGTAGAAAAACTCTCACCACCTGACCAGGACCAAGAGATTCAGAGCTCTGGCACAGCCTGACCTGAATGCCCAAGCAACATCAGAAATGGATGGTGTTAGTGAAAGAACACTCAAGCATTTTGAGAATAACTGCTGCAAGTCCCAGAGCACCCTAAAGGAAGAGTGGCTACTTTCCACTCCCACACTTTTATTTCTTTTTTTCCTACTTCTTTTGAAAGATAATTTACTTACCCTGGAGACTAACTTGCTATGCAGGACGGGTCGATGATGACCTTAGGACTTTTAATTCCTTGCCCTTTTTTCAAGCAGGTGATGCATGCAGGAACTCCTCCTACTTTAAAAAGCCCAAAATAGAAATGGCGCTGTCCAGGCAGAAGTTGTGCAGCTTGTGGAGAAGAACTGTGTACCCTCTCCCTTCTAGAAGCTTGGGAAAAGGATCAAAAAAAGGTCTGAAGTATTTCATGCGTAGCACAGGAAAACAGCAGCGAGAAATACAGGCAGCACAAACCAACACTGAATCAGTCCAACCACCTTTAGATGCAATAAAACAGAAGCTGCCCCAGCTCTTAAATCCATCTATGGCCCATTCATAACAGAAGGAACCAATGAAATCAGCTTATTTGCACATACAAACACACAGGTGTTTGTGTCTTGCATCACACATTTCTTACAACTTCCCTGTGGCAGCAGTTGTTTATGCAGATCTGCTGATGCAACAGAGAACCAGTGCACCGAGCTGAGACAACCCCCCAAATCTGCAAGGTTAGAAAATCAACACAGCAGCAGCAAATAATCCAAAGTGCTTGTTCCTAATGCCTGTGGAACTGAACCCAGACCAATTTGAAGAACACCCATTCAGTTTCACTCCCTCACAGCTCATCGACAGCAGTGACGTTGACTTTGGGCAATTCGCACACCTCTTTGAAGTGGCAGTTTTCCAGGATGTCCTTGTAATAGTCCTTAAGGTCCGTGTAGGTGGAGGTGGTCTCGTTGGAGTGATGGAAGGACAGGAGCTTCTCATTGAGCAGCAGCTGCACCTGGTACTCCTCCTGGGAGGCGTTCATGTGGTCGCAGTGGTAGAGCACGAACACCAGGTTGGCGGCGTAAGGCACGATGCGGCCGCTGCGGAATTTCCGCTGCGCCTGCCGGGCGTAGTTGTTGGCCAGGAGAGGCTCATCATCTTTGAAGTAACCCATCAAGGCAAGCAGGGGCTGCAGGGTCTCTGCATGCCCAACTTGGACAATCAGAGGTGAAGAAATGGGTTTGGAGCTACAAAAGAAAAGAAGCGGAACGGATGAGCAAGAGCCTGTGCTTTAAACAAAACACCAACATATGGCACAACTGCCAGCAACCACGGCTGAAGGACACCTTGAACCTGTGCCCCTCCTGAGGAAAACCCCTTTGGGAAATTCAGTCTGGTACAGACATTTTAAATGCAGCTTCCCAAACTTGGTCCAAGTATTGATGCGAGGCCAGCGCAGTGAGGGTCAGCAAGGCGAGTGCCGGGTGCTGCCCTGGGCTCAGCCCAGCCCCTGCAGCTCCAGCCTGGGGCACAGGGGCTGCAAAGGGCCCGTGGGGAAAGGCCCTGGGGGTGCTGTGCCAGCGGCTGGACAGGAGCCCAGGGGTGCCCAGGGGGCACCAGGCCAATGGCCCCTGGGCTGTGCCAGCCATGGGGTGGCCACAGGCCCAGGGCAGAGATTGTCCCTCTGTGCTGGCCCTGCTGAGGGACCTCCAGGGCTGTGTCCAGTTCTCATGGCCAGAGAGCCCTGGAGGGGCTGGAGAAAGGAGCTCATACATACAGTCAACTCCTTCACTGGCTGTGAGAGAGTCTCCTTCAAATCATCAGCAGCATTTACCAAATTTAGTCTGAAGACGGTGATCCAGTGATGCAGGAGAACAGTTGTCCCTCCTCGATTTAGCAGTCCAAACGACCAGCAAGAATACTGCTATCACCAGTTCCTGAGGACACCAGGCAGTCCAGGAGAGGATGCTCCCTCAGGAAGAGGTCACAGACTTGTACCATGTCCAAGGACGGTTTATGTAACAGACGGTTACACACGGCTCAGCCAAAGGGGAGATAAGAGCTGCCTGGCTGTGCCATGAAGCGCCAGCCAAGAGGAAAATCTGACCCTTGCTCTGGGGAAGGATGATGGCTTTTGGGGACCATTTCCAAGTGGCCCAGGTCACTTGATCCAGCACAGGTAAATACAGGTTTAGCTTTCAGGAGACATATCTTGATTGGTCTGAAAAGGAGGTGTTTCCTCTGCTCCAACCCAAAGCAAGGGAAAAATGGTTAACGGGGAGACTTGCTTGGAGGATTGGAACTTTGGACAGCTCTGCAGGAATTAAGTGCTGGGCCAGCTCAGTGCAGCCACTGTGTTTGTGCAGTCTGACACACACCTTGTACCACGCTCCTGGAGAGCCAGAGCCCTTCTCATTCCACTCCTCACACTCTCTTCTTTGACAAAACATCCCTGAAAAATATATCCAAACCCTGCCTCTGTTTTCTGTTCAAAAGAAGCAGCCACATAAAGGTTCTCTGTCGAGGACATTGTATTTTTTCTGACCCATGCCTTTGTTGCACCAACATCTTTAAATTCACCACACTCATCCAGCTCCTTCAAAAATCAGTGTTCCTGCCCGTGCTCTCCCCTTGCTGTTTATGACCCCTTCACTCATTTTAAAGTAATTGTAAAGCTTATGGATCCTTGATTCCCTTTCTCTTCCCTTCTCTCTCTTGTCCACTTCACATGTATCCTCTTCCCATCCACACACACCTGCAGGGAAGTATTTTTAGATTTTAGGACACATTCACATCCCTCCTGTCACAGCAGCAATACAGATGTCTATGGAAGGAAACAGAAGGTCATTCCTCTGATCTCCTGCAATTTCCAGCTCAGAAGTCTCCAGGGCCAGAGGTGGCTTCTAGGTAATGAATCACTCCTTTGCCAAATCTCTCCTTCAATCCACAGGCATTTCTAGCACACACAGTGTCCTGTGGCAAGGAGTTGGACAGTTTCACACACTGCTCTTCATTTTTTCTATTTGTAGATGCCATATCCCATTTAATCTGTTCTTCTCACAGCTTTGCAATAGTGTTCTTCCCAAGCTGAGAAATCCTACCTTAGTCCTTCCACCATTTTCCACATGAGCTATATCCCTTTAGATCACAATATCACGATGCATAGTACTCAAGAACCATAAGCTACACAGAAATCGATGCTACACCCATGAGCTCTCTGCTTAATTCCCAATATCCAACATGGAATGGTTTGGATTGGAAGGGAAACTAAAGAGCATCTCGTTCCAAACTCCCTGACCCTGTCAGGGACACCTTCCATAGACCAGGCTGCTCCAAACCCCATTTGCCTGAAGTTTGAGATATCTCAGGCAGCCACAACCACCTCACAACTCAGCCCCTGAGCAATAAGGTCTCCCTGATTCTATCCAACAGGTGATAAGAAGGTAATCTTCCCCATGTGGATTACTTGACAGCTCTGCAGTTTTCCAGCCCAGTCAGTCTCCCCAGGTCCTTTCACAATCTCCCTGGTAGAACCACTTCATCTTACTTATCTTGAATAAAACTGCCACATTTGCAATGCCACTGAACTTGTCACCTTTTTCCTACGTCATTTACAACATTTCAAGCAGACCAGATCTTTCCAGCTCCATCTCAGCTAGGAAAAAAATCACATCTCAGCTAGGAAAAAAAAAAAAAAATCAATCAGCTGTCACTACCTTCCATCTCTTGTAATTTTATAATTTTTTTTCCCCCGTCTAAGGACCTCTCCCCTTAACCCCATCTGCTTGATTTCTCCAGGAAACCTGTTCAGAAAGACATTTGGAAATCATGACTGTGGCTACCAGATCACCTTGTTTTATATTTGCTGATCCCTAAAGCTCCAAGAGGAATGTTTTTCTTCTGAAGAGCCATCCTAACACTTCTCAGGTGTATTAGATTCATCAAGGTGCTCAGCAATACTAGTCTGGAGTATTATTTCTACAAAACTGGCTTGGAATTCTGATTCTGTCCTGGAGCTGCTTTTTAAATTTTCTCTTAATTAATTACTTGTATTTTTATGTTGTCCCAGCTGCATGGTGGTCTTTGCTTTCTTAAATAAGAGGGAATCTGGGAATGCAAATATGCTGCTAGAATCTCCAAAACAACCTTACACAGGCATTATTGACTCCACAGGGAATGGATTTCATACCCCACTACTCAAAAAAGGCTTCAGAAATAAGACAAAAAGAAAACAAAACACCAACACAATATTCTGGCTATCAAAGCTGGCTTTAAGCAAAGTTCAGCTTTACTTTCCAGCTGATGCCAAGCAGGAATGTTGAAATGGAAGTAAATCACACAAAAAAAAATAGAGCAAAGAGTAAATCATAAAAAACCCAGCAAGTCATATGTTTGCAAAGCAGGAAATGAATTATAGCACAGACAAGTTTTTAAGAACAAAGGAAGAAGTGGGAAAGGAAGGACTAAACAAGATGCTCATTCTCCATGTAGCTTGAGTTTTTCCTTCTCCTGCTTTAGGCTCATGAAATCCTCATGCCAACAGGCCAAATAGCCTTGGGAGGCAAAACAAACCTCTCCCACTCAGAGCTATCCCACTCGATTAGCTTAATGAGGATTAAAACTGTTTCCTGATACGACACAACCCTGGAGCTTTCCACAGCCTCTTTGGCACAGCATTCCTGGTCTTTCCCCAGTACTGGTGATTTCCCAGACTGCTCCAGCACTCCCTGCTCAGTCTCCAGCTCGGATGTGGCTTCCTATCATCCAGCAGCGATGATTAAAACAGCCATCAAGGTTAAACAGCAATATTTTTAATTGTGGGGAAAATGATGACAGATTACCTCTTCAGAGAATACACACAGGCAAAGGTTACAACTGCCCCTGCATTTCTGATAAAGGCAGAGCAAGCAACAAAACACTGATAAACAGTAGCCGAGGCAGATAAAATATTGAATGGCAGGCCCGGTGTTTCCACGCTCGATGTGCGTCACAATCTATCAGTGACTCAGCATCTCGTTGGAAGCATCAAAGCTCTCAACATCTTACTCTGGCAATCACTAATGGCATTTCAATCCACTTTCCCCTTCCCTTTTATTTACTAGCACATGGTCTGGGAAAGTCCACTGAGGAAATCTCATGCCCACCTCTGTTGGGAGATGAAGGGACTGTGCATACAACTCTGCCATAAAATATTAGGAGCTTGTTTGAAAGTGATTGGTTTCACATTCGTCTCATGGGGCACTTCCAAATGAGCAGAAGGGGCTCTCAGTAGGCAGAGCACAAGCAGGTTTCATTGGAGATGTGTCACCTCCTGAACTGCCCACGGTGGGGTTTCATGGTTTTTGGGGGTTTTTTTACCTTTTAAGTAAATCTGACCACAGATGAAAATGAAGAAAATACTGAACCAATTCAGCAGCACTACCCCAAAGGCCAAGTCTCACCATGAGGGGAAAAAAAGCATTGTGGAGAAGCACAGATGTGGGATTTGTCATCCAGGCAAATTCTACTTCTCCTGGATCTCAGAAGATTTGGCTTCCACTCTTAATCTTCTGCATCAGCTCACCCATCCTCAAGAGCAGATCATTCCTACTCTTCCCAGGACTACTGATAGTTCATTTTCCATATGGAAAAAGTGATTTTTCTTTTAACCAAAGTTTATTTCCTAAGCACTGACTGGACTTTCAGTTACAAGTAACTCAAAACCCCTGGAAATAGTGGGATAAGATGAAACATTTCCTGCAGCAAAGCTCAACCAGCCAACCTTCAAATCTCCTGTAAAAATCCCTCTAACACCTGTTTAACAAGCAAGCTTAGACTACATTCTGTCCTTTTTCTACCTAATTAAAAAGCCAGGTCAAAGGACTCCAAAACCTGCTTTCAACTATGGGATGAATTCTTCATTCTTCCCACTTCCCCTTGTGATTTATTTCAGGAGAAAAAGAAAAGCTGGACAAATCCTAAACATAGAAGGAAGCAGCAGAGATCAGGGAAGGCAGTGGTGGCACTCAGAGGGCAGCAGAAATATTGAAACACTGTTAAAGCTCAGAGGGTTTTCACCAGTGGGAAGAAGAATAAAAAAAAAAATTAAAAAGATCTGTCAATTAGTACTAAGTCCTCATATGTCAAGATTTCCACCTTAAATAGAAGGCAGCCAATCATTCCCAGAATCAGCACTAACACAACAAAATGCCAAGACACTGACAAGAGAAAATTTTTCTTCTGTTGTAGAGGGAGCAAGCTCAGTCATGACAAAAGCAAACTTGAAAAGCTGACTGGACTACACAAAACTCATTAAAAACCCTGATTAAAAGGCTCTTATCTACTCCTGCAACTGTTAATCACTCAAAGCTAATTAGGCTAGGCCTCCTTGTGTCTCACTGCAGAGCTGCTGCACTTTCAAAGGCTCTTTCCTGGCTGATACCACCTCTCCCACTGTTTCAAACCCCAGAGATCTGCAGCAGAAGCACAATGCCCAGTGCTGATCCATCATGAGCCAAAAACCAAACCAAGAAGCTGATGGACCTGTCAAACCCTTTCTGCCCAAAGTGGACACCAGTCAGACCGGTTCATTTGTCTGTTACTTGCCCATGAATTGTTTTATTTGAGTTTCTCATTCTTACATAAAAGGGTATAACTCCACCAAAGTTGCTCAGATACTTTTTCAGATCAATCCTGAGCTAGCATATATTAATTAATTATTGTGAGATTGAGGACACGCTGGAGGGTCTGCAAGGCCCAAGAAACTTTAGATCTGTAGTTCTGGGCAGACAGATGAACAGCCACATTGCCAGGGGAGAGACCCTGGGCTGCCCAGCTCGCTGAGAAGTCAGCAAACACACACACTTCAGAAATGTGGGATGCTGCTGAACGTGCCACAAGGATCTGTGGCAAATTTCACCCCTCTGGCTTCTCCAAAAGCTCCCTTTAGTCATGTCAGAAGTCCCACCTTTGAAAGATGGAGCAATCAAAGCCAA
Organism: Sylvia atricapilla; assembly: GCF_009819655.1. NCBI lineage: Eukaryota > Metazoa > Chordata > Aves > Passeriformes > Sylviidae > Sylvia > Sylvia atricapilla. The sequence continues at coordinate 31,553,581 of NC_089147.1, forward strand.
CCATACACTATGATACAGAGGTGCTGACAGACATCCACTGTTTATTAATGAGAGTCATCCCAGCAGCACTGAAGGGGTTTTAAAACGAAAAACCTGACTGAACGTTTTGAACCTGAGCAAAAGGGGATTTTCAATCTAATTATTTCATTGCTACTGCCTAAGTAGAAGCTTTTTGCTCAGTTCCCCTTGTAGAGTTTTGAACTGTGGTTTTAGATCATCCATTCTATTCCTTTGTACTGAGTCATAGGTTTGGAAGGAGCAATTAGGGCACAGCAGTAAATGACTCCTGAAATGCTACCAATTGTGCTGGGAAGTGACCTGCAAAGAAGAAGGCAAATTACATGCAACAATAAAAGCTGCCAATAAATTGCCAAATTGGTCTGTTGACCATAGCTTTGTGGTATAACTCACAAAGATTACCTTAATAGATTTTGAACCCTATTCAAATACGTCTCTCTCTCTTTTTTTTTTTTTTTTTTTTTAAATACCTTAGACCCGTTCACTCTCTTAGAGGAAACCACCACCAAATATTTTGCAATGCATACGTGCAGCTAGGCTGGTATTATCAACAGACACTGTAAATAATGAGATGGCTGCACAAAACATCCTCTCAATTTCCAGAGCCTTATGGTAACCCATTTGGGCAGTACAAGCAATAACAGGTGTATCACATTCTTTCACCAGCAGGAAATATTAATGTTAAATATTTGAAGCTAGAAGGAAAAAAAAATGGAAAGTCTAAAAGAGCTTTAGTGGATAGCTGATATGCTTTAAAGTGTGCCACAACTGATTTGCAAATCCACCTCTGCCCAAGTGTGCAGCTGCAAAGATTTTGAAAATCAGATGAGCAGCTTCATATTGCATTAAGTACCAAAACACCTGAATTTCTCATGAGCACACAGAGTTCCTGTGAGCAAAACACTGTTCATTAAACTGCTGGGAAAACCAGCAGTGAAAAGTAATTCTTCACCAGCTTCTCTGGCTATTTTATACCCCAAGCAGGCAGACTTTGGGAAAAACACAATTCTTTATAATTGTGAAGACAGAAGACAACTGCCCAACTACATCATTTCAGTACAGTACGTTTCACATGGGTTTGATATGGAACAAGTGAAAATTTTAACCAAAGTCTATTTTCTAAGCAGAAATGGTTTCATTTTATATACATCTCTTGTGATACATTTTTGTAACTAAGAAAACTTGTATGGAAGAGAGCCCTGGCCCCAAACCTATCCCTTTCCCAGCTTTTAACATCATCTTGCTGTACAGCAAGACCTGCCCAGAACAGTCTATTGCTAGTTTAAACCCCAGAGTTATACTGGTGTTCACATGATGGGAGAGCCTAAAAACACATGAAACTTTTGCACTGCAAACTGAAAGTGGGACTAATTAGTAATAGGTATTTATTACTACTTTCATCATATTCCTAAGGACAGACTAATCAGCAGGAAGAGTTTTCCAACAAGGAAATAAAAGCAAGCATTGATAAAGCAACTTTGGTGAACAGATTGCAAGGGCAACAATCACTTCATAGAGGAAACAGGTTCTCTTTTTTAATTTCCCTGTAACTGGGAATGAAAACAAAGCTACTGAACAAAAATGCATAAAGCATGCCACAAAAATACAGCTTTGCCAACACTGCTCTCCACTGCCAAGTCTGGAGAAGAACAAATAATCCAGATCCCTCAGCTTCTTCCCAGAACAGAAACGCTTCCCTTTTTACTTCTGGATAGCCCAAGCTTTCCAAAAAGAAAAAATATTTTGGGGCAGAGACAATGCCCTGGAAGTAAATTTCTTTTTTGTAAATTTTTTGAGCAATTTCTTGTTCTTCAATTTTTAGAGGAAGCAGCCAGTTACAAACCAATGTTAAACACCATTAAAATTGAAACAACATTCCACTGAAAGACATTTCATCACCGCAAAGGTTCACTTTCTGAAAATGCTGCAAAAATATTTAACCCGTTGCCTTGAGGTTGACCATCACCTTTAAAAAGAAAGAAGAGACTGGCGTATCTTTTTATTTGTGTGTTTTCTTGTTTTTCACTGTACTCTCAACACTGCCACAGTGTGTCTCTCAGCAGAGATGAAAAAGGGAGAAATCTCTCTATGTAGATGAAATAGGATCAACTGCATCTCTGCTCCCTAGAGTCGAAGACAGACAAGCTGGTCCCGGTATATTCCCACATCCTCTGCAGAGTTACCCAAGCCAGCCTACTGCCGGGTCTCCAGTGCTCTACGACTGCCACCTCCTGTTGTGGAAGGGAGTAACACATTCCTGCGGCGCTCGGCTACCTCGGCTTTCGCTTCCCGGTCAGGATGAGGCTCATCCTGCAGACTGCTCACCCAGCTTGGGAGTTAACAAGATTTAGCGTCCTGATCCTTTACACTCACTGCCCGATTCCCTCTGTGATGCCAAAACAACAGGAGAGCCCCAGACGCTGAAGCTGAACTTCCACAGCCAATGCCGAAAGACACAAAGTTACTACAGCACTGGGGAGCTCTGCCTCAGACACCTGCTCTTCCCTCCTCTCAATTCAGCAACTGCTGATCCAGCTCCAAAAAAATCAGAAATCTCCGTTCCTACCTCCTTCTTCCAACTATAGTTTTTTGGGTTTTAAAGAATTATTATTCAACTTACAGCGATGTTTTTTATACAGTTGAGACGCAGCTGCAGCTAGTGTGTGTAATGTAAAGATTGAAAGGCTGTCACTGCTCAAAGAGGAAATGACACTAAAGGGGAACAAAACTGATCACTCTCCTTCAATTATATAATCTTATGGCCCTATCCTTGGTATCCTGTACTTTTTTTAAATTTCCATACTAATCTGCTAAGGTATTAATTCATGGGACTGATTATTAACCATGTTTACAAAAGAACATGCAAGCTGGTTGTAAATCAACATCTAAGCAACAAAGTATTTTTAACAAGGACATTTTTCACAAAAAAAGCTCATTATTTTAACTCAATGTCTCCTCTTAAAGTGCAGGAAGAGAGCACCATTATCAGACAGCAGTTGGCTGTCTCCTGAAGGCCTGTGTGGATCAGCAAGTTAAAAGATGGAAATACTTCAGCTGAGCACAAAAGCATCAATGAAAGAAAAAAAATATACTCTTCAAAGTAATAATGCTCCAGTAAAAATTGTATTCTCGGTGTTAAAATTCTCCTAGCTCCAGCCCTCTTAATGTTGCCATGTTTGGAAGTAAAGTACTGAGCTTCCTTTCACATGAAATCCAGCTCAGGACTGACCACAGAAAGCTCACACCCAAAGCACTGAAGCCTCTTGATTTACCTTTTGCTCTCCTCCACTGCTTTGTCCAAGTGCTGGAAGATGTCCTGGAACAAAACGCAGCTGGAGCGACTGTTGATGTCGTAGCCATATCCTCTCTTCCAGTACTGCTTCAGGTCATTCAGGTATTCCAGCACCTGAGGTTAGAGCTCACAGGTTATTACTGCACCAAGGGAAAACAAACAGCTCACAGCCCGCAGCAATGACACAAAAACAACCTCAAACACCAAGGCTCAGGGGAAACCGCTTCGGCATAAAACCAGACAACACATCACACCAAAGAGCAACCAAATTCAGCATCCGGCAACAAGCACAGCCAGGTGAGGTGCTGCACATCACAGGACAACCACTATCCACTGCTTTTGTGGCACTTCTGATTTTGCCTTTGGCTCATCATTCTGGCCACAGGATCCATCCCACACCTTTAGCCCAGCTTGCCTGTTTTCACATTCCAGAGACGTGCACGCATCTCAAGCGGCCAGAACTGTGTCTGGGAATTATGCAAGAGCATGTTACTTCAAATTTGCCTGTTTTTCACTAGTTTGCATTTTGTTCTCACGCAGCTTCAAATAAACTATGTATATTATTAGAATTGTTTACATTCTTCCTCTCTAGGAGGAGAATGATGATTGATGGTGATGGTCACCAACGAAGTCGAAGAAGTGGCTACCTGTGTAGCCATAAATTTGTATATATATAGAGTCAGAAAAATAAAGTAGAAGCTTTCCTGCTTGACCTCCTGCTGACTTGCGTCGTCCTTTCGTGCTCCTAACAGCAGCTGCAAGTGTGACCCTCCGTCACAAGTGTGACCTCAACGGTGAAAAAAGAATTCAGCCGTCTGTGTCTGAAATCACAAGAGCACATGGTGCTCTCCTCGTTCTCTGCTCCTTTCCTGACAGCTCCTGACATCAAAGTAATTTCCCACCTCTCTGCTGCATTATTCATAACTAGATGGAACAGGGCAGGTCTCAGCAGAAGCCTACAGGAGATCACTTATTCCTAACTTCCCACCCTTTAGCCAAACACCTACCTATGCAAAGGTATCCTCTTTTCCCAGGGATGCAAATTTCCTTAAGAGCCTTGGGGAAGCCTTACTGAACATCAAAAGTTACATCAAACAATTTTGAAAGAAGAGGAACAAACATTTGTCTCATTTATCTGGGTTCTAGTGGGTTTTGTCAACAGGCAATTATTTGGTTTAGAGAGCTGATAGTACCCAAAACTGAACGGTGTCTTAGAGGCCCTGGAAGCCTCACCGGATGTACCCTGGAGTGAACTTTATCGTGTAAAAAACACACATTACAGCGTGATTTGGAGTGGAAGGCCATTTAGGATGACCTCATTCCAAACCCCCTGCCACCCTTTCCACTAGAGCAGGCTGCTCCAAGACCCACGTACCTTGGCATCTTCTTCACTGAAGAGTGAACACCACGGGGAGGTCACGTTCTTTATGGCCAGCTCGTATGAGCAGGTGAGAAAAGCCACTTGAACAAGATCTGCAATAAATTCAACAAACAAGCAAGAGATAAACCACTGCTACACAAGCAGCAACTTCCTCTCCTTAGTTTACCTCTAAAATGAATTGCAATTACTGTCTGGCAACGCAAACAATGAAACCAAATAAATAAATGGCAGGACAAAGACCAAGCACAAAAACACAGTTTAACAGAATTATTGTGCAATATCCAAATTTTGGACTGCAACCTCTTCACATTACACCATTACAAGGGGAAAACAACAGCACTTCACATTAAATGCTGCCCATCCGCTGATGTGCCATAGGTGTCAGCTGCTGGTGCAGCCACACAGGTCAGAAGAGTGAACACGGAGAAGGTGTGAGGTCATGGACAGCTCCCCCTCCACATCAGCAGCACCAGGCTGAACTTTGTTTCCAGCACAGCCCTAATGCTGCAATCCCAACAGCAACACTTGTTTGGGGTGTCTTTTCCCATCATTTGGCCACACAGGGAAACCCAGAACTTCTGTTCTGGACACATGAGTTACCACACAGACACACAGGGTTGCTTTCCCTCAGGTCACTTATGTGCTTGAGTTGTAACGGATTTCACAAAAGCTACATCTGCTCCAGAAAGCAAAAATAAAAGAAAAACACTCAAATCCCTCCAAAACCAGGTAAAGCTGATTTCATCTACAGGAAAGATGTTATCAAACAAGTTTTTCTTCTGACCACTATCCAACAATCACTCATTACTGCAACACCAACACAGACCTACAGTCTCATGCGCTTAATTAGAGACTGCATCTCCAAGTCACAGCCACTTTAAAATTATCTACTCTGCATAACTACATGTCTTGGAAGTTGCTCTGGAGCCAAAGCCAGCTGTAACAGGAATTCTTTACCTGCATTTAGCTCTTCCACTGGCAAACACAAGGCACTGGCCACCTTCTCCAGGACCTTCTTCATCTCAGGCCCCTCTTTGAAGGCATTCACCTGGCACATGGCCGCGTCATTCTCCTCCACCAGGGCCACAAACTTGGCGCAGTGATCAAAGAACCGCATCAGGGAGTCGTTAACTTCAACCTCCACCTCTGAAAGCAAAACATCAGGGCATCAGGGGGAGGACCACTACCCCCAAGGGTACCAGCACCCGGCCACCATGACACGCTCCAAGGAACAGGCTGCCCACCACAGCCGCGTCCCCACGGAGGGGCTGCAGGGTCCCCCTCAACCTGGGATGGGGGATGTAGGACCGGTCTTGTGTCTTCCCTCAACCACAGGGAGGGAGGGCAGGGGACAATCCCAACGCCTCTGGGAGCATCGCGCGCTCCCTCAGGGAAGGATTCTTCCAGCCACCCAGGAAAGCATCAGGAGATTCCCCAGCCCCCCGGGGAGGTCATGGTGTTCCCCCAGGGATGGATCGAGGCTCCCCAGCGAAAACACTAAGGAGAGGGACGGCAGGGAAGTTGTGAGGCACACCATCACCTCGGGAAGAGGCAGGAATCCCTCAGGGAAGGCCAGGGGCTGCCCCAGTCCCTCAGGGAGGCCACAGGAGTCATTCAGCCAGGGCATGGGTCCCCCTCAGGGAGCAGCCCCCAGAGAGCACCCGGCGCGCCCTCAGGGCAGTCCGCCATCCCGGCGGGAGAGCTGGGAATCCCTCAGCCCTTCGGGAAAAGCCAAGGGCCCCCCAGGGAAAGGAGGGGAAAGGAGCGGCTGTCGCGCACTCACCGTCGCCGCCGAAGTCGAGGGTGGGCCCGAGGCCGCGGCGGAAGGCCGCCCCGCTCTGCAGGCAGCGGTGCTTGGAGCTGCTGGCCAGCGCCAGGCGGCGGCGGGCGGCGAACAGCGCGGGGAAGCGGGCGGCCATGCGCCGGGCCAGCTGCTCCATGTCGCGGCGGCCCTGCGGCGCCAGCCGCCCGTCCAGGCTCTCCTCGTACCACATGGGCCAGTCGGCCAGCGCGGCGGCGGCGGGGCAGGCGGCGGCCCCCGCGGCTCGGCGCAGCAGCCGGGCGTGCAGCTCGCCCAGCCGGCGGATCTGCCCGGCCGTGGGGTAGCGGGTGCCGTGCCGGAGCACGGCGCGGAGCTGCAGCGGAGCGCAGGAGGCGGGCAGCGAGCCGCCCGCCGCGGGACCCAGCGACAGCGGGTCGCTCACCAGGTACGGGTTCACCTCCTCGTAGCGGGACTTGGTGCCGAAGTATCCGCTGAGCCCCGCGCTGGCCAGCGGCAGGACGAGGAGCAGCGGCAGCAGAGCGGCTTCCCGGCGAGGCTCCATGGCTACACTGCGCGGCTGCCGCAGGAAGAGGCGGGGCGCGGCGCCTCTTCACGGCTCCGGCCGCTCCAGGGACCGCCCCAGCCCGGCTCCTCCCGGCTCCGCCCGTCCCCTCGCGGCTTCATTCGCCTCTGCGCGGCTCCTCGGGGCTCCCGACGGCATCATCCGCTCCATCGCAGCTTCACCCGGCCCCTCTCGGCTCCGTGCGCCCCAGCCCGGGACACTCGTAGCCAGGCGGGGCGGAGGCGGGAGCCACGAGCCGTCTGACCTCTTTTTGCCTCTGTGGAGCCTCACTGACTTCACGGAGCTCAATTAAAAACAAAAGTCAATAGACAGTCAGGCGCGAGGGGAATGGTTTAATTCCCGTTAATTGATTTAATTGGATTGTATAGACAGAACAGCTGGCTCGACTGCAGTAGGGAACCAGGCAGAGACAAGGCACGCTGTCTTTATCTGTGTATATAAGTCAGAGCAAACCCTGTGCAGCAGATGGACTCAGGACAACCTAACCTTCTTGGTGGTCAGTGTCCGAGATGGTCTAGTTCTGAAAAATTTAAAATTGCTCCTCTTTCTTCTCTCTAGCTGTGCAATGCATTATCAGCTCTAAGATTACTATTACCAAGAATTCACCTTGTTCAACTGGTTAACAGAATGTGCTGCTGTCCCTCGGAGTCCAATTTCAGAGACACTATCTGTTGATGGAAGGCAACAGCAGAAGCTTGCTAACAAATCCCTACCATGTTTTATTCATCAAATTAGTCTAATTAGCATTTAAATTAGCTAAATATTAAGACCACTTCAGTCAAAACCCTGGATCTAAGCCGTGCTGAAAATGGGGCAAGTGGGGATATGGAAGTAAACTTTAAAGTTCTCTCTGGTTCTCAAAGCTCTGTGAAAACTTCAGCTATGATGTGCCTATCTCCATCATTAGAGAAACTCTGAACAGAAATATTTTTAAGAAGTTAGTACAATCTCTTCTTTGTTGTTCTTCATGGCAGAAATTCATCCCAAACCAGGAATGCTGCTGGGGACTGCAGCTCCCCTCAGAATTCGTTTTGTCCTCCAAAATGGGTGACCAAAGCCAAGAAGGGTCTTTCACAACGGTTTGGTTTGGTTTGGTTTTTTTGTTTTGTTTTTGTTTTTTTGGTTTTTGTCTTTGTTTTTTTTTTTGGGGGGGGGTTGTTTTTTGTGGGGTTATTTTTTGTTGTTGTTGTGGTTGTTTTTTTGGGTTTTTTTGTTTGTTTGTTTTTTGTTTTTTTGTGTTTTTTTTTTTTTTTACAACAAACCAGCTGGATTGCACTCAAAGTAAGGTACTGATGATGCTGTGAGGGGATTGTACGTGTTGCTGCAGGGGTTGGCAGCATGGGGCATGTGGGTTTTTCCATAGAATCACAGGATCTCTTGACTTGGAAGGAACACACTTAGATCACCGAACCACAGAATCCCAGGGTCACTGAGGTGAGCAAAGTGTGTCCAGTGCCCACCTTGTCCCCAGCCCAGAGCACTGAGTGCCACCTCCAGCCCTGCCTTGGACACCTCCAGCCATGGGCACTCCAAAGCTCCCTGGGCAGCCCCTGCCAAGGCCTCAGCACCCTTTCCATGGAGAAATTCCTGCTGCTGGCCAAGCTGAGCCTCCCCTGGCCCAGCCTGAGGCCCTTTGCCCTTGTCCTGTCCCTGTTCCCTGGCAGCAGAGCCTGATGCCACCTGGGCTGCACCCTCCTGTCACGGAGTTGTGGCATGATGAAGAAACTCCTGAGTCTCCTCAGAGAAGCCCACCTCCTTTTAACTTGCCTTTTTTGTTCCCAACAAGAGCAGGTAGAAATAAGCAGCTGTGTAAAAACAAGTGTGAGCACAAAGTTTGCAGCCATGGATGCTTCCAGCTAGGAGCCATATCCAGAGAGCCACCAGGATAGGCTCCCAGGCTGTCAGAGGCCGCAGGAGCTGGGTGGGCACCTGGTGCCAGCTCCGTGCCCCAGCAGGGCCATCCCAGAGCACAGGGCACAGCATTGTGTGCACACAGCTCTGCCCCAGCCCCAGGGAGGAGCCCCCCGGGCTGTGTGGACAATGTGCTCAGGGCTGGGCACCGCCCAGGGAAGAAGTTGTGCCTCCTGTGCAGGGGGAATTGCTGGGCTCAGGCCCTGCCCGTGGCTCTGGGGCCATTGCTGGGCCCCCTGGGCAGAGCCTGGGCCCTGCTGGTGCAGACACTCAATCACACCCCGCTGGCACTGCTGGCAGCATGGAATGATGGCATTGTGATGACCCATCCAGAAAAGCTTAGAGAGGCTTAGAAAAGCAAAGGATAAAAAGAGGCGTCCTGTGGAAAAGCCTGAGCAGTGCAGTGGTGACGCATCAGGTTATAAAACAGCTTGGGCAAAAGCATAAGCAAAACATCCCCATGCTGATTATACCCATTTTCCGCTAAGCTCTCGCTACTGAACAGATACCAGCTTGTAGCTAAGGAAACAGAGTTATCTGAGCTTTTGGCCCACAGCACATCCTGGGGAGAATTGTGTTTTATGCAGAGTCAGTCTTTACTCCCTGCCTGCATATTCAGGGTATTGCTTCTGCAGCTGAGACTTTTCAGTGAAGAAATAAATTTTCATGATCTGTTTAGTCCACTTAGTGAAATTCTGTTGGAAAGTGTGCACCCCACCCGTCTCCCACCTCCTCAATATCCAAAAGAAAGTGTTAATGCAAGAGTATGCTAAGGCTCAAACAGGGTAGGTAAAGCCAGTAATGGTGAAAGAGAAAGGGAAGAGAAAATGTGGAAATAAGTGAGTGGTTTAAAGCTCTGGGCAAAGTTATGGGCTCTCTCTTAGAGCAGGACAGTGTGACTCAGCTGTCTTCCAGTGACTCTGTGCAGGGCTACTTGGCCCCTTTCCTGTGGCTCATTTAGTTTATATTAGACATATCTGCCACAAATCACTTCTAGCAGATCATCTTTTATAACAAAACCAGCATGAAACCACATACAGCGTTGCTTTGAAACCTAGGGAGGGTGTTTTATAAATACCAAGAAAAATACCCATTCCATCTTCTGCATGATTATTCACTGTATGGAATCTGTACTTGGTTTTAGTAGGAAAGGGATTTTGCACATTACATATAAAATTTTGCATATTGTAGTGTGCAGGTGAGCTGCTGTGTGTGAAAGAGTAAAAGAGAACTCAAGAAGTTTTTTGTTAAAGATTGTAAACATGATATTAAAAGGTAATTAAATAAAAACTGGTTTGTGATCCCAGTTTCTGTTCCAGAAAGGGATTTCTGTGTTCTGAGTTGTCAAAGACAAACAGTTACCCCATATGGGATCCCTTCCTGGCTTCTCTCACGCCACACTTAATAATCACATCCTATGGTATCCCATGAAATTATTCAGATACGTATTTTGAATTGTTTTGCAGGATATTTTCCATTAGGATAGAGGAAAATCTTATCAATAAGATATCATTCTATGAGAAGTCATAACACCTCTAGTTCATACCCCAAAACTCTGAACAAAGCATTTACACAACAGCCACATTGCCATTTTCACCCTCCACAAGTACTGTGATGTTCTTTTTTTGGTCCTTGTGTCTTCTTTATATCTAAGTTGGAAGCCAAAACCATTTACAAACATGCCTGTTCCAAATGCAACATTATCAGATTGTTGTCTCTTCTGTTCTCCTTTATTGTGTTGCTTATTTTCTCTTTCTATCTTCAGTTCTGGGGATGCTGAGAGTGGTTAGTTCATGACTCATATTTCCACAGCAGCATTTTTTTTTTGTTCTCTTGCAGTGCAATCAATCAGTCCTGTCCTGAATAATTTCCTTGTTTCTGCTTCATCTATGGATTTTTTGTAGAAGTGCATGCATTTCCAAACCAAGCTTTATTCAAAATGCAACTGAGAAAGTTAATGCAGCAACTTCTTCTGAAAATACCTTTTTTCTTATAAACAAACCCTCCTGCTCCTCACTGCTTTGGTGGCCTGTAATTGCCATTAATGGAGGTGTATTGCAATAGCAGTGAAAGGGCAGAGAACCCAAATTTTCCATGTTTCCAGCTGAGTGTATGCCATTAGCTTGTCTTTCCAGGAATGAAGAAAATGCTCCCATTGCCAGTCTGAGCATTGAGGTAATTCCCATAGCATTGGGGTAATTCCCATAGTGCAGAACTCACTGCCTGCACCTCTACAAGTGAGGCATGGTTTCAGCTCTTTGTGTAATGCTTTTAAACCCAAAGATACTAATTACATGGTCCAGGGAGGAAAGGTGTCAGCCTCTAATTCTGTGTTCTGCTTTCCTTCTCAGGCAACCTCATTCCTTCTCTGTCAAGGAACAGATCTTTAATCAAGAATCTCTTCCTGCTGGCTGGCAGCCATTTCTTATTATCTGATGAGTGGCCATGATTTTAGGAGAGGAAATAATCATAGAATCACAGAATGATTTGGGTTGGAAGGGACCTTAAAGATCATCCAGTACCAAACCCCTGCCACAGGCAGGGACTGTCCCTTCCACTGTCCCAGGCTGCTCCAAGCCCCAAAGTCCAGCCTGGCCTTGGGCACTGCCAGGGATCCAGGGGCAGCCACAGCTGCTCTGGGCACCCTGTGCCAGGGCCTGCCCACCCTGCCAGGGAACAATTCCTGCCCAGTATCCCATCCAGCCCTGCCCTCTGGCACTCCAGGCCTTTGTAAAAAATCCCTCTCCATCTTTCTTCCCCATCAGCTCCTTCAGGATGCAACGAGGTCACTTGGAAGCTTCTCCTCTCCAGGCTGAGCAGCCCCAGCTGTCCCAGCCTTTCCTCCCAGCAGAGCTGCTCCATCCCTCTGCTCATCCTGGAGCCTCCCCAGCCTCTCTCCAGCAGCTCCAGGTCCCTCCTGTGCTGGGCCCCAGGGCTGGGGCAGCTCTGCAGGTGGGCTCTCACCTGAGCCCAGGGGCAGAGGGGCAGAGTCCCCCCTGCCCTGCTGCCCACGCTGGGGCTCAGCCCAGGGCTCGGGGGGTTCTGGGTCCCAGCTCTCACCCCCAGCACCCCCAGCTCCTTCTCCCAGGGCTGCTCCAGCTGCTCATCCCCTGCATTGATCCTGGGGGTTGCCCTGATCCAGGTGCAGCACCAGCACTTATTCAGCCTTTCAGCCTCACAGAGCCAAGGCTGCAGGGAAGTTACACCCCTGGGAGCGCCGCTGTGGGGACACCCTGGGTGTCACCTCCCAACCAAGGTCTGCATTAGCTCAGGTGGCCCAGAGCTGAATGTCCTCAATTAGGTTTTAGTTATTCTTCCTAAAGAAGTGAATTCCAACCTGAGGGCAGAAAGCAAAGCCAACAAGATCCCAATTCACTGCATCCTGCAGACACCTCAACTTGATTTTTCTCGAGTGGATGAGCCCAGCAGCCTCAGAACCCACTGGCTGTGGCTCGGCTCAGCCAAGGCACACGCAGGAGCCCAGATCTCCATGAGTGTGTCCCTGTCCTGGCCCTGGGCACGAGGAGGGGGCTGGGCAGAGATGAGCTGATGGGAGTCTGATCTGGCATAGAGAGTGAGATATTAATTTTGAAGAATTAAGGACTTTAGTTAAACTAGATATTGCTGAGGTAAACTTCCCTTTGTTAACAGAAACCGGATTTAAGGAACTGATAAATCAGAAGGCCTGTCAACTTAATCAATAGACTCCAAGAACACAATGTGATCATAAATCAGATAGTCTTGAGAAAAACAGGATCCAGGTGTCACCAGCACTAAAAGGTTAAAAAGTGAAAGCGAGGAAGACCCATCTTACTTCATCATTTTAGACCCCACCCCATAAGAAGGACCACCGACCCATTTCAAAGAACAAACTACGCATGCTTAATTGCTTTTGGACTAATTACCATATGAAGCGGGGAATGGGATGGACCAGAGTCGTGAATATGCATTTGTGTTTTGGGTATTCAACACTTTTGTACATAAACAGACCCTGTGATCATCTGTAAATTGTGGTGTGTATTTGGGAGCTATCCCGCACGCTGCCCGGCGTCGTAATAAACATACACTTTCTAACTTCAAACTGTTAGAGAGTCTTTGTCCGTCAGAGTTGGATATTGGTATTAGACCAATATCCATACTTTTTAATAAATCAAGAGAGGCAGGAAGGTGAAAGGGTGTGGTGGAGACTCAGAGGAGCTGGAGGGTGTGGGTTTGGAGCAACTCAGCCTGCTTTTGGGTAACACCCTCACACTGGGAGGTGATGTGGCAGCACGTTATCTTTGGGAGTTCCTTGTGCACCTTGCCTCCCATGAGGAGGGTGTCCCTCTTGCCCCTGAACTTCCCTGGCTCACATGCAGCAGCTGGTGCTTGTGCTGAGCAGGCAGTGTTGTGTTGTTGCTGCTGCTGGGTGGGATGTAGGCATCCAGAAATCCAGGCTCTGGATTCTCTCTCAGTTGGTATCACATCTCAGCTCACCAGTGCAAAGCCATGCCAGCAGAGTGATTCTTGATTCGGGGACACACTATTGTACCCTCGGTGCCAAGCCTCTTTAATCTGGGGGCGCTGCCAGGTCCCTGCTGCTCCTTTTGAAGTGTGGGCTTTTCAGAGGCACTTTGTGCTCTTCTGGGCAGTCCTTTGCCTTCTGGGCATATGAGTAGGGAGCACTTTATTCTCACAGGGAAAGCAATGAGTTTTTCCATGGCTGATGCCACATTTTGGTTAGCAATGGGAGAACTGTAAAAGGAATGACACATATAATTGCTGCTTTCTGCAGAAAGGGCTGAATTCGGATCTCATCCATGCTGTCCTAATGGAGAGAGAGTGCTCCACATGCTCTCCCCTCTGGCATGGCACCGTTTAAACTTCTGACACAGCCTGTTCTCCCAGAAAACACAGAAACCTCCAGGGATCCTAAGTGGTGTGACCTCTTTTCCAGCAGAGTTTCTGGTTTTGCAGTGTGGCTTCACCCTGTGTGGGCAACATCATCAGTGTGGCCACCCCGTAATTATGTGGTTGCCTTTCTGGAACACGGCAGGCCCTTCCAGTTCTGGAGCAGCATGACCCCAGTGCAGCAAAACAGTCAGGCTGTGGAATGGCTTGGAGATTCAAAAACCCAGAGATAAATTCAGAAAGCCTCAACACCCAGCCAAACTGGATTTTCCAAGGGTAAAAGTAAATTTAAATAAGAGTTGCTTTTTCCACATAAGTAAGAGGGAAACTAAAGAAACTGTGTGAACCTGTGTTCTATATATAGAAAGGTAAATTTCTTGGTTATATTTTCACCAAAATTACAGGCACAAAGAAAGCTCAAAGATTCAAGTATGCTAAAGGCAAGGGACTATTCAGAATAGTGAATCATGAAAGAACTGGACAGGACAAGGGCAAACGGCCTCAGGCTGGGCCAGGGGAGGCTCAGCTTGGCCAGCAGCAGGAATTTCTCCATGGAAAGGGTGCTGAGGCCTTGGCAGGGGCTGCCCAGGGAGCTTTGGAGTGCCCATGGCTGGAGGTGTCCAAGGCAGGGCTGGAGGTGGCACTCAGTGCTCTGGGCTGGGGACAAGGTGGCCATGGGGCACCGCTGGGATTCCGTGGGCTGGGATGAGTTTTCCAGCCTCAGTGATCCTGGAATTCTATGAACCAGCAAGAGCAATTAGTTAATTAATTAATCAATCTAGTGCCATTCTTTTTAGTATGGTTATGACAGGGTTTGGGCTTGGATGGCCAAAGAAGACCATGGTAAGGAAGTTTGCTGACAGCACAAAGCTTGACAGTGTCCCAGTACAGAGAACAAGTCAGAGAGAGGATGAAGTTTAACAGTGAGGAATTCTTGCAGCAAGGAGGGATTTCTGCTGCAAACTCATCAGCTCAGTAGGGCAAAGGAAGAGAAAGGCTTGAACAGAGCAGCAGATCTCCAGGCAGCTGCGAGGCCTCGGTGTGGAATGGCCACATAACGGCAAACAAGAGTCTGAGGTGGGTCAGAAGTGACACTATCAGGACACAGGGAGAGATTAACACTCCCCACTGTGGGTGGCCACAGCCACAGCCGGGCAAGAACTGCAGAGAAGCACTGCTGGGTGATGCACAGCTTCTGAGAGAGCACTCAGATGGCTGCAAACCAGACATGAGTGAACATGGAGCAGACATCAGGAGAATTCTGGGCTGGAAAGGGATGCTTTGGGAGCAGCATTCCAGCAGTAAATGACCCAGCTGACCTCAGGATGAATTCAGCAATCTTGGAAAGAAGAAGGAGGTGCTTTGCCTGTTTCTGATGGCAGACTCTGGGCTTGGTGAGATGGGATGTTTCCATCCTGTCCCCCATTCTTCTACTCTGCTTCCATCCAGAGGTTCCAGCCTGCAGCCCTCTTTTACAACCCAGCTCTTGCCCAAGACAAAAGGGATGTTATACTAACAACAACAGTATGACTTCCCCTGACCAGTGCCATCCATCCCCGCAGGAAAACAGGGGGGGGGAAAGCTCTGAAAGAGCTTCAGAAAAATTCAGTGTCAGGAGTTGGCATGAAATGAGTCCAACTGTATCACGCTGCCTTCAAAGCCACATCTTATTAAATCATTCAGGACGAAAGACTGGAAACAGGGGCAGTTTGCCAAGTTATTCAGCAGATGTACAGTCACGGCTGGTCAGCAGCTTTCTAAAATTACCACAGTCATCTAAGACAGATTTTCTTCATGACCAAGGCAGCTTTTTAATAGATTCAGGAAACAAAATGTTGTCTGGTAACATTTCTCCTAATTCTAAGACACTAAATTATCCTTGTGACGCTGCTTTTCAATTCCTTCTACGTTTTTTATTCCTGTTTAGAATTTTTATTTTCTGAATTTATTTTCTCATTACCCTCATTTCCCCTTACAAGGGTGAAGGCAAGGCAAACTTCTGTCTAGTTGTAAAAGGCTGGTTTATAGGGAATTATTTCAAGAAGTTTGGAGGCCATTTAAATACAGTTCAAAATTTCTTTCTTATCTGGTGTAGTTAAATTTGTCACTTTATTTTTTCCACGGGAAGTAACAACTCACTGCTGCTCACTTTGCTTCTCTGCCTGCTCTTCACTGCCCTGTTTTATGAAGCTTGGCTTTCATCTCCTCTGGACTTGAGAGATGGTGGGGTATTAGGAAGCCAAGGAAATCGCTGTACTTGCCAGTACACTCTCAGAAAAGGAGAAGCAGATACTGAGAGTAAAATCCCAGTCCCTTCAGTGTTAGAGTGAAGACAGGTGCTTGCTCTGTCCTCCCCGACGTCTGCAGCCATGCCAAAGGTACATCATGGCTGTGGATGCAAAGGCAGTCCATTCCAGTTGTCATACAATCATAGAATCACAGAATCCCAGGATCACTGAGGCTGGAAAATCCCTCCCAGCCCACGGAGTCCCAGCTGTGCCCCATGGCCACCTTGTCCCCAGCCCAGAGCACTGAGTGCCACCTCCAGCCCTGCCTTGGACACCTCCAGCCATGGGCACTCCAAAGCTCCCTGGGCAGCCCCTGCCAAGGCCTCAGCACCCTTTCCATGGAGAAATTCCTGCTGCTGGCCAAGCTGAGCCTCCCCTGGCCCAGCCTGAGGCCCTTTGCCCTTGTCCTGTCCCTGTTCCCTGGCAGCAGAGCCCGACCCCCCCTGGCTGTCCCCTCCTGGCAGGGACTTGTGCAGAGCCACAAGGTCCCCCCTGAGCCTCCTTTGCTCCAGGCTGAGCCCCTTTCCCAGCTCCCTCAGCCTCTGCTGGGGCTCCAGCCCCTTCCCCAGCTCCTGCCCTGCCCTGGACACGCTCCAGCCCCTCCAGGGCTCTCTGGCCATGAGAACTGGACACAGCCCTGGCGGTCCCTCAGCAGGGCCAGCACAGAGGGACAATCTCTGCCCTGGGCCTGTGGCCACCCCATGGCTGGCACAGCCCAGGGGCCATTGGCCTGGTGCCCCTGGGCACCCCTGGGCTCCTGTCCAGCCGCTGGCACAGCACCCCCAGGGCCTTTCCCCACGGGCCCTTTGCAGCCCCTGTGCCCCAGGCTGGAGCTGCAGGGGCTGGGCTGAGCCCAGGGCGGCACCCGGCACTCGCCTTGCTGACCCTCAGCCCATGGATCCAGCCTGGCTGATCCCTCTGCACAGCTCCTGCACACCCACACTCCCAGCCTAGGGCTGTCTGTGAGGTTACTGAGGGTGCTTTTGGTAACTCTCACACTGAAATCTGTTCCATGCACTCACAGTCTGCTTGGGTTCGGCTCTTACATATTGCACAGGTTTTATGTTGCCCAGACAGCGTGGGTTGCAAACAAAGCATATCATCCATTTATACTTTTGGAAAGATTTTACCCCACCCAAAGCCAGGCAGAGGCTGGTGGCCAACAGCTTTGCAGAGGAAAGATATTGTTTTGCTCCCAGCTCTGCCCAGGGCTCAGCTGATCCTGTGTTTCAGAGCACAGATTCCAATAACGGGAATGAAGCAGCACGTCAGTCATCGGGCTCTTTCTTTTAGCACCGTTAGCAGTTACACCACAAAAGGCAAATGAACGGAAAGAGGCATTCAGCTGGAGCTAGCTGAGTCTTAGTCTTTTGTCTGGAAAATCCTTAACATCCCCATTGAGGACTGGGGCAACAAATTAAAAACTTTTGTCTGCTTGCCCCTCTGAATCAGCACGTGTCAGTAACACTGTGAGCATGGATAAAGGAAAAGGGAGTTGTGGGCTGGGTTTACCATTCATTAAGATAAAGTCATTTACTCTTCTTTACACAGGGTCAAAAAGGGCTGCCCAGTGCAGCAGTGCTTGGGGCATGGATCTGGACACAGGGTGGGTGGAGAAGTGGTGCTGCTGTTGCTTCAAGTTTGCCTGCTTTTCACTAGTTTGCATTTTGTTCTTACGCAGCTTCAAGTAAACGATGTATATTATTAGAATTGTTTACATTCTTCCTCTCTAGGAGGAGAATGATGATTGATGGTGATGGTCACCAACGAAGTCGAAGAAGTGGCCTGTCTATAAAATTGTATATAATATGGAGTCAGAAAAATAAAGCAGAAGCTTTCCTGCTTGACTTCCCGCTGGCCTGCTTCGTCCTTTCATGCACCTAACAGCAGCCTCAAGCGTGACCCTCCGTCACAGTGCTGCCATGTCCTGCTTTGGGAATGACTTTGTGTCCCGTGCTGAAAGCAGAAAGCTATGAAAACCATCTTATTTTCTTTATGTGTGTATGGAGAATCCACTCAAACCCAAAATTAAACAATGACTGGGATGTTTTACCCCTCTTCAGGATCCTTGGTGTTTGCAGGTCTCTGGTTACAGAGCAGTCATAGCCAAATTTTTCCTGGTAGTGACAGGGAGGGACCGATGACCTCAGATTGCAGCTGGGATGTGGACGTGGAGTGGCACACTTTCCATGGAATCACACAATCACAGAATCATTGTGGCTGGAAAAGGCCTCCAAAGTCTCCAACCTTTGATGGAACACCAGCATGCCCACAAAGCCAGCAGCCCCGGGACAGACACTGGGAGGGTTTAGGTACCTCCCTGAAACAGCCCATGAATAAGGGACCAGTGCAACACTGAACGGAAGAGATGAGAAAGCTTCCTTTAAAGCAAAACAGGGGAAGGTATTACTCAAATTTCTGTTTGACAGGAAAAATAGCGACCCGGGCAAGTTTTCTGTGTTTTGTTGGCTGAGGAAACAAACCTTTGTGCACAGAAACAAGCTCCACGTGGGAGGTGCTGCCTGATAACATGGTCAAACCCCAGCAGTTCTCTTCTTGCTTTCTGTGGGAGGCTACAGGGGCTGTGCTGGGTTTGTTGAAGGCACTGGGCTGGTGCATTCAGGAGGCATGAATTCAAGCTTTAGAGTTGCACAAGCAGCAGGGTCTCTCTTTAAATCACTGTTTTCATGTCTGGGGAAACAGTGCTGTGTAGAATGGAGCTCTTATTTCTCTTGGCTTTCCTGACATCTACCCTGATTGAATGTCTGCTTGTTTCGCTCCTGTCAGGATAAAACCTCTTCTTTTTTGGCAGATTTCCCCTGCTGGAATTCACTTTTGCAGTTGATACGTTAATGGTGCATGGCTGTGAATCGATTTTGTAAAACCTTTTACTTAAAATGCCAGGATAATAATTAACTGTGCTTGTCACTGGATCTCTTTTTGCTTAGGCACCCCCTGCACTTCTTCAGCCGTGGATGTGAAATAAGGCTCGGTGCAATTTGGCAGGACATGAGCTGCAGCATTAGTTGTACAAGGTGTTCGTACTCAAACCCATCATTTGGGAAGTCTCAGTGCCTCTGCTCCATAAGGTGCTGTTACACATGTTCACTGCATTAACACAGGCACCTCTGTGGAAAATGTTCTTCTCAGTAGACCCACAACTCGTGACTGTCAAATCAATTCACTTGTGAACTGATTCTGTGTAAAAAGGGCGTCTTATACCCATTTATCATAATGAAAGGAATTCCTCAAGCATTATGGAAAAGGGCCAGCTACAATTATCACTCAGTAATTTAAAATGCCACTTGCTTTCCTTTCTGACACAGAAAATATATGTCTATGTGTGCAGTAAAGGTATTTAATGATCACATGCTGCATTAACAGGATAGGAAAATTAATCCCATCCAATATAAAAGTATAAATATCATTAGCTGAATCAAGATGAATGTGACGTTCTTGGTGAGTGAATCTATTTTTGGGAAATCACGGGGTTGGAATAAGATTAAAATAAAAAAGAGGTGACACTTGGCTCTTCTAACTAAGTGTAAAATACTCCCTTTTCCACTAAGAGGTTACAGCTTGTTCCTTTCATAAAGCCTCTGGTTTAGCCTCTATAATTTCAGCCTGAAAAAACTTCAGGTTTCAAGCAGATCCTCTGACTACAATCCATGGAGTGACAGGACAAGGGGGAGTAGGTGTAGATCAGCTACTAGGAAGAAAACCTTCTCTGTGAGGGTGGTGAGGCCTTGGCACAGGGTGCCCAGAGCAGCTGTGGCTGCCTCTGGATCCCTGGAAGTGTCCCAAGCCAAGTTGGACAGGGCTTGGAGCAGCCTGGGACAGTGGGAGGTGTCCCTGCCCATGGCAGGTGTGGAATGAGATGAGCTTTAAGGTCCCTTCCAACCCAACCCATTCTGTGATCCTATGTAACCAGTGTTGCTTATTTTTGCAGAAGGAGTTTACAAAGCAGCTCAGCTTGTGCCGCTCTTAACATTTCCTCTGACCTCTAAAACTACTTAAACTTCTCATAAGGTAACATTCATTTGGTTGGACTTAGCCAGAGCTGTTGTTTATCTCTTGGAATATTTTAAAAGCCAATCTGTTCTTTCTGTTGGTGTATTTTTACTTTGATTTAAATAGACACAGAACAAAACACTTGTGGTCTGTGTGTTTAATGGGCTGTGTGTTTAAAGATCCTGCCCTGCTTTCTCTGGTCCTACCAAAGCTGCTGATGGCAGCCTGAATATTCTTTTGCAGCTTCTGTAGTCATTATAAATCTTCCTGCTAATGAACAACGGTGTTCCTCAGAGTTTATTTAACCAGGAAAAATGCTGGTTGCATTTGAAACTATCTCGCCATTATGATTTTAACCCCCCAGATATTTTGCACGAGGAAAACACACTTTGCAAAAGCTTTATCCCACGAGCCACGGTCGGAGATCTCCTCCTGGAGGCTTTCTGACTCCTGAAGCACGTTGGCATTTGGCTGCTGAGGCAGCAGCAGTCAGGGAGCCCATTCCAGCACATGTGGTTGGAACAAGGGCTAATTCATTCCCGGCAATAACTTTGAACTGACACAGAAAGTCAGTGCTTCTCCCTGCTCAGGGAAGCCAGCTAATTCTTCCAAGGCCTTAGAGCACGGTATTTTTAGCTGGAGATAACCATGGGCTGTTGAACACCCAGAGAAGCTGTGAGAAGCCCTGTGGCAGTGGGAGTGTCCTGCTGCAGCAGCTCTGTGTCCCACGTGGGCCTCCACATCTGGCTCTTCATGCCCATTCCTATGGGAACTACACTTGTACAGCCCCCAGGGCATGGAGATAATAAAGCTGTTGTCACCTCAGCATCAGTGGGGTTTGGAAAAAGCCAGAGAAGAACCTTTCTAAGGTAACAGACATCATTTTTATATGTGTGTGTGTATATATATGCATGTATGTGACTTTATTTACTGCTGCCAAGCAGATCAGGGCAGGAGGCAAACCCACCTGCGCTCCCCTTGGCTTGGGGAGAAGGGTTCACCAAGTCAAAGGGGGGATTTGGCCCACTGATGTGTTCGGATACAGTAGACAGCAGATCTTTGGTGGAGAAGAATGTTCTTTAATCAGTATCTTTTACTTTATCACCATTAACTCTGTTATGCTAATACAGTGTTACTGATTAAAGACCCTGAGCTTCCCTGTAATAGTCCCGAATTACTGTCAGGATAATGAGATTTCCATTTCTAAACGTCCTGTTCCTGCCATCCAAATCACATCTGCATTCATGTACGTACCCAACAGGAATTATTCTCCCTTCCTGCATCAAAAATACCATGCCACACTCAGCTGGAACCAGCTTTCCCCTGGTTTAGTGCTCTGTTCAGGACTATTATTATCAGTCCTGGGTTATTGCTGCTGTATATTTAAACAGGCAGTGAAGGACATTTGCAACTCCTGGTGCACAAGGCTGAGCTCTGAGGGACACGAGATACTGGGTGACACCACAAAAACTATTTGTGCTTCTTAATCATGTCTAATAAATCCTCCTTGCACCAAGGGTGCTCCTACAGTGGTGCTAATCACACCCAGTGATGGCTGAGCATGGAAATCAAATTGCTGCTGCAGAAAGAATTGTTTCCAGCCAGGGCAGAGGCAACAGACAACAGCAATGCCACCAGAAATGTGAGAGCAACAAAGGGCATGATGGCCAGGAGGTCTGACAGTGAAGCCACCACACTGGTAGGGGCATTTGATACAACCCTATGACAATCCCCCACTCCAAATCTGGACTCCAGCACAGCCCATCTAAAGAGAGGCTTTTCAGCCACTTACAGCTTGTTTTAGGGTGAGGCTGCTGTGTTAACCTGAGCTTTGGGTGACCCCTCATGATGCCATCTCCACAATCTGCATTTTTATTCAAGCAACTCAGGGCAGCTTCTCCCTTTGCTGGCTTCCAGTCACCTGGGTGTCACAGCACCCTCCAGGACAAAGCCCCACCTTGGCTGACTCGAGGGGCTTCAGATTTTCATTTTGTTCCAGCTGTCTCATTCCAAATCAGGAACAATATTTCTGCTCTGATTTCTGATGTATTAAACATTTTAAAAATGGTGACTGTTCATTAATGACATGGAAGCCTTTCCTAGCTGTAAGTTACCTTAAAATTGGATTCGAGCTAATACAATTTCAAGGAAACATTCTCCGCTGTGATCTCCAAACACACGTTACACATCCTCTTTTATGCTCCTCGCAATATTAGCCCAGTTTGCAGAACAAACACATTCAACCCTCAGCCCTCGGGCCGTGACCCGTGAATAACACCGCTAATGGGATTGTGCTCCACACAAAACTCCCGCTGGATTTGACGGGAGCCGCTCCACCTCCCTCCTCCTTCCCACACACCCTCTGCCATCCTCCCCTCTCAAAGGCACCCGCGGCCCGGGAGAGCGAGGTCTGAGCCCCAGCAATGCCTGAGCCACCAAGCTACTTTGAGCTGCCTTTTCTTTATTTAGCAGAGGTGGAAATGACTTTTTTTTTTTTTTTTTTTTTTTTTTTTTTTTTTTTTTTACACTTATAAATTGTGTGGCCGTGCTGAAGGGGTCCAGGCTCAGCAGGAGTGAGGAGGTTGTGTAATTTTCTGTGTTTCATTTTCCATGGCTTATACTATTTTGCAATCCCACTCAAGTAATTTACTCTAGCTCCAGTTGGACTTTGCTGTTAAATCTTCAAGATACCAGTATTTGCCATCAAAATGAGAACCTTATCATCAGCTTCTCCCTTTGTCTCCTTTCTTCCTAAAAGCAGCACCAGATTTTTGTATCCAGAGGCTGTTGCTGGGAAAACTGTAGAAGCCCCGAAGCTGGGAAAATATCTGATGCTTGTCCTCACATAGAGAACCTGGTGCCCTCAAGGTTTATTTGATTTTGTGTATTTATCCAGCTGGTGAGAGGATATCCACCTGTTTTATCTGATGTTTCCTTGAAAGGATGAGAGGATCCAGACAGAGATTTTTTCTGTTTTAAGGACAGAATCATAAAATACCCAGAGTTGGAAGGGACCCACAGGGATCATTAAACCCAGCTTCTGACCCTGCACAGGCCCCCCAACAATCCCACCCTGTGCCTGGGAGTGGTGTCCAAACCCTCCTGGAGCTCTGGCAGCCTCGGGGCTGTGCCCATTCCCTGGGGAGCCTGGGCAGTGCCTGAAACCTCTGGGGGAAGAACCTTTCCCTAATACCATATCCTTAGTCTCCCTCACCTGATGCAGGAGAGCAGCAGTGTTGGGAAGGGAGCTCTGGAGACTTCCACTCCAGGACAAGACTATTGCCTCCACTTGATCAGGAAAACCATATTACCTTTTATTATCACCATTATTATTGTTATTGTTATTATTATTATCATCATAATCATCAAAAGAGGTCTGATTTATAGACCTTATGCTAATTTGAGGAATGGAGCTGGCTTGGGGACACAGGGCACAAATCACTAGGCAGCTTTAGACACTGAGTTGAACATGATAATTGCTAAACCCACTTAGCAGAGGCTCATTCTGACATTAGTCCTGTTATCAGAGCTGCATTCACTGGGAACAAGAGCTCATTTTTAAAATACAGATATTTTTCTTCCTTTAGGCTGACTTGAAAGGCAACTGCTGCCCCTACAGGGAAAACCGAGAAAATCCAGTTTGGGAATGAAACTCGTGCCCTCCCCGGGTGCCAGCACAACAGGAGCACAGAATCTCCAAACAGGTTTTTGGCAATGGCAGCTCTCAAAATCACATGAAGTGAAGGACAAATAGAGGACGTGATATGTAAAAGTCTCCAGGATGGGACCCCGGGACTGAAGCAGGAAGGGGAGCTGCCACTGGTGACTGGAACATCTCTGGGCTCAGCAGAAAACCACACAGAGCTTCACTGGGAGGCTCCAGGTATCCTTGTGCTCCTGCCCCTTGGGCACCAGGCAGGTGACGTGGTCAGTGGCCTGGCACAGGGGGGACAGCCAGGTTTTCCTGGGTCTTCAGAGGAGGTGACTTGAAGATGATCTGGAGGCATCATCCTGTTTGTCAACTTGACATCAGGTTAAAGGGGGGCATTTCCTCCTGTTCTGCACTGGGGAGGCCATGGCTGGGCACTGGGAGCAGTCTGGGGCTCCAGGGCATCTCCAAAACAAAGTGAGCCTGGGGACACCCTGGCAGGGGTGGGTGGCAGCCAGGGAAAGCAGGGAGAGGCTGTGGGAGCCAGGCGGAGAGGAGGAGGCAAAGGGGAATCCAATGGCCTTTCCTGCTGAGAGACATCTTGGGATGGGCTCTGTTTGGAGGGGCACGGCTGCATCACGGGAAGCCTCAGCCAGCCTCAAGGAAACAGTTCTTATTCTTAAAAATTCACTGTTAACCCCTTGCCTCAAGAAATCTGCCTCTTCCCAGCCTCTGCCATGCCATAAGCTCAGCCCTGAGCGCTGGCAAAGCCATTCCCTTCTGTTTTCCCAGGATTTCAGCATGTTGCTTGCAGAATAAACCTGCTGGCGAAGTGAATACAGGCAGCATCCTCAAGGTAATCTCTCTCGAAAGCCTGGAGCTAATCAGGCTTCCCTGAGTCACTGCAGAGCCACAGCACTACTAAAATCCTGCCTTGGTGCTGCTGATTTCCCAGAGCAAGGCTTTCTGCTCCTAACTCCTGCTTGGAGAGGTAACTGAGTTTTAATGACTCCATAATTAATGCCTTTTGGGCTGCTGGACCTGCCTGAGCATGCAGGCTCCGTCTGCAGGGAGGAGCATGCAGCAGTGCCGGCTCCAGGCCAGGCTCAGCTGAGCCCTGCTGGTGTGTCTGGAAAACCCTTTTGGGGATAAGCCCAGGTTTTCCAAGGAAACAGGCACGCCGAGACATGCAGCACAGCAACGATCCGCATCCACTTACACGTTTATTTATTCACAGTTCGTCTAAGGGGGGGCAAAAAAAGCTTTTGGAACGAGCAGCACCGGCACCCTGGGAAGAACCAAAAGGCTGCAGCACTTGAGGCATTGTTTTGGCAGGAATTTCGACGCACATCAGATCCAAACTCCTGCCACATCAGGAGCACAGAGCTAATTGCCTCGTGGAGCTGCTGCTGTCACTCTGATGTCCCTGTCCCCTCGCACCACCTGTGACCCTCCAACATGGAGAGGGGTGGCACCGTGCCCTCCTCAGCCAGGCTCCTTCCTCCGTGTTGCTTCAGCAAGAGGGCTGCAAAGCACATGCTGGTGTTAAAGGGGGTTGTTAGCAACACCCTGCTCCATGAACGGGTTTTGACAAGCCCGGTCGGGAGCAGGACGGGAGAGGAGACAGCGCCCGAGCCAGAGACGGGGGAGGAAAGGGATTTGATGAGCCTTGGAGCCGCCATTCTCAGCTTTTTTTTTTTTTTTTTTTTTTTTTTTTTTTTTTTTTTTTTTTTTTTTTTTTTTTTTTTTTTTCCCTAAGAGGCGAAGCAAACCCCGTTATCAGCAAGGGAAAGAGGGAGGAGAAAACTTCCCGGGATGCTGGAGAAGCGTGGCTCGCTGAAGGGGCCGGGAGCAGGGATATCTGCAGCGGAGCACCTGGAATCATCAGCTCCACCTCGCTCCCAGCCCCACGGCTACTCATCATCTTCAGCCCAGTGGGAGCTGCCGCTTTTACCCCACGGCCGGTTTTTGGGATCCTCTGCCACCCTTTCATTATCCCATGGGAAATGCCTGACACGGCACTAAAGGAAATGCTGTATGGATCCCCTGAAGGCACGGAATGCTGGTGCCCAGGACCCTGGGGAGAGCAGTGCCCAGCCCGGCCAGGACACTCCACTTCCAGAGGGATGTTCTGGCAAGGCAATGACAGCCTGTGCCTCTGGAAAACCCACCAGTCCCATCTGGAGAACCGCTGCCTTGCTTTCCCCTTGGAATTGTTTTGTCTCCCTTCTTTCACCATCTCCCACACTTCTTTTTCAGTTTTCTCTTCTGTTTAAGTGGAGGAATGATGTTTTGCCCTCCCTCCATTAAGAGTTTCTCCTTTTACTTCCAATTTTGACGCATTTCCCCCAGACACGTGCTATTTTAATCAGAAGCAATCAGACATTAAAGCCAGATTAATTAAAGAAATGAGTTTACGTATTTTCTTAATGATCTGAAACAATCTTGCATTTATAATGCCGTTTGTCTGCAACCCATCACTGCTTAATATCCCTGATCAGAGAGGATGACGCCACCTCACCATTAATCACCGCTTGAATAATAAAGTAGCTGAATCGGAATCTCCTGCATCCTTTGGAAACAGGGATTTTGGCCTCTTTTCCCATTTATGCTGCAGCTAACAGCCCTGCCCTGCAGTTCCTTAAAGCCACAGCATGTGGATTCACTGTGCTTTTTGCTTGACTCCATTCAGCACGTATTTAATTCTGATTTTTTGCTCTGCTGCCTTGTTCTGAACAGCCCTTGCTACCATCAGGGGACAGAGACAAAGCCCTGTGGGACTCTACACATTTGGAGCAACGACCTCTCTGGCTGTTTCTATTTCTAAGGCTTTTAAAACCATCACAGTCAGTCCAACCCCATCAAACATCAGGGTTTGGTGTAAAGACTCTGAATTAATGATGTCACATGGGGTAAAATGATATGGAAATGACATGGCAAAGACACTGAGTTGATTATGCTGTTTGGTGGAAAGGGTGTAGTGGCTAAAGGCACTAAATAAATGATGCAACCCACAGAAATGATGTCATAAATAATACCATCAGTGAGAAAATTGTCATCAAGTGATGGCATAAATGATGGGTACAGGGTCGTTGCTGCCCTGAAAGAAGGAGTGAGTGAGGTAAGATGAGGGTAATTGAAATTTTACTGAAGTTAATATTGGCTCATTAATAAAGTGTCAGTGTGCTAATAGTGAACATACCTTTCTAAATAAAAATATCCCTTCCAGTGGAACATCATTAATTTATGGATTATTGATCAATGCCTAATGAATGTGACCCAGTAACATTTCACTGTTGATCCATTCACATTGATTCTGATTAATCAATTTATTCAAAGCTCCAGCAGGAGAAACCCCCAGCTGAGCTCATCCATGGGCAGGGACACCTTCCACTATCCCAGGCTGTTCCAAGCCCCGTCCAACCCGGCCTTGGTGCTGGTACACTCTTGGAATCTCCCCCAAACTTGGGGGTTGGTTGTAGGCGGGCAGGAAAAGCTGTTTTCAGGAACAGAAGTGGCTCAGCAGGATTAAGCCCAGGCAGCAGCCCGGGACAGCTATTCTTAAGCCTCTTGGATGGCCCTTTGTCATTCCCAACAGGGAGGTCAGGCTCCCAGGGAACCAATTTGCACAGGCTTCAGGTTCATATTATCTGCCGAAAATGCCCATCTTAAGGGAACAACCCCTGGAAAGGGGGGATTTATTGTACCACTACCCCGAGGGAAGTGTCAACAACATTAATCCTATTAGAGCATTAGTGAGATGGGACGGAGAGAAACGATAGTCTGGAAGGAAACAGAGCCCTGCTGAAAAGAAGGAAACCCCTTAAGGAACGTCCCTGTCTTGATGGCATCGAACAAGAGGAGAAAATGAAAAGATAAATTGGAACTGGAATTGCCAAGCCCTCCAAAGGCTCCACTGCCCCAAGGGAGATGCACCAGCACCGCCACAAGCCTTCCCTATTCCTAAACTTTTCCTGGTGCAATCAGGCTCATGTAAGCCAGCCTGATCAACCTGGGAAAATCCAGAACAGAGCTGCCAGGGTTAGATCTACTCACAAATAAAGTCCCTCCTCAGCGATGACTGAATCAAAGCTGTTGGCATCTGGTGTGCCCAGCATCACTCTGTTGGATTTCTCCAGATCCCTTCTCCAGAGCCATTCTCTTCCATCTACATTTCCCCTCCTAACTAACTACCAAACACTTTGCACAGGGTGAAAGCTGTTGCCTGGATCTTGAGTTCAAACAAAATTTGTCCACTCTTCACCGGCGCCGATGAAAATATGTGAGGAGCTGCGGGTCACAGCAGACCTTTAAATAGTTTCCAAGCTGGTTCTAAATTCGAGTTTTATTATACAATTTTCTCTCAGAATGGCTCAACTCAATTTTTAGAAAGTGCAGGATCCGACAGCTCTTTACAGAGACCCAGGAGACCATTGTATTCCACCTGCCCCAGTGCATAAATTACTATTTATTCAAGCTTAATTGTTATTTTTTTTCTTGGGTAATGTCTGCAATCACTTGTTGATTTGGATACGTCACGAGGGAGCTTTTTTTTTTCAGATTTTGTTTTATTTACGTGCCAAGATCAGCAAAACTGTCTCTTGCTCAGTGTTACTGGGACACACTGGTACATCCAGTCCCTCCCATGTGTGTTGTCATCCTCCCATGCCCGGGAGAGGGGGAGCTGGATGTGTGGCTCTGCTATCTCCACAATCTCCTGGCTGGAAAGATGCCTGAAATATGGGAAAAGTTTTAATCAGACCTTGCAGATCTTCCCACAGGGAGAACAGCGCTTCAGGGAACCAGGCTCAGCACACGCAGGAACCTCTCTGTGGGCACCAGGAAATGATTTTGACCTTTTGGCAAGGAGAAAAACCCCAGTTTTGTATCAGAAGTCACAATTTATGAAGTGCAAGGTTTGAAATGGGCGTTAGTGCTCACGGAACAGAGTCTGAGCCTCTTTCTACCTGGAGATGGTGACACCCAGGGGTTACTCCTAAGCTAAATTGTCCTGTGACTTTATTTTAACTGAGATTTTATTAGTAACAACTGACTTCTCACATCTCCAGAGGTGAGAGAACTGAAGGCAAATTGGCCAGTAGAGCTACTGCAGAGTGAAATAAAGGCAGATAGCAGACTTTGCTCCAATACCCTGAACACTGGTTTTGGGGATCTTGGGACAAGACGTGTTCATCCCAGTCCAGGATCGTGAGAGAATTATCCCCAGTATTCCCTCTGGCAGTGGGAAGCCATTCCCCCTTGTCCTGGCACTACCAGCTTTTCTAAGATATCCCTCCCCATCTTTCTTGTAGGTTTCCTTTAGGTACTGGAAAGCTGCCAGGTGGATTTAGGAAGAAAACTCACACCCTGCTACCCCTCAGCTGCTCCGAGCAAGCTGCGCTGATGCTGGAATTTAATATTTTGGGGGCACTACATATGCTCAGAAGGGTTCAGGACGGCTTCGAGGCCACACCTCAAGGGCTGTGTCTAGTTCTGGGCTCCCAGTCCAGGAAGGACTTGGAGGGGCTGGAGCGTGTCCAGGGCAGGGCAGGGAGCTGGGGAAGGGGCTGGAGCCCCAGCAGAGGCTGAGGGAGCTGGGAAAGGGGCTCAGCCTGGAGCAAAGGAGGCTCAGGGGGGACCTTGTGGCTCTGCACAAGTCCCTGCCAGGAGGGGACAGCCAGGGGGGGTCGGGCTCTGCTGCCAGGGAACAGGGACAGGACAAGGGCAAAGGGCCTCAGGCTGGGCCAGGGGAGGCTCAGCTTGGCCAGCAGCAGGAATTTCTCCATGGAAAGGGTGCTGAGGCCTTGGCAGGGGCTGCCCAGGGAGCTTTGGAGTGCCCATGGCTGGAGGTGTCCAAGGCAGGGCTGGAGGTGGCACTCAGTGCTCTGGGCTGGGGACAAGGTGGCCATGGGGCACAGCTTCAACTCGGAAGGCTGTTCCAGGGTCAGGGATCCTGGGATTCTGTAAAACACGGCGAGCAGCGGGCTGCCCCTGCGCGCCTCAGGCTGTGCTGAGCGCGGGGGACTGTGGATGCCGCCGGGAACGGGAATGGGAAGGGGAATGGGAAGGGGAAAGGGAACGGGAATGGGAAGGGGAATGCGAAGGCTGAGGCGCAGCGCTCCCCGGCAGCGAGGGACGGGCACAAGATGGCGGCCGCGGTGACACGGCGGTCACGTGGCCCGCGGTGCCCCCGCCCCGCCCGCGGCCGCCGCACGGGACCCGGGAGCGGGGCGCTGGAAACGGGACACGGGCCGCGGGCTGCAGCCGCCGCACCTCCCGGGGAGCCGCCCGCCGGCCGCGCCCGCCCGGCCCGCACCGAGCCGCGGCTCCGCACGGTGAGTGAGCGGCGAGCCAGCGGCCTCCGGCTCGGCGCAGGCCCGGGGGTGGCGGCGGGACGGGACAGCGGCGGTGACAGCGGGGACGCGGCCGCCACGGCAGGGACGTGCCCGCGGGCGGTCCGGCTCCTCGTCCCGGCGGCGGCCCCCGCAGCCCCGGGGGATGCGAGGGGAGCTCCGGCCCCCGCAACACCCGAGGCTCCGCGGGGGCTTCGGGCTGCTCGGCTCGGGGCTCTGACAGAGCTTCGGTCCCGCTGCACGGGCGGGTCCGGGCCCCTCGGGAAGGCGCCGTCTGCTCGGCTCCGGGGAGCTCTGGGACTCCCAGCCCGGGGGGTTACGGGGGGTTCTGGACCCCCAGCTGGAGGGTTGCAGCCCCCTCAGCCCCAGGACCCAGAGAAGCTGTCCCCTCAGCCTGGTCAGGTCTGTCCCCCTCCTCCCCAGGGCGCTGGAGTGGCGGGTCTGGTCCTCCCCGCCCCAGAGGCTCTGTGGGGACATCTGGTGACATCTTAGCTCAGCTGGGAGTGCGGGGATGAGCCCGGTCCCCTCGGCCTGGCGGCTCCAGTGCCCCTTGGCTGGGATGCGAAGGCAGGATGCTCCCTGCTCCAAAGGAAGCTGGAGGCATCTTCTGTGAGTGGGAGCAGATCCATCCCATCCCCATTCCCTTCCCATTCCCATTCCCATCCCCATTCCCATCCCATCCCATCCCATTCCCATCCCATCCCATCCCATCCCAGGCCACAGCGGTGATGTTGGGGCTGTGCTGCCTCACTAGGGCTGAGGTTAGTCGGGTGGCAAGGGGGTGGTGGCTTTGTCCCCCTCTTGGGGAGGAATGGGCTAGGGCACAGAATGGGGGTGAAAAGGAGAGACCTCGCCATCACGGGCACCCTGGCAGGAGGGTGTGCACCCTGTTTGCTCGTGGAATGGCTTGCTGATTGCCTGGCTGCAGTATTTGGATTTTTCAGGGTGTATAAAGCATGGGGCTGTCTTTGTACTGTGTTCCTCCTGGAGGCCCTGTTTTGATCAAGCTTTCTAATTTATTCTGTCTTGTGTGAAAACCTCATTAAAGAGTGCCTCGGTACCTTCAAGGCACCGTAAATACACGGAGAAAGGATGGGAAGAAAGAGAAAAAGATTATTATTTGTAAAAAATGGGAGCTCTGCCATATTGATATGGTGCTACTGAAGCTTGCTGATGCAGGCAGCCTCTCCCAGCAGAGCAGCGCCGGGATGTCGATGAACGTCCTCGTGTCACTTTGGCTGATGGTGCATCCTGGTGTGACAGCAGGATTTGCAGTGATGCCTTCAGACTGCCTTCTCCCAGGTCCACGTGGCTGAAAATGCTTTCTTGTTGGCTTTCTCGCCCGGCTGTGAACCAGTGCAAAGCACAGCACACGTAAAAAACACCTGGCTGAAGCCAGTGGAAGTGGTGCTGTGCATCTTGGTGGCTTTGGGCTTGGCTGTGTTCATCTGGGGAGCAGATGTTGTATTGGAGCTGCATTCTGGTTTGTTTTGTGTAGTATTTTGTGGGTATTAACATTGCTTCAGCTTTGTGAAGTTGTTCAGAGTTTGGAAAGAGAGGGCAGTGCCCCTGGCTGGTGGAAGACAAAAGGTAAAGGCTGCTTTTACAATATGGGTAATAAACCCCCTCTAAAGCCAGAGAGATTGCTGTGATTTTTCTGAGTTTTTGGGCATGTGCAGCAGAGCTAAATTCAGCTCAGATGCCTTTAAACTGTGTTTGTGATCTGTACAACAAATGGTGATTCCAAAATTATTATGCTTCTTTCTCCTTCTGCGGTATCAACCTGGGAATAGCGTCTCTCATGTTGATTAGCTTTTAACATGACATTTACAAATTTAATAAATCCAAGTAGGTGGATGATTTTCAGGACTTGGAGGTCTTACAGATGTTACTTGACTGCTCAGAGTTCATGGTTAAAAGGCAGTGATTTGTTGTTTTCTATGGATCTCATTGCTTCTCTCAATAGTCATCAAGCTTGAATAGGTGCTGCTTTTAATTATTTAATTCTTGAGTTCCCTAGAACTGGACCCGTGCACTGTGGGTGATGGTGGCTTAGAAATTCTTCCTCCTTCTATTTGCTGCCTCTCTGCATCGCTCAACATTGGTTAATTGGTGCACTAAATACGGGTGGCCTGGGACTTACTCAGGTTTAAAAGCAATTTCAGGCTGGCCGTGAGGAATGGCTGTGGAATTAAAGGCTTTTTAATTGGGGCAGCAGGACATCCTGTGGAAAAAAAAAACCACCAAAACTGCTCAGAAATAATCCAGACCCTTTTTGGGGAAGGGCCTATTTGAGTAATAGAATAAATCCATATAGCATCATCAAAAAGCGAAGGAGTGTTGCACACAGGCCTGAAGGCTGCTTTTGTTGGACGTGGCACGAGGTCCCTGTTTCCTGGGGTGGTTTGCAGGGATTTGTGCAGGGCAGGAAGGATTTCTAAGGCTGCCCAGCCAGGTAGGGCCAGGCTGTTCTTTGCTGAAGTGGAGCAGAGCACCTGAATGCTATTTCAGTCGTGATTCAAGTGCAGCACATCAAACCCAGCTGTATGGGGAGAGAGCGCTCTGAAGTAGAGGTGAGCTTAAAATGAGCTCAAAACCATGAGTTTTTTAGGGGTTTCTTGATGGTCACGAACTGAGCTCTCACATACTGTCAGTGCTTTCCAAAGGATTTTGGTGTCATTGGAGGCTTTTTGGGCCCAGGGCACCAGCACACAGGGAGGGGCAGGAGCCATCTGGAGGGCTGGTCTTCTGCATGGAATCTCCAGCTTTGAATACAGCTTGAATTCCCGAAGTGTGTGGTGTGACATCATTAAGTTAATTATTAAGTCCTTCCCCCTCCTTCCCCTGCTGGGGGAAATGCAGAAGACTGAGGAACGTGTGAAACCTACCAGCTTTTTGGGATCATTTCATCCCGGTCATATTTTATTATTTTGAAAAGCTGTTTAGCAGAGGCAGTGTTTGGTGCAGGTTACTTTGGCTTTTCATGGCTCAAAAGAACATCCATCCTAATAAGCTGCCAGGTGTAACTGTGTAGTGGGGCTCTGTGAAAAGTGTCTCTGCCCATGACAGTGGGGTGGAAAGAGATGCTCTTCGAGGTGGCTTCCAGCCCAAACCATTCTGGTATTCTGTGATTTAAGTATTTGTATTGTTTCTGGTCTTATCAAACATGATGTTAGTGTTTAGGGCAGAAAAAACCCCAAAATTCTTGAAAACAACCCATGATCTTTTTTCTGATAGTACTCGATCAAGAGCTGGAAAGAGAAAAGAGAACTTAATTTGGGAGACTGTAACATGTTTCTTAAAGAAATGCAGTTACTGTTATTGCTGGGCTTTTCAGTTGTCTCATCCAAGTCAGGGGAGCAAATCTAGAGTGGGACAGATGTTCTGTTGATGTTTCCTTTGTGTGCTCCTGCAGTCCTGCTCTGCTGTCCAATTACACATCCATAATCTAAGAAAACCACTCATAAATCCTTACTGGGAAGGCATCTTCTGTAGGTTTTGCCTGTGCTAATTTGCTTAGATTTAAATGCACAACAAAATAAATCTCCCTCTGCTTAGAGCCATGACTCTTAACATGGTTTTTCTCCCTGACTTCCCAGCCTGATCTGCCTTCTGTCTCCCTGCTTTTGAAACTCCTTGAAGGAAGCCTTTTCTGTTTAAATGGAATTGAGGCAAAGCATATTGCCAGTTGGGGGAAGAAAAAAAAAAAAAAAAAAAAGACTTTAAGCAATCTCTGAAGTCCAGTAGCTTTGGGTTTTTCTAGTGCAGAAAACAGGCAGCTTTCTTAGCAAGCTGGGTGAGGCACAGGTGTGGTTGCAGAATTCCTCAGGTGGCTTTGCTGGACTGGCTTTTTGGAGTGCTGTGGGCACTGTCAGATCCTTGGTAGCTGTGTGGGACAAGGCTTGGGAATTTTATCTGTGCTCTCTGTGTCTGGGGAACAACTCACAGTGGGGCTGCATGGTCTAAGCCTTCATGAGAAAAAGTAGGAAGAAACAGAAGTAAAACCAGGGTAAATCTGTCTTAAGGACTGAAAAAGCCTTAAAATTGCCCCTCTCTGAACAGGTGGATCTGGAGAGGAGAGCTTTTGCAGCCTTGGCTTAAGAAGGATTTTTAATAGCTGTCATCTCCTGTCCACTGCAGCCTACTCCTTGAATTTCCTTTAGTAAAAAAGAGCATTGCAATTGGGAATGTTTTACAATTTCCCTTGCTGGTCCATTAGTGTATTAGCTTAGCTCCATGTGTGTTGAATGCCACTAAATGTCACTTGCAAATTTAATGTTGGGAGCACTGAGATTTGTGCTAATTGAATTTAAAGTCTTATTCTTGATTTTGTTAAAATGGCAGAGTCAGACAATTGAAATGCTTTAATGGGAAAGTGGAGGAGCACTTGCAGATCTGCTCTTGTGAGTGAATCCAAAAGTGCATTTGTGTAGATGGGAGACCCTCAGCAGACAGATCAGGGTTTGATGGGGTTTTATTGTCCCAGCGTAGTGACAGCTGGCAAAATTCACCGTGTTGAAAGTCCTAATGCTTGACGTCTGCTCAGGGTCGTTGTTGACACCAACTTAACCCTTAATACTTCTGTAAAAATGGTAAAGATTACAGAGCCTTTCAGTTCAATTTAAATTTCTGTTTCTCCAGCCATAGTTGGCTGTTGGTCTTGAAACTCAGTGGTCTGTGTCTGTCTTCTGGGGTTTTTATTCAGGACATTAGCAACTTCTGCACCTGAAAGTTTCTTGTTCTGGGAGGGGCTGGTCGTTAAGGGAGTTTTTTATTTAGTTGAAGTTTTCTCTGGGTTTGTTGTTGTTTTCATTTGGGTTTTTTTGTAAAACAAAAACTGTGGTGTTAAACGCTTCTTTGTTCTTAACTTCAGCCAAATACCCAAGGATTGGATAGAGACAGGAGACTCTACCACTGTGCTTTTTGTGAGGTAAAGTGTTAAAGAAGTTACCCTCGATTGGGAAAGAGTCATAAAGATTGGTCCTTGGCTTTCCAAGCAGTGTAAATCTGTGCCTCCCTAGATAGCACAGCGCTTTTAAGAAGTTTGTCTGGAAACACTTCCACTAAATCTCCTGATACCAGGCTTTGACCTTCTGCCACTGAGCTGGCGTTTCATACGGGCTCCTGGCATGAGCTCTCCTGCCACTTTCAAGTAAAATCTTATCAGGCATTGAAAAGTTTGACTCTGCAGTCGAGCACTGTGCCAAAGCTGTAAAAGCCCTATTTGTACACAAAATGGATTTTTGCTTGCTAGGAGGGCTGGGGCAGTGCATCAGTAACTGCAGGAATAGCTTTGAATCTACATAGTAATGAAACAGCTCCATCTAAATTGAGCGTCTCCTGCGCTCTCAGGTCTGCTCTTAGTCTTCTCTGTGTCCCTGCATGGAGTTTTACATAGCCAGGTTATATTGCTCTGGAAAACTTGGTCAGGGAAGTTAATTTCAAGCTATTTGAAAGGCTTAAAAATGGCTCTGCAGTTTGGATGATGAAGAAGACCTTGAAAGTGCCTTGAGCATGATTGCTGCCAGAGTACCTGCTTGGCCGTGCCAGTGGGGAGCTGCTCCCAGAGCCTCCTCTGAGGGAGCACTCCAGGGTGTCCCCCTTCAGTGCCCCATCTCTGGAAGTGTCCAAGGCCAGGTTGGACAGAGCTTGGGACAACCTGGGATAGTGGAAGATGTCCCTGCCCATGGCAGGGTTGAATTTTAAGGTCCCTTCCCACCCAAACCATTCTGGGGTTCTGTGGTGCATCAGGGCTCAAAGCTCACTTGCTTTAACTGGGAGGGAAAATCCAGCACTTGTGGGTGATTGGGAGAGCTCAGGGTGAGCTTTGCCCCTTGCAGGGGGTGCCAGTGGCCTGTGGATGTTGGGTGTCTGGGGAATACATTTTTAGTGGGATAAGAAAGTACAGCAGACTTATAGGAAGGGAGAGGAACACCCATGTTCCAGAGTGCTGAAGTTTGGGGCCCTCAGTAGAGGCAGTGGGGGGCAGGTGATGTCCAAAGCAGAGCTGTGAACAAGGCAAGAGTGGACAGAAAAGGGTGAGTGGAGCCTGTGAAGATCCCTGCTAAATGACTCGACAGAACGGGTTGTTCCCTTTCCCCGGGTACTTTTGGGATGTCAGGATCCGTATTCAATGGAATCGTGGTTTTATGGAGGCTCTCCACCCAGGGAGAAGCTCGCCTTTGCCAAAAGCAATACTCAGTAATGGGCTGGGGGTTCTTATCCACTCTCCATAAAACGCTGCAAAAACCTTATTTTGCAGTAATGAGCAATTACCCACAAATTAACAAAACTCTTTGTCAGATATTGCCTTTGTTTTTGTGCCTGTGCAATTTCCTAATTCATTTTCTCTCCCTTTCGAAACATAAATAGATGGGTTATCAAAGGCCATTTTAAAAACAAGAACAGGGCCCTAAGCACATTTATCAGAAGGGGATTATTTGAGTTCTGATGGTTTGTTCAGAATTCCTTTGCTTGCAAGAAAATGAGTGTCTGTGCTGAGAAGACACAGACCCATCCAGCCACGTGTCTTGTATCCAAGAATTACAGTGTTTTTGAGAGGGAATGCCAGAGTTCAGACACGGGTTCAGGAAGTGTAAGTGGCTGGGAGAACACTTGTGGAGCTGACAATCACAGGCCAATCTATATTACTTCCTCCTCTGAGCAGGACTAACCCCAAAGAAATGGCAGGTTTTTCAGCGTCCTGTTGGGGTTTGAAAATGTCCAAGGAAGGAGATGGGCTGCTTTGGGGGGAGGAGTTCCCACCTGGTGTGGGGAGACACCCTGCAAGCTTGATTCAGTGCCAAGGGAGGAGAGGGAGGAACCTGAGAGCCGGGTGATATCGGATACAGGTGCGCCAGATTGATGCATTACAGGCCATTAGCTGTTTTATTCTCTGTGCCTGGCCAGCTGAGCTGATGTTCTTAATGTTCTTAACTCCTGAACTATTTTAACTTTTGACTGCTGCTCCTTAACTCATGGTCCATCAGGGCACAAGTGAATGGAGCAGCATCATTTATAGTTGTCTACTGGGAGCTTCCCTTGGCCACTTGATTGAGTGGTTGTCAGTCTAAAATCCTTTTATGATTCTTCCTGTTAGACTTCTCCTTTGCTGATATTGTACTTAATGCAAACAATCTCCTTTAACCTCTTAACTTTATAACCCCCCTCACACTGTAATTGTGCTTTACTGCTGCCTATTTGTAGTTGGATATGAGCAAATATTCAAAACAATTGTCCCCTCTACAAAACGTTGGTTGACTTGATAGATTGTTTTGCCTTTTGTTTGTTGACTCCCTGGGGATCTTGTTTCCACGTCCAGGGCATCCGTTTAGGTCTTTACAAGGTAAAAGGTTGGAAAACAGACTCGAAATCCTGAGGAATGCTGTATTTCTGGACATAGTTCCACTGTCATGGCTGTGTGTTGAAATTCAGCCTGCAGGATGTGATGTCATGCTAATAAATTAATGACTTGTGTTTATTTGAAGATTAGATAATAACCCAGGCCTGAGATAATAACCTAGCGAGCACTTGGCCCTTCTGCTCTAAGCTTCCCAGAAACTGTGATGTGGATAAAGCTTTGCCTGTCTCTGCCTTGCTGCGCTTTTCAGCACCGGTGTTACGGGGTAGGAGCTTTGTATTCGTGCAGAGACACCCTGACCTCTTGCAGAGGGGCCTTGGGCACTGTGTTCCTGACATAGGCAGCTGTGGGGACACGGAGCTCCCAACCTTTGCAAGGTGCAGGTTCCAAACTCTGGGCTCACTGCGTGTGCAAAACTCATCAGAGATGAGCTCGAAGGCCCCTTCCAAGCCAGGATGGAACCACTCCATGACTCTGTGTTCACTGGGGAACAGCTTGTTGAATTTCCCAGCATGGCTGTCACTGGTGTGTTCCTCAGTGAGGGAGTGGTTGTGGTGGCAGGGTGGCTTGTGGCAGACAGAGGCTTCACACCTGGCACCCAGGGGAGGAGTGAGCACCTCAGAGCTGTAACCTCTGATCCCTATCACTGAATCTCTGTTTTCACGTTCAGATTTCATCCCCAGAGAAGCCCAAGGCTGGGGTACATCTATTCAGAGTGAGCTTTCTGGGCTGGTTTAATTCATGGCTGTCAAAGAGCTCTTTTTTCTTCCATCATCTTGTCTTCATGTTCCCGGTTTCCAGCATTAAAGGGTGTTCCATGAGGTTTTGGAGACGTGCTCTGTGGTTTGCCTGGCAGGCTGGGGCCTTATCAAGAGGGAAATAAAAACACTGAGGGAAGCAGCAGCACAGGGAATACCAGTTAACGGGCTTCTTTCAGGTCTGGGTCATGCAAAGCATTAATGACACTTTCTGCACCTCTGAAGTGGAGTAACTTCTGCAGTGACTCTGTCAGCTGTGTCAACAAACTTTGTGTTTGGGACTGAAGTATTGTTGAGGGATTTTTTTTATTTCAAAAGGAAAGGCAGCCGAGGGTCTGCAGTAGACTGAACAGAAGTGGGTGTTGCTTTTGGAAATAACTGGAGGAGACTTGCTGGTGGTGAATAGTGCAGTGCAGGGATGGGGTATGTGCAGACAGCTGGAAATGCTCAGACTTGCTTCCCAGTCCTGTCCTGAATTAGGATAGTTGGGATAGAGCCCAGTGCAGCCTGTGGGGTGTACTCCAGTGTAACATTTCCATACCAGACTGTTCCCTGTTCACTTAGTGCTGCTCACTGCTGGAAATGGTGGCGTAGAGTTCTTGCACCCTTTTGTCTTTGCGTTGTTGATGGTCATGGAAGAAGCCCCACAAACTTCAGCTGGAAGGGAGGAAAAGTCCATTTATTTCCACAGACACTGCAAAGGGAAACTTGAAGAATTTGGAGAGCCGAACATGCTGATCTTGCTGTCTTTATAACCTTAAAAGTGGGTGAAGAATAAAAAGATGAATGATTTCTGCAGTGGCCTCTCTGGAGGCAGTATTATCTTCTGGTTCTGAGGATTTGTTTCCTTTCCCAGTCTGCTTTAAAAACATTTCCTTTTTCATAAAAGCAGTTAATTACTCCATGGACGTTTATGTGAAGTGACTGCTTGGATGCCTAATAACCTACTTATTTTATTTGGGTTGTACTTATTAAAAATAAAGTGTTCAAGTCAGGCCCTTAGAAGACAGATTGTCCTGCCCGATTGTCTTCAGCAAAGTACCTTTCTGGTTTTAATTGGAGTTTTTATTGCTGTGATTTACAGCGGCAGGGTGAGGGCAGCACCGTTCCTGCAGTGCCTCAGACAAGTGGGAAGAGAAGGAGAAGGAGCAGAGCTATTCCTTATCTGGACACTTTCTTAGGTGCTTGCAGAGCTGTGTACTTAAATAATTCCTCCGTGTAAGTACTGATGTGCAGCAAAGTGACACGGTTTTAAGCACAACGTTTAATAGAAGTATTCTCAGCGTGACTTTGCAAATATTCCCAAGTTCAATTTGCCACCTCTGGTGCTGCCTCTTGTCACTTGGAGTGAGGGAGGTTTGTGCAAGGCTCAGAAATGCAGCTAAAATCAGACGCTTTGAAATCACCTCTGGGTGCAGTCCTTGTGGCTTTCCTGGACCGGTCTGCTCACTGTTCCTCTGTGTCCACTGCCACCTCCTCTGTGTCCACTCCCATGTCCTAGTGTCCATTCCCACCTCCCCTGTCCATTCCCATCTCCACAGGCCCTGTCCTGTGTTGTGGGTCCCAAGTCCTGCCTTGCTTTGGGAGCCCTGTGCCGCATTTGGGGCTTTTGGTAAGGTGAGAGGGGAGGGGAGTTTGGCATTTCAGCAGCAGCTGCCTTTGCCAGGTCAGCCACTCTGTTGGTGTGTGCTGTTCTCTGTGCTCACAATGCAGGAATATTGTTCTGGCAAGTGTTGTCGAACTTGGATTCTCCTATCATGTGCAGATGCAATGAATTTCCTAGAAACTTCAGGGAGGGGATGAAAGTGATGTGGATGATTTGTAACAACTCGTGATTCAGTCATTGAAGCATAAACTGGATTTTTAATGTGCTGAAGAATGAACCAAGTCTGGCTTGGTAATCAGGTCAGCATCAGAAATTTAGGGGCTGTGTTGATTTTTCTTTTGTATTACAGTTTATGGAGAATATTTTATTTTTTCCTTAATGAAATTGCTTTTGCAATGTGTGCCAGTCCATCTTGAATCCTATGTAGGAAGATCTGATGAGGGCAGAACCTTCTCCTACTTTTAGGACTTCAACTCCCATTTTCGCAGCTGGGTTGTGTCATCCAGGTTGTTTTTAGTTCTTTCCCTTGTCAGGCTGTTGAGCAAACTTCCAAGTACAGGGTTGTGGGGGACAGGAACACCCCTCCAAGTGCAGGATTGTGGGCATTGGGACAGCCCTCAAAAATGCAGGATTGTGGAGATTGGGGCATCCTTCCAAGTGTAAGATTTTGGTGATTGGGGACACTTTTCTGAGGGAAACTGGGCCACCCCCCCAAGTGTGGACTGTGGGGATTGG
This sequence comes from Sylvia atricapilla, assembly GCF_009819655.1. Classification (NCBI taxonomy): domain Eukaryota; kingdom Metazoa; phylum Chordata; class Aves; order Passeriformes; family Sylviidae; genus Sylvia; species Sylvia atricapilla. The sequence goes on from NC_089147.1 coordinate 31,594,178, forward strand.
GACACTCCTCAAAGTTTAGGATTGTGAGGATTGGGACACTCTACAAAGTTTAGGATTGTGGGGACTGGGACACCCTCCAAATGTGGATTATGGGGATTGGGACCCCGCTGAAAATTTAGGATTGTGGGGATTAGGACACACTCCAAGTGTGGGTTGTGAGGGACAGGGACACCCCTCAAAGTTTAGGATTGTGGGGATTGGGGGGATGCTTTGCCACGCTTCCTTCCCCTTCATTTAAGAACCAAAACACTGAGCAGATCTGCAGGGGAGAGGAGGGAGGATCCTCATCCTGCTGCTTGTCAGGGGACGTGTCTGGCTTCTCCCCAAGCTGGCTGTGATGAGCCAGAATGAAACTGGAGGCGTCCCAGTGCTGCTCCCATCCAGGTCACAGGTGTCACTGTGCCAGGTCCCTGTGACCTGCTTGCCCTGCAGGCCATCCCCCTGCATGTTTGCATCCAGAAGTGCAGCCAGGATCCCGTTTCCAAGGTCTGCTCTTCCCAGCAGATGTGCCTGAAGCTGGAGTCAGGGGTCATCATCCCCCCAAGGGCAGGGCAGGGCAGGGCAGGGAGGGAGAGCTGGCTGTAATTCCGGCTAGGGGTTGTCCCATTCCAGCAAGTTAAGAGGAATTAAATACTTGTCCAGAGCCCCAAGACATTGCAGATGACTCTTAGAGGGATGGAGCAGATTCCTGATCCTGAGGTGTGTCCAGTTTTGGGGAGATGGATCCAGAAACCACGTTTTTGCCCCATGTGAGGCCAACTGGCTCGTCAAATCTGCAACGGAAAAGTTTCTTTTGCGGAGAAATGGAGTATCTTGTACTGCTGCTATTTCTAAGGATGAGGGAGCCTCAATTTCTTGCTTATGTTGGGAACTGAAAGCAGACAATCCCTGGTTTGGGCTGTTCCACAGAGATGGGGACAAACAACCACTTTCCAATGCGTTTGTTTATTGTCATGACTTTGGTGTTTTTATGCAGTGCTCCTCTCGGTGTTGTGTTCCTGTTATCCCTTTTGAACAAGGCATCTGTGCATTCCAGGGAAGGGCTTTTCTACTGATAGTGACTCCTTGCTTCTGAGCACAGGATTTGTCTGCAGCCCCAGCAGCACTTTCCCAGTTTGTGGAAGATGTAGCTCAATTTTCCACCCTATTTTCTGTTAATTTTTAGTGAAAATGTGTTGCTTTGTTCAGGTCAAATTTGCAGAAACATTTGTGGGGCTCAGTTTTTCTCTTTCCTGCCGATGTAGTGTTTTTGCACCTTTAATAAATCATTTGATGAACTGTTGAAGCTGGAAGAGGCTGTTTGGCATTTACAAAGCTGATGGAAAACTTGAGTGAAGGATGCTTTGCAGGAAGTGGCCTCTCAAAAAGGGAAGTAGTGCAAAAGGCAGTTATGTTTTTCTTGTTCACAAACTTGTTTGGAAGAGATTATTAATCCCTCGCATCTGTGCAGGTGCAGCCTTCAGACTCCCAGCTCAGTATTTCAAAAAGGGAGCAGAGCACAGCAGGGAATTCCCTACCTCCATTCCAATCCAGCATTTTCGTTTCTTGAGGGAACTTGTGTGTCTTTCAAAAAGCCACAGTTTGGTAACTGGGTGTCAAAGTTTACCACAGAAACGTTGAGGAGGAAAAGGGGAAGGCAGCTCCTGCTGAAATACCAGAACTGCTGCAAAACCGAGTGTGAAAGCGTTGGGGTGGAGGAGTGGAGGGCTGCCCAGGGGGATCAGAGGTCAGGCACAATCTGATCCTGTTCAAAGTGTGTTCCCTAACTGCAGTTCTCAGCATTGAGCTGTTGCTTCCGGGGCTGGGGGGGAAAGCTGTGGAATTCCAGGAAAGCTGTGGAATTCCGGCCAAGAGCCTGCTGCAGAATAGCCGGTAGGACTTTGCCAGGTGCCAAATCTCATGCTGAGAGTGCCTGGACAGGTTTGCCTGTCCCAAAGGGCTTTTTCCGTGAAGAAGGCAGAGCCTCAGTTGACAGAGCACTCACCAAAGCTAACTCTGAAAGGATATCTTTTTTTATATGGAATTTCTACCTGTATACCCATCACAGCTTGGGAAATGACCATCTCTTACCTTTTGTTCACCTGCACAGGAGGATTGTTGCAGCAGTGCCTGGAAGAAGCAAGATTAAAAAGTAATTACTGTAGCCTAGCAGAGATGTGTTGTCCAGAAAATACCTTTTCCATGTTAAATTCTTTCTCCAAGGTAATGGCTTTGAGGCCAAGACAGAGGGTAAAAAACTTCCAGTGCGTGAAATTTCTGCTGGGAACTATGGGAACCTCTGAAAGTCGACATAACTTCTGTAGCTGGAAGTTTCAATTTGTTTAGTTTATTTTACTTCCTTAGGGCTCAGCTGTACTTGTTTTGTTGAGTTGGTTTATTTGTGGACACATTGTGCTGTTCTCCCTCAGGGATGACCTCTCAGCTCTAGCAAGTCATCTGCCACTTGTTAATGTTGGTGTTAAGGCTGTTTAAAATCTCTTCCTGAGATTTAGAGGTCTTTTGCATCAGTCTGGGGATGTATGGATGGTTAACACAGAGCAATTGCTACTCTTACAGCTGCTTTCTAGACTAATTCAGCACACACCTGAGTGTCACAGGTGTAGTCCTATTCTTTCTTTCTTTGCAGTGGCCAGGAGAATCTCTTTTCCCTGGAGACACAAGTCAGTGTCAGGAGAAAAAATGTTCCTGCTGAATTTCATATGTGGAGCAGCTGGGGCAAAGTTTGAGGTCTGTGGTCCCTCCCTGAGGATGATGTCCTGGCAGGAGCTTTGCTGCTCACCTGCTGTGTTTTACAGCCACGAGGGAATAAAACACTCCCAGCACATGGAGAACAGATGCCCTGCTTCTGGACACCCAGGGAACAGGCTCCGATTGTGGAATTTGGGAGCAGGAGTCCCCTCTGCACATCCCCTCTGGAATTCAGTGCTCCCAGAGGGCGAGTGTGGATTGGTGTCGTGTGCCAAAACCTGCACATGCTGCCTTCCAGCTCCCTCCTGCTTCCCTCTGATGGCTGTGGCACCAACAGGCTGGCAAAAAGCAACACATGAGACAATTTTAGTGTGACGGGAGAAATGCTGCCTCGCTTCAGCTGCACTTAACCCCTGGCTTTAAGTGGCTATGAGAGGTTTGTGAGATGTGCTTGATATGCTTAAAAAATAAAAAGTCTCGGTGTGAGAGAGGGGAGGAAGGAGCTGCAGCAGAGCTTCAGGCTGGTGAAGGCACTCCTAGGTGTGCATCCCTTCCTTGCTTGCTGTCTGAGGTGAAAATGGGCTCTCCAGCAAGAGCAGCAGAGCTGCTTCAGGAGGAGGTGTGCTTGGTAGTGGCCAGTTTACTGATTTTTCCTTAGCTTTGCTTTGCTTGTGCAGGACTTGCTGCCCAGGTCTTGCTGCTGTGGAACTCTCCTGCTCTGATGCACACCTGTGATGTACTGAGTTTGGTTACTGCCTTTGATTCAAGTAACTTGGAAAGGAGTTTCACTGACTTCTGGATTCTCACACCAGAGATTTTCTTACTCAGCCACCACTCAGGAGTCACCTGCTCAATATTCCTCCCCCCATGCCTGACCCAGCTTGTTCAATCCTGTTCTTCCCCTGTGAAGCAAGAGACAAAAAAGTAGCATTTGCTGTAGTTCGCAAGGCTCACAGATGCATTGAGCTTGGAAAACACTTCCCAGACCACAGATTCCAAACTATGCCCCATCCCCACCTTGTCACCAGCCCAGAGCACTGAGTGACCTCCCTGGGCAGCCCCTGCCCACCCTTTCTCGGAAGGAATTCTTGCTGATGCCCAACCTGACCCTCCCCTGGCACAGGTTTTAGGATGGTGACAGGCTCTGTAAGCAGCTTGTGCCTGCTGGCAAGCCACATGAGAAGGTGACATCCGTGTGCCAGTACAAATCTTGGCTCCAGAAATAGTCAGTGTGAGGTGAAGGTGTAGCTGTTTTAACAAAACATCAAGTGGAAATGTCTCATTCTTGGTGTTCCCGAGTTAGCTTGCAGCTGTTGTGCCTGTGCCCATCCTTCCTTTCCGTCCTGCATCAGGAGTTATGACCTAAAAATAAATTGTGTTGTGCCGAGGAATGGGAACTGAGACAGCACCACTGATTCAGGTTTCATTGCTCTGTGTGTGTGCCCTGTGCTGAAAGACGTTCTGCTGGTCAGGGAACTCCAGCTGGGGCTCAACAGTGCAGGCTGTCATCCCCCAGCTGGGACTGAGCTAATGCTCCTCTGCTCTCTGTCCTGCTGTTAATCCAGACCCCAAATTAAACAAAAAAACCCCAGGATTTGGAGAAGGCAAAAAGGTTGTTACAGTTTCCCTGAGGTGAGGATAACCCTAGTATTTCTCTGAAAGGGAAGGGAACAGATTTATTTGCTGTGCTGCCATGCTCTGCAGTGGCTTGGAAAGGTCTCAGGTGAGATGGCCATAAACTGCTTTGTCACCAATTGAAACCACTTAAAGGGCACTGCAGTGGGCTTTGCTCTGCCTGTGGTAGACTGATGACTTCATTGGACTAACTGAGACGATTGTGTCATTTCACTGGTGTTTGGAGAAGAAATGGAGTGGACAGTGAGGCCTGAAGGTCACTTTTGTATTGCAGCCTCTGTCTACATCAGTGTTGACGTTAAATTCATTGGTACGGGGCAGCTTTGCCTGTTGCTCTTTGTGCTTTGGCAGCAAGGACTCCAATCTCTGTTTCAGCTGGCAGCAGGCCTCACCTCTGGTGCCTCTTGCATGATGAGTGTCTTTCAGAATTAGGCATCCTCTCCCCACAGGTTTGGAAAGTGTGTCTTTGGAAAAAGAGGGAGAGGGGTCTCCATTTTAACGGTGATGGGGCCTTGTGAGACCTGGTGGTGCTGTGTGAGCCTTTTGGTGTATGACAAGCCTGCCCTTCTGCCCCTCCAGTGCTCTCAGAGGTGTAGGACAGTTCTTTCCCCTCCTTTTTTAATTTCCCTTAAACTAAGCCTTGAGGATCTTGTGTGCCTCACTGGTTTTGTAGTCTGTACCTCAGGAAGTGCTGCAGTTGGGTTGATGTGTTGCATTTAGACAAACTAGCTAATTTTGGCACTTAGCGTGCCTGGTGTAACTACTTTTCTCCCAGGTATAAGAAAAACATGGGAAATAAAGTCTGGTTTAAAATCACACCAGGCAAATTCCAATTTGGAAGACAGTAGGAGTAAGTGAAGGTCCATGTAGAGTTTTTTTTTTTTTTTTCTGTTTATACTTGGTTAATTCTGCTTTTGCAGTAGAAAGAGATTAAGTCCATTGATTAATTAGGCAGTTCATATATGTAAGGAACTGGTGCAGAGCCAGCTGGTAGTTGGGAGTTCCCTGGCAGAGGAAAACAGCAAAACCATATCCCAAGGGAAACATGGACCTGGAGCTCTGGGATAATGAGCCTGTAGAGATAGATAAGGAGACAGCCCAGCACAATGCACTAATTGATAACTGCTGCAGAACCAGTAGAGTGGGAGATAACTGTCCCCTGCCCTCTGCAAATGAATTCCCCAGGCTCAGGAGCCTGGCCTTGCCAACAGGGTCCAGCACATTTTATTTCCTCTGCTGAAACAGGGATCGTGTCTACAGCAGTCTTTAAATGGCAAGAGCTTGTAGCTGGAAAACGAGTGGGTGCTTTGTTGCTTTTAGGCAATAACATTCTTAATATTCCTGTTTTCCAGTGTTGTTCCTCTGGGAAAACTGGGATGAGCTGAATTGTGATTGTTGCTTGACTGTTGTGCTGTTGCCTCTGATGACCACTGTGGTTGATTCCTCTGGTCTTAAACAACAGCCTTGCCTAGTGCTTGGGGCAAAGTTGTGTTTTAAGGTGGCTTATGACTGTTTTAAGAATGGAGGACAGCAGGTTATCTGCAGGCTGGCTGGATTTCACTCCTGCAAGGGAAATTGTGAGCCAGGCTGCAGGGAAATTCCCTTTATTTTAATAGTGGTTTTCTGGAACTGCTTACTGGGGAAGACCCCATAAGTTTTGGGTTTCCCTGCTGCACTCTCACATTTTTCTTACTGCTTGATCAATTATCTGCTCTGAAAAAAGTGAGCAAGACAGAAATGACACCTTTGCTTCATCCTCAGCCTTGCTGTAACAACCCTTTGCAGCCCATTGCTAAGAAATTACACTTTTTGTTTGTAGCTTTGCTTTAGCAAAATACTCTTTCCTAGCTGGAAAGCCTTAAGGAATAAAGTTTCTGGCAGTATCTGTAGGAGTTGCAGTTCTTTGCTGTGCAAATGCTGAAATCTACATCTTGCTTTAACGTTTCTCAGAGCGAAAATATTTTTGGATAAACAAAGCGTTTCACATACTGTTTAAAGTGCTTACAGGCAACCTTTACCCCCGGAGTGGAATGCAGCCATGAGGAAAAGTGCAGTGGGAACAAGGACTTCTAACACAGTTGATGGCCAGGAGTGGGATGGAGTGGGGCAGTGTGTCGTATCTAAATGTTCATTTTGATTGGCATATCACATTCCAAGCCATTTATTGTATGAAAAAATACTGGCACCCAGAACCAGATTTTTTTATTTTTATTTATGGAACAGTCTGCACGCGATTTCCACTGGATAGTGCTGGATAAGTAAGTAGGAGCAGCTAGAAATGTGCTGGAAAATTGTAGTGTGGAATCTTAGGAATCATGGAGAAACCTATGGAGATAAAGTCTGCTTTGCTTCCCAAGAGGGTGCACATTTCTGGTATTTCTATTTTACAGTAGAGAAACTCCAAAGTCTCTCCTACCTGATATTTCAGAGGGGAAGAGTTTTTCCCAACCTGGTGCCTGTGAGAGAGCAAACCCTCCCAGGCATGGCCTGGGAGCCAGAAACAAGGATTTCTTTGCATCCCCCCTGGCTAGGAAAGGTGGGATGGGGCAGGAACTGGAATCCCAAGGAGTGGGCAGTGGCACGTAGACTCCTCTCTGTAGGGATGTGTCTGACTCCTTGCCAGAGAGTGTTGTGGACAAACAAAGAGTTTCAGTGGCATCAAGTTGCAGGGAGTGGAGGGAAGCCGAGCAGCTTTTGGGATGAGAGATTCCCAGAGGGTTACTAAATCCATGCTCAGGAAGCTCCTGGAGCTGAAAGTAGCCAAAGCCTCCGGCAGAGCCTGGTCTGCTACCAGGTGGTTTAGCTGCTCTTAAACATGGATTTAACTGCTGCAGCCCCCAGCAGCTTTCAGGGTTAGGGTTTGGGTAGTGGCTTTTTTTGCTTCTTCTCTGCGTTTTTGCTTGTTTGGGCTTTTTCTGTTGTGTGAGGCTATAAAGGAAATAAAAACCCTAAAGCTTGGGGTGATTGACTTTGAGGGTTGTAATAGTGAAAGGCAAACCCCTCACTTTTCATTGAATGTTGTCAGCACCAAAGGCCATCTGCAAAAAGTGTCTTGGGTGTGCTGACTCCTTCCCAGAGCTGCCATGGGGGCCATACTTTCCCTTTTCCCATTTTTTAGCCTTTTTTGGATGGAGTTTTTTTGGGCAGGAAGGTGAATTGCAAAGGTTAAATGGGATAGCTGCCCTTGCACTGGATGCCTGGAAGTTTGCTGGTCTGATACCAGTACAATTATCGTGCAAATCTTCACTTTACATGAGACCCACATATGGATGGAATGATATTTTAAGAGCTCAGAGAAGCCTCCTTTATAAATTTAAGTGCCAGCAGCACATTTTTTATACTCAGAAGATCTTTTAACTGCTGCAGTAACTTGGGCAATACTGCTTGGGCACGTTGTGAGGTATTTGCTTGAGCAGAATGTGTTTAGGTGTGTGTTTTCCCATTTCAGTGGAGCCCTCAGGGTGCTTCATGATTGTCTTTGGCTGTCCTGAGAAGCATCCCCTGGCCTCCCTGCCCAGGAGAACCAGAGCATCCTTGTGGAGTTGTGCAATTGGCCGTGCTCCACGTGTCCTTGGAGCAGGAGCTCCGTGCCTGTGGTGACGCAGAGTGGCCGACAAAGGAGACATTCAGTCACCAGCTCAGGATCGTGTTCCCCCCGAGTCTGGGCTAATGCTCTTAACTCTGCTGGGGCTGGAAGAACAGCCAGCAGATCTGGGCTGGTGCCCTGCTCCTTTACTGTAGTCTCTGCAGGCTGTAAATGACTCTGTCTCTCCACTTTGCCCATCCTCCCTTTGGGATCTGCAGGGAAGCACCAGACCATCCTGGTCTCTCTCCTCCTTTCCAGGCCATCACACCATTGCTCTGCAGGAGACTTCCCTTAGTGAAGTCTCATCCTCGTAGGAATTGTTCTGATGTTAAAAACTCAGATATCTTATGGTTTCTCAACTCTCTAATCCACGAAGACCTTTTTTTTCTGTAGCAATTACTGTGATTTCTGTCTTTGCAATGGCTGTCTCAGCTATTGCCTGTTAAAAGGTGGGATATGTCTGAGGTGCTGTTGTTTCAAGGCACCTGCAAAATGGGAAGAGCTAAGTTTAAACTGCTGTGGCTCAGTTCTGAATCAGTAGATAACTTGACAGGGAGGCTTTTGGCTGTGAAGTCATGGATTTAAGTACAGTGGGAATTCTGACATTCTCTAAGGTCAAGGTGAACCATTTCTGGCTCCATCTCTTTAGCAGGAGCCTGTAGACCAAGCTTGTCATGGAGTCCTCAGCTTTCATCCCATCCTCCTGCAAAACCAGAATCAGTTCCAGTCACTGGAGAATGGTTCATGAAATGCCAAACACCAGTTTCACTGGTAAAATTAAGCAGTATAAGAAGCAATATGAAGTGGTTCCTGTTGGTGATCGACAACAGGAAACTTCTCTGATGTCATTGCAGTTCATAACTCTGGTCATTCCCTGAATTCTCTATCCCTGACATGTCTAAATGATCTGACCCTGGGTTTTTTCTTGGTGGGTCTGGCTCTGACCACCCTAACCCTAACCCTAACAAGGCCTCAACTGTGAGTGGTTGCAGTGTGCTTCTTGTTATTAATGTTTTCTGACCTAGTCATAACTTGCTTTCTTAGAATTAACCAATCTTTGCTTTTTTTCTTTGAAGTATTTTTGGGTGAATCTGGGGAATTCTAAGCCTCTCACCCTTTGAGGACAGTTGAAAATATCGATGTGTACCAAGTCACTTCTCAGTGTCCAGGCATCCTTGTAGGGCCAAGATTTCCATGTGTTTCTGGGGCACTTGGCTCCCTAAGGGGTGGGAAGAGGCACAGGAACACTGGGGCCAGGTTTGTGGGGAGGCATGTGCCCTGGAAGGTGTGTTTTGGAGGGATGAGCAACAATAAGGTGGGAGAGGAGGTCTGGAAATAGGAATGGTTATTTTGGAAACAGGGTAAGAGTCTCCTGCTGCAGAGGTCAGGTGTATTCAGGTCACCATCATACTGCAAGAACTAAAAAGAAAAGTGGCCCTATGAACAAATCCTACTAATTCACATAATCATGTTGCTGTTGATTGTAGTAACAATTTTTTCCCTTTTTGGGACACTAGGAATGAGTTTGCAATGTGCTGGCAGGTCTCCTACCAGCTTTCCATGCCCAAAAGATGGAAAAGATGGAAGTGATGTTTCTGGGCTGTCTCCTGAGTTCATCACCGCACTATTTAGTGGTTCCCTAGTGCAGATCTGTCTACTTAAACCAAATGAGGATCATTCCTTCCCTTTCACATTGCCATTAGCTGGATGACTTTATTGTCTCTGCAGGAAGAGAGCAGAGACAAGCAACTGTAGATTAGGAGCAATTTGCAAAATAGTTCCGTGATTAGCATGCCTGTGGAGATGTTTTTCTGTGTAAGGGCTGCACCACAAATTTTACTGGCTCCCTACGCTCCAAGAATTAGCTGTGAGGAGGATTAAAATGACATCTTAGACATCAGCTAAACGTCCTCTCAAACTCCCTTATGTTGTCTCTAAATCAATTAATTTGATTTCTTCAATCCACAAGCAAACTGGGTTGGTGAACTTGTGTGAGTGATCCATTTAGGTTGAATTTCTCCAGAGTATTTTAAAGAGTACTTCAATACTGGCAAAATGATGCAAAAAAAGGCATGAAATATGGAAATACCCTGTGCCAGGGTGTGAAACGAAGATGCTGCTCTAGTCTTGGGGGTGCCTTCTCCAAGCAGCAGTCTGCAGCTGGTCAATCCAGCCCTCACAGACATTCCTGATCCTTGCTGGTTAAACGGAATAAGAAAGTAAAACAAGAGCCTGCTCTTGCTCCTTTTGCCATGGTGCTGGATGTGGGAAGTGGGAAGGAAAAGACACAGGAGAGTCCTCAACTCCAAAAGCTTTGCTGATGAACTGCACAAGGAGTTCTGTCAAGTCTCCAAAAGCGGCACTCAGCACTCAGATGTGGTCACTTAACTCTCCTAAATCCTGGTTTGCTTGTAATTCCACATGGATAATAATGATGGTAGCATTCAGCTGGAAAACACCTGAGTATTAATAAGAGAAATCAGGTGCTGTCTCTGGAAATCCTGCAGGTCTGCACTGGCTCTAACATCTCCAGATGCACCAGTGACAGGTGGAGCTCCCACTCTGAGCCTGCTGCAGGCTGTGCTGGGGACAGTGCTAGATCAGGTGGTGGAAAATGGGGAATATTCTGGGAATAAGCCAGCAGCGCTCTGGAGGTGGTTGGGTCCAGTAGCCTGGTGGTTCTGAGCTGTGTTGTGCCACGGAGAGCAGGGCTGGCAGTGACTTCACTCATTAATCTTCACAGCATCCAAACCTCCCCAGTTTTTCCTCAGCAGGTGCTCCTGCACAAAGGAAAGGCTGTGGCTGTCAGAGCAAGGGGTGGCTCAGCCAGAGCTGAGCATTGTCACGTTAGATGCTGAAATAGCAGCGGGCTGCCCTTGTGCCACCCCTTGGCATTGCTTAGCAACTCCAGGAGCTGAATCCTTTCCACAGGAATACTGAGTTTAGGGAAACAGGGCCCTGAACCCCCAGCTCGTCCCCCAGCAGAGCAGCAGCCAGCGCTCTGCAGGCAGAAGGGTGTCCCTCAGGGGAGGGAGGAGTTTGGCATACAGGCTCACTGATCTGGGGAAGATAGACCTTCTGTTTTCTGAGAAGCGTATTAGCAATGTTAGAGCTCGGCACATAACACAAGGAAGTGCTGTGTGTGCCACAGGACAGACAGGAAAGAGCTCTAATCAAACCTTGCCACACAGTGCTGCTGTCAGCATAGCTGCTAGGACCCAGAGTGTCACTGTGAATTGCTCCTCCTGTCTTTTCAGCAGCCCAGAAATAATTCTGGATGCAGCAGGAAATGTGTCCTTGCAGGCTCTGTGTGCCCTGTCCTGGAGGGAGCAGCTTGGATCCTCATGGTGCTCCCAGCAAATGCTGCTGATTCACACACAACTTGCTCATCAAAAATGTGTGTTTGTGTCTGAGCACCACTTTGTGCTCTGGGATCCATGGGAAGAGGAGGGGGACGCAGGGCATGGAGTTTTCCCTGGCCTGGCTTCCTCCTGGGTCAGGCTCTCAGTGCTGGGGCAGCTTTTGGGGGCTCAGGAAACTGCAGATAGAGGGAGTGTGATAAGTTTGGGAGGGCTGCTCTTGTGAGATAACAGCCATTTACTCATGGAAACAGCCTTCTTGGGATGGGTGACACCTCTCATGGCTCTACAGGAGGCTGGCAAGGCTTGCCCTGGCTTTTCCATGGCTCTGTCCGCAGGGACAAAAGCTGTTTGACTTCCAGCCTGTGGCACAGAAGAATCTTCCATCCTGCAGGTGGAGGTGCCTGGTGTATACTCCTCCCTGCAGCTCTCAGGTGCATTACTCCTGAGGATGAGGCAGTGTGAAATCTCAAAAGCAAATTTCCAAGCAATCCTAAATGTAACTAAAAAGGAGTCCCAAGAAAGCAGAATTACTAGGCTTCCAGCCGCTTGTTTCCTGGCAGACAGCTCCTTGGGTTTGGTGCTGCTTCAACTAGCAAAATTGGATTTAGTTACCCCCCTTCCTCCCCAAATTGTACTGGAGTGGAAATGTATGAATTGCACATTTCTAACTAATGTGAATGGAGCAGGGAGACCTCTGGTTTTCCTTTATCTAAGAGTGAAAGCTGAATTGGAGGAGCCCTATGGAGCACAAAGCTGGTTCTATTCTGAATCTCCACCCTGGTTTTGTTTCCCTTAGAGGCTGGAGGGATGGGATGAAGAGTGGGTTTGTTTCCTAGGGCAGGATGAGTGGTTTGTGTGCTGCTGCTGGCTCTCTTTGGTTCTTCCTTTCTCTTCTAAATGATCCTGGTTATCTTGGATACTATCAGAAAAGGCTTCCAGCCTTCCTCCTTTGCTCCCCTTCATCGCTCCTTGTGTGATGCCGAGTTCAGAGCCAGGGTCACTTCAGCAGTTCCCTGCAAAGGAAACATTGAGGTTTATTTCTTTAGCTGGGGCTCAGTGTGTGTCGCATGAGTTTTCTGGATTGCTCTTGCAGTTAAGAAAAGGTGCTCTGGGTGTAGGAGGTTGGTCAGCAGTCCGTTTTTGGCAGCAGGAAACCCATGTTGTTCTGGAGGTGCTGGTCCCTTCCAAACCTCATCTAGGCCTGTTTGGACACAAGGATATTCTCTCTTTCTGAGTCTTGTGGGGAATACTGTTTTTAAAAGGCAGCTGCTCCATCCCTGGCAGTGCCCAAGGCCAGGGTGGACAGGGCTTGGAGCACCTTGGGATAGTGGAAGGTGTCTCTGCCCATGGCAGGGGTGGAATGAGATGAGCTTTGAGGTGCCTTCCAACCCAACCCATTCTGGGATTCTGTGTTAGCATGGCCTTTCCTGTATATCCCAGCTCTTGTTAGGCCTTGAGGTCATCTTCACACTGTAACAACTCCTGATGCTTTAATGAGGGCTTGCTGTTAGCTCTGCCTCTTAAATGTCCTTATTTTTATTTGTTTGGTGTTTTGTTGACAGTGACTCTCATGACTGTGTGAGAAGCCGCCAGCAGCAGGTCTGAACTTTGACTCTCCTGTTCAAAATGAGCTTCTAACCTGATGCATCAACTGCTCTGGCTAGAAAAACAATTTCAGGTAGGTCAGTGCATCTTGCATTTTGCATTTTCAAACACGAGTGTTTTGGAGTGGTGGATTCGTTCAGTACCTTGTTTACTGTGACCTGAATTGGGGCAAGTTCTTGTTCTGGACGTTTTGGATATTTCAAAGACTATTTAACTCCAGTATTAAATTGTAAAATCTTAGGAAAAGGCAGCTGAAAGATCCCTTAGGACCAGTTCCTTCTGCCTGCTTGGAGGGAAGGATGACTAAGAGCCAAACTTGAAGATATAGATTGTGGATAAGTGTTCCCAAAACTCTGCTTTTATGGAAATCTTTGCCCCTCTGGCTGTGGAAACTGGAGTGATATGCTGTGTAGACAGCCAGAATGGGGGCTGGAATACCTGTGTTCTGTTCCCAGCTCTGGCTTTCACATAGAAAAAATGACCTGCAAAGGGAGAATAAATGGGGTGTATGCCTTTTATTGCTGCTTGCAGTTGTGTTTTTGTCTTTCAGTAATCCTTTGAAACTGTGTGAGGATTTGCTGAAAGTCATCTCATAAGATTTGTCGTTGCTTTGTTGGGTTTGATCCATGCTGGAAAGCTCCGTGACTGATTGAAGAGCTAGAGGGGAGGTGTAGTGAGAATCAGAAAATAAAAGTGGAGTTTAGGGTGTAAAGATTCTGAGAAAGAGTGTTCTAAAAGCTGTTACTTGTTTATGTGCAGCCCCAGTGTCCTTGAGTGAGTGAGCCAAGTCTCTCCTGCCTCCCAATTCCTAGCTGGAAAACCTTTTGCCTTTTTCCCCAAAATATTCTGGAATATTAGTGAGCCTTAACTGGCTGATTGTGAGAGGCAGTGGTGGGAGACAGAGCAGCTGAAAAGCAGCTTTCAGTTGTGATTCTTCCTAATCCAGATGAATTCTCCCTGCAGGTGCCCTGAGCACATTTGTCTTTGGAAAATTTGGGTTTAGCCTCTCTCCTGTGGCTGTCCCAATACTGCATCTCTTTGGATCAAAAAGGCTGTATAATTAAGATGTTCAGTGGCTTTTCCACAGAATCTGTAAGAAAATCCTGATAAAAATGCTGTGACTAAACACCAAGGCTGCTGAAATTGAGGGAAATGGGGTTTTTTTCATGTCACAGATCAGGTGAATTATGACCAGGTTTTGGCAGTTGTTGCTCTCTGAAAGCTGCCTCTGTGTTACAGCTGTTCTGGGCAAACTGTAATATCAAGGCTTGTTCACAGCAGCTGTGAAAAATTCCTGTTTTCCCCCACACTTCTACAAGTACATCAATACTGGGAGTTGGAGACACTCTGAGCAGACACCCGAAGCTCCTGTCACTGTATTGATTCAGCTTCTGTTTGCTCTGCATCCAATACACAGCCGTGATGAATAATGCAGGGATCTATTACTTAAAGTTTAATGCAGCTTTAATCGGGGTTGAACATCAACAGGTGCAGTGCAGGAGGCTGCTCTGCTCTGTGCTGAATGGAAAAGATTCACACCAGGAGTGCTTGGGTCTGTGTTTGTTGGGCTGTTCTCTTTGCCCAGGGCAGAGCCTGGCCCTGCTGAGGGACCTCCAGGGCTGTGTCCAGTTCTGGGCTCCCAGTTCAGGAAGGATTTTGAGGAGCTGGAGCGTGTCCAGGGCAGGGCAGGGAGCTGGGGAAGGGGCTGGAGCCCCAGCAGAGGCTGAGGGAGCTGGGAAAGGGGCTCAGCCTGGAGCAAAGGAGGCTCAGGGGGGACCTTGTGGCTCTGCACAAGTCCCTGCCAGGAGGGGACAGCCAGGGGGGGTCGGGCTCTGCTGCCAGGGCACAGGGACAGGACAAGGGCAAAGGGCCTCAGGCTGGGCCAGGGGAGGCTCAGCTTGGCCAGCAGCAGGAATTTCTCCATGGAAAGGGTGCTGAGGCCTTGGCAGGGGCTGCCCAGGGAGCTTTGGAGTGCCCATGGCTGGAGGTGTCCAAGGCAGGGCTGGAGGTGGCACTCAGTGCTCCGGGCTGGGGACAAGGTGGCCATGGGGCACAGCTGGGACTCCGTGGGCTGGGAGAGGTCTTCCAGCCTAAAATAATTCTTTGATTCTGTGGCACAGTTTGTCATTTATGTGCAGATATTCACTTGCAGGTGCCTTGGTGGCCGTGACCTCTGGTTTTTCCTGTATTTATCTCAATCTGTGACAGCACAGTTTCTGTACTCGTGGGGTCAGAGAGCATGTGCTGTGATTCAGGGATCTCACAGTGGAATATCAAAGCACTGCTGTCTCTTCAATGGTGTTTTTTTTTTCTTCTTCGTACGAGTATTATTTTTTAAACAAAAGAAAAACATCCCTTTCATCAATTGTTCCCTTTGCAGAACTTGTGCCTTAAAATAATCCAGGAAGCCTTTTGTTATATAAATATACTCATCCTCCAGCTTGGCACGGAATGTGCTTGTCAGAGCTGCTTGCTGAATTCTGTTTAAAACTTGAATTTCAGTGGCTATGAAGGAGAAACCCTGGGCTCCGAGAGCAAAGCAAACACTGATTGCTGTGTAATCACAGTGTAACAGGCACTGTTTAAAGCGGTGGAAAGCAGGGATTTATGCCTGGAATTCAGTTTCTGTGTCTCAGTGATTTTTGTTTCAGCTTGTTACAGCCAGGTATGCTCATACCTACCAAATTTAGCTCCACAGGAAGAGAGCATATGTGCAGTCTTTTGAAAATATTCCTGTTTAAGTTGTTTGCTCAGGAATAGAATTGTGGGTGAACACAGCAAGGGCTTAGAATGGTTAACAGTAAATTCCAGTGCAGAACACTCAGTAGTGAGATCTCCCAGTTAAGTGGACAACAGTTGGCTAGAGCAGATGTTTAAATACAAAATGAGCAAAACATCATCACCAAAAAATATCCCATAAACTCAAAAATACATCAACCACAAAAGCTCTCCACCCTGTGCATTTCAAATAATCTTTGTTAGAAGTGGTTGCTGGTTTCTGGATGTTGTCTTGTGCATGTAAAACACTTTGGGGAGAATTTATTAATTGTGTGGAGGTTTTCTGTGTCCTCTATAGGCCAGACTTTGATTGTGACATTGGCTCTTTATGTGACACCTTTGGTTTGTTTTGCTGCAAGCGTGAGCTTGAAGCTGCTGCTGGCTGAGGAGGTTGGACTCAGTGCCCTTGGAGGTCTTTTCCTATCTAAATGGTTTGATGATTCCTCCCAACTTTTTTTCAGATACATTCAGCAAAACTATCCCAGAGAAGTGGGGATGTTAAGAGGATTCTGCAGGGTGTGCCTGGCTGGTTTTGGAACAAATACTGAGCCCACAGGTTGTGTTCTAAGACAAGAAGAGTGAAGGGTGAGTCCATGCAATCCCCCAGGAGTGCCTGAATCCAGTCTGATGTGCTGCTGCCTCCTCCCCTGGTAATGGAGTGAGAGTGCACCAAGAGAGGAGGGCAGACTCCAAGGAAAGTAATGTAGAATCATGGAATGTTTGGGGTTGGAAGAGACCATAAAGCCCACCTCATCCCACCCCCTGCCATGGGCAGGGACATCTTCCACCATCTCAGGGTGCTCCAGGCCCCATCCAACCTGGTCTTGGACACTTCCAGGCGTAGAGCATCCACAGCCTCTCTGGGCAATGACATCTTCGGCACTTACACAATACTAAAGGCTTAATGGAATTTTGGAGCAGGGATTTTATGTACCCTGTTTTCAACTTGTTGGATCAATCAAATTTGGTTTTGGTAGATTTTCTAGCTGCTTATTCAATGGCTTGGCTTGTTCCGGGTGCTGTGGATAATTTCCTTCTTGTCTCCGAATTTATTTGCCTTTAGACATGTAGCTGCTCCCGTGTTTCCTGGAAAATGGAAAGGATGTGCTAGCAGGAAATGACTGCAATTAATGAAAATAGGCTGTACCTGCTGATGATTAATCCTTAATCCAAAGAGGGAACGTTCCCTCTCCAGTTTTGTGGCCTGAATTAGCATCTGACTGTTCCTTTGTCCCGAGGCTGGCTCTGAATGACTCCGGGGTTGATTCATGGCTTAGGGCCCCCAGTAATAGGATTTCCTGTGAGGGTGTGTCACCAGTCCTTGCACAGGTTCAAAGGGAAAATGGGTTTTCCCTCCTGTGTTGGTGTTGCATCCTCTGGACTTGTGCCCCTTGGCTTGGCTCCTTCTCCTCCCTGCCTCTGGAACCTGCGAGGTTTCAGCGGGGATTTTGATGGCTGCTGCCGTCCCAGCTCCTTTCGAGTGTCATCACCCACCCAAGGCATGTGGTGACGGGGCAGGCCGTGTTCTCCTTGGGTTGTGGAGTGAACATAAATACATGTAGTGCCTCTCTGAAAGGCTTTCAAGTGCAGCACTGTTCTTCTGCAGCTCTTTTTGCTTCCTTTGAAGGCTGAGCAGCCGCGGCTGAACTCGGGGCTGCAGTGCGTGACTGCTCCCTTAGCAGGCAGTTAAAACATCAGCTATTACACTGACGTGCAAATGTTATTTTGTGCTGAAGTCATGCTGGAAATAGTTCAAAATGTCTTGTTTATTTGGATTCACGAGGGGCATGCTGTCTCGCTGAGCTCTAATCTTGTTTTGCTCTCTGCTTTCTTCGCAATCAGCAGAGCTGTGTTCAGACCACGCTGAGAGATTTAAGGTACCTCTTGGTCTGCACCCCAGGAGCCACAGACTGAGGACAGCCCCCCTGGGTTTGTGCCTTTTGGGAAGCTGGGTTATTGATCAGTTGTTTTCTCCCAGCCTCAGTCTGTAGATGGCTGGAACAGGCTCTGTTCCTGTGTTGAGTTAAACCCTCTGCCCCTGGGCTCAGGTGAGAGCCCACCTGCAGAGCTGCCCCAGCCCTGGGGCCCAGCACAGGAGGGACCTGGAGCTGCTGGAGAGAGGCTGGGGAGGCTCCAGGATGAGCAGAGGGATGGAGCAGCTCTGCTGGGAGGAAAGGCTGGGACAGCTGGGGCTGCTCAGCCTGGAGAGGAGAAGGCTGTGTGGAGACCTCACAGCTCCTGCCAGGGCCTGAAGGGACACAGGGAAGCTGGAGAGGGACCCTGCATCAGGAACTGGAGGGACAGGACACAGGGAATGGCTTCCCAGTGCCAGAGGGCAGGGCTGGATGGGATACTGGGCAGGAATTGTTCCCTGGCAGGGTGGGCAGGCCCTGGCACAGGGTGCCCAGAGCAGCTGTGGCTGCCCCTGGATCCCTGGCAGTGCCCAAGGCCAGGCTGGACTTTGGGGCTTGGAGCAGCCTGGGACAGTGGGAGGTGTCCCTGCTCATGGTTGGGGGTGGGGTTGGATGGGCTTTAAGGTCTCTTCCAAACCAAACCTTTCTGTGATTCTTTTAAATATCTCTTTCTGGATATGCACTGACTCATTTGTTCATTATTTTAATGACAGATGCGCTTGTTTCAAATGACTCCACGTTTTTGCAGTTTTATTGTTTAGCAGATAATGCACTTTTTTGGATTCTTGGACAAGATGCTTTGTTTCAGTTCACTCCTTAAATGCTTTTCTCTGTGTTTGCAAGATGCATGAAAGCAAAAAGGTTTTTTTCCCTGGCCTGTGCTGCCCTGCCTCTGCTGTCCCCGTTCCCAGTGAGGAGTTGAAAGGTTGTCAGCAACTGTTTTGACAGATTTTCGTGTACTACTTAAGAAGACAAAAAGTTACATCTCACATATTTTGCTATGCAGGGATAAATACGCAGCAAATGGCGGGTGAAATATTTGATGTGAATATGCTGAGGGATTTTGTAGTCCCAGCACAGGATGTCTGCTTTATCACCAGAGTCCTGTGTGACTGTCCCAGCTGTTCAAATCGTGTGTGCATCCCAGCCACATCCAGGCAGGTTTAAATATCCTCCTGTCCAGAGCATGCTCCCACCTCCAGGCTCCTCCCTGCCCCGCCCTGCATGGTGGAGCATCCTCACAGCCATCTCCAGAGGCTGACACATCACTAAATTCCCCAAGCTTTGTTAAGAGTTTCTTGGAAAGCTGATGCAGCCTGGGGAGCCCTGTGAGCTGTGTATGACACGTCCAGAAAGACAGAAGGGCGAGGGACAGGCTTTGTAGAAAGGCTGTGTCATTATCAGGATGTGTTCATGGGGTGGCTTCAGGTGTTTTGTGGGTGCTGGTGCTGATCCAGGTTGGCTGAGGCAGCTCCTTGTGTCTGCCCCGGGTCCTGGTGCTGTGTGCCAGCAGGAGGGCCCTGCCATAGTGCTGCTTCCCAGATTCAGGGGCAGCACTCAGCTTGCTCTCGATGTGTTGTTAGGATTTCCCCGCCTGTGTTTTGGTCTCTGTGAAGCTTCTCAGGGAAGGCAGCTGAATGCCAAGACACTGTCTCCAGTTCTGCAGTTTTGCTGATCTGTTTGAAGTCCCCAGACAGTTGATCAGGCAAACTTGCTGCTAAATGGATGATCTAATTCCCAGTGAATGCTGTGATCACAAGCATTACCCTACATCACAGAAACGATTTGAAAACCAGTGCGTACTCCTCAAGCTGTCAGTTGTCTTTCAGCACCCTCGTTGTGCTCTTTCATCTTTAAATGCTTGTGCTGAACCTCAAATAAACTTACCTGTCAGCAGCTGTAGGGATGTCTCTTCTGTCTCCAGCTCCTTTGTAGCTGTATCTGGGAGTTTAAAAGCTGTGTACAGAGGAGATAAAGCAAGGAGCTCTCTTGTAGCTGCTGTTTGTCTAAATCATTTTTCTTCTACTCCAGTAACACTTAGCACAAGGTTGTGTTGGTGCTTTGTGAGGGTTGCTGAAAGCCAGCATATGAGCTCTGTGCTCACAACTGCTGAGGACATGGGCAGGAAGCTGTCCCTGTACAGTGGGAAAATGGGATGGAGAGGCGGTCTGGAGAAAAGGAATGGAACAGAGCCCCCAACAACCTGACTGCCTGAAGAGTGGCCTCCAGCAGAGGAATGCTGTTTGCCAGCCCACAGATATGTGGTTTGAATTTTACAAGGGAGAACTCTTTTGAAACCTGAAACTGATAGACTCATCAAATCATTAGGGTTGGAAAGACTTCTGGGATCATCCAGTCCCAGCTGTGCCCCATGCCCACCTTGTCCTCAGAGCACTGAGTGCCACCTCCAGCCCTGCCTTGGACACCTCCAGCCATGGGCACTCCAAAGCTCCCTGGGCAGCCCCTGCCAAGGCCTCAGCACCCTTTCAGTGAAGCAATTTCTCCTGGAATTCTATGTGGAATATAGAAAGTCTGGTTTTTGTGGACCTCCTTATTCTCTTTCTTCTCAAGATGGGGTTCTAGATGGTCATTTCAGTGAAAGCAGGGTTCTCCTTTCTGTTCCAGCATCCAAAACGTGAAAAATTGCCCCAAGTAACAGCTTTATTTTTTACACCACGGCCTTGCAAAATCAAGTCTAAAAACTTAGATAAGTGAGCTTAATAAAACAGCAAGTTTTTGTTTGTGTTCTTTTGCTTCTTGCTTGTGCAAGAGGCACCATCCTTTTAAAAGTCATGCTAAATCTCTTCTCTGTTTGTCTGTGAAACAACAAAAACCCACCCATTTTTTCCCATGTTGATGCACTGGTTGTTTAGTTTTATCTGGAGAATTCTGATACTCAGCCAGGGTCTGCTTCTCTCTGCTAATTTGGGGTGGAGTGCAAATGGACCCTTCAAAGGAATCCTGTGTTGTCATCCTGTGAGTTTGAGGTGCTGAAAACAGGCAAAAATCCAAATAAAAACAAACCAAAATTTTGTGTCCCAGCAGGAGTTTGAGGCTACAGCTCTGCCCCTGGGTGTACTGTGAATAATAATGACACAGAACTGTGTGGACTGTTTGGACATGAAAAGAGGAAACCCAGGTGTGTTGAGCAGGAATCAGGTGTGGGCTGCAAGGTCAGAGAGCAGCAATTGGTTACTAGTAAAAAACCAGGTCATTTTCTGTGCACCTCCTTAGGGGTCACTTTGCTGGTGCTGCATGAGGAAGTAATAAATACAGGTGACCTAGGTATGTGTGTATGTATTTATTTGATTTTTTTTTTTTTTTTTTTTTTTTACCAAAACCCATCTTCAGGTGAGTGGAGGAAGGCACGTGCTCAGCCAGGGGTGTGGTTAATTCCTTGCTCTGCTGCTCTGGTTTAAGAAAAGTTTTGGAAGCATGTGTTTCAAAATATTGAGAAGTTACTGCATTTTGCAGGCTCTTTCCTCTCTCTGGAGCCTAATGCTTGTTTCCTGCAACACTGGCAGAATGCAAAAACATTATTAGTTTTGGGTCTTGTTCTGCTCTTGGGAGGCTTTTTTCTGAATTTGGAGGTTCTTTCACTGCAAATAGCTGCAAAGTTAGAGCAGTAAATGAATAAATATTATTAGTGAAGGAGTAGATAACAGAAAAAGCTATGGTAAAAATAATGATAAAAATCCCCCTTTTCTCCATGATTCTCCATGTCCTGAATCCTCTATCTCCAAAAAGAAAAAGGTTCAGCAAAGGATGAGGAAGGTGGTCACAGGCATGGCACAGCTGTTGTATAAAAGGAGATAAATAAACTTTGTCTCTTTAGCGTGGAGCAGAAATGATTCTGAGGGGAAGGAGCAAGGAGAGGAATGTTATACAGGTTTGGAGATTTGCATCTTCCAGAGATGACTGTGCCCAGGCCCTCCTCACTCAAAAAAATACCCCAAGAGAAGCAACAAGCTTATAAAATGGACAGCTTTTCTTTTGGTGGTGGGCAGTTATGCTGTGGTATTCCTGGTGGCCAGGATGTTGCTGGAAGGTGAGAGGTTCAGAGGTGACTGAATAAAATCCATACTATTAAGAGCTATTAAAGACAGTTCCTCTTGGCCCAGGGAGCAGTTTTTAAAGCAGTGTTTGAAGGAATCCCAGGCTGTGAGAGGCTGCAGGAGCTGGGTGGGCACCTGGTGCCAGCTCCGTGCCCCAGCAGGGCCATCCCAGAGCACAGGGCACAGCATTGTGTGCACACAGCTCTGCCCCAGCCCCAGGGAGGAGCCCCCCGGGCTGTGTGGACAATGTGCTCAGGGCCGGGCACCGCCCGGGGAAGAAGTTGTGCCTCCTGTGCAGGGGGAATTGCTGGGCTCAGGCCCTGCCCGTGGCTCTGGGGCCATTGCTGGGCCCCCTGGGCAGAGCCTGGGCCCTGCTGGGAGCCCTCCCTGCACACAGGGACACCCAGGGCTGGGGGCCCCTCTCCGCTGGGGCTCCTCTCCAGGCTGAACAGCCCCAGCTCCCGCAGCCTTTCCTGGGCACCCAGATGCTCCGGGCCCTCGCTCGGCTCCAGCAGCTCCCTGGCCCTGCCGTGCTGAGGATCCAGAGCTGGACACAGCGCTGCAGAGGTGCCTCCAGGGCTGGGCACAGGGCCCCCAGCCCTCCCTGCCCTGCTGCCAGCGCTCCTCCTGCTGCCCCGGGATCCCACTGGCCTCCTTGGCCCCAGGACACTCTGCTGGCCCAGGGACAGCTCCGTGTCCCCCAGGAGCCCCAGGACACTCTGCTGGCCCAGGGACAGCTCCGTGTCCCCCAGGAGCCCCAGGACACTCTGCTGGCCCAGGGACAGCTCCGTGTCCCCCAGGAGCCCCAGGACACTCTGCTGGCCCGGGGACAGCTCCGTGTCCCCCAGGAGCCCCAGGACACTCTGCTGGCCCAGGGACAGCTCCGTGTCCCCCAGGAGCCCCAGGACACTCTGCTGGCCCAGGGACAGCTCCGTGTCCCCCAGGTCCTTCCCTGCACGTCCCCCCCACAGCCTGTGCTGGTGCCTGGGGTTGTTCCTGCCCAGGTGCAGGACCTGCATTCCCCTTGTTGGAAAGGGTATCGCTGTCTGTGTTATTTTCTTGGAGAAACGTGAAACTTCCTTTTTAAGCAGAAATAACACCCAGCTGTTGTGTAGCTGTGTAACACAGGGGCTACAACCTGGAGTAGCAGATGAAACGTGGGATTTCTTGGCTTCCATACTATTTCCTACTTTTGGTAGGTAATGGGAAACAGGCAAGGAATAGCAAGTGGTTCAGGTGATAAAAAGCTGGTGTTTAGGAGCAGGTGATAGCAGCAGTTGTCTTGGCTGATTGGGCTGCATTCCTTTCCCAAAATCCTGCCTTCTGGAGCGTGCTGGGAGCCGGGTGGGTGGGTTGGGGTGGCAGCGTGCCAGCTGGTGCTGGGGTAATGCTCTGGTTACTCTGGTGCACTGGGGACAGATGGCCCCAGCATTTCCCTGCACACTGACGCCGTGTTTGGAACACTGGGATTGCACCTTCACCCAGGGAAGGCCAAGGTTCCTTACGCTGCACAGAGCTTTTTACTACACACACGGGGAGGTTGCCTGGCTGCCATATGGGAGGACTGAATTTCCCTGGAGATTTTGACGCTCAGCAGCGGGTGGGTGTTAGGAGGCTTTGGGAGGTGGAGGAGGATGGAGTTGGAATAATGTCCTTTGAATCAGAGCTGTTTTGATCTGCTAGGAAGAAACTGGCTGCTGCAAAAGAAGGGGAGAAATCCTCAAACACTGGGCTACTCTAGGATTTTGTGCAGAGAGGAAAGACTTGGAGCAGGAGCTTTTTAAGAGTGGATCCTGCTCTGAGTGAGGTACAAACCCAAGTGTGAGTGAGCATGTGTGGGGTCACTGACATGCTGCACACACATGCTCAACAGCCATACCTTGAAAATGGAAGGAGACTCTTGGTTCAGTGGGCTCCAGCCCAAGGCATGGGCTCAGTGACTTGTGTGATTACTTGGAGAGTAAATTCCAAGTGATTTATTCCTCTTCTGATCTCCCTTGAACTCTGACTGCTCGTGTCTGTTGCTGTCAAGTGGCTGCTTCTGTATTTATGAGCGAGGTGGAAACTACTGACCTGCTTTGCCTCCTCTGAAAGGCAAGTGATAGTTCTCTCTGAGATGGCAAGGGCTATATTTCTGCATGTGCTTGGACTAAATTTACTGTAGGGAACTGAAAAGTGTAGATGGTGACTGCTGGAAGGGAGAGCATGTATTTACTGCTCGGTGGCAATAGATTTCTAGACAGTTACTTTGGTTTATAGATAAATATTGTTGCCTCTATTTCTGTAGCCATAAGCAGTAGATTTAAAAGCCTAAACTTTGCTATGATCTAGGGACCTTTTAAGATTTTTTTTCCCCTATCCCATCTGCCGAGTTCTTCAGTGGCGGCTGAGGCGTCACGTGGCGCCAGGAGAGCCAAGAGAAGTGACGCATCCCGGTATCCCATGGTAACTCTCCTTTCCCTTCCTTTTTAGCTCCTTTGCTTTGCTCCCAGATAGAATAACCTGCCTGCGGGATGAGGTTGGCTCTGCTCACTCACAGGTGAGGGTGAGGTTGCGGGGTTTTCACTCCTGAGAACGGTTTGCACTGGGTAACCCAGATTGCCCTCTGAAAGGGAAACAGCACAACAAAACAACACAACAAGGCAGCAGCCCCCACCAAGCCCAGAAGTCTTCAAGTTCCCCACCCAAACTTCTCAACATGCAGGAAGCATCGGGGGGGAGTTTACTCTTTGTTTGCCATTGAGGAAATTGAAGCTTGTCTGAGAAGTTTCTACAAACCCACAGGTGGATACCCTGCGAGTGAGGCACAGTTTTCACCAAAGTTAATTTGCAATTCAGGTCTTGCAGTTCGCACAGGGTTTGCTGCTGGAAACTTGATTGGTGAGGCTTGCTTTTTTTTTTTTTTTACCCCCCTTTCTTCACCACCCCCATCAGCTGTTTTTAACCTCTGGTTGCTGTATGCAGTTACTGCCTGCATTTTTGTGAGAAATATCCTCCTTTATCCCCCAAGAAAAGCTCATGGGTTTGCGTTCGGATATGCTGGGGTTTTTTTAGAATTCTGATTGTTTTTTTGAAAAACAGATCATTTAACTATAGAATCATAAAACAGCTTGGGTTGAAAGGGACCTTAAAAGCCCATCTTATTACACCCCCAGCCATGTGCAGGGACACCTCCCACTGTCCCAGGCTGCTCCAAGCCCCAAAGTCCAGCCTGGCCTTGGGCACTGCCAGGGCAGCCACAGCTGCTCTGGGCACCCTGTGCCAGGGCCTGCCCACCCTGCCAGGGAACAATTAATTGAAAGCCATTTTCTCCTCTGTGTCTGTATATCCACTGTAACTTTATTGCATTAAACCAGCCGTGGTATGACTCGCCCAGCCTGAAACTCGAGGCTGCAAATGGAGTAGCTCCTCACCAGGGGTACACAGTGATTAGAGCCCTTGCAGTGAGGGACCTCAAACCTGTTCTTGCATCCTGTTTCCAAACTCTGCTGTGCCTGTTTTCTGTGTGCACTGAAGCACAGCTAAAGCAATGTGTGTCTGGTTTAACTCTGCCCTGCCAATTGGATTTTTGCTTAAGGGCACAGCTTTCACAAACCCAATTTATCCTCAGGGAGGAAGAAGGAAAAACTGGTTTTGTTCACACATAGTCCCCGTGTACTGGAGGAGTCGGTGGTGAAGTTTTTCAGCGTGGCAGGATTTGCATTTGCTGTTGCCACAGCTACAAGTGAGCTCACAGCATTTCAGTCCCTCAGCCAGAGAGGAGCAGTTTTCAGAGTGAAGGCACCAGTGCACCCAGATGACTCATTCTGGTGTGTCCAAGGGCCGGGGAATCACTTCGTGAATGGGAGAGGATGCCGTGGTGTGCGGGGGAGGAGGCAGGAGATGTAGTCTGAGCAGCTTGGGGCTGCCTGGATTTGGGGCACGAGCCGGGTGATGTGTGCTGGGAACAGGCTGCTGAGCTGTCACCTGCTGCACAACATCCCTGCAGGCACCTGGATGTTGGGAAGTATCCCAGGACTTCTCTGATATGCTTCCTCTGGCTTTGCTCCAAGCAGGTATTTAGTACAAATCTCTCTTCTCCTCCTAACAGGACTGAATTCCTTTCTGTTCCGTGTCAGTTCTAGGCAGTCCATCGTGCTGCCCAGGGTTTGCATGGGGACTGCTGCTGCCTGGGTAAATCCAGACAATAGCCTGCTTGTGGCAGCTGAAAGTGGTGCTGGAAAAAATAATCCCTCTTCTGTAATTGCAGGAAAAAAACAAGCCTGTCTGCAGCAGGAAGCAGCAAGACTCTATTAACTCATAGTTTTAATTTTTTTCCCTGCATCTCCTGCACAGTCCGTAATGATTTAAGCATAAATTGCATCGGGAAAGTCTTTGGCCTGTTCTTTAGTTACTGATTGCTTGGATGGTGGAGGGGTTGGGAGGTTAAGGGCTCTTCCAACCCAAACCATTCCATGATCCTGCAGTTTGAGTGGATGTCAGAGGATGGTTACCCTGTATCCAGAGACTTGCCATTGTAAGTAAGTGTGGAATATTTAACAAGGAGATAATTGCATGTCTACTTTCATCTAGGTTAGATTTAAAAACTTTGAGCCGTCTTGCTGTCAGGTTTCTTCTTTTTCCCCTGGAAAGGCTGGCCAGTGCCTTTCACCTCCAGGATTGCCTGCTGCTCTTGTTACCAGTGTTTCATAAGCTGCCTGCGGCAGCCTTTTCCTGCTGATTCTTACCCTTGGAATGATTAACAAGAAACTGTTCCCTCTATGTTATCATTTGCAAAGTACTGTTGTGGCACTGCTGAAAAGTCTTAGACCTGTTGTGTGAGATGGAGGTTGCAGGGACAGAAAAGCTGGAGATGGGAGAGAACTGTGATATGTGGCCAGCTCAGTTAATCCAGGCATCTGAAACTAAAGGGAGGAACTGAATCAGAAGTGTTGTGAGCAGTTGTGTGACACCTTTTTCACCAACAAACAGCTGTAACTTGTCCCACAGGTCACTTCTATTGACCTGGGCTCATTTAAAGATTTCATTATTGCACTCGGTTGGTGCTGCTGAGGTTTTGAATTTCTGTGTTTGAAAGTGCTTTTGTATTGATGATGTGCTTAAAGGGTTTTTTCTTTTTTTTCTGTATTGTAGGCCTTTTTCTGCTGTGATTTCTTATTTTTGGAGCTATGAGTGTGTAGGCTTATGGATTAAAAAAAAAACAAGGGAGGGGGAGAGCCTCCAAACAAAGCCCGGCTGTGACCTCAGGAATCAAACTGCAGCTCTGACACAGAGGGAGGACAGGGGTTTAGGGCAGCACAGATCCAAAAGGAGGTCTCCAGAGGATGTCTTTGGACAAGCAGGAGGCATGATACCCCCAGAGAACAGTTGCTTTTCTCCTCTGTAGGTCAAGGACAGGGGCATCTCCAGGCTCCACTTTGCCTTTGTGTGCACCCTGGAATGAATTTGGAATAGGGGAATTCAGCTGCTATTTGACAAGGAAATGCCAGTCCCGTAGCAGGTGGAACCAAACAAGCAGCAAATCAAACTGAGGAGCCACTGGCCACCCAAGGTATAGGAAAGTGCATTTTTCAGTTTATGGGAATCCCATAAGTGTGTGGTGAGCTTGTAGGGTGGACGGGGAAGGTAAACAGCTAAATTACAAATTTGTTACTTGGATTGATGATCATCTGGAAGAAGACTGTAGGCTGTAATACAGCCAGGAGTGCCAGAATTGTGAGACACAGGAATACTGCTTCTCACTGCTTTTTCTGGACGAGGCTGGCCAAGGAATAAAGGTCAGAATTACTGGGGAAAGCCTTTTGGCACCAGCACGGTGCTGTCTGCAAGTGAAGTTTATCCCTACAGGCAGCTGCTCGCCCCAGGGACTGGCCAAGTTTGGCTTTTGTTGTTCGGTTGTTTGTTTCTTCTTCTCTTAGTAACTCTCCAAAACACACTGCAGGGTGTCTGGTTGCACCTTTGTGGGCAGGAGAATAAAGAAGAACAGAGCTGCTGTCCTGGAGATTTTGGGCTAGTTGTGGTCCCTGTGCCACTGTGATGAGCCTCTGCAGGTAACAAAAGCTGCACAGAGTCTGCCCTGAGCTGTTGCTCTCATTCTTGTCCACAAGGATTTTGTGGTCTGTTCCCCTGGTAGAAGCCAAAGGAGTGGGTCTGAGCACAAAAATTATTGTGGAACCATGACAGTGTATCTGGTTCGGATGCATAAAGATACAACTAAGGCTTAAGTGTTTTGAGCACTTCTGGAGAGTTTGGAGGGATGAAAGAGCTCTGCAGGGTCCAGCAGAGCCTGGGGAAGTGCTTACCCAGAGTGTACTGGCACAAGGTATTCCTGTGTTCCTTGAGTTCCTTTCACCGTAAAAAGGCCAATTAAAAAGGGGTTTCTCCTGCCCAGTGGGTTCTGCTGAGGTGTTTATATTGGACAGTGTTGTTTCCCATGGGAATCCATGCCCCTTCCTTTCTAAGAGGCTTGTTTTGATCTGGCATCATGGTGGGATTTAATGCTTCCAGTACGAGAAATTAAAATAAAAATATCCCCCTTACCCCCAAATCTCAGAATGACTTTTGAACCAGCACAGGCAGGAGAAAATCCCTGTGTGGATTATTTGCTCTCTTGTGTTTTGATCTTGTTTTTTTTATTGGCACTAAATATGTCCAGAGGTTAAAATTAGAATAATAAACATTTACAAGGGAATTTTCTACGGTCAGCTTTCATTTAGCACTGAAAGCCCTGGAAAGCCTGGTCCATTTTAGGATGCTGAAGACAAAGTGAGTTTTTTCCTGTTTTATTTTAGAGCTGCATGATAGATGTGGAGGCTTGAATTTTTCTTTATTTAGTAGTGTACCAAAAACAGTCTTTTGCTGTATAAACAAAGGGTCACATTCATAACAGCAAAAGCAACTAAGCAAGGGCAGTGACTTACAGGAGGAATATCTTGGTATTGCAAGTGTTTAATGAATAATGGAGGTCTTTTGTACCAAAATCTTCCTGAATTTATAACATACTGACCACACAAAGTCCCACAGCTTTTCTTAGGCAGAAGGGAGAGCTGCTCTGTCCAGCTCTGTCACACTGTCCTGGTACATGGTGTATCTGGGGAGGGAACACTGTTCCTTTTGTCACCAGATGAGCAATCCTAAACTCTGCTGGGATTCCTGTTGGGTGAGTGTGTGATGAAAACCCTGGCTGTGCTGTGTTGGTTTTATGGTTGGTCAGCATTCATGCCCTCAGTGTGGGTGTGAGGATGTTCCCTCATGCTTCAGTTCCTGCTTTTTGGATTCGGAACCCCTCCAAAAATACATCTTGGGTATGTAGCTGCCTCAGGTGATACCCAGGCTCCAGATCTGCTTCTTTGGGGCAGGACGGAGTCATGGCTGCCTCTGGATTGATGTGCACTTTCCAGATATAATTATTTCTCTTCGTGTGTGTGTGTGCCTCTGTTTTTATTTCTCTGGTTCCCTGAAACTTTGGCTGATTGTTCCTTACTCTGCCAGCAGCATCCCAGGATCTTTGGGATGGATCTCACAGCAATGTGCTGGACATGAATCAGTGAATCTGATTCCCTGTTGGTTTGGTTTGTTCTGGGTTTCAATGCCAGGTACAACCTGCTTCCTGCAATCTTCCACCTCTGATGCTTGTAGAGGAGCCACTCTCCCCCAGCAGGGCAACAGAGACAGGGCTGGTGATGCTTTGCTGGCAGTGAGGAGCTGAGTTGGGTTGTAATTAGCAGCCTCTCTTTTCCCTTGCAAGTCCAGAGTAGTTCTTTCTGTGTTTAGTTGGCTCTGCTTTATGGGATATAATTCAGAATGGAACAGTGGCTCACGCTGCCCAAGAGAAAAGTCCTGTGTAAATGGGGTTTGTTGGATGCCCTGAGTGCCACAAGTGTGAGACAAGTCCTCAGCCTCCTCAGGAGCTGCTTTGATGTTTGGGGTGCTGGTCTAGTCTTCATGCTCACAGCTGAAGGAATGTTAAAGACAAAACTGTGAGCTGAGAATCTGAGCCCCTGTGCCAATGTTTGCTGGGAATGTCTGTTGTTTTGCAGCTGCTTCTTTGTGCATCTACTCATGGAATCCCAGAAGAGTTAGAAGGGACCTCAAAGCCCATCCAGTGCCACCCCTGCCATGGGCAGGGACACCTCCCACTGTCCCAGGCTGCTCCAAGCCCCAAAGTCCAGCCTGGCCTTGGGCACTGCCAGGGATCCAGGGGCAGCCACAGCTGCTCTGGGCACCCTGTGCCAGGGCCTGCCCACCCTGCCAGGGAACAATTCCTGCCCAGTATCCCATCCAGCCCTGCCCTCTGGCACTGGGAAGCCATTCCCTGTGTCCTGTCCCTCCAGTTCCTGATGCAGGGTCCCTCTCCAGCTTCCCTGTGTCCCTTCAGGCCCTGGCAGGAGCTGTGAGGTCTCCACACAGCCTTCTCCTCTCCAGGCTGAGCAGCCCCAGCTGTCCCAGCCTTTCCTCCCAGCAGAGCTGCTCCATCCCTCTGCTCATCCTGGAGCCTCCCCAGCCTCTCTCCAGCAGCTCCAGGTCCCTCCTGTGCTGGGCCCCAGGGCTGGGGCAGCTCTGCAGGTGGGCTCTCACCTGAGCCCAGGGGCAGAGGGGCAGAGTCCCCCCTGCCCTGCTGCCCACGCTGGGGCTCAGCCCAGGGCTCGGGGGGTTCTGGGTCCCAGCTCTCACCCCCAGCACCCCCAGCTCCTTCTCCCAGAGCTGCTGTCAGACACTTCCCTGCCCAACCTTTAATGTTACACTAGAATCCAGCTTGGTAGCCACAAGTAGAGCAGTCCATAAAAACCTTCCCAAGTTCCTGGAAGAAAGCATGGTATGGCTCAGAGCCATAGACCCTGCCAGAAAATGCACCTGCTTGAAGCAGGGACTGGGCCAGCTGACCCCAGAAGTCCCTTATAACATGGAGCACCCGGACTCGGTGACACCAGGCTAACACTGGGAAAACACTCATGGCAAGAAGCCAGAACTGTGGATGGCCCTAAATCCCTGTGAACCAATGCTTGCACGGAGTCAGTTTGAAACTGCAGTGGTGCCTTTTTCTCTCTGTGTGAAGAGACCTCGAGTGCCCTGGCCCCAGCTGTGCCAGCTGCCACCACAGTAGAGCCCAGCTGGGCTCGGCCTGTCCCTGCTCAGCCCTGAGTGTATTTGCAAAGAGCGGAGGAGGAGGAGGAGATGTGCTAAACTGAGAACCGGGCAAGGCAAATGCACTGAGAGTTACAGAGAAACGTGTTTTATTGGGAGCTTTTGGACAAAATCCTGGATATTGCAGGGAGTCTTCCCTGTCCCTCCTTTTTAGGGTGAAATACTGATAGGTAAGATCAGTTTTGGACTTCCCTCCATTGCTGATGGCTTGTACTTGGCCTCTTTTTTGCCAGACCACCTCCAGCTGTGGGAACAGGGAATGCTGGAGATTTGAAGAAATTATAACTTTAATTTATCTCTTTGCCTTAAAATAAAAAAATCTCTTCAGTTATTTCTGTTGTTTTACACCAGCAAGAACTAGTTATCTGCTAAGTTAATGAAGATTTTGGCTTGTAACCTAAATGATATCCATGTCTGTCTCTTCTTGCTTTGTTACAATGGAGGATAACCATCCTCTGGTTTTTAGAGGTGTAACAGAGCATTTGTGAGGCTGAGGGCTTTTTTAAAGCATTTATCCCAATGGTGATGTTTGAGGGAAAAAAAAGGCAAAAGGGAAGCAAAACTCGAGGGAGATGGGGATTTTAAGGGATCTTTATGGAATATGAGTGATGAAATGGCTCCTGACTGGTCTGTTCACATTGGTGCTCTCTGACCCCTGTGTCACCTTGAGAAAGTAGAAGTGGGGTCAAACCACAGCCAAGGCGAGCTAGCCAGGGCTGGGAACTGAATCTCGACCTCGGGAGTGAGGTGAGTGAGATAGGGCACATGGCAGTTGTTCCTGCTGAGCTGGGGTGTGACCTGTCAGTGCTGTGACATTGTGGGACTGTGCCTCAGACAGGCCTGAGGTGCTGCTTCTGAGCTCCTGTGGTTATCATAAATGATATCCAGGGTGTGGGAATGAACTGGCTGAAGGCTCCCAGGATCACAGCCTGCCTGAGCTTGGCATGGACCTCTGGAAGGTTACCTTGTCAAGCAGGGTCGCTCCAGAGCTGCTTGTCCAGGGCCATTTGCCAGACTCTCTGCAGTGTGTCTCTTTCCCGCTGAGGAGTGCAGAACTGGGCCCAGCACTTTAGGAATGCTGTCAGCTGTGCTGAGCAGAGGGGAAGGGTCTCTCTTGTGGATGCAGCTTGGGATGCTGGTGGCTTTTTTTGCTGGGAGGGTGCATTGCTGGCTCCTGGGAGCTTGTTGTCATGCAGACCCACAGGTCTTGCTTGGCAGAGCAGTTCCCAGTCTGTCAGCTCCCAGCCTGAGCTGGCTGCTGGCGTCACTCTCCCCCAGGTGAAGGAAGGACTCTGCCTTTCCTTTGTTTGAACACCCTGAGGCTGCTGCTTGCCCTTTGCTCCAGCCTTCTAGAGTTCATCCAAGGGGCAATGTGACCCTCTGGTGTACTGGCCACTCACCCCAGTTACGGTGTCACCAGCAAAGAGCTGAGGGCACACTCTGTGCATCCTCCAGGTGATTACAAGAGGTTAAACGATTTTGGGTCTTGTATCAACCCATGGGAAGTGTCTGTCTGTCCTCCAGCTGGACTTTGTACCACTGACCCCTCCGTGCTGGGCTTGGCCATTTGGCCACTTTTCCGCCCACCTCTCTGCCCTCCTGGCTGCTCCATACTTTGCCAGCTCATCTGAGGGTGTGAGAAGAGCCAGAGTTGAAGCTCTTGCCAAAGCCAAGACAGACAACATGCTCTGTACTCCCTTCATCCACTGAGAGTTTTTCATCTTAGGAGGAGGTCAGGCTGGTGAAGCAAGATTTTTTTCCCTTCATATGTCCGTGCTGACTACTCCTGATCACCCTCTCGTCCTTCAGGTAACCGGAAATGGTTTCCAAAGTTCATCACGTGACAGCAGCCAGTTCCCTCAGCACTCACGCATCCATCCCATCAGGTCCCATGGGATGAAGTATGTCCAGCCTACTGTCCCCTAACCTGATCCTCTTCTGCTAAGGAAAAGTCTTCCTTGTCTGGATTTCCCCTTTGCCTCAGGGGCCTGCAGTTCCCAAAGTGCCTCACTAGCACCCTTCACATCCTTTGCCAGATTCAATTCCAGGTGTGTTTTGGCTCTCTTAGCCCCATCAGTATTCCTGAGATTCCTCCTGGATCACCTGGCCCTGCAGGATCAGTGTGCCCAGATTCCTCCTGGAACACCTGGCCCTGCAGCATCAGTGTGCCCAGATTCCTCCTGGATCACCTGGCCCTGCAGCATCAGTGTGCCCAGATTCCTCCTGGATCACCTGGCCCTGCAGCATCAGTGTGCCCAGATTCCTCCTGGAACACCTGGCCCTGCAGCATCAGTGTGCCCAGATTCCTCCTGGATCACTGCTGCTGCCCTGCTCTTTGCTCTTGGCTCTGCTCAGGAGCTCCGTGCTCCTCCGTGGGAGCTCCTGCCCCCTCAGCTCAGTCAGCTGCTTGTTGGGATGGTCTGTCCTTCAGCCTGGAGAAGGTGATTGTTTTTATCAGCCAGCTCTTTTTGGTCCCTTTTTTCTCCAAGCCCATGGGATTCTCCAGGCACATCCCTGTGGATGATGCCAAAGTCTGTTCTCCTCAAGTCCAAGGGCTGCGAGCTCCTTCCTTTGAGGGTGCTGAACTCCGTGGTCAGTGCAGCCAGAGGTGCCCAGACCTTTGCATCCCTGACCAGTTCTTGCCTGTCTGTAAAGATGACATCCACTCCCATGGGCAGGGACACCTTCCTCTATCCCAGGGTGCTCCAAGCCCTGTCCACCTGGCCTTGGACACTTTCCAGGGATGGATCAGCCACAGCTTCTGTGGGCAATGGCCCGTGGAAGCGTGCAGACCCTTCTGTGCCTGCCTGCCCACCTCGGTGTGTGGGTGCAGGTGGCTTTCCTGGCGTTTGTTGGACATTCAGCCGTGTGTGTGAGCTCCAGGGTGGCAGCAGAAATAGCACAGCTCCTGGCAAAGCCCCGGCATCTCTGAGAACCTCCCTCTCTCGCTGGATGGATGCAATATTTTTCTTGGATCGCTCAGCCCGCCTGTGGTGTCCAAGTCGAGGCTGCGTGTAGCTTTAGGAAAAGAAAGGCTTTCTTTCTGTCTGATACTCTCCCCTACTTGCGTGTTTCCTAATGCCTCCAGTCTCTCCACAAGGGCTGTGCTTCTCCCTCCTTCTCCCCTGCCTATTTATATCCGCGGTGACGTTGCAGGAGTGTTTGCTTTGGAAGAAATCTCTCCTGTCTGAGCCAAAGCGAAAGCAAACCTGCAGGAGAAAGCATTCCTTTCTTCTCCTCCCGGGGAGAAGGGAGGCCTGGAGAGTCAGAGGAAATGATCACCTGGGAAGGCCAGGAAGCCTGGGAAGGTAAATGCCTTTTTCTGTTTGACTAATGCGGTGACATACACCCCCAAAACCCGTGAACTTCTCATTCCGGGGGGCGGAGGCGTGAAACTCTGCGGTGGTGTTCAGGCAGGAGCTGTGAAATGAGTTGCTGAAAGCCTCCAGGCTCAGGACAATGGCTCTTTAATAATCCAGCAAGACTTGTCTCATCAGCTGCTTGCATGCACAGCATCACAGCTCAGGGATTGCTGTTCCCCCCTCTTCAGGTGATGCACCGGGGCTTTTCCTTCTCCCCTTGCTCCCCAAATATTGTGATTGCACTGTGGAAGTGATTTCCTTACAGTAAAACTGAATTTTACCTCATCTGTAGCTTTCTAAGCCCTTCAGAGCCCTGGCTCTGAAACTTCCCAAGCCTTTCTATTATTATTGTGCTCGTTCTGAATCTAAAATAAGGGATTTGGATGACAGTTTTATAAAGGTATAAATTGAATAGTCAGTATTGTGTTTGTAGGGTAGTTTGCAAAATAAGGGCATTTACTTTTGGTTAAGGCTGGTTTTCTGACATCTGAAACTGCATTTGCTACTTTTTGCTGCCTGTGAGCTGTAGAAGACACAGAAAGTAGCACTTGAAGGTTTCGGAGTGCTCAGTATGAAGCTGAGCATGTTTGAACCCTGTTTTTTTGCAGAAGTGCCAATCGGTGAGCAAATATAACAGTCCAACATAAATAAACACCCAAGAATGCAAGTCTACCTCTCTAGAAAGTTGAAGTATTTGCCTTCACTGTTTTACTCCCTATTAGATATTTTTAACTCCCTAACCAAACCGCATTTTTGTGACCTGTAATTGCAGGGGTAAAACCTCTGACAGTGATTTTTAGGAAACACAACAGACAGTGGAAGTTTTGTGGAAATGTTCTGGTTTGGAGTTCTTTGGTGTTGATGGGGGAGAAATGGACCTATTCTTGGTCTGGGAAATGGATGCAGCACAATAGTACCTAAGTGGGGTCAGCCTTTGGGACTAGTTACAGGTCCTTAAAAAATAACAGAGCTTTTTTGGTTGAGAGCATGGAAGAGATGGCGGTGTCTCCAATTTGAGATACACACCTACCCCACTTAAATCCTGTGATATGAGCTCTGTGATAAGGATTGGGTAATTAACTGGGAATAACCAGGGGGCCGCAGGGAATCACAGAATCATGGAATGGTTTGGGTGGGAAGGGACCTTAAAGCCCACCCAGTGCCACCCCTGCCCTGGGCAGGGACTGTCCCTTCCACTGTCCCAGGCTGCTCCAAGCCCCAAAGTCCAGCCTGGCCTTGGGCACTGCCAGGGATCCAGGGGCAGCCACAGCTGCTCTGGGCACCCTGTGCCAGGGCCTGCCCACCCTGCCAGGGAACAATTCCTGCCCAGTATCCCATCCAGCCCTGCCCTCTGGCACTGGGAAGCCATTCCCTGTGTCCTGTCCCTCCATCCCTTGTCCCCAGTCCTTCTCCAGCTCTCCTGGAGCCCCTTTAGGCCCTGGCAGGGCTCTGAGCTCTCCCTGGAGCCTTCTCCTCTCCAGGTGAGCACCCCCAGCTCTCCCAGCCTGGCTCCAGAGCAGAGAGGCTCCAGCCCTCCTTGGGACATCTTCAAGGCCTCCTCTGGGCTCACTCCAGCAGCTCCAAGTCCTTCTGCTGTCGGTATCAAGCGGAGTGAGTTCCCTTGTCTGTGCTCCTGGAGAGGGGTTTTTGATGTTTTGGGGTTTGAAAACGCGAACATAATCTGTGTGTTGTGACTGGTGTCAAGAACAGAAATGCAAGTGCCAGCACAGTAAATGCCAGCCAAAATATCACTGATGGATGCCAGGGGAAAGGTATTTGGCCATGGCTTGATTTAGCTACTCTGTGTATGCTGCAGCATAATATGTTTGTGTTGTAAATATCAGTTTAGTTTAATTAGTATGTGATGAAGCCCAGAAAGAGCAGGTTGCCCAGAGAAGCTGTGGCTCCCCCTGGATCCCTGGAAGTGTCCAAGGCCAGGTTGGATGGGGCTTGGAGCAACCTGGAATAATGGAAAGTATCCCTGCTCATAGCAGGGATGGAATGAGATGATCTTTAAAGTCTCT
Source organism: Sylvia atricapilla (assembly GCF_009819655.1). NCBI lineage: Eukaryota > Metazoa > Chordata > Aves > Passeriformes > Sylviidae > Sylvia > Sylvia atricapilla. The sequence goes on from NC_089147.1 coordinate 31,630,330, forward strand.
TCCAATCCAAACCATTCCTTGTTTTTATGCCTTTTGTGGTCAAAGCTGCTGAGACTTGGCTTTAGTGGGAGCAGGGTGAAGTTTCTTCAGGTCCCTGTTCAAGTTCCTGTTTGGAATTGTAGTGAGATATACATAATTCAGGTGCTTGTGGAAAGGTTTCCATGTAAGAAATATGGGTTGGGATTTCATTGAATGCTGATTTTTTTTAGGGGACATATATGCCAGAAAGCAGAATTTTAATGGTCCTGGTAGAAGGATCAGGCTGTTACTTTTCATGCTTACACAGAGCTTATTCTTGAAAATCTTTTAAGAATAAACTGGGCTGGAGGTCAAGGTTATAAAAATAAAGTCTAGCGGGCCAAGTTTTTATTGCATTTTGATCATTGGTGGAGATAAAAGTACAGTTAGATTTTATCTGAGTGACACCAAAAGCAGCTTTTGGTTGTGGTTGGTGCCTGTTCCCTCTTTTGTAGGATGAGATAAGGGGATGTAAAAACACAGTTCCCCTGTAAACCCTTTAAGCCTTTGGGATTAATGGCTCTGGCTTCCTGAGCATTTGTTCTTTCCAGCTCTTAATTAAGGTCATCCTTAGAACCCAGGTGAACTTGTGGCCAGGGAAGTCACAAGAAGTAGGATGAGAGTTGGAATGATGGATTTGCACAGCTCACCTGTGTGTAAGGCCCTGACACAGGATACTGGGAATACAACACCCTGCATCCTTCACAAACAGCTCCTTATCGCTCCTGTCGTGTTGTTCTCCTTGCCCTTGGGGCAGAGGAAGTGCATATTTGAATATTAATCCACATCATGCTTATTCATGAGAAGGGTATTGGATAGGTGGGGATGTCAGGGCCATTTAACCTGTGGATATTGACTGCCAGCTCTGTAGGGAGAAAAGAGGAACTGGATTGATAAGGGGTGTTTTATCTTCGGACTCTTTGAGTGGAGTGTGTCATTCTGAGTCTGCTGCCTGGCTGTGAGAGAGATGCTCCTGGCAGGAGCAGCAGGTGTAGATCTGGTGGTTGGGATAACAAGCAAACATCTGGCTAAAGAGCCCCGAGGAGTGGATTTCTCTCCTCTTTGTGCTTAGTGTGGCTGTGGCGTGCAAACAAACACTCAGGATGTGGAGACAGGGCTGATTTATCTTTAACAGGAAAAAGCCCCCTCCACACCCAGGAGCCCTGCTGTCGACCTTTAGCACCAAACATCATCCTGTATTAACTCTTGCTTTGGTTTTGGGGTGGTGGCTGGGTTTATTTTTGGTTGGTTGAGGTTTGTTGTTTTGAAATTATTTTGCTTGATGTGTCTAAGGCCTTAAGCCAGAGCACCTGATAGTGCCAAACTGCTGCTGTACAAAGCAGCAGCCTTGTCCCAAGGTGTGGGGCAAACAGCAAACTCTTTTGATGGCAGGATCAGTGGGACACCAGTCGGTGTCCCATTACAGTATCTGGTGAGGAAACAGTCTGTCACAGAGGCCTTTGGGTTGAAATTTTGGGTTTGGAAGAGAGAGAAGCAAATTGGAATTTTGGGGCGGTGACTTTTTTAACTGGAGGTTTTTAACACACCTGGATGATGGATGAGACTTCAGGGTGGGCAGAGTAAATGGATCAGGGAATAGGAGTGGCACTTCCCAAGCTGGAAGTGCTGTAGCTGGATGTGGGATGCAGTTCCGTGGGAGTGATAACCTGCCCTGTCCTTATTGTTGAGTGGGGGTTTGAAAAGGGCATCCTGGTTCTATTTTTCTCTTCTCTTTAAAGCTTCACTCTTCCAGGCTCAAAAGGGACCTCAGTGGTATTGAACTCCTGCTTTGACGTGGGTATGTGATTGCACGTCCCCTGGATGGAATTGCCATTCCAGAGTGTTTTCTCTGGAGAGGTGCTGGGTGTTCAGCTCTGCAGAGCCACCCCTGGGAAGATCCACGTGTTTCTCCAAGGATCTAAAGGTCAACCAGGGCCTTGAACCAAAAAGAACAGAAAGCTGGGCACACCCTGCAACCCTGGGAAGCACACATGATGGGCAGAGTGAGGATTTTATCCATTTAGATTAGATGAGAACTCCAGGAGCTGCTTCAGCCACGAATGGCACAGAGTGAAGACACTTCACCATATGCTGGTGGCCCACCAGAGGTTTGGGATCCCACTGCTCTCCTTTTAGAGGTACAGTGTGTGCACAAGGAATGTGTGTGATCCCTCAGAGCTGTCCCAGCGGGTGCAGCCCCGTGTCCGGGGGTTTGTAGGGAGTGGGAGTGCCAAGCAGAGCATCGCGGATTGCAAAACTGCTGCCAGGGCAAAGGACAACCACGTGTCCAAACACAGCAGCGTGAGGTGTTTCTTAACCCGCTGCTGAAGGAGGAGCAGGAGGAGTTGCCAGCCGATTTTCCAGAGGATTCTGGTCTGCTGCCAGGGTTTAAAATACACCTTCGCTCTTGCAGACGTGCTCGAGCACATGATGCTGAAATTGGAGGACTTGTGCTCAGGGAACTCAGTTCAACTTGCAGGCAAGGCTGAGCTTTTTATAGGGAGAGAAGGAGAAGAGTGGTTTCCTGCGGACGTTGCTCTGTGAGTCACACATTACATGACACAGCATTCCTCCCGGGAAACTTAATTGCTGGAACTGATGAGCACATCAGCGCTCAGGAATCTCCCTTTGTGTTAGCAAACACACCTAAGCACTTCACCTTCTGGAAGTTATTCCGATAATACTTCAGAGATTTTAAACTCGGCTGTTTCATGTTTCTTAGTTTCTCTCTCAGAACGCCATTAACGAAAATATTTCTAGTTTCAAAAGCAACTGTCCATTAACAGCCTTCTGCATCAGAAGTTGTAATGGCTGTTAATGCTGTAACACAGATGAAATAATAATTATTATTTCATTACACCTGTAATAATAGTTTCACATTACTTCTCTAAGTGTTTTAATGCAAACAAAGGTCAGAGTAGCTTTATAATGCTCCTGTAGCACATTTTTTCTGATGTGTCAGTGACCAGGACAAGTTACTTGAATGGACAGACCAAAAAGGATGCTTTGAAGGTTTTTTAGGATATGTGAATGTATAGATTTACATTCACACAAGAATTGTATTGCTTGTGTGAAGCTGTATGAGCACATCACACAGTCACAGTGCTGTGCTGGCCCTGCTGAGGGACCTCCAGGGCCGTGTCCAGTTCTCATGGCCAGAGAGCCCTGGAGGGGCTGGAGCGTGTCCAGGGCAGGGCAGGAGCTGGGGAAGGGGCTGGAGCCCCAGCAGAGGCTGAGGGAGCTGGGAAAGGGGCTGAGCCTGGAGCAAAGGAGGCTCAGGGGGGACCCTGTGGCTCTGCACAAGTCCCTGCCAGGAGGGGACAGCCAGGGGGGGTCGGGCTCTGCTGCCAGGGCACAGGGACAGGACAAGGGCAAAGGGCCTCAGGCTGGGCCAGGGGAGGCTCAGCTTGGCCAGCAGCAGGAATTTCTCCATGGAAAGGGTGCTGAGGCCTTGGCAGGGGCTGCCCAGGGAGCTTTGGAGTGCCCATGGCTGGAGGTGTCCAAGGCAGGGCTGGAGGTGGCACTCAGTGCTCTGGGCTGGGGACAAGGTGGCCATGGGGCACAGCTGGGACTCTGTGGGCTGGGATGGATTTTCCAGCCTCAGGGGTCCTGGGATTTTGAGCAGTCTTTCTTACTTGCTCGAGACTTTTGTTACCACTCTCAGTGCTGGATTTCTTCTGCTAATACACAATTCCTTTCTGATGGGTAGGAAAAAGGGGGGCTCAACATAATCTGGCTGTTTTTAATGTTTAAACAGATTTAAACTGTCAAGGCAAGGAAAGCCCTTCCCCAGGCCTTTGGAAGGACATTCCAAATGCATGTGGTGCTTGAATGATCAAGACACATCAGCACTGGAACTTGGTAGCAGCCCTTTCTCCTCAGTGCCAACAGTCAACCTCACATCTGGTTTTTCTGTCACATTACTTATATTCTGGTGAGGAAGAAGCAACATCTCTGTGGCCGTCTCTGTTCTTTAGGTGTTTTTTGGCTGATTGTCCAAAAACAATGAAGCAGGATGGGGGAAGGTTGAGGTGAAACAGCAACAGCCACTGAACTCAGAGCAGTACTCCCAGATACTCAGTCCTATAGAAAGAAAATTATGTCATCAGCTCAGGCTGTCCTCTCTTTCAGCCCTTAGGCTAAATATGTCCTGGCTGGACTGTGTAAGAGAAAAAAACTCGCTCCTTTGCACATCCTGTGGAAGAGTTCATTGTATTTCTTTCTGTTTGTTTAGGGCTTTACATGGTGTTATGCTGTATCTGTCTGGACACATGCAGTATTTCAGTGGCCATGGTTGAAAAGGTGTTCCCAAAGCTGGCTGTTAATTACCTGTAATACTCGTCCAACTGTCTTCTCTTCTCCCCTCTGGCCCCACCTGACTCGTGGGAAAACAGGGCTGACTTTGTTACGTGCCTTGAGGTCACTGAACTCACACAGGCCTGGATCATGGGGGAAGAAAATATCACCAAGATAAGATCTGCTGGATTAAGACAAGAGCGTTTCTGTCAAATATGAACGCATTTATTGTCAGGAGGGAGTTACTGAGTTGGCCTCTGGCCTCACCAGGTGACTTCTGCTGTCCTGAGAGGTGTCTGAAGGCCTGAAGTAGACATGAGTGTCCTCAGCATAACCAAGGAGTCCTTGGCCTTTGGCATCTTCTGATTAAGCTGTAGGTTCCTTATATATGTTCTCAGTGGGAGGGATTTACAGGATTGGTACGGATTGAATTAGGTCTAAGTAATCTTTTGGTGATGAGCAGTTACCGTGTGCACTCCAGCATCCCTCCTGGAAAGCAGGGCCAGGTGGGGCAGATGACATTTGGGGAGTGTTACAGAGCCCAGTTACTAAAACACTGCTGGGAAAAAAACGGAGCTCGCTGATGCCTCATTCTGCGTCTCCTCAGATTTTAAATAAAATGGGCTGAGTTGGACTTGACCGTTTTTAGGTGTCTGAACTTTGTGGAGGAGTTGACAAGTGAGCACATTGTTCCACTGGATACTTGGCTGTCTCCCTGTGTTAGGAACAAGCACTGCTGGGCCATGTTCAGGGGCGTGGATCTAATAAAAAACCCCAAAGCAGTTACTCATTTAAAATACTTGTTTTCTGTATGATAGGATGAGTATGGAAGGAAGGATTTCTGTGTGCAGCTTCTGAAAATACTTTTTCCACCCTGTGCTTCTTTGATGTGGCTCTGCACATTCCTCCGTGTTCCTGGCAGCAGGCTCCCTCTCTCGGGATGGAGCTCAGAAAACTTGATGCTGCTATTTGTTCTGCTGCTGCCTGTTTTTCAATTTCCATATTATTTCATCTGCGGAGTGGAAGCAGGCTCTGACTTCACTCCTGGACAGTGTCTCTGTTGGATCCAGCAGCCAGCGGGCTCGGGAGAGTCCGTGCTCTGCTGGAAGACACTTGCCAGCGCTGCTCATCCCATCAGTCTTCCCAACGTGTGACTCAGCCTGCTTTGTGTTGTGGTTTTGTACTGAATTAACAGCAATTCCCCGCTGTCCCAAGGCGGCGGCCAGCTGACACGCTCTGCTCCCTCTCACCTGGGATGCTTTCCCCAGCCTTTCCCGCTGGATCCATGGGCAGGAGGTCCTGTGTGTTCCCAGTCTTTGCTCTGTGTTTTGGGATAGAGGTTGGACGCTAACCCTCGGGGGCCGCTGATGCTGCCTGGCCATGGACTCTGCTGCTGGTGGCAGCAGCGGGATGGAGCCCAAAAATTCATGGAAAGCTCGGGGAATTGGTTGTCTTGTGTTAACGGGGTGGAACACGACTTTCCTTTACGGCGGAGGGGTTTTTTGTTTGTTTGTTTGTGTTTGGCCGGTGGAGCAGCGCTGCCGGGAGCTGTTGCACCACCCGCGGTGGGGCTGGCACTCCCGGCCTCCTCCTCCTCCCGCTGTTCCTCCTGTCGCGGGCGCTCCGTCCCCTCCTCTCCCGGCGCTGACGCACTGGCGCGCCCGGGAAAAGGAGCGGCGGGAGCGCTGTGGCTCCATCCCTTCTGGAGCTCGGCTCACCTCTCCGCGTTTCCCTCCGCAGGCGCTTGCCGCGGGGCTGGCGGGCAGCTGGGAGAGGAGCGCTGAGGAAGCCCAGGCCGGGGGAAGCTGAAAGGCAACTGTGAGCGAAGGAAGTCGGGGCCGGCGGAGGAGGCGCGCTCCGCGCTCCGGGAGTGGCCGCGCCGCCGCCGTGTCCCCGGACTGCCGCCGGGAGCGGCGCCTCTGCCTGCCGCTGCCAGAGGAAAAGCCGCCTTATCTGCTGCTGTCTGCCGCCTCATTTCCAGGGGTGAGTACCTCTCCTCTCCCGGTGGTCCCGGTGAAGTGTAAAGGCGTGTTTGGCTGCTGCTGGAGAGCCGGGGGCTGCGTTTGGGGGATACAGTGCGATCTACAGCACAGCTCTGGGCAGTTGGTTGTCTTTTTGCTTGGGTGACTTTTTTGAAAGTGGCGTTTAAGCTTGTGGTGACTTTGTTGTAGCTGCTTCGTTTTAATCTTAGTTTTTAGTTTGGCTTGAGGTCTTTTTTACTAGAAGCCAGCCAGGCTGCCATCATGTGGGACAGCCCGTGTGTCTCCCTGGCTTGTCCCCCAAACTGTGTCGGGTGTGTTTCCATCTGGCAGCTTCATCTCCTGCCGCGGCATGGAATCTCCCTGTGGTTTCTGGGTTTGGAGGTTTGTTTGCAGCACACCTGTGGGAGATAACCAGAGCTACACAGTGTGGCAGCAGCGCTTCCTTGCACAAACTAAAAGCCAGGGACAATCTACTGTCCCCATTGCCGCTTTGGGCAGCTCTCTGCACGCGTGACCTCCCCCGTGATTGCTGCCAGATCTCCCCGGGGCAGTTGTTTGCAGTGTTCGTACGAAAGAGCGGGAGCAAGGTGATGTTTTGGACTTTCTGTGAGGTGGCAGAGTGGCCGTGCCTGGGCAGTGCCTGTGCCTGCTCCGTGTGTGTCGCCGTGTCACCGCTGCCCTGTGTCACCGCTGCCCCGCTGCAGGGTGGCCCTGGGTGTGGAGAGCAGCCCGTGAGTCACAGGGAGGGCGCAGAAATCCTCTCGGAGGGCTCTGGGTGCTGCTCAGGGGGAACAGGGCTTCATCCACCTGCTGCGCCCTGGATCTGCTGCGGAGTCTTTCCAGGGGCTGTGATCCTATTTGTGCGTTTTGGGCACAGCCGCCTTTTCTTCTCATCCTAAACCTCTTTGGAACTCAACGCTTTAATCTGGAAGCTTTCTAATAGATTTAGAACGATGAGTCAAGGGTTGTTGTTTTTTTTTTTTTTTACTTGACTTCTGGGGAGGAAACTAAACCAAACTGCCTGCAGTAGCTCATCTGTGTGTATTTTTTTATACATATATTTGTGTATGTACACACACAGAAGAGCTACTCCAGGCATTGGTTTTTAGGCTGTGTGTGTATAGATGGGCATGTGTGTCTGTATATAAAATGTGTTTTTATAGCAGGATGGTGTGAGCAGGCTGAGAGGAGCATGAATTTCTTCTTGCCCTGCCTACTTCATTTGCCAGTTGATTTGGTTATGCCGACAAAGGCAGGAAAACCAGACCATAACAAAACCACTCTTTCTTATCTAATCTGCTTACAGCATTGTCAGGTAAATCATTAACCCATGGGCCCTGTGCCTGTAAAAGCTGCTAAAGTGGTTTCCTGCCCTTGAAACTCCCATTTTCCAGAAGGTAAGAAGTGAAATTACTTGCAGATCTTGGTTTCACACGTGGGTGTTTGCTGCTGCCGTGCGTTTCTGTGCCTGTTAACAAAGTGCTGTAGTCCTATTAATGATGGGAGAGGACCTGCTCTCCCTGCGGTCTTTTTCCTAAGAAAACAGCTCCAGCTAGGGCAGAGGGGAAACACAGCATTTACTTAATTGTAAACACTGTCATTCATTAATGAAATGTAATTTCACGTGGGTTTATGGCTGACGGAGTGTTTTGCTCAGCAGCTTCAAATCCATTTGAGCTGGGAAGATTTGCTGTGGGTCTCGCTGTGCTTAATTCCAAACCAGACTTATGTTTTGGTTGACTTTGGTTTCTGTAGGCATGTAAGAGATGGCTTTCTCTGAAGCATTTAATACTTAGAGTCTGTACAGTCCTGTCTGCATTGCTTTAAGTTTTGATCGATCGTGTTGGCAGCGAGTCTGTTTTGTGGGAGTAACTTAAAGCATGGAAAATCTGTAGCACATGGACAACAGCAGAAGTAGCTTCATTTGTGATGTTTGCTGCCGTTGCCTGAACAAAGGAAAAAGGGTTCAAGAAGGGCTTAAGCTGTTCTAGTTGCCAGTGTCCAAGAGCATGACTCAAAACTTCCAGCTAAATTCCTCTAAGCTCCCTGAGTCCATGTTGGAGTTGTGCCTTTTCCCCCTAAGCTGGGTCTGTTTTAAGTGCCAAACTCTCAGCCGGCTGTCTTCTGCCAAAGGTCTGCCTGGTCCTACTAAGGGATTTTCAGGCATCTCCAGGGAGAAAATGGGTCCAAACGAGGCCTTGGAGGGCACAGCTCAGAAAGCTGGACCTCACTTTCAGTGCTCTGCCATGCCCTGAGTGCTGTGTGCCGTTTGGCACGGCTCAGCGCCCTGCACAGCCTGTGCTCTCTGTGCCTGGCTTTCCAGCTGCCTGGGAAAGCTCCAAACTGCTCCTGCTGCTCTGGAAAGTGTCCTTTTTGCTTGGTTAACTTTATAGCCTGGCTGCACATTAGCTTTTTAAAGCTGAGCTTTTAAAAGCTGCTCTCTCATGTGAGGAGAGAATTCGGGGGTTGCTGTGTGTCTGGGTTACACCTGACACCAAGTGCCCGGAGGAGGAGATATCCAGATCTGGAGGAGAAGGTGACTCCAGACCTTTCCCCAGGAGGGGTGAGCTTGTGGAAGGAGGTCTCTGCACTGGGGACACCTCAGTAAGTGCTCCCAGGTGCTGTGTCAGGTGGGGATCTGCCTTGGAGAGGGCAGGGTGCTCCCTCCTCCCTGTGTTGGGAGAGCCTGCAGCAGGAGCAGATCTATGCCCTGGATCCTTGCTCGAGCCTCTCTCCTTTGAGCTTTTAGGGGCAAGAGGTGCTGATTGGGATCTCAGCCCGTTCAGGTGAGCCGTGGTCCTCTGGGTAACCAGCTTGCCACTGTGTGCAGTCAGAGCTTTGTGGCCCCAAGGGACAAGGAGAAGGAACACACCTTGGGAGTCTCTCTGCTGCCCCATGTGCACTCGCCTCTGGCCTGAGGATGGTTTTTTGCAAGGAAAATTGCTCTGATGGAGCACTCGGTTGTCTCCAGCTGCTTTCTGCAGCTGTCTGCATGGCAAAGGAGGTGGGGGAAATGACTGGTTAAAAATAGAAAGGCGGATTAGGGGATGTGAGGTATGGTTCCAACATCCAGCCGGGCTGCTCTCACAACTCGCTGCTGCCACCGAAAGGGGAAGGACTTGCTCGTGCTTCACGCCTGCAGAAACCCAGGAAAAGAGCAGGTTTTCTGCCGTGGGATCACCCCGGCACAGGAGAGGAGGGAGGGGATGCCTCTGAGGAAAGCTTCTTGAGTTCTGCTGGCACAGGTGACACGAGTCCAGGTGTGCAGGGACGGGAATTCAGGTGAAGGCTCCCATTGGAAAGGTTGGGTTTAAGCTTCCAGCTGCAGCCAAGCTCATCTGGGTTAGTCTGGCCAGGTTAAGGACAAAGATTTAAGGAGATTTACTCTGCTCTTTGAATTGTTTGAATTGCTTATTCTGCTGTTTTGTGAGGAGAATTCAACTTGGGAAGAAAAAAAAAAGCAAAACCAAGAAGTACTGGGGGTGTGATTTCACTGAATGTGAATGTGTAACGTGACGCTCTCAGAAGAGACTTTATTTTGCAATGAGTGTGTGAAGTGTCAGGAGAAAGAGTCAACAGACAAGCCAAGGGTAAAAAACTTGTGCTTTGGAAGCCATGGACTTTTTAAGTGTTGCTTTTAGGAAGTGGTCACTGTACAGTGTTTTGTGACCAACCTTCAGTGTTGATCACTGTTCCTTGTGGTTATCACTGGTTGTTTCGATATATTTTCTGTTGCTTTTCCTAAAACAACTGAATTCCTAAAATCCAGGTAGTAAAACCGTTATTTTCTTTGCTGAAAAGTTTGTTTCCCGCCTTTTTTTTTTTTTTTTTTCCTTCTCTTTGGTCTTGGAGGTTCGAGTTTATTTTTATTTGCTTTCTTTAATCTTTTTAACTCTTTAGCACCCATTGAACAGTTTGAGTTCTCCTGCTGCTCCTTGATTCAGCTTCTGTTGTTGTAGCACTCCGAGCCACACGCTGATAAACAGTGACCCGTCCTGTACAGCATTGAGAAAGAAATATCCAGGGGCATTTCAGATATCCTGGATATCCTAGATAGATCCTAAATCCCAGGATGCATCCTGTACCATGCATTTCCTGCAGAGGATGCAGTGGAGGGACTACAGCAGTTATTCATCATAGCTAAAGAGTATTTATCTAGCACTTAGTTCAGAAAACCTGTCCCATTTCCTGGGCAAATTCTTTGAAGAAAAACAGCATTTATTCTTTTTGAGAAGCTGTGAATACAAGGTGGAATTCAGTATCAAGTCAGAGTTTACCTTTACCTGGAATCGTTCTACCTTCTAAAAGTGAATTTGAGAATTGAAGTTACACTTCAACCTCTGAAAAGGAATCCTGAAGACAAGCAGGTATTTTTACTCAGTTAAGTTTCATAACACTTCGGCATGATTTCTCACAAATTACTGAGCTGCTTTTCATAACCAGGAGTAAAAATTCACTGGTCTCAGTGACAGATATAACACTGTTTTCTTGTAAATTGAAATGATCACTTCAGCAGTCAAGCAGGTTTTTCACCACTAAGAACATGGCTGCTGTCATACTTGATTTATTTTTTAAAACAATACAGCTGAACACATTTGACTTCTATTTATTTGTATTGGAGAAGCTGCTGCTTTGGGGTTGTTGGGTATTAAGCATCAAGGATGAGAAGGATTTAGCTGGAAGATCACCAGCAAGTGAGTTTTGGTATAACTTCATTTTCGGTTTCTTCATCTTCCCAGATTTCTGGGGTTTTTCCATGTTATTTCTAACTCCTCTGGTGTTTGGAAATTTTCTCTTTTAATTTCAGCCACCTGCTTCACTCTGGGGACATTGGTTTGTCTGTTCTAAACCAGTCACACCCCACCTAAATCCTGGCATTGTTCAGCTCACTCTGTGTGTTTGGATGTTGTACTGAGGTTAAAGCAACAAAGAACAACCCCAGGCACCAGCACAGGCTTGGGGGGGACATGCAGGGAAGGACCTGGGGGACACGGAGCTGTCCCTGGGCCAGCAGAGTGTCCTGGGGCTCCTGGGGGACACGGAGCTGTCCCTGGGCCAGCAGAGTGTCCTGGGGCTCCTGGGGGACACGGAGCTGTCCCTGGGCCAGCAGAGTGTCCTGGGGCTCCTGGGGGACACGGAGCTGTCCCTGGGCCAGCAGAGTGTCCTGGGGCTCCTGGGGGACACGGGGCTGTCCCTGGGCCAGCAGAGTGTCCTGGGGCTCCTGGGGGACACGGAGCTGTCCCTGGGCCAGCAGAGTGTCCTGGGGCCAAAGAGGCCAGTGGGATCCCGGGGCAGCAGGAGGAGCGCTGGCAGCAGGGCAGGGAGGGCTGGGGGCCCTGTGCCCAGCCCTGGAGGCACCTCTGCAGCGCTGTGTCCAGCTCTGGATCCTCAGCACGGCAGGGCCAGGGAGCTGCTGGAGCCGAGCGAGGGCCCGGAGCATCTGGGTGCCCAGGAAAGGCTGCGGGAGCTGGGGCTGTTCAGCCTGGAGAGGAGCCCCAGCGGAGAGGGGCCCCCAGCCCTGGGTGTCCCTGTGTGCAGGGAGGGCTCCCAGCAGGGCCCAGGCTCTGCCCAGGGGGCCCAGCAATGGCCCCAGAGCCACGGGCAGGGCCTGAGTCCAGCAATTCCCCCTGCACAGGAGGCACAACTTCTTCCCTGGGCGGTGCCCGGCCCTGAGCACATTGTCCACACAGCCCGGGGGGCTCCTCCCTGGGGCTGGGGCAGAGCTGTGTGCACACAATGCTGTGCCCTGTGCTCTGGGATGGCCCTGCTGGGGCACGGAGGTGGCACCAGGTGCCCACCCAGCTCCTGCGGCCTCTCACAGCCTGGGAGCCTGTGATCTGACCTGGGCAAACCTTGAGGGTTGGTGGATATTTCAGGTGGTGAAGGGATCTCTAGTTCTGGAGAAGTCATGAAAAGTGATACTGAAAAAGCCAGATGAGAAATGAAAGCAACTTTCTGTTGTGTTTGGCTTCACAGATCTCCTTGCAGCTTCCGGAAACAGAAGTGGTGCAACTGTTTGCTGGGAGCAGGATTTTAGAGGAGGGAAGAAATCCTTCTGGGGAGCTGAGAGTGAACCCTCATAACCCAGAACAGTTTGCCTCTCCTTTAATTTCTGAGCTGCTAAATTTACATCAGCACCTCTCTCCAAACCATATGTATTTTAAAGGATAACAGTGTAACAGTTCAGCAGAGGGACTATTTGCAAACATTTTTCCCTCTGTATGGTGGCCTGGCTTCTATCAGATGTGAAGAGAAAATGGGAAAATAATGGATCTGGTAATTCTGAGTTACTTAAGCTAAGAGCACTTGGGTTGCTGTTTTGGACTTATCTGGGAGAAAAGTAACCCAGGCTCAGACTTTTGTTAATGTTTAATGTTGTGTAACATTCTGCCTGGGCATAATTGAGCCATCAGCGCAGGAGTGATCCTGTTGGAGGGGTTTATTGTCAATGATTACAGATCCTTCTGTGGCTTTCATTTCATTGCAGCCTGAGCTCATTGATGAACAGGATCATCATTTATTTACACTTCTTGAGATCCTTTCACACTGGTTCTCCTTTTGAGCAGAGAGGAGGATGAGGAGATACCACAAAGTTATCTAAAATATTCTGCCCTCTCTTCCTGATGGTGGTTTGGCGTTTCCTTGGTTTTAGCAGCCTCTTCACTTCCTCCTAATCCTGGTGATTTTTCGTCTGGATTGGGTTGGAAAGGGTCTGACACGTGGGGCTGGGAGGAGCCTCAAAGGATGGAGGAAAGGGGAGAAGGAAGAACAGACTCTACCGAGATGGAAAGGAAAATAAGGAGGAAAAAAGCCAAAGAGCACAAACACTCCAGATAGTTCTTGTCTAGGTCTCAGTTTGAGATGAACGCTCCTGATTTTTTCCTTGTGATTTCCCTGATTTTGTGAGATTCCTGTGTAAGACAGTTTGTCTCTGTGCTCTGCCATGCAGAGCTTTGGAGCAGGGAGGGAGTCCTGTCTGAAAAGTACCTTTGGAAACAGGTGAGGAGAAGCTGCAAAGAGAAGCTGTGGCTGTCCCTGGATCCCTGGAAGTGTCCCAGGCCAGATTAGAGCAGCCTGGGATAGTGGGAGGCGTTCCTGCCCATGGCAGGGGTGGAACTGCATGGGCTTGAGGGTCCCTCCCAACCCAAACTGTCCTGGGATTCTGTGAAGTGATTTTATACTCAGAAGTAACTTTGGGCATGAAGATGACTCTCAGTAATGTTGAACCTCAGAATAATCAAAGGAGGAGGCATCCAGAAGTTGAGTGTTAGGGTGGATTTGGCAATTTCTGGAGCTTCGGTGGGGACCTGTTGAGCTTTGTAGTCCTGTAAAGTAGGAAAGAGCAGTCTGAAGTCCCTCAAAGCCCTGAGCACCACTGGCTTGAAGCTTTGCATGTCCTGTCCTAGAGAATTCACATATACAGCTGAGCACAGTCCTCATTCTGAGCTCGTCCATCTGGCTGCAAGGTCACCTCAAGTCCACTTTGTAAATACAGAGTAGTAAAAAGGTAGTCCAAAACCACTTTGGGCCACATTTTCACAGTGGAAAGTGGTTTTCAGCTACCTACAGAGTTGTCATGGCTGAACTTGGAGGTTGTTGTCTGCCACCAGCTGTCTGAAAGCTGCTGTGCCTTTTAAATTAAACTGTGCAAACACAAAAGAGGCAAGACGTTGTGCATTGTAAACAGCAGTGGTATTTGTCAGTCAACTCCCTGAAATAAAAAATCTCAGGAAGAAGGAGATGGCAGTGATTTGGGGCAAGTTTTCCATAAGTAGCTATTACTGTTCCCTAGAGAAACTTGCCAAAGCAACACTTGTAACTGGTCACACTTGAAATTGTAAAGACACTGTGTTTGTGTGGCAAAGCTCTGGAAAACAAAAGTGAATTTCAAAGGTGCAGTTCATAACTACTGTTGTGGCCCCAGGCAGGGAAATGAGACAGAAAAGATAATTTTGGTCATTCGAGCCGAATTCCTGGTGTCAGTCCCTATGGGTGGTGTGGCCCTGGCACAGGGTGCCCAGAGCAGCTGTGGCTGCCCCTGGATCCCTGGCAGTGCCCAAGGCCAGGCTGGACTTTGGGGTTTGGAGCAGCCTGGGACAGTGGGAGGTGTCCCTGCCCAGGACAGGACAGGTTCTATCAATTCCAGACCATTCTGAGATCCTGTTCTGTGTTATCCCATTCCAAGTGCTGTGTTTGGTGGAGGCCCACACCCAAATCATCTGATGTTTGTCTTGAGGCTTGATTCTGCCTTTCACCCGTCTGGCCTGACTAAATAATACATGAATTCAAGTGGTTTCTGCTATTTTTAGGCAGTGCAGATCACAAAGGCGAATATAGACGCAGCATTTCTTAATATCAAACTCCCTTGCCTGCTGACTGACCCCAAATTCTGTGCCCTCTGTTAGGGGACACAAGTCCCTGTGTCCTCAATGATTTATGCAGCATCTACAATAACAGGGCCTGTTGCTTTTGGACGTGTGTGCATTCATATTTTATGTCTCTGCCTGCCCTTCATGTTTTATTTAATGGAGAGTGTAAGGAAATTGGTTACTTGGCAAAAAGTGGCTTTTAGTGGGCTAAGGAGCTCCAGGTTTCCTGAATTTTGGGCTGGTGCTGTGTCTGCTTGGCTCCCCAGGGGCTGTTCCACTGCTTTTCAAGAGCTTTCAGAATATTGATCCTTCTTCCTTGCTCCTCCAGAGAGGAAGGAGAGCCTGCAGCCTTGCTGCTGGCAACCTGTCTCCTGCAGATCGTGTTTGGGGAGGGCAAGAAATCCCCAAACCAGTTAGGAACATGGTCTCCTTGTTCTCTCTGAGAACTGCTGGCTTTTCTAGGCTGAGCTCAACTGTGTCCCCATTAAATCTGAATTTACATGGTGCCATACGTGTCATGTCTTGCATTTTAGACTGATCCAGACCAGCACAAGTTTGTCTCAGGATCAGATAAATTCCAGTCCCTGCCTTGTTTCACTGCTGATGTGAAATCAAACCTAGAATCAGACCCTTGTTGTCAGTGCTGTTGTGGTGCCACACAGGGTGAGCTGCATATTTCATCAGGATATCTGCCACTATACTTTTATCCCCTCACCCACATGAAATATTTGTGAATTTAGGTTATTTTCAGACCCAGTGAAAAGCTTTTGCAATGCCTGAGGACAGATAATAATATACTTTTAAAAGAGAATCTCATGTGTATTTATATCCTGTGGTATAGCTAGTAGCCCCCACCCCTACCTCTAAAAACAACACAAACAAAACAAAAAGACCTGAACAACCCCCAAACTCCAACTTCTGTGACTGTTTAATATCTTTTTGGTGTGAACACTCATAGTACTTGATCTTGTTTCCAGAATACCAGCAGTATTTTTCCCACCAGGAGTCATTTCAGCAGCTCTTGTGTAGCTTGCAGGAGGAGCTCTGGCATTCCTGGAGGACTTAAAATGAATTTTCATGATTTTCTACATGTCAAAATTTGGTTTTTTTAGTAACTTCTTATCAAAATGCCATGTTTTAGAAGGTCTTGAAGATTTATCTAGAAGTTACATGTCAGAGCACAGCTCGAGGACAGTCCTGTGGAGTGAGTCTGATTGTGGGCTGAGTGGGTAAAGCAGCAGCTGTGGCAAGGTGGCCCTTATTTGTTTTGTACTCCTAAAATGTTCTGGTTGCTGATGTGTTCAGGAGGCCCATATGCGTTTCCCAGGCCTGAAGGGAGTGCTGGGGAGTCACAGAGCCTGTCACGAGGTGCCTGCATGGACTTTTCCCAGTGTCCTGCTCTCAAGGGCTCCTTGGCAGATCACACAATCCCAGCATGGTTCCGGTTGGAAGGGACCTTAAAGATCCTCTCATCCCAAGGCCTGCCATGGGCAGGGACACCTTTCCCTGTCCCAGCTTGCTGCACCCAGTGCCAGGACCTCCCCACCCTCACAGGGGATAATCCCTTCCTGCTATCCAGTCTAAACCTCCAGAAGAATTTCTGCAGCACCAGAACATCTCACCTCACCCCTGCTGCTCAGAGGAGCCCTTGCACATCAGAACCAGCAGCAGAATTGTAATTCTCCTTTTTTGTTTGCTTACTCACATGCAGCAGGGATATTGGATTCTGCTGGCTGTCTCATGGGACTGTGTCTCCTGGGTATCTACCTATGGGAAGGGCTTATTCCCAGCAGGTCTTGAACGGCTGTGCTGCAGTGAGATGGAAAGGAGCACTCTCCTGCATAGATGCTGCTTCATTTTCTACTTGGCCATTCCCCTTTTATCTTCAGCCTCAGCAGCTTTTTCCAGTACTGTTGGAATCTCCCATCCTTCCTCAGGAGTCACAGAGCCATGGTCCTGTGGCCATGGATCTCCTGATCCATCTGGGAGAGGAGATAGGTCAGAGTGGGGCTATTTTCAGGCAGCACCTCATTGACATCCCTGCCTTGCTCTCCTTAATACCTTGTTAATCTGAGCTTCACCCACCTGCTTGCAGAGAGCTACGGCGTGCACATGACTGCAGCTTGAAATCTTTCCTCCTCTCCCTCCCTCTCATCTGTTCACACTTAACAACAACAAATAATTCAAGATCCTTAAGCCAAATTCCTCTGGAGCTGGTTGATCATGTGATAGTTTGCCACAGAAGGGACAGAGGTTGGTTTGTTTGGGCTCCTCTTTGTGGAAGAAGCACAGAGCCATTGGGTTCCTGCAGTGCTGGCTGCTGTAGGATGCAGGGCTGGTCCCTGTTGCATGTTAACTGTTGTGTAACAGCAGCTGTGAAAGCCAGGCTTGTTTCTGCAGTGATGCTTCTGAAGTCCCTTCGTTGATTAAATGGTTAATTCCTTCCCAGGACGGAATGCTGACTTTTATTAATTGTTTTTCCAAGGGTGGATGTGGCTTTTGAGTGCCTAAACTAGCTGAGATTATCTAAGCAGTGGGCTGTGTTTGCTGGGAGCAGCGTGTGGCGGGTGCCCCGCAGGGAGCTGCACTTGTGACATGCTCCATCGCTGGGGTGAACAGGGGGAATGGCACCACCTGTTAACCCCTCCTGCCCAATGCTCAGTCTCCTGAGAGGAAACACATCTGCAGGAGGGCATCTTTCCAGTCTCTAGTGTAAGTTTTGGCTTGCCTCCTTTTAGTTAAAAGGAGACGATTAGACTGGTAAGGAAAGTTTGCTGGAGGCTGTGCCTCATGCTGGCTGCTGGATGCCCCTCCATCCCTTCTGTGGCAGGAGGAGGGGGATCATATGTCCACCCATTCAGAAGGCATCTGACTGAAGTGTTTTTAGTTGTTTCTGGCTGTGAAGGGTGGACAAAGTGCTGGCTGAACTTCGCACTCTGCTTTGGGTTGCTTTGCAGTGGTTTTTATGGGCTGTGGGTGAGTGGTTGATGACAGCGTTCCCCAGGTGGGGGAGTTGGGAAGGTGAAATATCGTTCAGATTTCAAGCTGCCAGAGAGTAGGGTTAGATTGAATATCAGGAAAAGGTTCTTCCTTGGGAGAATGGGGAGGCCCTGGCAAGGCTTCCCAGAGAAGCTGGGGCTTCTCCATCGCTGGAAGTGTCTAAGGCCAAGGATGGGGCTTGGAGCAGCCTGGGATAGTGGAAGGTGTCCCTGCCCATGGCAGGGGTGACACTGGATGAGCTTTTAGATCCTTCCCAACCCAAACCACTCTGGGATTTTACTTTCACATGGAGCCTAATTTCCATGGCAGGAGCACAAGCTGGTCACACTTACCCAGTACCTCCGGCTGCGATTCCCTTGTTTGGCTAGAATTACGGGTTACTTTTGGAACTGATTTAATGGATGTATTCAAATCCTACCAGTTCAGCCTGTGGATCTGTTACCCAGCCATCCAGTCTTTCCTGTTCAGTGTGCCAGGTACTGGAGTGACTGCCTGCAGAAGAAAGGATGGCTGAGAGATTCCCTGTTCCAGAGAGATTCCCTGGGATCCTGTGAAACCAGGTGGCTTGATGGACAAATCATAAAGGTGTTAGGACAGCATGACACAGGCACATCCCTGTGCCTCAAGTGTGCCACTAGAAAAGGAATTTAGAAGTAGTTGGATGTGTCTTTAGGAGGAGAGGAACTTACTTCTGAGGCTTTCAGGTGGTTATTGAAATACTTATAATTTCCAGAACAGTTAGATGGCGAGATCTAAGTTCTTTATCTTCTCTTATTTCTCCTTCTCTGTGACCCTATCATAACCTTTGAGCTGAGGGGAATATTTAAAACATATTTTGCATCTTTTGAACAAACTGTAATGACTCCAAGTGACTCTGCTCGTGGTCTGGGCAGTTGTTTGACATGTACTCACTGTCACCATTGCTGTCAGTGTGGAAGGAGGCATGTTTTCAGTGTTGTTTTGTGATCTTCAATTACCTATCCGTTAAAATTGTAAGGAATGCTTCATGTTTCAGGGAGGATGTTTGTGTGTTCCTGTTCTTTGGGTTCAGTACCCAGTTGTCAGCAGCAAGATTTAAGCAGGATTTGCTGTTTTGAGGGGAGCTGTGTCACATCTGACGTGGATTGGGAGCAGCTGAGTAGGAACAGTCAATGAAATGAGTAGGAATAGTCTGACACAGATAAAGCTACTTTGCAGCACTGGGCAAGGAATGGCTTGGGTTTTTGGAGACCAGAGCTGCTATGAATTGTTTGGCACCCTCCTTGTGGCTCTTGAAGAAGGAAGTGCTGGATGGCTGGAGTGGGAAGGGGAGGATTTGTCTCCCCAGCCACACTGGGTTTGCTGGAGCATGTTTTTGCCATCCAGGCCAAGGCCAGCAGTGGCAGATCTCCACTGCAAACAGAGGAATTTGGCTTCCTATGATGGGGAGTAAAGAAAGGTTCTGGGATTTGGCAAATAAACTGAGAGGGTTTTTCCTGCTTGTAGCACAACCACAAAAAGGAAGATGCCAGGACAGCTCATCTGCAGTGTCAGGAGATCTGGCTCGAGTCAGGCACATCCCCACCATGCGGGCTGTATGCCCTGATTGTTGGCAATCAAGATGGTTTGGATTTTTTACATTTTCTTCTCTTCCCTTTTCCTGTGTTTCTGATTTTTCTAGACCAACTATGCAATAAGAGCCTTCCTCTCCTTCCTGCAGATGCATGTCTTGAAGAAACTTATTTGATTTTTTGGTGCAACTCTGAGCAGGTATTGCTGGAAAGAGCAGGACTCTGTGTTCAAAAATTCAGACTATTTATACCAGAAGTAATCTTGAACGTGTGTGGTGTTTTGTCTTTCAGACCAAGGAACACTCAGTGTTACATGAAACTTAATTAATTAAACCCAGGGATGGGTTTGTTTTCCAAGAGGAATGGCATTGAAAATGAATAATGTTGATGGTGTGTCTTTTGGGTGGGTTTATGAAAAGTAACAGCTGAAGTGCAGAGAATGGCACTGTGCATGAAGATCTATAGATATTCACATTTCAGCTCTAGAGGCTTGGAGTCTTTTTGATGTGGGTCTCATGTGTTGGGACTTCAAAAGGAGGATGTTTGAAATAAAATATTTATGTTGCTAATGAGAGATGGAAATATTATTCTAGGCTGGGAATCCTAGCATGTAAACTTAGTTTTCTTTTGCTTTAGTTACAACCCTGGCAAAGGCAGTTGGGAGGGAGCGACTATTGTGGTCTGGCTACTGTCTTGTACATGGCCAGTAACAAGCCCTAATATTAAAAAAATATGTCAAGTAACTGATTTAAGTCTTCAGTGAGGATCTGTTTTCTCTGTGATTTGTGCCAGGTTTCCTTTTCCTAATCTGCATGGCCGGTTTGGCAAATTATGCTGGAGTCTGCATTTCGGAGCCACGTTACCGTCAGTCACAAGACTGCTCTCAGTTTCCTTGGGCACTACTTGCCTTTCTGTTCCCATGATTTTTTAAATTTTAAATTCGTGCTGCCACTTGGATTCCCAGAGGTTTCCAACAAATCTGACTTTCTAATAACAAATGACTTTTAGGTAGTCACTGGAGGTAAAAAAACCTCGTAACTCCCAAACACCTGCACTAACTGAGTTAAAATATAGAGCATGTCACAAACGTTTAGTCTCTCCTTATTTTCCTGCTTCCATCCCTCTGCCCTGCCTTGTCGGGAAAAAAACCCACACTTTTTCTGCCTCTTCAGTGTTTCATCTGTTTTTCCTTGGAAGGTGTTCTGTTGCTGGTGGATCAGCCTGGGGAGGTTTGGGTGGTCTCAGAAGGATGGCGAGCATCACTCTGCGCTCTTCAGTTCCGGATTGCCTGCAGGGTTGCACGAGGACACGGGGCTCTATTTCCAGCCCTGCCCTGTCTCTCCCTGACCCAGATCCTGAGGCATCACAGGGATGTGTGTTCAGCTGTGCTGGGGACAGCAGCCACAGCTTGCTGCTGCCTGAGCACAGAGCCCACAGACACTCAGGGCTGCTCCTGTCCAGATCCCACGTGGGTAAGGTGTGAGCGCAGTGTGGTGCCCGAGGGGCCTGGGTTGGTTTGAGGGATGCTGGGTGGGTTGGTTCTGCTGTAGGAAGCTGCTGAGGCATTGAAGATCCTGGTGCTTGAGCAGATTATTCATAAAATCACAGAATGGTTTGGGTTGGAAGGATCTTAACAGCTCATCTTGTTCTTGTTCTCCTGCCATGGGCAGGGACCTTCTACAGGTGCTCCCAGTCCAGCCTGGCCTTGGACTTCCAGGGATCCAGGAGCAGCCACAGCTTCTCTGGACACCTTGTGCCAGAGCCTTCCCACTCTCCCAGGGAACAACTTCTTCCTAATATCCAATCTAAACTCACTTTTAAAGATTTGTGATGTTCTGTTAATATTTTCACATCCCACTTTGCATTTGGGGTGGGGGAGTGTGGGTTTCCTATTGCAGCTGTTCAAAAACAAGCCAATATTGATCCCATTTCTGTTGCAGATGTTGGGTTTATTTTTAGGATTGAGACATTAGGATTGTGTAATGGAGTACAGAATGGGATAAGTGCTTGGGTTACCCCTGGAATGGGCAGAAAGGCTCTGGGCCTGGTGCCTGGCTCTGCCTCCCTGACATGGGATGACTTCCAAGTCTGAAATGATTGCAACTTGAACCTGCCCTGCCCTCCTCCCCGCTCCATCCTTTCCATCCCATCAGATCCAGATCACTGGAAACAGGATTTCCATCCTGGGAAATTAAAAGCCCTGCTTAGCAGCTGCTCCTGCGGTGAGACTGCTGGTCAGGTGAGGGCTCCTCCTGAGTGTTTGTTGGTTTTCATAACTACTGCCAAGCACCAGGAGGATGGGACAGGAAGAAAGCTGAGGTGTAGGGCTATAAATCACAGAATTAGGGGTTGTTTGGGTTGGAAGGGGCCTTAAAGACCATCCAGTTTCAGCTTCTGCCATGGGCAGGGACACCTTCCACTGGGTGCTCCAAGCTCTGGTGGAGTCTCATGGAAGGAAATACTCCCTGGTGATATTCCCATCTGGAGGTGGGTCCTGTTTGGTTATCCAAATGTGTTGCAAGTGCTTTGGGTTTTAAATCCTCTATGCTCAACTCTGGGCTTGTGTTTTGAACTGTTACACCCATGAATGGATTTTCATTTCTGTTTTTTTTTTTCCTTTTAATTCAATTAGCATAGAAAATATGTAGTGAGGGCATCTTTTTCTTCTTGGTATCAAGTAATTTAGAAAAAAACAAGCTGCTTAGGGATTTATGTAGTATTGAGGCAGGGCTTTCTCTCCCTCTGAAGCTGTGTAAGTAGCTGTTCAGGGGATGTGGGCGTTGCTTTGCATTTTCATCCCAGCCTTTCATTTCGTAGTAGTAGCTTCACTTGCTCTGACTTCCCGTCCACAGGCCAATGTTCTCCACCTGAGGCTAACCTTGGAAACCTATCTCGGAGCTCTGTGCAACTTGTGAGCCCACCTGTGCCTCCATGTTACAATTACAGCTATTTTATATTTGTATATATTTGCATTTTGTGCACAAAGCCAGCTTTACTGGCCGGTTTTACACTGCCAGCAGTTTAGTGCTTCTTAGTGGTGCAGAAGGGGTGATGCTGGTTTGGAGGCCAGTCTGTCCTGGAGGGAGGAAAACACTGCTTGAGAGCTCATTAGGGCTATCCAGCACATAATTTGTGGCAGGCAGCTCCCTCTCCTTGCAAATTGGTGTGCAGAGGTGCTTGTCAAGTACAGGATGTCCAGTTATTGAGGTGTCAGAGTGTTATTGTTGGCCATGATGGAATGCCTGGAGAGGAGGTGACTGTAGCAGTGACTCAGGCCCTGCTGCTGTGAACAGTTTCTTTTGTGCTCTGTAATCACAGGACAAGAGCTCCCAGCTTTTATCCGGGGCACTCGGTCTCTGTGTAACTCCTGCTGTCAGTGGGGTTGTGGAATTCACTGGTGGGCTGGGTTATTAAATTTCAATCCTTACAGCAGCTGGGTTTCTCCTGTTTATTTGTGTGCACACGTTATCAGTGTGAACCTCAGTCTGTTTTCCAAGGGCCAAAATACCATTATTGTATCTTCCAGCTGTGCTTATGAACCTCTCTCATTTAGACTCTCATTTTTCACCGAGGGTCGGATCCTCTCAACTTTTCTGGGCTGTCAGCAAGGATGCTGAGGGTTGCAAATGGAACATGTTACCCACTGCCTCTGAAAGGATTTCCTGGCCCCTGGTGACGAGTTGATGAAATAGCTTATTATTTGACTGATTTCTATAGTGACTGTTGCCCTGGCAGCAAAGCTTAGAGAGTAAAAGCACAAACACGAGCAGGGCACAGTTTGATTTTGGAAGGCTTAGGTTTCCTTTGCTTTGGTTGGGTTTCAAAGTGCTTAAGGAGGAGTTTTGAGATGAACAAATATAGGAGGTGTTTTATTGCTGGTATAGGTGGATGTGGTTTTGTCTCATCAGTGTTAATTCTGAGGCTTAAGTTTCTGCTTGCAAGGGGACCCCAGACCTGGGCTTTGTCCTCTGCACAGGAAAGATGTGGAGCTGTTAGGGCAGGTTCAGAGAAGGCCTTGGAGATGCTCCACAGGCTGGAGCCCTCCTGCTCTGGAGCCAGGCTGGGAGAGCTGGGGGTGCTCACCTGGAGAGGAGAAGGCTCCAGGGAGAGCTCAGAGCCCTGCCAGGGCCTAAAGGGGCTCCAGGAGAGCTGGAGAGGGACTGGGGACAAGGGCTGGAGGGACAGGACACAGGGAATGGCTTCCCAGTGCCAGAGGGCAGGGCTGGATGGGATACTGGGCAGGAATTGTTCCCTGGCAGGGTGGGCAGGCCCTGGCACAGGGTGCCCAGAGCAGCTGTGGCTGCCCCTGGATCCCTGGCAGTGCCCAAGGCCAGGCTGGACTTTGGGGCTTGGAGCAGCCTGGGACAGTCCCTGCCCAGGGCAGGGGTGGCACTGGGTGGGCTTTAAGGTCCCTCCCAAGCTAGATCATTCCTTGGTTCTAAGTGTGGAGCAGTAATGAGCTGATGATTTCATGGCTGATTGTCTTGTTCTTTAACCAGAGAGGATGATGCTCCCACCTTTGCTGCTTGTGCCCAGCTGCATCTCAGGAGAGCAAGTCTTGATAGGCAGGGTTGTTACAGTGCACCCCAAATGCTCACTTAACCCTCTGGGGTAGCTGTGGCCAAGGTGTAGATGGAAGTGGTGGTGAGAATTACTCCCCATGTTTTGAGTTAGCACTTCAGTGTTTGCTGGGAAAAAAGATCCTGTAAACACGAGGAGGTAAGACCTGGAGCCCTTGATGAGGTTGTTTCATCTTGCTTGCTCTTGTGTGGGTATTTTGAGGTACTGGTATTCCACAGCATCATTATCATGGTTCAGTTGGTATTGTTATGATAATCACATTGTTATTTATAATTCCTTGTTGGGTTCAGGCTCCTTAATGAGGCAGCTCTGCTGTGCATGGAAGGAATTTTTAGTCACCCAGGCTGAAGAGCCTTTGTCAGGGTTGGGGAGGTTTGTATGTACCCTGTCCTCGCTGTACCTTACCCTGTCCATGCTGAAACTGAGCATGTGGCCTGGCTGCAGCTGACACTGGTCCCCACCTTCTGCCTTCAGCTTGTTTGGAGAGGAGAAGACCTTTTCTGGAAGGGAGAGGGTGAATGAGAGCTGTGAGCCCCCCACAGTTTCTGCAAACCGCACCCCATCAAGCTTTCATGGATGCACCATAGGGAATGAGGAATTTTTAATGTGACAAGCTGGAAGGTGTTAGTAAAGAAGCTTTTTTGCCTACTCCTCCCCCATTAGACAGGCTGTGAAAACAGGCTTGAATAATAAGTGGTGTTAAAAATTTTAGTTGGTTTTCCTCATTTTAACTCCCAGTGAAAACAACTCATCTCCACGGCCCGTGTCCTTGCAGAGGATTACCTTTCCTGCTGTATCATTTACTCTGCTTTTACAGAAGGTGCTTGATAGTGATTTACACTGGGGGTGTGAGAGCAGTGGTCTGTGATTGCACATTTTGGAACTGATTGTAGTTTCCAGCAATATTGCCCAAACCTGCAGATTTGCTGCAAGGCGCGCATTTGTTGATTTTTGTCAGGCTGCCAGCCAGGTATCCTGGGGTCACACCAGCATTTTGAGACTCTTGTGCCAGTATCCGAGTGCTGTTTGCAGCTGGCAACAGATTTTTCCATCTGGAGCTTATCTTAGAACCTGCTGGCAGCTTTGCATGGAATGCAGTCAGGGAATGGTGTAGGTTGGAAAAGCCCTCTAAGCTCATTGAGTCCAGTCATTCCCCCAGCACTCCCAAGGCCACCACTAACCCATGTCCCCGAGTGCCACATCTGCAAATGTTCTAAATCCCTCCAGGTAGGGATGGTGACTGCCACTTCCCTGGGCAGCTGATTCCAGGGCTGGACAACCTTTTCCTTGGAGAAATTTTTCCCAGTATCCAATGTAGACCTTCCCTGGCTGTGGAGATGTAGTGTGAAGGTTGGCTACAGGCTCCTGGACTGTGTCTTTGGGATTCCGAATCCTTATAATGTCACTGGGGTGGTCAAGAAGCTGCTCTGTCAGGTTCAGGGATTTGGGCAGCTGGGATTCAGGCACTCCAGCGCTGAAAACTGAAGAGGTTTAATTAATATTGCCCCAGCTGGTGGTGCCCACAGAGAGCTCGTGGAGCCCCAGGCTGGATTGCTAGACAAGACTGGGGGAGGCAGCGCTGTGGCTGTGACACAGCACGGGGAGCCAGGACCTGCTGCAGCCCCACAGCTCGGGTGGGGGAACAGCTTTAAAAATAGATAACTTTGGCCTTATCAACACTGTGAGGCACCGTCCTGGGAAGCAACAAGAACTCTGTTAGGATTGTCTGTTGGGAATCTGTGCTGCCAGAGCCAGGATTTGAAATGAGCACACGGAGACGGGAGGGTGGAGCTGAGCTGCTGCTCAGTCCCGGCCTTGTAGGAGCTTCTAATGTGGGTTACCATGCATAATTCAGGCCACCCTTTTTCCATGTTCAGAGCTCTGTAACTAAATACTGATTTGCTAAACATAACTTGAATAATGAAGGTATCTGTGGCTTGAAAGCCTTTCTCAGTATTGAAAGAAAAGGAAGCAAATAGAGCTGTATCTTCACTTCTCCTTTAAAACAACACAGATATGCACAAAGTGGAAGAGTCATCTTCATCCCTCGTTGCTCCATGGATTTAAATATGTGCATATTCCTGATGTGGCCAGTAAGTGAGAGGTGGCCTGTCCAAAGTACTGCCAGTCCTTCCAGCCAACACTTTTTCTTTTCTCTACCACCACAGTTCATTCCATTGAAATCCAAATTTAAAACTGCACCTTGTGTTTCTTGCTGAGCTTAGAGGTAACAGGTCAGAAAATGAATTGATGTGCAGTGTGGTCGTGTTTGTACAGGAGTAAAGCTCTCTATCTGTTCTGAGCCACTTCAGCTCAAATTGTGCCAGTAGGGTAAATTATTTCGGTTTTCTTCAGTCACAGCTTTACCCCCTTTGATGAAACACAAACACTTGGGAGCCTGTAAGAGGCTAAAAATATTCTAACAGCTGATAAAGGCTTGATTTGACTTTTGAAAATATGAAGTGTTTTTTTTCCCTGTGCTGTTACCTTCTCACTTTGTGTTTATGATGCTGTAGCAGAGCGTGGGGTTTGTGGGGTGGTGAGGCTTCCATTGCTTTTCTCTCCTTGCTCTGGGGAGGAGCAATTTTGGTTGAATAAACACCTCAGACCTGAGGATTTGCTGGTGGTGGTGATCACTGCCTTGTTTGCTGTTCATATCTCAAAAATTCAGGAAGAGATTGCAAGCAAGTAACTTCTGTGTTCTTGTAACTTTTGTACTGGAAGCAATCAGCTTTTCTAAACTACTTCTGCAATTCATTGACTATAGAAGTTTCTTACCTAGTTCCTCTTTGTTTAAAAAAAATAATTTTTTCTCCTGGTTCCTTTTTTTTTTAGCTGGTAGAAAACATTTCTTTGAATTGGAGGAGTGTACCCTGGAAACAGTCAAATTTACCTCACAGAGCTGATAAATACTGGCAAACCTAAATGCTTCGGTTTATTTTCAGGCTGATCTGCTTGGTTATTGATTTTCCTGCTTCTCTTTTGGCCCAGAGAGTAAATCCTTGCTTATCTGCATTAATTTTTTAGTGTCAATGACTATCTGTGGTACCTGGAGGAGTTCTAGGGTGGGTTGGATGGAGCTTGGAGTAAGATGGTCTAGTGGAAGGTGTCCCTGCCCATGGGCAGGGTGCCCATGGCTTTAAGACCCCTTACAACTCATACCAGTCTAGGATTTTGTAATTTTATGATTTTTGCCTTGCAGAATGAAAACCAGGTTTTATATTCAATCGCTGGTGTCACACATTGCATTAAGGTGCCAGGCTCTAAGGGGTAGGAAAAGTTCCTGCTGCAAATGATACCAAGCATTTGCTCTGTAGCTCCTTAAATCCATGAGTATGATGATTGTAAGAGGAGTTTGGGTGCTGCTCATGGACTAGAGCATTGAAATGGAAAATGTAACAAATATAGAGCAGCAAGGAGGCTTCCCACAGCTGCAGAGCGGTGTTAAATCTTTTAAGAAATCAGCAGCGAGCTTGGGAAGGACGGTGCTGTGCATACAAGGCTGGAGCTCAACTCTGCTGTTCTTTTCCCTCCAGAGTCCATTGTCCATCCTGAGCCCAGCTGGTTTTGTCAAGGAATTTTGGCTTTGGCCATGAACCGCGGGCTAAATGCTGTCCTAACGGCTGGTTTTGTGTTTCTCTCCCCCTCCCCAGGAAGGAGAATGCCCACACGAAGATGAAGTAGAGCGTTTCCTATGCTGGCCACGGCACCCGCACGCTGGTGCCGGCTGGGTAGGGACGGTCTCTCCTCTGGCCAAACCCATTCCCGGGACGAGATGAAGCCAAGGAGGAGCTTCCCGCCGCGCTGGAGCCGCAGTGACTGCTGCCCGCTTTAAAGCCCATGTGCCACCGTCCTTGGCAAAATGAAAGAAGTGGTGCTGTGGTCACCCGAGGAGGTGACCAGCTGGCTGACGGACAATGCCGTGCCGGAGTACTGTGAGCCCCTGAAGAGCTTCACCGGGCGGGACCTCATCAACCTGACAGAGGAGGATTTCAAGAGATCCCCTCTGTGCCGGGTGTCTTCCGACAGCGGGCAGCGGCTGTTGAACATGATCGAGGGGCTGAAGATGGCTCACCACATGGAGGCTCACAAGAACGGCCACACCAACGGGCACGTGCGTGCCGGCGACGCCGCGCGCCAGAACGGCTTCGGCGCCGCGCTCAAGCTCAACGGGGTCCCCAATGGCTTCAAGAAGGAGATGATCAAGATCCCCATGCCGGAGCCGGAGCGCTCGCAGTATCCCATGGAGTGGGGCAAGACTCTCCTGGCTTTTATTTATGCACTTTTGTGTTTTGTCTTCACCACGGTGACTATCTCGGTGGTTCATGAACGAGTGCCTCCCAAGGAGGTGCAGCCTCCCCTCCCAGATGCATTTTTTGATCGCTTTGATCGGGTGCAATGGGCTTTTTCTATTTGTGAAATCAACGGCATGATCCTTGTAGGACTGTGGTTTGTTCAGTGGCTGCTCTTAAAATACAAGTAAGTAAAGCCTCTTCAAAACTTGAGTGCTTCTGACAGCTTTTGGAGGGCAGATGCTGGTTTGCACCCGAACAAAATGAAGCTCCTTGTGATCTACTTACCTCAGTTTTCAAAGCTGGAATAGGGAGCATAGGGAGCACACAGTGTGAGCTGCTTGTGCAGAAGGCAGAGGTCCAAATGTTCCCTAAGAAACTGTGCAACACCCCTGCTCGTGTTTGCCTGCGTGGTTAACTTGAACCTGTTTCGTGGGTGAAAAGCCATGGATTGGAAGAAATTATGTTATGAGCTCACTCTTTGTTCAGAAGGTACACAGCTCATGCTCTTGTGAGGGCAGCTGTGAACCAGGATCCAAAGGAATGGCTGGAGCTGTGCCAGGAGGGTTTGTTTAGGTTGGATATCAGGGAAAGGTTCTTCCCCCAGAGGGTGCTGGGCACTGCCCAGGCAATGGGCACAGCCCTGAGGCTGCCAGAGCTCCACACACGGTGGGATTGTTGGCGTGTCTATGCAGGGACTGGAGCTGGATCTATGGTCCTTGTGAGTCCCTTCCAGCTCAGGATATTCCATGATTTTAAACCCAAGGGAAACAGCTAGAGGAGGTGGTGCGGAATTCCCTAGAGAAGGAGGTGTGTCAGGTTAATGGGGCCACATGAGGCATCAAACACCCTGTGGTGGAGCTGAGCAGAGCCTGTAGGTGAAGAACAGTGGAATCCTTGGGGATTTTGAAGCAGTGAGATGTGGGTTGAGTTGATGGTAACATACATATATTGATGTCACTGGCAGATGTGAAGGTCTCCCCGCTCTGTGTCTCCATTTGCTTTAGGGTGTTTGTTTTTATTTATGTTACAGAATCACAGAATGTTTGAGGCTGGAAGGGACCCTAAAGATCATCCCATTCCGACCCCTAGCCATGGGAAGTCCCCTTTGGAAGGGCCCTTTCTGGTGTTAGGGGAAGATGCCAGGGAGTCCCAGAGCTTGGTCAGTGATCATGGAATGTTTTGAAGGCCAAGATCCGTTTTTTCTATGAGCAGAGGGATCAAGGTTCGAGAGGCTCAAGCTGTGGCTGAGCAGCAGAAAGGGAAGAGCAGAGAAAGGGAAGAGCAGGAGAGGTGCTGGCAGGAACAGGAGCCCAGCAAGGTGGCTTTATCTGGAGCACCTTGTTCTTGTGGTGTTGCATGGTGCACACCAAAGGGGTGGTGACTCAGTGCTACAGAAAAAGCTGAATCCCTTTTGTGATGGGGTTATCCCCTGCCTTTGAAACTTAATTCAGAAATAAAGGGAGGGCATTGGGCCAGATGGGCCTTCCTCACTTCTGCCTCCTCATCCCTGGAGGTGCCCAAGGCCAGGTTGGACAGGGCTTGGAGCACCCTGGGATAGTGGAAGGTGTCCCTGCCTGTGGCAGGGGTGGAACTGCAGGGGCTTTAAGATCTTTCCAACCCAAACATTCTGGGATTCTATGATTCTAATGCTGTCTATGGCATGAGATTGGGCTGGTGTCTCTCCTGAAGGCAGGAGCAGGTCTGGCTGGGCACTCTGGAGTTTCCACAGGGAGCTCAAGGAAGCTGCTGAGGCAGATGAGCTTCTCTGAGAAGCATTTCCAGATGCTGTGGGAGAAGCACAAAGCCAGGATTGGCCATGTGGTTGGCTCCTGGGGCTGAAGGAGTAGTGTGCTCCCTGCTGAGGTCTGCAGAGTTCTCTGGGCTGGGAATCAGCGTGGAGGTTGTTTTTGCTGGCTGGCTCTGCGTCTCACACTCACACAAATCCTCTGGAGAAAATTAAATATGAGGCTTTCTACATTTACTTTTTCTTTATATTACAGTGCAGAGCTCTCTATGACTTAACTAAGGTAAAATATGCCAAACACAGCAAAATCAAGAGGTAGTTTTAATTAAAAAAATACATTCAGTGGTTGGCAAAATGCTGCCACTTGTATGATCTCTCAGAATATGGCACTGCTCAGCCTTTAATCCCCAACCCCTTGTTTGCTTTTATGTTAGAAAGAAAAAAAAACCATGTTCTTGTCCAGTTCTAAAAGCCACAAGGGTGAGATGTTAGAGGAAAAGCTCTGCAGAGGAGAACCCCTGCCCTGCTGGAATGGTGTCCTCCACACTTAAATTTCAGTTCATGGAGCGAGATTAATAATTATCATTCTTAACTCACAGTTTTGCCCATGTTTACATCAGAAGACGGAAGAAAAACGTCTGGAATACTGTGTTACAGCAGTGACTACTCCAGTGCAAAATGTGTTTATCCTGCAAGAGTTGAATTTTTCCTGATAAATCAAAGGCACTCAAGGTGTTGCTGACCTGGCATTGCAAACTCATACTCCCTCAAGAGTGGAGCACTCCAGTTTATTAACTGTGCCCCAAAAGCACTGAAAAATTTAATGGCCAATTTTGAGTTTTGAAAGAGCTCAGCTTGACAGGAATATTATTGTTTTAAAAGTGAGCAAAATAGCACCAGCTAAATTCCAGTGCCTGAAGGGAACCTTCAAGAACTCTTTAGAAGAGTCTAGAGGGACAGGACACAGGGAATGGCTTCCCAGTGCCAGATAGATGGGATATTGGGCAGGAATTGTTCCCTGGCAGGGTGGGCAGGCCCTGGCACAGGGTGCCCAGAGCAGCTGTGGCTGCCCCTGGATCCCTGGCAGTGCCCAAGGCCAGGCTGGACTTTGGGGCTTGGAGCAGCCTGGGACAGTGGGAGGTGTCCCTGCCCATGGCAAGGGTGGGACTGGATGAGCCTTAAGGTCGTTCCCAGTCCAGACTGTTCTTGGATTCTGTGAATGCCAGAACCTGCAGCTTGAAATGGCCATAAGTGCAAAGAATAGTGATTGAAAATGAACCCAAACCCACAGGGTCTGTAGCCAGTGGCACACGAAGGGTGATTGCTGTAACTGGATTCACCCTGCTTTCTGTAACCCTCTCCTTAGGATCTCTCCAGAGGTTGCTCCTGCCCTGGTGGATGTGCCAGGAGAGGTTTAATTGTCTTTCTTTGAGGTGTTTTTAGGTGTTACCCCAGTGGGGCAGTTCTGGGGCTGGCTGTCCCTCCTGAGCCCATCCTTTACCCCGGGTGCTCATGCTGCTTTTGCAGAAGCACCTCACGGTACCCCAGATCTGCATTTGCCCTCTCTGTGACCATCAGCCCTCACTAATAAATATCTCTGCAGCTGTGGCTGCTGAGTGGCTTCCCTGCAAACACTCTGTCCTGCAGCCAGAGCAGCTCTGCATTTTTATTTGGGAGCTTTCCTTGCTAATGTGAACTGCTTCCTTTATATTGCTGCTCAGGAAAGATGTGTTCTCTCACTCCTCTGGGTTATACAGGAGACCCTTTGTAATCACTAAATTGTGTGTCAGCTGAAATAAATTTACTCCTTTTCATCTCAGAATGAAAATACTGTAACTTTATCCCGTGCCTCGAATAGGAAATGGGTGACGGACACAGCTAATGGAGGGGTGTGGGGCATGAAATCCCCTGTAATGTCTTCAGCACCACATCTGCACAGGCTTTTGCATCCTAATCCTTAGATTTTCTGTCACCACCTTTAAGGGCAATGTGAGTTGAGTTGCTCCTGTGTTCCTGGCCTGGAAGGCATGGGAATATTTGTGGAGTAGTTCAACATTCCCAGGTGTAAGCCGATAGTGTCACGAGTTTCTAAAGCATCAGGAGAAAACAGCTGGTGGCTTGTTTTATTTACCTTTGTGGATTTTGTTTGCCTTGAGTGACCTCCTTATTTCTGCCTGTTTTTTTCTCCCTGCCAGGTCTATAATTAGCAGAAGATTTTTCTGTATAGTTGGCACACTATACCTGTACCGGTGTATTACCATGTATGTGACTACACTCCCAGTACCTGGAATGCATTTCAAGTGTTCTCCAAAGGTAAACTCCTTCTGGCTGCCCTGCCATGCTCTAACCTGTGTGTTTCCCCCTCGTCCTGCTGTTCCCAAAACTGCTCTCTCAAGAAGTGTTTCTAAGGGAGGGGGTTCTGCCCCACTGTCCTGCTCTCATGAGAGCCCCCCAGAATTCTGTGCACAGCTCTGGTGCCCCCAACATAAGGAGGGCACGGAGCTCTTGGAGCAGGTCCTGAGGGGGTCATGAAGGTGCTGAGGGGACTGGAGCACCTCCCCTGTGGAGCCAGGCTGGGAGAGCTGGGGCTGCTCAGCCTGGACAAGAGAGCGTTGTGTGGAGACCTCACAGCTCCTTCCAGGGCCTGAAGGGACACAGGGAAGCTGGAGACGGACCCTGCATCAGGAACTGGAGGGACAGGACACAGGGAATGGCTTCCAGTGCCAGAGGGCAGGGCTGGATGGGATATTGGGCAGGAATTGTTCCCTGGCAGGGTGGGCAGGCCCTGGCACAGGGTGCCCAGAGCAGCTGTGGCTGCCCCTGGATCCCTGGCAGTGCCCAAGGCCAGGCTGGACTTTGGGGCTTGGAGCAGCCTGGGACAGTGGAAGGTGTCCCTCTCATGGCAGGGGGTGGAATGGGATGAACTTAAAACCCAAACCATTCTATAATTTGAAAATGCTGGTTTGGTGTGGCAGGGACATCCTTCTGCAGGTTGCTGGCTGCCCTCTCAGTGGAGAGTTGACGGTGCTGTGGGGCAGTGCAGGAGTTCCCACCCTTTTCAAAGCACTGAGCTACCTGATTTCGGTGGCATTTTCAACTAATTTGCATGATCAGCATGTTCCTGTCCCCAGTGAAGCTGTTGAAGGTGTGCAACCTTTGCCGTGTGTGAGTCACTGATTTCTAAATAAATAACACACCTCAGTGTGTCAAATCCAAATACAATTCGTGGTTGAAAATGGCCCAGAGAGACTTTCCTAACCCTGTCTCCTGCACATATTTTTGCAATTCTGTTGGCACAAGGACTTTTCACCTCCTCCCCAGTCCAAGAGTGACTCTGAGGGATAAATTAGGCTTGGGAAAACCTTGACTGAAACCAGGCTACTGGGACAGAGGTGCTTGACCCTTGTGGTCAGCCTGGGAGGGTAATTCACATGCTCAGGGTGGAGAAGGGGCAGGGCTGGTGATGTTGCATGTCTCTGCTCACCCCAGCATTGCTGGAATTCTGGACCTTACTGTAATTCCTGGGGCTGGTTGTTCAGTGACGCAGCTGAAGCAGGAGAAAGGGCAGCAGCACAGCCATAAATCAGGTGGCAGGTTGTGAAGTCACTGAGGTACAGGTAGTAAAATCCTGATTGGACTTGATCCACGTGTTGTTGTTTTGGTGAGGATTGGCATTTCCAAACAAAGCCAAAATACTTTGGTTCCTTGGGGAGGTCCAGCCAGTGTTCGCCAAGGCAGAACCTTTGTGGCTTTTGGAGGGATTTTGGAAAGGGAAGTAAGGGAATGAGTGGGAGAGGAATCAGCACTGTGTTTGAACAGCCTGCTGCTAGGAAATTAAAAAAGAGAGAACACAGGTATTTATGGGCTGAAGTGAATAAATCTGCCTGTTTGGGGAATTTACGGTGTTGGCAAATCCTTGTCATTACTCAAGTAGAGACAAGCTGAGGACCCTGATAAGATTGAGGATAAAGCTGGGTTTTCTTGAAAGCTCTAAATGTACTGGTGGGAAAAGAACAACCTCTCAACACCTTATTGAGTTCTGTGTGATTGTGAAAAGTGGGCTTTGGGGAGCAGTTTAGTGTTTGTGAGCAACTGTTAGCAGGAAATGTTTAATTTCTGCAAAGAACATGCTCAAGTCTGTCAGAAATGATTAATTTCCACTTCTTAAAGCAAGGCCAAGCTTTAAAATAAAAGCAATAATGGCCAGCCTGGGGGGATCTGTGTTTCCTTCTGACAGTTCAATGGTTTCCATGGATTTTCAAACACCATAAAATGAGGTGAGGATGCAGCATACGTGTGCATTGATCCATTAGTCCTTGCTTCCTGATGGGTCCCAGAGGTTCCCCAGACATCCTGGTTGTCTCATGGCAGACATTTTTTGTGGATTTGTTTAATATTTGGCCTTGGCTAAGAGCTGAGAGCAGCAAAAGTCTTGGGCAGTGCCAGCTGCCCTTAGTCATTCAGGAGAGGGAGCAGAGTGTCCTCATGGGAAGGAGCTGGTTTGCTTAGATTTGGCTTTGCTTGGGCAAACTGAAGATTTTTCAGGAATGCTCCGTGAGCCAGTGCCGTGGTTGGGGGTGGGTCAGAGCAAATCCAAGTGTGGAGGGAGATCCCTGTTTGGGCTGCTGTGGATTCAAAGCACAGGTCTGGCACTGTGCTCTGAGACACCACAGAAGTTTCTGTTGGAATGGGAAGTGGAAAAAAAATAATCTTGCAAACTTTTCCAAGGCCTTAGGGTTTGGAGTGAGATGCTCCTCTGTTCATCAGATCCTGGTTTTGGCAGCTGGCTGTTCAGCCCTGGGCAGTTCCTCCTGGTTTCTGTTGGATGATCACCAGTAGGGCCTGTTACCAAGAACATGAACTAAATTAAACCTCATTTATTTTAGGGGATAGTGCCTCTTGAACAGAAGGAAAATCACACCTGAGCACCAGCTACAAGAGGCGCAAAGCATCAAAACGCTCGCGTCTCCTTTTCCTGCTAGAAATGTGCTGCAAGATTTTGGGAAAGGTTGCGGATTTATTTATCAACTGATTGATCTTGTGGATCAAAGCAGAAAGGGAGAGGAACTGAAAGGCCAAATTGCTGGTTAAGACCGTTGCTTTGAGCTGTGATATTTCACTGTGCTTTTGTGTTTTGCTGTTCCACCAGCTCTTTGGAGACTGGGAATCTCACCTGCGAAGGATAATGAAGTTGATTGCTGGCGGAGGCTTGTCCATCACGGGCTCCCACAACATGTGTGGGGACTACCTGTACAGCGGCCACACCGTCATCCTAACCCTCACCTACCTGTTCATCAAAGAGTGTGAGTGACCTGCTGCTCCCCTCCTCACTCAGGGGTTTCTCTTGTGCTCACTGGCAAACACAGTTCCAGTTAAAATACCTGCATTTTCCACGATGAAACGGCGTCAAGCTGGATATTAGGGAAAAATTCTTTACCGGAGGGATTGTAATGGTTTGGGTTGGAAGGGACCTTAAAGCCAATCTCATTCCATTCCCCTGCCCTGGGCAGGGACACCTCCCACTGTCCCAGGCTGCTCCAAGCCCCAAAGTCCAGCCTGGCCTTGGGCACTGCCAGGGATCCAGGGGCAGCCACAGCTGCTCTGGGCACCCTGTGCCAGGGCCTGCCCACCCTGCCAGGGAACAATTCCTGCCCAATATCCCATCTAAACACAAGCAAGTTAATTTGACTGGCCAGGGTATATTTTATCTTTCTCAAAGATTTCGTAGCCTTTTTCATTTCCAAGAATCTCATTACCCCGAGTACAATTTTAAGTTACACCTTAAGAGAGAGATATTTATTTTGTGATCTCAGCATTCCTGTTCTTAATCTCAGCACAGGCTTCACTGTGTCAGCCAGTATTGCAGTCCATGACCTCTGCTAATTACAGCAGTAGTCCTGATAAGGTTCCACTTGGAAGTGACCTCTGCTTGTGCTCCTTTGCAGATTCCCCACGGCGACTCTGGTGGTACCACTGGCTCTGCTGGGCACTCAGCATGGTGGGGATGTTCTGCATCCTCCTTGCTCATGACCACTACACTGTGGACGTGGTGGTGGCTTACTACATCACTACAAGGCTATTCTGGTGGTACCACACAATGGCCAACCAGCAAGTGAGTTCTTCCCACTCCTTGGGTGCTTCTGCTGTAGCCTGTGGGAGGGACTATCCAGACTCACCCATGTCCTGTGGAGAGTCCCTCTCTTCCCCCTATCTGTTTGGTTTGTAGGGGAGAAAGAGGCTCATTAATGGGATTCTTCATGTGTCTTGACCACAAAAATATGGGAGGGTCTTCCCGAAGGCAGGCAGGGCTCTCCTGCCCTTGAGTAACCTCGGTCTTTGAAGTCTTTCTGAATTTGGGCCAGGTGGCCACATCTGTGATAGAACAACAAACCATTTAGATTCTTTTGCCTTGGTTTTGTTTTGTTTGGTTGTTGAGGCCAGCTGGGGCTTTCCTGTGTTCTGTGGCTTGTGCCGCAGGTCTCCCAAGGTACAGGAAGAGACCTTGCTAAAAATGAACCTGGTTTTGAAAGTGTTTCCAAGGGGTGGTGAGTCCTCCTGGTGAACTGGAGCAATCAGAGAGGAGCTAAGGAAAGTGAAACCTCCCCTGCTGTGCCAGGGCAGGGTCGAGCTGGAGATCAGGGAAAGGTTCTTCCCCCAGAGGGTGCTGGGCACTGCCCAGGCTCCCCAGGGAATGGGCACAGCCCCGAGGCTGCCAGAGCTCCAGGAGGGTTTGGACAGCACTGCCAGGGGTGCCCAGGGTGGGATTGTTGGGATCAGGAGTTGGATCAGTGATCCCTGTGGGTCCCTTCCAGTTCTGGGTTTTCCATGATTCTCTGAGATAAAATGCACAAGTCTTTCCCATGGATTGCAGACAAGGGAGTTAAGAGACATTTTTAAGTCTGTAGCACCATATTGGTGTCCAAATACTTTCCATGACTTTCCTAAGGCTGTCTCCTGCACATATTTTTGCAATTCTGTTGGCACAAGGACTTGTGCCATGATCTTTGCTCATGGTCAAAGATCTTTTGCTTGTCTGTGGTCTGTGCTGTTGATTACGTTTAATAAAGACCTCTTAAGATGGTAGAAGATGAGTTTGTATTGTGACAGCATAGATTTTTAGATCCTATCACAGAATCATCATGGAATGACGTGGGCTGCAAAGGGCCTTAAAGGTCATCTGGCTGCAGCCCCTGAAGGCCTTGTAGCTCCCACCTCGTTATTCCACTGGTTTGGTGCTGCCTGAAGCAATACACCCCAGCCAAGCCTTGTGGTACATTTCCAGCCAAATGCCTATTTGCAGATTAGGTGCCCTTTGATGTTCAGTCAGTTTGGGAGGCACTGTGTGCGACAGGAGTCTGTGCAGCTCTTGTCACACAGCCCCAGAGGATTCCAGGCTTTGACTCTGCTCCTGGGCTCTCAGAACAGTGATGCTTCCAAGCTGGAAGTGCTGGAGTCAGCAGTGCCCCAAGACCTGCTGAGGACTTGCTTCAGCAGAGCCCTTGGTGTGGAAACGTTCCTGTTCTGCTGCCTAATGTGACTCAGGAGGTGGCTTAACACTGCTGCCCTGAGCTGCCAGGGTGTTGGGAAATGCCAGTCCCTGGATCCTTCCCGGAGCGCACATTGGTGTCCTGCTCTCTCCTTCCTCATGCTGGGGCTTGTGCCTGGCCTTAAAATGAAAAGCAACAGTGGATTTATTTGACACGTGAGCTTGACATGGAGATTAGGCTCAGTGTACAAGGCCTGTCCTTGTGTATTCCCTTTGGGTGGGTGGATACAGGGGTCCCTGCCTCTGGCATGGAAAACAGGCAGCAGAGGGGTTGGATAATTCCCTCAGGGCCTGCCCACTCTCTCTGTCTGTGAGCTGGGGCTTGCTCACGGCTGAGAGAAGTGAAAGGTAGGTGGGAGCAGTCTGGGAGCATGTGGAGGGCAGGGCAGGGTTCTGACTTCCTCCAGATGGGACGTGCCCTGCTCATGGCTCCACAGGCACACCACCAGGCCACAGAGTGCTTCCTGAGCTCAGTGGAGTTTCAGAGGCACTCATGGAACAGCCGTGCTTTGGGATGGCCTTTTCATTCCCAAGGGAGAACAGACAGTGGTCTTTAGGCCACTCCTTCCTTTCCTGTGGGCCCATCAAACAACTGAGGTGCTGTAGACAGGGGTGAGCAACGTTTGGTGTGTGCAGGGAGGCTGGGATGTGTTTGGGAGGTGAGATTTTGGGAGCAGCAGGAAGCAGAACACCAAACCGCTGAGCGGTCCGAGCTGAAGCCGTGTGAATAAAGGACCTGCCCTTCAGCAGTCCTCTTGTTCTTCTCTGCCTGCAGGTGCTAAAAGAAGCTTCCCAAACTAACCTCCTCGCAAGGGTCTGGTGGTTCAAGCCCTTCCAGTACTTTGAGAAGAATGTCCAAGGAATTGTACCTCGCTCCTACCACTGGCCCCTGCGGTGTCCGGCGCTGGCGCGGGGCCGGCAGGTCAAGTACAGCCGCCTGGTGAGTGACACGTAACAGTGGCAGCACAGCCCCACAAGGACCTGTCCCAAGTGCTCACAACTCCAAGAGAAGATGCCATAAACAAACAAACAAACAAACAAAAACCCACAGCTCCCTAACCCTTTCTTTAGCAGCTCCCTGGACCTGACCTGTTCAGTTACCTGGTAAGCACTGTGATCTTTTTTTCTCTCCAAAGGATCTGCGTTGGACAACAATAAAGAGAATTTAACTGATCATGCACTGTTACACATTTCTTGTCGATAGAGTTGGGATTTGCATTTGCCCATCACCATGTTCCTTTGTATATGATGCGACAACATAGATGAAAAGCTTTTATATCATGAGTTCTGGTCTTTCCAGTCACGTCTGGGAACAAAGCATATTATTTTCTTGGGAAAACATACTTTTCATATCTCTTGCCCCAAAGATTGGGCTGTAAGCCATTTTCTAGCAAATGACTATATGAAGGTTTCTAAATATCTGCCTTGGGTGAAATCAAGAAATCTTTCTACCTGTTGCACCGTGCTACGAATAAGATGATAGACACAGAAAGGTTTGGTAAATCCTGATTTTGTAGAATCTGCAGTGACTGACTGTGTCAATAAAGTGCAAAAAAAAAAAAAAAAAGAAAAAAAAAAAAGAAAAAACCAAACAAAAAAACCCACCAAAAAAAAAGAGAAAAAAAATGTAAAGTGATTTTCTAAGTATTTCCTAACTTTATTTTTCAAAATGTGTATGAAAAAAAATTAAATTTAAAAAGATTTTTACATGTCAGAGAATAGAGAGTTAAAAAATTTAAAGAAAATGCTTCTTGGGAGAGAGAGAGATTTGTCTATGTTTCTAGTGCCTTTCTTGTCTTGATTGTATGGTCAGTAGGCAGTCTTAAATGTTTTTATTTAAAATAAAGTATTCCATGAAAGCAGAATTATATATACTGTATAATTACTAATTTTTGCATTTATAGCTAAATTAAACTGGAAATTTGCTTATAATGTTGAAATTGCCACGTGTAGGGAAAAGCCTCCCACCCCACCAAATAAAAAGGGTCCGACCTTGCTCACACATTGTGGGCAGGTCAAGCTAAAAAAGTATCACTTTATTGTCTACTTGGTAGCTGGATTTTAAAAAGCAAAACAGCCATGAACTCCTGTTTTTTAAGAATTTTACAAAATGATCACTGAGTGAACTATGAATGGTTTCTCCATCCCCTTATCGAAGTGTTGTTGAAAAACAACAAAGATAACCTATTTCTTTAAAATATTTGTGCAGAAACTGCATGTACTTCTAAGTTTTCACTCCTACCATACATACTGTATGTTTGGGGAAGTCTCCTATCCTAAACTTGCCAATGTGCAGAACAAAAATAGTTTTTATAAAAAAAGAATGAAGAAGAGAAAAATATATATATAAATATATATATATATCCATTCTGTATTTTACGTGAAGCAGAGTTATCTTCTGTAGGTTTTTTGTGTATTCACAAGGTGATATTTGTATTGTAAAACAACAATGGTGAAGGAAAATAAAAAAGGCTTTTGAAAAATGTAGTTTCCTTTATCTTTTTAATATTCAGTTGAAATTTAAAGCTGGGTTTATTCTTCCAAACCTTGCCTTTAAGTTGATGTTATTGCACTGTAGGCCATCCGATGTGGACTGTACGGAAACTGCATTGATGTGGAATTGCTATTGGGCAAAACAGTGCCTTATGTGAAATAAATGCTATGCAATCGATGCCGAGCGGGCGGGAGGAGCCTTCCTGGGAGCCATCTCCAGGCCTTGAAAAATCTACCCCACAACTGCTGGGAGGCAGCACAGGGCAGGGAGGGCATCCCTTCCCCCAGGAGCTGCCAGTCCTGGCCCCTGGACACCAGGGGAAAAAAAAAGGAGAAGCCAATTTTTGTGCGTCCGTGGTGGTGAAAGTGTCATTTCTTCCGTCTTTTTTTTTTTTTTTTTTTTTTTTTTTTGGGAGGTGATGCTTTATCTCCACCTCTCTGCCCTGTTCCTCAGCCTTGGCCAAAACGTGCCCCAGAGAGCTGGTGGGGTGTGGCTTCTGCTGCTCTGCCTCACTGTTGCTTGGGATGCTGAACGAGATGCTGAGCTCGTTCCTTATCAGTTCTGTCTCCCTGTGAGGGAGGAAGGGGTTCCTTGGCTAAGCCCTTTGCAGCAGCATTTGCAGAGCTGGGTGGGAATTTAGGGCTCAGCTCTGCCTCCTCTGCCTTCCATTCACAGCTTTACCTTGGCAACTTTTGGGGCTAAAAGTTGGTTTTTAAACAGCCCAACCCCACCCCTGCTGATTTTTCAGCTGGTTTTTGAGAGTTCCTGCTCCCAGACGTAACCTGAGGAGTAGATTTTTCAAGACCTGGCATCACGCACATCCGAACCATTGACATAAGTAAATGTATGGATATATATGCACACGACATTAAATGGAATCTGCTGAATCCTGCCTGGTGGTGTCTGACTTACTGCATGGCTCTGGCTCCACACGGTCCCGGCTGTGCTCGGGAGGGGCGTGCTGCTGCCTCGGGAAGGGAGCCTGGGAATGTGGGCCAGGGGCTCAGGAGTGAGCTGCTGGCTGCTGGCTCTGGAGGAGGGGGCCCAGGGGTGGGTTTGGGACAGAACTGCTGTGCTTTGGCTCAGTCCAGGCTGTGGAGCTTGTGCTGCCTTGTGATCCTCTTTCCTGAGGAGCATCTGCCCAGCAGCTCCCGCTGGGTGGGATGAGACGTGGCTCGGGGTCAGCATTGTGCTGATGGGCAGGATCCCAGATTTCCCACTGCCTTCCCTCCAAATCCCAGGTAAGATCTGTCTGCAGCCATGTGTCAGCAGAGACTGCAGCCAGGGGTGGTGGGGCTCTGCCATCTCTGGACACCACACCTGGCCTGTGAGCTTTGTGTTCCTGCGCTGAGATCCTTGGGTGATTTCCAGGGACAGTCTTGTCCCAGTTAGAGGCTGAGCCACCACCTGAGTGATTCCCTTGCTCTGGGCACTGGTGCATTGTTGCCTCTCCTTCCCAGCTCCTGGTGCCCATCAGAGAGGTGGACACAGCAAACTAAAGTCTGTGAAAGTTGGAATCTGGCATTGTGGTGCCCCAATCCACAGAACTCGTGGATCTCCCCACTCTGTGCCCGTGAAACCATCCTCTGTGGGTGTCTTTAGAGGACAGGCAGAGCTGTGTTTGGGTGTGGAGGGGCAAGCCTGGGCAGTGCAGTGCAGGGGCCAGGAGGCTGAAATCGGGAAGAGGGGTCTGCACCAGGCTGGAGAAGGATGGTTCAAGGAGGAGAAAGACCAAGGAGGATCTTTGCCAGGAGGGTGGGCACTGATCCAGCTGGATCCTTTAGCTCTGCCATGTGGGGAAGGTTTAAAGCCATAAAATACAGGGAAGGGAGGTGTTTGGGGAGTATGAGCCAAGCAAGAA
Source organism: Sylvia atricapilla (assembly GCF_009819655.1). Classification (NCBI taxonomy): domain Eukaryota; kingdom Metazoa; phylum Chordata; class Aves; order Passeriformes; family Sylviidae; genus Sylvia; species Sylvia atricapilla. Next base: position 31,672,066 of record NC_089147.1, read on the forward strand.
CAGCGATCCCTTTGCTTTCCTGTACTCTGCAAAGAGCAATCCCATCAACTTCCCCTTCATGCTTTTCCTCAGGGCACAGCCTAGTGCTCATTCTCTTCCTGGTGCCAGTGGATCAGAGTGCTGCCTGAACAGAAGCCACAAGTTCCTGCTTTGGCAGCTTCTCCCATCCAGCTCATCAGCTGTTGGCTGCAAACACTTGCCAGAAGGATGTGTGGGGTTGTTTTTTGCATGCTCTCGATGCCTCTGCTGCTCCTGGCTATCCGTGTGTGCTGCAGGTTGGGCAGGGAATGCCGGTGAGCACCAAGATTTGGGCGTGACAATCTTTGCACGTCCCTTTTATAAATAAATGTTTGGACACCACTCTCAGGCACATGATGGGATTACTGAGACTCTGCAAGACCAGGAGTTGGATCTTAATGGGTCCCTGTGGGTCCCTCCCAAACCAGGATGTTCTGTGATTCCATGGTGATGGAAGGAGCAGGTGTTGCAAGTTTTGGGGGCAGACAGGGCTCCCATAACATGGTTTGCAGCAGCTCGGCCCCTGTTAGCGTGGGTGGGTACAGAGCAGCCCACCTGGTTCATTTGCTGACCATTTTTTTCCCCCAAAAAAACCCCACTGGGATTGAACTTGGATCTGCCCGACTCTGCATCGCTGTTTTGGGGTCTTGAGGTTTTCCCAGTTTTGGGCCAGAGCTTTTTAGCTTGGCACATGCAGGTTGGCTCTTCCTGGGAGCGATCTTCCCCTGGGCTCTCCCACATCCCAGGGAAGTGCCCTGTCCCTGGGCTGCTGCTGCTGCCTGCTGCTTCTGATGAGGGATAACAAAATACTCTGTTTGTGGTGAAGCTTTAACCCCTGGATAGATTTAAGGCACATCACCTGGGGAATTTTGGGGTGTTCACATGTCTGGATATAGATTATTAGTGGCAAAAAAAGTCACCGTGACTTGGTTGTCCAGAAGGGCAGGAGAGGTCTTGCTCCTGAGGCAAGGAGAGGGAGGCTGGGGAAGGAAAGGCAAGGCACCCCAGGACAACATTTTAATTTTATTTGCTGGGTATCCCTTCAGTTCAGCTGTCACTCAGGGATCTGTGCAGGATTTTGAGTTCAGAAGCTGCAGTTGCTCCGATTTTGCCACCTTCCCATTCAACCTGGCCTTCCGGAACTGCCCACGTGTGCTCCAGCAGGAAAGTCACCACAAAGGAGTGAGCCCACTTCCAGCTGCTGCTCGCAGTAGGGGTGTCTGTTTTGACCAGGGAAGCTGGGGAAGAAAATCCAGGTGGTGCTGCCTAAAGCAGCCCTGGTGTGCCCTTGCCAAAGGCTGGCAGGGTTCTTGCTGACAGCTCTGTGCCAGCACTTTATCTCCTGCCATCCTGAGCCCCAGCAAAAGGGACTTTGGCCGTTCTCTGTTAAATAAGCAACATCATGTAAGTGGCTTCTTGGTTGCTGTGAAGGCTCTGGGGGCTGTGAGAGCTCTGAGGACCCTCACACCCAGGATCCCAGGCTTTGGGGAGCAGCTCAGCTCTGTACAGGCCCACTTCTTCATGCTGAGATGATGGTTGCACCAAATTTCTGCTCAGGACCTGGCCAGAGTTTAGCAAACAGGCTGGAATCAAGGTTTCTGTCCTGCAGGGATGAGCACAAGAACTGCTCATCATTACAGGGGATCCACAGTGGCTTCTCAGGTAAAAAGGGATTTTTGCCCCTAGAACAAGGCAGGGGTGGGGGGGAAAAGGCCAGTTTCAGGAATCCTTCCAGGCCTTTTAATTAAGAAAAAAAGAGTGGATTTTCAGTCTCTTCATTTCCCATCAGAAGTGTTTTTGTTTCAGAAGGTTTACAGAGAAGATTGTGGCCTGAGCACTGAGGAAGAGAAGAGAGAAGAGAAGAGAAGAGAAGAGAAGAGAAGAGAAGAGAAGAGAAGAGAAGAGAAGAGAAGAGAAGAGAAGAGAAGAGAAGAGAAGAGAAGAGAAGAGAAGGTTTTATCCAGTTCTAGCTTGGACGGTTTGCAGAAAGGGAGACCAGGAAATGGTGGTTTTAAAGTGAAATTTGGGTGCAGTAGGAAAGGGCTACTTCTCTGAAATGATCTGGTCTTGCCTGGGAGAGATGAGGAACTGAAAAATGGGGAGCAAATGCTTTGTGGCTTTATATTTCAATGCCAATTTTGATAATTCATTTTATTTTTCCTGTGTAGAGATAATTTGAATCCTCTTTCTTAATGGTTTAGAAGCACGAGGTTCACTGATGAAAGAAAGGTGCATTTGGCCATCTGTGTTGAGTGGTTTCTCTTCTGTCAGCTTTGCCTGGTTCCTTCAGTGGATCCATTGATCCCAAGTGGGTTTAAACACTTTTCCTGCTGAGGAGGAAATCCCTGTGCTGTTTGCAGCCCCTGGATGTGCCTGGGGAGGTCACAGAGTGCAATCCTGTGGTAGCAGTGATGGGGAGGATCCTTTTGTTCAGGAGGATAAACATTGTAAAGGAAACATCACCTTCTTTAGACTCGTTTGGCACAAAATGGCACCTGGAGGACTCCTGGTCTTGGGAAGGAGAATAGTCTCTGGGAACTTTTCACCTCCCTCACATTTCCACAGGCATGGAGGTTTACCAAGCCCTTAGTGCTTAAGCTGAGGTCTTTGCAGCCCAGAAAGTGCCTTTTCTGTGCCAAAAAAAGCTCCTTGCTTCTGTAGCTCTCAGCCCGGGCACAGTCACATCACCTGGGGGAGATGGGGAGCTGTGGGTCCCCAGAACCTGAACAGGAAAACACTTCAAAACATTCCTCAAGGCGTGTTTAGAGCTGTCATCAGTCTTCCTCCTCCAGCCCCCCACAGATGGTTACAGAGCCACTTCTCCTCAGCTGTTTCCATCTTGTGGGGTGAAGCTGGCAGGACTCTCTGTCACTGTAACAATAAACACTTAAAACTCAAATCCCTTAGCTTGCCTAATGCTCCAGCAAATGGATCACCTGCAGGACGAGCTCTTGCTCTTGCACACCCTGTTCCTGGTCATCCCTGTCCCAACAGCCCTCCCATGCCAGCAGAGCCTCTGCTCCATGGTTTTGTCTGTCCTCTTGAGTTCCCCCAAGGGACAGCGTGGGACCCGAACATTCCCAGGAGCACAGCGGTGTCCAGGGAGATCTGCCAGCCCACACGGGCTGCTCCCAGGGCCAGCAGGTTCCTTGGGAATTACAGCCAGGAGATAAGGTATCAGCAAATCTTGTTTCTCCCCACCAGCCAGTCCAAAAATCATGGTGCCAAAGGGCGAGGCCGAACGTGACCTTGAAGCGCTGACGCAGACATTGCTGGGAATGTTAACCCTTGGCTCAGGGATGCACCACGGGAAAGGTGATGGAAAACTGAACCTCCTGAGAGGGCAGGGAAAATGCCAGAGGGGCTCCCAGCATTCCATTCCCACCACAGTGCTGGAGGGAGAAAGGGCTGTGGCTGCTTGGATCTTCTCTCCTTGCTGCACCAACATCTGGAGGTGTGACGGGCCCTGTCATTTTGGAGAGGAGCAAAGTGCCAAAAGCCTTTGGCTAAAGGGTGTATGAGCAGCTGGAGAGTTTATCTGGGACTTGAAAAAAAGCTGTGTTTTAACAAATAAAAGTTTTTCTAAATAGAAATGCATTAATAAAAAGTATTTTACACTCCAAACACAATCATGTTTCCAAGTTCTTCTAGTGGAGCGTGGAAACCCTGAGCACTGAACTTCCGTGAGAATCAGGAATCACATCCAGAGGGGAAGCAGCCATCACTCCACAGGCTGGACAAGCTGGGATGAGGCAGAGGAGGGAAAAACATCCCATTCCCAAATTCCTCGAGCGCCAGAGCTGAGCAGTGCAGTCCTGGAAAGGTTATTTTGGGAGAAGGAGATGCTGTCTGCAGCTCAACATAAACACACCGGGGAAAAACCTCCCATCACCTCCTTGTGGGATTAAAATTATTGATTGGTTTCTCCTTATCTTGTGCCACGCTTGACTCACGGGGTTACTCAGCAAGAATTTTCCAGCTGAACTTCCCAGCTTGGAGCAGGTGTCGAGCTGGAAGCAGCTGGGACGGGTGAGGGAGCTCAGGTAAGATTCCCCTGGGATCCCACAGGAGCGAGGTTTGTTTTTTTCAGTGGTTTTGGGGCAGATTATTAGTTGGGGTGATGATAAGTGCGAGTGTGATGCTGAGCATGTTTCAGGCTGGTGCTGGGATGGTTCTGGACAGAGGGAAGGAAGGAAACTTGTAGTGTTAAATTTGTTGCCACTACAGTATTTGCTCTGTGAAATTCAGCCCTGGCCATGAGTGCTGTAGCAGAAGAAGCCGATAAGAGAGGTCACCTGGAGCAAGTCTAAGCCACCACTTGGCTCTCTGCTGATGACCTCCCTCACTGCAACCTTTTCAGGACCCTTCGTGCCCATTCCAGTTGTTTCCTGCGGGTTCATTGTTTCAGGGGCAGTTCCCTGTGAGGAATAGCCCGGAGGCAGGAGCTTCACCAGGGCTGGCAAATGTTGCCGCCAGGAAAACCAGATGCTCTGCCTCATTCGTCCTTTGCTAATCACAGAACAATCACAGACTCACACGCTGGTGTGGGTTTGGAGGGACCTCGACGCTGAGATTCCTAAATTGATGTTTATTATATGATGACAGCATTATCATGAGCTTCAGCATCTCCTTCAGCTGCTCAGAGAACACAGCACCTGGTGGAATAGTGTGGGGTTTATTCCCAGATCTCTTCAGAAGGGTGAGCGGAGTGTCCTGGGAGACACAGATTCAGGAATTTGGGTGCTCTCCCTGTCCTGTCAGGCCTGGTGTCAGGGAGTGATTGCTGCCAGCAGGAGACACATTTTTGCTGTCTTAAGCTGAGAAATAAATCTCCGCTTCCCATCTGTGCTGCTGCGTGAGGCTGGTGCGGGGGGCACAAACAGCCCTTGAGGGTGGGATGTGAGCTCTGGGCGGGATGTGCCCCTCACTGGGATGTCCCACGGGCTCCTTTCTGCCCCCACAGTGCCCCCAGCATGCGTGGCAAGAGGTCCAGGTGCTCCTTCTCCCGGCTGGAGGTGATCCTGATCGTGTGCCTGGCGCTGATGATCGCCCTGACCGTGGTGCTGCTGGTCCTGCACTTCCTCGCCACCAACACCGATGGCAAGTGGAGCTCCCCCAGCCCCTCTGCCCCAGGGGAGGACTGACATTAAAGTGCGACAGGTGGAGGTCTCCAGGCCACTGCTGAGCTGTCAGCACCACCTCTGCACGTGGTCCTTCCACCCAGGCACGGGAGCAGCTCTCTGGGCATGGGTGAAGAGCCCTGGGGTGGGCTGCAGGGATCCATCCCTTCCTTCCCTCCTTCCTTCCCTCTCTCTGCCTGCTGCAGAGGATCCTGAGAGCCCCTCACTCCTGGGGTTTGACCAAGAGGTTTTACAGCCCCACCACAGCCCAGTGATGCCTCCCAGCCCATCCCCAGGCACAGAGCATGAGCTGGACTCAATGTAAATGGGACCTTCCAGCTTCTGGATTTCGGTCTCAGATAGGATGTAGTTCACATTTGGGACTCAAAACTTCATGTTTCCAGGCTATAACAGGTCAGAGTTTTGCGGAGTTTTGATTCTCCTCTGTATCAGAGCTCGAGGTAGGGGAGGAGGAGGAGGAAGGGTAGTTCTAAGGGGGTGTCATTTCAAATGACAGAAATGGCCTCAGTCTGTGGCCAGTGTGAGTGTTTCCCTTCTCCTGTGTTCCAAGTGACAGCCCAGGAAAGGCCAGGCTGGGAAGATGCAGCATCCCCTGATCCCAAAGCCCTGCCTTGGGCAGCAGCAGCTGCCTGGGGAGGGCTGTGGGAACAGAGCAAGCACACAGAAATATTCCGTATTTTCCCACAGTGTTATCTCAGCCTCCAGTGATTTGTGGCTCTGGGATTTCCTGAGATGCAGATAACATTTCTGATTGATTACAATTTGATGGCTTTTCTCCCACTGGTTTGTCCATCGTGGAAGGATTTCTGCACCTTCCTGGTGGCTGGGATGAGACATGATCTCCTTTGGGAGACCTTTTCCTCACCATTTGCCTGGGAATCACTGCTCAGAACTGCTTTTCCCGTCTCTGACCTTCAGCTGGCTCTGCTGTGGGTTTTGGGGGAGGACCAGGGCACCAGCACTGGACAGAGGATGTGTTGGATGTGCCCTTCTCTCTTCCCTAGCTGCTGACACACCATCCCTTTGTTCCTACCACCGCTGAGCTGAATTGTCTGTGTGAAACAGAACTTGGGTCTGCTTCCTGCATGGTCCTGGTGGGCTTGGAGGGTTTAACTGGGAGTGCTGGGCTTTTTCCCCCTGGCTGTGCATCACCCCCCATTTGACACAGTGCAGTGACCCCTCTGGAGAGCTCCCTGAGTGATTCCTCATGCCTGCTCCACCCTTTGGCATCCCAGAGACCTCCCGAGCCTGAGCACACTGGCAGCCCCCTGGAAATCCACCCAGAGCACTCAGCCAGAGCCCTTGGGGCTCTTTTGTCCCTGATTCTTCTCACTTGTGTGTCCACTGATCTGCCAGTTGTTGCTCTTCCAGATTCCAACAACAACGACAACAACAATGTAGTAGAAGAAGCAAAGTACTTGGTGGGTGTTGGCAGAGCTGACTGCACCGGGCCTGTGGCACAAGTCCCCCTGGTGAGTTGGGGGAATTCCTCGTGGGGCTGGTGAAATACTGATTTTTCATCCTTTGTGAGTATTTTTTTCTCAGGATTTCTGGATTGGAGCCTCTGCCTTGCCAAATATGCGTCGCCTTCAAACATAAGCTGAAATGTCTTTCAGGCTTGGAGCAACGTGGGCTGGTGGGAGGTGTCCCTGCCCATGGCAGGGGGTTGGGAGGAGAGGGGCTTTCAGGCCTCTTCGAAGCCCAACCATTCCATGATTGTTGGAACTGTGGGGCGTTGGAGCCCTGGTCACTGAGAATTTCAGACTCTCTGTGCTGACAGGCACTGACCCCCAAGAGAACACTGCACTTGACCTGAGGCCTTGGGGGAGGCTTCCAGAACTGAGTGACAACACTGGGATTGTGGGTGTGGAGTTTGAATAGAAGTGTGTGATATCACAGGATGGAAAATTAGAGTTTAAAGTTTTAGAATACAGTACAATATATTAAAAGCAAGATGGAGGTTTTAGGGCAGAGGCTGAGTCCTTCTTTTTCACCTCCTTTTTCATAGGCCTGGGTGGTGTTTTGTAGTTGGGTAGAAAAGTCCACATTGTGGGCGTCGTGGGTGGTCGGTTATTGGGTTAAAAGTAAAAATAATCTAGGTGTCATTTCTTAATTGGACAGTTTATCCTTAAAGGCCTTGGAGAGAGAGAGAGACAGGGCTCCATTTTTGGTTTGTTAGCTAGAAGTGCTGTAGAACTCACAGCTTGTGAGACTGTAATACAGATTTATATTTTTAAAAATATTAATTCTTATTATTTATAGATGTAATAAGAAATAATAAACATATAAAAATATAAATAGAACTTATAGCTGTAATAAGAATAAATAAACATCTGAGTCTGAACATGAAATACTGTCCTGAGCATTTAATCCCTGCCCTGGCCAAAGAAGATAAAACACAACAGTGGGGCAAGATGGAGCTGCAGCTCAGAGTTGCTGAACGAGTCCCCTGACCCCTGGGGCAAATCTGCTCAGGGAAATGCATCCAGAGGAATAAGTGGCTCAGTGTCCGTGCTGGAGATTCGTGACTTGTCTCCTCTCTTGCAGATGGGCTATGCCAACCCCGAGCAGGTGGGCGGGGGGCTGCTGTCCCGCCTCTACAGCCGAGCCTTCATCGTGGCCGACCCCGAGGGCTCCTCACGGGTCGTGTTCGTCAGCATTGACATTGGAATGGTGTCCCAGAGGGTCAGGCTGGAGGTACAAGGGTCGGGCTGGGTGGTTGTTCCCCTGGGGATTTTCTCTGCTGGACCCCTCAGCAAAGGAGGCTGGCTTTGGCTCACTCTTGTCTCAGCGGAAAAATTGCCGGGAGAAATTTTGAATGGCAAATGCGTTATCATGGTGCCTCTAATGCAGCAGAGGAATGAGGGAAATGGGGAGGAGCTGTGGATCATTCTGGGATTCACTTCAGGTTGGATGTAAAGGTCTTTTTATACCAGATATTCCTGTTTTGAGGCTCTTGGCAAGCCAACAGCTAGAATCTCCTTGTTGTGGTGGGCAGAAAGAGAAGAGCGAGGAGAGGGGTGGATGGTTGAGGTGTTTTTGCAAGAGTTGGGCACAAACCCCTGCAGCCTTCGGGCAGAAGGGGTTTTTAGGAGCACCCCATTCCCCTCATGTTATAAATAACGAGTCCAATCTCATAAAAGAATGACGATTTATCGATAAAATTTTGCGAATTAGAATTTTATGGGAAAAAAGCGCCAAACACAATTGGACAGCACGGATCCCAGGATCGATGCTGGGTGAACCTCAGATCCAACAGCGTGCCGTATCCTCCCCGTTCACAAATTCTGCGCACACACAGTCCATTTTTTACAGTTTTTCTTGCTCGAGGCAAAAGTTGCCTCACCCCATTGTCCACTCTGTTGGTGTTTCAAATTCATATTTCTTTTCTTTCCCTCTGCTGATCTGGTGAATGGTTTTTCGGGCAGTGTTGGGGCTCCTGATTAGATTTATGGGAACTTGGCATTCACATGCCCGCCAGTCCCATGTAGATCAGATCCAATCAGGCGATGATCATCGGGTCATTGCCAATCCCATCTCCGGAGAGGACCCATCTCCTGGTGGGGACTCCTTTTATTTTGCAGATGAACGGCTCTCCTATTCCTGGAAGCGACTTGTAGTCGCACCACACTTTTATTTCAAGGAGGCGGAGGCATTTGATACAGTATATATTTTTATACGGGATATCTATCTAAAAAGAAGGAATTAACTCCCCAATCCTCACGGCACCTCAGGTGCTGCAGCGGCTGCGGAGCAAATACGGCGAGCTGTACCGGCAGGACAACGTCATCCTCAGCGGCACCCACACGCACTCGGGGCCTGGCGGGTACTTCCAGCACACCCTCTTCTGGATCACCAGCAAAGGGCTGGTCGGGCCAGCCCTCAACTCCATCGTCAATGGCATCGTGAAGGTCAGTGTCACCCGGCACAGCCGTGGCCACGGTGTTTGGGGTGGCACCTCCATCCCCGCAAAGCGCGCTTTGAGGTGGGCTCGTGTTTGCCCGAAAAAGCGGGAGGTTGGAGGACTTCCTTCAGAGGCAGCTTGAATGCTTTCCTTCAGAGGTAGTTGTTGGTTTAAAAATGCTATCGTGATTTTCTAGAATTTTAGATGAGTTTAGGAAAAAAACCCCAAACAGAGAAGCACCCCCAAATCCCAAGGAAAGGTTGGGGATGGAAAGAAAGTTTTTCCAGATAACTTCCCATGTGCCTTACAGACTGATAGTCCCTTACCTTGCTGCTTTGCAGAGCATAGATATTGCCCATGAGAACATGAAGAAAGGAAGGCTCTTTATAAACAGAGGCACAGTAGAAAACAGCCAGATCAACCGGAGCCCTTTCTCCTACCTCGCCAACCCGGAGTCCGAGCGGAACAGGTAAAATTTCCCCAGGCAGGAGAAAAAAAACTAACTGCTTGAAAAGGGCTTGAAAAGCTGTAGTTGTGCTCTCCAGGCATGAGGAATTGGTCAAGGATGTGGCCTCGTGCTTTATGTAACAAATGAAAGGTCAGAGGGCATTAAAGTGCCATCCTTGGTGCATGAATCTGTGTTATCTCCATTGCCTGGAGGAGCAGTGACAGTGACAGTGACAGCGACAGCCACAGCTCTTCCCTTCCCAGCTGGTATCAGATGTGTCTCTCAGGCCTCCCTGTGTGCTGGTAGTACCTGGAATGACCTTTTCACATCCTTGTTCAGCCAAGTGGGGATTTAACCTGCCAGAGCAATGCAGAGCATGACCACAGCCCTGACTCTGGTGGGATTTCCCTGCTCTGTTCCCATGCAGGTATTCCTCCAACACGGATAAAGAAATGCTGCTGCTGAAGATGGTGGATGAGGACGGACACGAGCTAGGCCTTATCAGGTAGTGACCATCAGAGCAGCCGGGTTTTCTCCATACCCTCATTACTCTTTGTAAGGATGGAGGTGTCCCATTTCCCCGCCTTTTTTACATGGGTTACTCCTCCTTGTTCCTTTGAATATAAAAATCCCGGCAAAACATAATTCTCTGGGTTACTGCAAGAGTCACTTCAGGCCTGAAGGAGCTCTTGGTGGCCCTGATAATGTCAGTGACAAATTCCTGTGTCCACTCAAGGCCTGGATTGTTACAGCCATGAGCCTCTGTGGTTAGGAAGGGAGAGAGAGGATGGGAATCCTGTGCCCCTGCTAATCCATCCCTAAGCACCACCAGTCTCTGAGTGTATTCTCCCAAAGAAAACCCCCACAAATACACAAGACTGAACAGGCCAATCCAAGTGAACTGAAGGGGTGAGCAGAGCATTTTCTCTGTGTGGCCCCTCCTCAGCTGGTTTGCCGTGCACCCGGTGAGCATGAACAACTCCAACCACCTGGTGAACAGCGACAACGTGGGCTACGCCTCCTACCTCTTCGAGCAGGAGAAGAACAAAGGAATGCTCCCTGGAGAGGTGGGAGTGCCCGAGGGAATGGGTGAAACAGGGCTGGGGTGAGGTGGGACAGCAAGGAAAACACAGAAACGCGTGGCTCGGGCAAATGTTTTGATTTATTCCCTTTTTCCCCTACAGAGGGGAAATTGGAAGGTGTCTTCTTGACTTTCCAAACCAGTGATCAGTGGCAGTCATCCAGACTTGAGGACTAACTCACATTTATGTTGATTAAAATCTGGGGAGGTTGTGGTTGCCCATCCCTGGGAGGGTTCAAGCCTTGAACAACCTGGAAAGCGTCCCTGCAGTCAGCTCCAATAGTTCTTCCCCTGTAAATCAGTCAGGGTGAATGCCTGGAAGGAAAAAAACAAATCCCATGCAAGGTGTTCCAATGACCTATAAACATCTGATCAGCAACATGAGAAGATGGCAACATGCTGAGAAGAACTGAGGTGGGAGGGGGGGAGGAGGAAACGCTGTCTGCACACCAAGGAGGCGTGAAGTTCTCCCTGAAATGGCATCGTGTGCATCCAGTTCTCCCCTGCTCTCTCTGCCCCACCCCTTGGGATGTGCCTAACCCCCTCATCCCAGTGCTCCCGGTGATTTACGGAATAAACCAGGGTCCTGCTCGGTGACCACAGCAGCTGCAGGGAGAGCTGGGCTGCGCAGCTTTCCCTGCAAGGCACTGCAATGCTCCTCTGGCCTTGGCAGGGCTCTTTTGTGGCCGCTTTTGCCTCGTCCAACCTGGGAGACGTGTCCCCCAACACGCGGGGCCCGTTCTGTGCCAACACGGGCGAGTCCTGTGACAACCCCCAGAGCAGCTGTCCCATCGGAGGGGTGAGTGTGACCCCCTGTCCCACCCTCTGCAGGGCCCTCTGCCCCACCCCTGTGCATGGGGAGGCCACTGAAAGTGAAAAAAAAAAACAACCCACCTCTTTTTGCTCTGGCCTGGATGCCTATTGCAGTAATTAACTGCGTTTTGTCCTTCACACACCCAATTTTCTGCTCATTCACCCCAAATCTACCTTGAGTGTGGTAACCCCGTGCCTAATTTTGATGTGGCCTGCAAGAAGCCCTCAGTTCTCACAGTGTGACAAGCACCTGGCCGTGCCAGCTGCTCTCCATAATCACTGATCACCAAATTTCCCAACAGGCTTCCATGTGCATGGCCAAGGGGCCTGGGAATGATATGTTTGAGAGCACCAGGATTATAGGGCAAAACATCTACCTGAAAGCAAAGGTAAGGGATATTCTGCTTTCTGAGTGTGTGTGAGTGCTGCTATGACAGGAATTCATGCTCATTGCAGCAACTCGATGAGCCTTGTGGATCCCTTCCCTCTGGATATTCCGTCTTCTACCTTCTGTCTTCCATCTTCCATCTTCCCTATTCTATCTATCTTGTACCTGTTTTTGGTGAGTGTTTGTTGACTCCAATTAGACTCTAAAGTTCCTTGGTTTTGTTTTTAATGGGAAAATGAGCTCTGCAACCAGCTGGTGATGTCTCTGTCCATCAGAATCAGAGCCTGGAATTTGTTGGGCAGTGTAGGAGATCTTCATGGTAGTGAAAAATTTCCTGAGGTACAACACATCTTGTTAGAAACCTGAATTTAGGCTGGACAACACATACTTTTATTTGGATTTATTTGGATCATTGGAGGTGTTGTCATTTGAAAGGGTAGATTTGGGGCTTTGATCTCAGTATTCCTCACTGGGACATAGTGAGGATGTCCCCTCTTACCCTCTCTCCCTCCCTCCCATTCATCTCAAAGGCATCACGATGGGAAAAATCCTCCTGGAAGAACTCAGAGACACCACCACTAAACTTGTGGGCCACTTTGGCATCACATTCCCAAACTGACACAAATGTGAGGTAAAACGTTTGCCTTAAGCCCCCACAGAGAATGCTCCCCTTGCTCTGCTCAGCCCTGCACTTCCTCAGCCCTAAGGGCTCCTTTTGTCACCTGTGGGCGCTGAAGCCACCCAGGGTTGAGCTTGCTGCTTCCCCCCCCGTGGGACGTGAGAGCAGTGAGTGCAAGGAGAGCTTCTGGCAGCATTTCAGGGACAGCAGCTTGTAGGAACTGGAGCGTGTCCAGCAGAGGAGGAAGAGCAGGAGGCTTGATGGTGGCTTTCGCTTTAATCACTGTTCCAGAGGCTGTGCCCTGAAGTCACTCCAGGCTGATCCTGCCTCTGTCCCCAGTCCAGGAGTCCTGCTGTGTGCACCAAACACAGAGGAAAAACACTGCTGCTGTCTTTGACACCTCAGACTCCTAGCCTTCAAAGGCTGTGCCCTCAGTTCCTTCCAGGAGCGTCACTAAACCTGCATAACTTCTGGCAACCTTTCCCACGGACCAACCTGAGGCTAGAAAACCATTCCCTGCAGGGCTGAGGGTGTGTGGTGAATACCTTCAGCTGTCAGGGGTGCAGTAAATACACAGCAGAGGCCCAGCACTTTGAGGCAGTGAGTAGAGCAAAACGCTTCTTTCCCACAGAAAACATTTTTCTGCTTGGTCTAGGATGTGAGAAATGCCCAGAGGTGGCAACCAGCAGAAGGAAGTTGCCATCCTGCTGAAACAGCTTTTCAGCTGTTTCAGCTGTAAAAGAGAAGTGTCCTCCCTCCCTGAGACAGGGAGAGCTTGCAGGGTGACAGAAACAGAGGGACTTGGGGACACAGATGTGCATCAGTGCCTGGAAGAGGCCTGGGGAAATGATCCACAGGGCTGTTCCTCAGCACAGCTGGGCTTCTGACCACCTGTCCCTCAAGGATTTCTTTCCACCTCGTGTGTCCCTTAGGAGCTGTATGAAAAAGCCTCCCAGGAGGTGACGGGACCCCTGAGCTCAGCCCACCAGTGGGTGAACATGACCAGCGTGTCCGTGGAGATCAATACCACACACACGGTGAGAGCAGCAGGGAATGCCCTATTCCCGCAGCAGCACCTGTGCCACAACGAGGGCAATGTTCTTCTCTCTTCTCCCTTCCCTTCCCCTCTTCTGATTTAGGTTAAAACCTGCAAACCAGCCCTGGGGCACAGCTTTGCTGCAGGGACTATTGACGGAGTGGGGGCTTTCAACTTCACCCAAGGTAATTTGGGGGCAGATCCCAAAGTGGCTTTGTAGGAACAGGGAGGGCACGGGGCAGCCCCCAGAGGGACTGAAACCCCCAGGGTCACTTCACAGCATCCAAAGGGATGGCTTTTAGGAAGGTGGAGGGAACCGCCTCGCAGGTTTGTCTGCATCCCTTTGGGAAAAGGGTATGGCCATGCCCTGGGGGAAGGAGAGCAAGGGGATGGGATGGGGAATAGGGAGAAGAAAGAGCTGGTTTGGGACTCTCCTGCTCATTTGAAGGCTGCCAGGATGGGGCTGAGCTGGGCTGGAGCTCAAGCTCTTCAAACCACCCCAGGAAAGGGAGGTGGTCAGAGCCCACTGAGAAATATCCCAGCCCTGTGAGCTGGGAGCAGGGAGTGTGTGTCTGAGAGCTGCTGGGCCAGCTGAGGAACAGCGTTTGAAGATGTTTCCCCCTCCAGGCTCAGTAGAAGGGGACCCATTTTGGGATCAGATCCGGGACCAGCTGCTGGGAGAGCCGTCGAACGAAACCAAAGCCTGCCACAGCCCCAAGCCCATCCTCTTCAGCACGGGAGAGGTGAGGACACACCCGTGTGTGCCCTGGGCAGTGCAGGGAGCACTGGGCTGGGCTGGGAGCACAGATCCCAGCCCCTCACGGGTTTGTCAGGGCCATGTCTGTGATGTCTGGTGGAGAACAAGGAGGGAGCACAGGCTGCATGGGCTCTGCAGAGCTGCTGTCCCAGGGACCCCAGCCCATCCCCATGCTCAGCACTTTCTGAGCTCTCCCCAAATCCTGCTTTACGACTCCAAGTGGAAATCGCTGCTCCTTTTCCCACCTGGTGCTCCCTTGGCACTGAGGCAAATGGGCTGCTGCAGAGGGATCATGTCCAGGCTTCTTCAGAGCACTTAGAGGAGGCCATCTGGATAAGGAAAGTCATTGTTATTCCTTTCACCAGCCTCCTTAAAAGCTTCCCTGCTGTCACTCTGTGTTCAATCAGCTCCTCACCTCAGCTCTCCCCAAAAGAGGCCCCAGCCTCCTCCTCCATGCAGGATGGTGTAACTGAGAGTAAATCACACTTTATTCTTATGGCTTTAGCATGTTTTAGGGATGCCCTGGCAGGCCTCCTGCTTCTTGACGTGCTTCACCAAGTTTTGTCATCCATGTTTTGCCCCCTGCAAATTGCTTCTCAGAAAAAAAACCCTTTTTTGGCTCGCTGGAGTGGGATTTTTCATCTCCTCATCAATCCCAAATCTATTCTTCTTCCATGCAGGTGAGGGGTTTCTAGTGCTACCCTGACCTTCTTTACCCACTTTGCCTAAATCTGCCCCTCTGGCACCACCTTGTTTAGGGTTTATTTTGCCTTACCCATGGTATTTACTTGTGCCTTGTGTGACTCTTACAGTCAGACATCATCTGAAGGTAGGACACCTTCTCACGTGTTTCACAAGTAACTTTAATTTATAAATAAATTCACAAAATAAATTACTTTATCTTTCTCGCTGATGGCTGTAGGATGGAAAACACCTCAGCTTTTCTTTTTTTCCCCTTCCCTGCCAAACTAGAGTATTTATGTGCACTTTTTCATGCCCCTTAGATGACCTGGCCCCACCCTTGGCACCCGGACATCGTGGACGTGCAGATCGCTGCCATTGGATCCCTGGCAATCGTCGCTGTTCCTGGGGAGTTCACGTGTGTATTCCTTGGGTCTTGCTCTATTTACTGCAGCCAGATTTCATCCAAACCTCCTGGAACAGTTCTGCCTGCAGGTAGAAAGGGGGGTAGGCTCAGAATTGTCCCCAAACTCACCCTGAGAAGGACTGAGATGCACAGGCTTCCTGAGTAATTTTGGTTGTAACAAAATGCAGTTCCAAGGAAACCAAAGGGATTTCTTGACTTTGATTCTGTTTTTGGCACCACAAACGCCATAATGAAGAATTGCACTGACTGTTGGAGGTGCAATGATGCAAATTTAATTAGGATAATGGTTTATCTCTAGTATCTTTATTTCTACCCTGCCCTGGGGTTCTTCCAGCCCCTCCCTGGCCGTGGTGATGGGTGTGAAATCTTTTGAGGTGTTTTGGTTGAACTTGTGTATAGAGGCTTTAAGGGATGATGGGCAGTGCTGAAGCTGCTGTGGGAATTTCTGGTGAGTGTTACAAGTCCAGCCAGCAATTCCTGCCTTAGATCCCTGCTCTCCACAACTCCAGGGGGGTTTGGGCTCTGCTGCCAGGGAACAGGGACAGGACAAGGGCAAACGGCCTCAGGCTGGGCCAGGGGAGGCTCAGCTTGGCCAGCAGCAGGAATTTCTCCATGGAAAGGGTGCTGAGGCCTTGGCAGGGGCTGCCCAGGGAGCTTTGGAGTGCCCATGGCTGGAGGTGTCCAAGGCAGGGCTGGAGGTGGCACTCAGTGCTCCGGGCTGGGGACAAGGTGGGCACGGGGCACAGCTGGGACTCCGTGGGCTGGGAGGGGTTTTCCAGCCTCAGGGATCCTGGGATTCCATGATTCTGGAGCCTGACTTTGTTCCCTCCATGCCCTAGGACCATGTCTGGACGCAGGCTCCGGGAAGCTGTTAAAAGTGTGAGTTGCAGCACGTCTGGAACTTCTCTTCTCTTGAGCCTCCTGGTTTTCCCTCCTCCCCTCCCAGCTGGGCTCACAGGGCTTGTGTCCCACAGATGTTTCCTTCTCCCATTTTCTTCAGACGGATTTTCCATCTGCTTCTTGACAGGCAGGAGAAATGAATATCCTCCCCTAAACACCAACTGATTGGGTTTCCATCCATTAAGCCAATTCCACAGAGACCCAGGCAGAACTGATGCCAACATGAGTTTGGCTCTGGGATGGAGGGGTTCAGCTCCTTAATACCTACCAGGATTTTGCAACATGAGAACAACTGGGGGAAAAAAAAAAAAAAAAAAAAAAAAAAAGAGAAGAAGAAGAAAAAAGGCAAAAGCATTTTTTCTATTTGATCAACACATTCTGGCTGCAGCCTAAATAAAATCCCAATCCCAGATGCCTTCTCCACAATTCACTGGGCCTTTCTCACGTTTAAATCCCTGATATTTTAGGAGTAAACAGACATCAGCTTCCAAAAAACCCCCCTAGATTTACTGGAATGTGAGGTCATTTGTCCTCTTTTTCTCTGGGGAGTGAATATATAATAATGCCAATATATAATAATGCCAACTACCATAACAATAATACAATATTGATATGATAATAATAATACCGACATATAGATGTATATAACAACGTATAGTCGTGCATTAAGCGGTTGTTTCAAGGTAAGGGTTCTATTTTCTTCCCTAGGAATTTGATTCCCATGGGACACAAGGGATGAACGTTGTGATTGCAGGTCTGTGCAATGTCTACACCCACTATATCACCACCTATGAGGAATACCAGGTGAATGTTAAAATTGGGGATTGAATCTGTCTAACTGAGCTCAGCTTTTGGCCCCAGGGGCTAAGAATTCACACGGAATGATGTGTGTTTGGAGTTCTTTTCCTTTGCCACAAAAATGGGCAGGGAGAACTGGGAGGGAATGTTGGAAGAACTGGGGTTGGAAGAATCCCACCCCAAAAAAGTTGCAGGGGGAGGCAAGTTGCATCATAAGCCTTTAAAAGAGGGTAAAAACTGTGATAATTGGAAGAGCAACGAGGGTAAAGACTGTGCTAACAGGAAGAGCAAAGAGGCCCTCCCTGTTTGCAACAGGTTGGAGAATGAAGAGTAGCCTGAAATTACAGCAGAAATACTTTGGCAAGTTGTTGGGGCTGTCTCCTTATCAGAAAGGGGGTAAAAAACCCCACTGCTGATCTTGAGCTGGGTGGAATGGAATGTACAAACCACTCAGGAGCCTTCCCAACCCTCCTCTCCCAAATTTCCCCTTTCCAGGTTCAACGGTATGAGGCTGCCTCTACTATTTACGGCCCACACACCCTTTCTGCTTACATCCAGCTGTACAGGGGCCTGGCCAAGGCTATTGCTCTGGTAAGCAGCATTTCCTACCTGCCACGGGCTGCTGGGGACATCTAAATCCTCTCAGTGGTGGTGGCTGTTCCTCACTGAGGCCACCCGACTGCTGCCCTCTCTCTTCAGAATCCACCTTGAGAAACACTCCATGGTGTGAAAAGAGTCCCTGTGATGGGGGTCTGACACCACTCGAGAAATTCTGGGAGTTTTGCAGCTCAAAGTGTAGGAAATCAGTACCCCCAGCTTTTCAGCTGCTGCTTTTCTACCAAAAGGAAAAAGAAAAATCTGCAGCATTTTTGGTGTACCTGGCGGTGCCCATTATCACTGTGACCATGTGGACAGGCAGGAGCCGTGGGCAGGAATACCCCGGGTTATCCTGAGGCTGGATTTAGGGGAGCCCAGCAAGAGGGCAGCAGGTGTCCTGCAGAGATTGCTCCAGCAGGCAGAGCACAGATGGAGACCCTCTGCTTTGCTTTCCCGCGCGCTTTATTATTCCTGCAGTCTGTGCGAGCAGAGGCTGGGAGGCAGGGCCATGGTTCCTCAGGGAATCCTGGCTGCCCATGTGGATGTTTAAGGAGCACATCTTCCCTCTCCCAGAATGCCACTCAGGAGCTGCCCCGTGGCCCAGAGCCCCCACTTTTCAATGTAACCAGCTTGACCCTGCTGCCTCTTCTCAGCGCCGAGAACGCGCCGTCCGGCAAAACCTTTGGGGATGTGCTGGAAGAAGTGAGACCAGAGTATCGAGAGGTGAGAGCTTCAGGGACTCCCTAAAAGCTGTTTGAGAAATTGCCTTTAAATTCTTGCCCCTCAGCCCACAAGTGTATGAGTTGTGGTGCCCTCAGACCAAACAGGTTGAGAAGGCAGGGACAGAGCATTTCCATGCCTATGCCACTGTACTGAATGGGAATAAAATGGATGAATAAAGGGGAAAATTAGGGCCCTTCATTCAGCACGAAGCAGATTTCCCCTTCTGCCTCAAAACAAAATAGCAGTTGATTAAGTAGGCAAATATTGTACAGTGATTTTTTACAAGCAGCAATCAGGTCACCTTTGATGCCTCTGCTGTGGAATGTAAATGAAATGAAATCAAAATGTCAGAAAGGGTTCTCTTTTCAATGCTCACCATTTAGATGAGATGTTCAGTGCAAGGGCTTTCACCTCACTGCTGTCTCCTTACTCCCTGCAGTAAAGCAGGGAGGCATTGTGAAAAATCCCCTAATTTCCTCCCTTTTTTTATGGGCAGTGGTGGAGCTTATCCAGCAAGCAGGACAATTGGAATGGCAAGGCCCAGAGCAGCAGTTCAAAGCATCAGTTGTCCACTGCTGTTGCAACAAGCTAAATTATAAATAATTTAAAACAACAGCAACAACAAACTAAGCACAATAAAACACCACAAAAACCAACCCACCCCTTAAATACATCAAATGGCCTGTTGAAAAGATTCTTTTAATGTGTTGCTTAGCCTTTAATACAAATCTCAATCTCTCCCCAGAGAGAAGTTGCTGAAGTGACTTTTGTAGGAGCAAACCCCAGGAACTCTGCAGAGAACGCGGTAAATGTGATGGAATGGTGCTGGAATCGGGGTGTTTGGGATTAATGGGTATTTGGGTAAGATTTTTTCCTTGCTGGGAGACCAGAGGGAAGTGTGTGCTTTGGGAATTAACACCACCAGAAAGCTTTTAGGGCAACAAAGTGAATTTGGGATTTTTATGATCTCTTTATATTACTGGAGTTAAACCTTATTATGTGTTAGATCTGGTTGGTATCCAGGGCAAACCTGGTCTCTAATTTCCATCCTACCACCCTGCTGCTTCATTTAAACGAAACAAAGGAAATTGGAAAAGCACTTAATACATTTCATCGCTCAACTTGCACAGACATTGTCATTGCCCATTCTCTTCCTATAGCTTAGTTTTTGCATCATTTATCAGTTTAAATCTGTGCTTTGGCAGTAAAATATAACACTTTGCCAATAATCCCCACATTTGCCAGTAAAGCATGAGGAAGCACCGTCCCTATCCAGTTTAAAGTGCCACAGGAGGTGGGGACTGTACCTTCAGCGTCTGCCAAACTGTGGTGTTTTTATTCCAGACTGAGCATAACTTCCTGACGGTGGAGAGATACTCCGACATTTCCAGCAGCTGGCACGTGGTGCTGAACGACGCTTCCTGGGACACCAGGTGGGTGCCCTGAGCAATTCCCCTTGTCCCACAGAATCCAGGGAATCATCCCAGTCTGACCTGAAGTGCTTCATTCCACAGCTCCCAACCCCAGCTTAGTCCTGGCCCTGCAGGTGCTGCTCTCCAGGGGAGGATCAGCTCAAGTTTGGGGAGGGCTAATTTGGCAAAACTGGTGGTCCCCTTGGCTCCAGAATCTGGAATGGAGGCCTGTAAATTTGGGAAAGGGAGGAGGAAGGGCAGGAATGACAGAAGGTTTGTGGTCCAGCTTGCTCCTTAGCCTGTATATCCATCCCTCTGGCACACCTTGGGGACGAACAAGATGCCAAAGAGAAAAACAAGAGACACTGACAGGGAAAACTGGCCAGATGTGCTGTGCAGCATAAACAGACAACAATTTTTAACAGTTTGGAAGAAAAAAATTTAAAAGTGGAGATGACAGCCTTCAGGAAAAATATCCACAAAGCAACAAGGCTGGTGACACCTTTCAGAGCTGTAGGTGAATCTTCATCAGCTTCCCAAGAAGGGCTCCCTCAGAGCCAGCTGAAAAATCCCTCATGTCCAGATGATGTGTGGGGTTTTGAGGCTGAGCATTCTCCGTAGAGTTTTAGGGCTGAGCAGAAAGGCTTTTGTAAAAGGAATCTGTAAAAGAAAATGGGCTTTTGATGCGGAAATGGGTGCCTGAACTCCTGAGCTCAACAATTATAGGCTTTGTTTGTGATTTAAGTGAATGTTCACTCTCTTGGTTTAGCTCTGCCCCTGCGCAGGGAGCACTTAAAATATGCTCACCTGGAGTGTCTTCATCTCACTGAGCTCCAACGAAATGCAGATTTCCTTGCTGACTCCAGTTTTGGGCCTGTTTGCCAGGTTTTACTGGAGCAAAGGATCGCGTGGCCAGAGCAATGTGACCATCGAGTGGCACATCCCGGCGGGCACCGAGCCGGGAGTGTACCGGCTCCGCTACTTCGGCCACTACAAGAAGCGGGTGCTCTTCCGCCTCCTCACCATCCCCTTTGAAGGCTCATCCTCAGCTTTTCAAATCACAGCTCCATAGCTGATCCCTCTCCATGAAGGAATGGGCACCGTCCTGATTTGGAGAGATAGGCCAGAGAAAGCCAGAGGCTGCTTTGGAATGGAGAATGTAAACCCCTTCCTTCAAAATTGTTATAGTTTTGAAATTAAGGGGCTCTCAGGCAAAGATATGGGAATAGGAATAACAGTTCTTTACTGGGAATATTAAAATAAAAAAGTAATAGTACAAAAAAGCAAACAAACAAAGCAAACACTGACAGAGTCAGAACACAGCCTGACACCCTGCTGTTGGTCAGGGTGTTGGGAGCAGTCCAATCCAGTCCTCCTGCAGTGGCAGATGTGGTTCTGGTGGAGCAATGATCCTGTAGAAGGGTGGAGTTTTCCTCTGAAGGTCCAGTGGTGCTGAGAGGGGTCTGGTCTCCCTCTGGGGATCCAGTGCAAACAGGCTGTGCTGGGGTTCTGAATCCCAGGTTTTATCCAGGTGGGAATGCTGGGCTCCTCCCCCTGGGTGGAGCATCTCCCAGTGGGATGATGGAATTGTCTCAGCCCTGCAGTGAGCCTGGCTGGCCCATGAACAGCAGATACCCCTGGAGGGAGGATGGGTGGTGGAGGAGACAAAGAGCACAGCCCCAGCTGGTTTGAACAGGGAAAGAGAAGACTTCCCCCCTCCCCTACAGAGTTATGAGGGATGGGTTATAGCAGACATAAAGAAAACACCACCCCGATGGTTTCAACAGATGGCAATAGAACACACACTTTTGGTTACATTTTGGTTGCATTGCAGCCCAAGACAGGCAGTGGATTTAGTATCTGGGCTATGCAGGGGTTGGACTTGGATGGTTCTTGTGGGTCTCCTCCAATTCTAGATGATTCCACGATGTTCCAGGAGGGGTGTTTAGTGGCTCTGGACATCACTGCTGCTCCTTGAGTGCTGCTGGTCATCCTTGGATGTGCAGAGCTTGACTTTCTGGAACGTTTTATCTTTTCCCTGCAGTTGAGTGTCCTCATGTGTCCTCAGTCAAGTGTTCCTGTCCTGGCCAGGCCTGCTTTCAGCTGATTCTTATTGTAATAATGATGAAACTTCTTCTTTAGCCATTAAACCTGTGCCCATGAATGGTGAATAGACTCTCCCAGAGGGAATTAGATGGAAATCAGTAAGAACTGAATTTATGAGTTAAAGCTGTGGATGAGGCAGCTCTGAACAGACCCCAGTCCTGCTTTGTTGGAGCATCAGGAAGGACTCAAGGCCAGCAGGCTTTGGCTGGGTGAAGGGCCACCCAGAGTCACCTACAGGTGGGTCACCAGAAGGGTTTGTGGTCCCTCTCCAATCCACACAAGTGTTCATCCAAGCACAGGATGAAGATAACATTGCAGGGCACAAGGACAGTGCTCAAACATGTTGGCTGAAAGGGTTTCACCACAAAAAAGGAAGGTAGAGGATCTTCCCAGGAAGGTTTCAGAGCTACCTGGACAAAGCCATGAGCAGCCTGAGCCAGTGTTGGTGGCAGGTCCCTCCCGAGCTGCCACCCACTAGCACTGCCATGGGCTGCCATAAGTGGGGACAGCTCCGCAGTCCCTAAATCTCTCCTGCCCTCTCTAAGTGGTAGAACCAGGGCCCACAGGGAGAAAAAAACATATTTCAGGGCTGGATTTAGGATTCTTGTAGGGCCTGACAGCTAAACAACTGTAAATGTTTAATAAGCTCAAATAATGTGTACCAATTTGGTATGCAATCTCCTTAATTCTTCAGAGAATCATCAATCAGATAATTTTGCCTCTCTTTAAAATCAGTAGGAGAGGATGAATTATTCATTTCCAACCAGCTGCAATCAGTCTCAGAGATCCCCATCCAGAAGAGCTCAAAGCAGTCGCAATATTGAGTCAGGAAAAAGAGAGAGCTTTGAAAGAGCATCACTGGGAATCAAATCCCTGGGGATGCTCCTGATGTCCTGTCCTATTAACTCCCCCAGCCACCTCACTAACACTGGGTTTTGGGGTTTTTTTTTCTAGTAGGACATGTTTAGGACATGTAGGACATGTTTAAGCAAGCCAAGCTGAATGGCACAATAAAAGATTTACCATCTAAACCATGAACATCAGACCCCAAAAGTGAGTTTTTAGGAAGCATGGGAGAGGAAGTGTTGAAAGGCAGATTTAGGATATCTGGAGAGTCCCTCATGCCCCAGCACAGGTCCCCTAGTGAAACACCTCGTGTTTATTTGGCTGTCACCAGCGGGCAGGATTTGGAAGTTTAGGGGGAATTTTTTGGGGGGCGTGGGGATCTTCATCATATTTTGTGTGTAGAAAATTCTCCGGGAGAGAAGCCCTTGGTTTTATTTGCTCTGTAACAGCATCGTGGCTGCTGGCAGACAGCGACCAGCAGCCCTTCCCTGCACGCTTTTTTGGGGATGCTGTGCCTGGATCCAGCAGCCACTAGGTGCCAGTGCTGTTTTACACGAGAACGAACTCGAGCCAAAGCCTAGGAAAAAAAAGAATTTTTCAGGAATTTGGGCACCTCGCCAGCTGTTAAATATAGCACTCACTACTCCTCACAGTTGCTCGTCCCTCTCCCGGGCTGCTGTCCCTCGACGTGGAGCCATTTGTGCCCTGCTACGTGCTCGGGAGAAGGGCAGAATTCCTCCGTTGGTTTATTTTTGTTGGCGTGGGATATAAAGTGCCACGAACTCGGGAAACTTGTGTCGGCAGGCTGAGCTCCTGTGCGTGGCTGGAGCACACCACAGCCTCTTGCACAGCCCGTCCCTTCCCAAATCACCGGCACTCTCAGGAGATGGAATTTGGGATCCCAGGTGTTGGGGGACAGGGGAAAATCCTGCCTTCAGTGCAGGATTTGGGATCTGTTGGATCCTGTGGTTGTCTGGGGCTCTTTCCAGCATCCCACAGAGGGTATTTGTGCACAGCCTATCTGCAGCTCTCTGGTTTTTAATGTCTCCACAGCCAGGGTTTGGATACATGGGGGCTGAGGACCAAGGAATGTCACTCTTCCAATGTTTATTCCTTAAGCAATCCCAAGTCTGGATGGGCACAATCCTGTGGATAGCTGGAGCCAGGCCAAGACAACTTTCTGAGCATGGAGGGGAGTTCGAGGTGTCCCACCCCGAGCATCCCCAAAGGACAGGAATTGGTGGGCAGGGGCTGTCCAAGCACCCACCAGCACTTACAAAAGGACAGCTGAGGACTGGATTTTTATCCAAGTCTGAGATTTTGGAGGACACAACAAAGAAGAAGAAAGGAACATCCATCCCATCAGAGCACCACAAACAGCACCCAGGGCCAGGCTGACCCGCAGCCAGTGACCAGCAGGGACTGGTGACCCCTGACTGGGATGTCAGCTTCAAAGGTCATTTGTGTTAGGGTTTTTTTTTTTTTTTTTTTTTGTTGTTGTTGTTGTTGTTGTTGTTGTTGTTGTTGTTGTTGTTGTTGTTGTTGTTGTTTGGTTTTTTTGTGTTTTTTTTTTTTTTTTCCCCAAAAAGGAGAATATATGAGGGACCCATGAGATGAGATGAAATGGAGAGAGATTTAGCTGAGAAAAGGGAGCCATGCAAGTTCCAAGGTAAAGCAGATCCCTTTGAAAGCCACATTATCCCATGGACTGAGGGGTTTCATGGGACATGAGAGTTTCCCTGTGGGATGTTCCAGGGTCCAGCCAGCTCCAAGCACAGAGTTGTGTCATCCTCAGAAATCTTTTATTCTTACTCTGCACCTCAGATGAGAGACCCTGTGTTGTACAGACCTCCAGGAAATTGCTGGCTGGAAGAAGGGAGATGGAAAATGCAGTTTTTGTACCCCCTGCCTTGCCAGCAGCCAAAGATGAGCCATCTGCTGATTTTTTTGGACATAGATCTCATTACTTACACCTTAAACTTGTCTTAGACTTGCTGGTGGAGGGTGGATATGGTTTTTTGGCCTTGCCTTGCTCTCCACTGGGAACCCACATCTCTACAAATAGGAAATAATGTTTTCTTTAAGTTGGGCTGTGGGTTTGAGATTCCTTGGAAAATCACCCTTGCTCTCCAAAACTGACCAGCCAGCTGCTGCTGAGCAAAGGGGGGAATCTCAGTTGTGACAGGGGGGAAACATTACAGCACCACAGCAAATTCTCCACTGCCCTGGTTTCAGAGGAAATGAAAGCAGGACATTGGGAAAAGCTAATGAGGGAAAACTACAGAGCTGGCAGAGCTGCTGGAGCCCGGAGTACAGCTGACCTCTTTGGAAGAACAAAGTCAAGCTATTTTGGCAAAATCTCTTTTGGAGTGGCAGGGAGGCCTTGGCCTGTGTTATCAGCAGCAAGGTACCAGAGCTTCCCCCATTTCTTGGGCTCTCTGGATTTCTTGGATCTCTCTGGAAAGGTGCAAACTCAGCAGCCGTCATCTCAGGAATTGCTGTTTCTCAGTCATTTAACTCTGATGGAGCAGGGAACTTCTCAGTCATTTAACTATGATGGAACTTCCAAGGAGCAGGGCCTCATCTTAAAAGAGATTTATGTGTCAGTGACCTGGCAACAGGCTCTTCTCAAGGTGGGGCAAATCCTTCACAGCCCTAAATGATGGATCTCCCCATTTACCCCTTATTTTTGGCATAGTGCTGTCTCACTATCGATACAACCCCCAAAAAGTCTCCACTGGGATCGGGTAAGGAACAATCACCACTGTAATAAATTCACAGCAAACCCAGCTCCTGTAGCAATGACAGGTACTGACCAAAGAGGTGCTGAGAAAAGAGGCCAGGAACCCCTTGATTTTTCACTTGGAAGTGCAGAAGTACAGAACTGCTGATTTTCTGCTGTGTATGCTTGGTGAGGGTCACCAAAGTGCATATGGAACACGCTCCTGAACAGCTTGTGACCCTGCCAGGGTGACCTGGGATCGATCCCTCCGGAGCAAAGTGTGCTCCTGTTTACCACAGATGTATAAAGGGACTGAGGCGTGTGTTTAAAAAGTTTTAATGATATTTCAAAGTCCAGTGAATGTCCTCAGATTACTCGAAAATCACAGGGTTGCTTCACAGAATTTAGTCCCGGTTCTAATTTGTGTAACGGATGATTGAGATGCCATTTCCCCCTTCATTCCCTTTAAACATACACGATTGTCCTCCAGTCAATGGAAATTGTGATTTTACTACACTTCACAGTGCTAAAACTCTATACAAACCTTGTACTACTCGTACAAAAATAAGTGCTTCATGCACACGTTTTTAATACTGCTTCTTGCCCTTTGCTTTGACATCTTTCTGAACTTATATAAATAGCTGAAAAAGCAGACTAAACTTACTGAACAGGGAAAGAGAGAAACACTTCCTGCCAACGGTTTGAGAGACTCTCCTGGCTATGTTCCTCGTTGGCAAACACCACTTAAAGACAGATACACAACACAAAAAAAAAAAAAAAAAAAAAAAAAAAAGCCACAAAATCCGTAACACTCTCGGTTATTTGGCCCTCTGTGACCAGGTTTGTCCTTTGCTGCAAAGCCAAACGTGGCCAGCAGCAGCCACAGAGGGCTTGTAATACCTTTAGGGTCACCCTAATGAGCTACTTTATAAATAGGAGGGGGTCTAATGGAACCTCAGACTGTACAGCTTATGGGGTTTGTTCCATTCCACGGGAAACTGAGTCAGAAGAGGAAAGAAACACTTGGTTCCTGTAGCCACCACCTTGTCACAGACCCTCGTACTTTGCACAGCTTGGGGAATGCACAGGAAAAGCTCCCCTTGGAATGGCTTCTACTCTGCCACATCCACAGCACCTAAATCAGGTGAAAAATCTGGGGCCAGATCTTCTGGGTGCCATCAACCCAATCATAAATTCTTCCTCCCAAAGGGGTTTTTTTTTGGTCCTAGAGTGAATAAGTTCAACTTTTATTAATGTGCATCACTAGGTAGGATTTGTGATATAGGATTAAAGTGTAGTTATCCGGCTGTAGTTATCCAGCACTAGATTTCTCCTATATCTCCATAGCATCATTATTCCTGCCTAGATCCCATGGCAAAAATAAATGGATAATGCCCCTGCTGTACACCAAAGGATGCTCCCAGCATCCCCAAAGGGTTCAAACACAACACCAACTCTGGTGCTCTCCAAATGAAGAGGTGCCTTTACTGTTGGTGTGAACCCTCTTCCACTAGATTAATTTTTGCTGGAATCAGAGCAGGCAGCAGCCTTAATTTGACACGTAAAGCCAGGCAGGGCTCTTTCCAACCCGGGAAAATGTTCTTTGGATATCATTTTATTCCTGTCGAGGTGCCTGCTATTACTGGGCCATGGCTGCGAGCTCTCGTGCTCTAATTAAGTAGAGAATTTGCCTTAATGAATAGCACTTTTCTGCTCCTCAGGCTTAAAAGTTTCCCTATTTTTCAGAGAATGTGCCATTCGATGGGAAGCGCACAAAAATACACCGGTATTTGCTGAATTTTTGGATATGGCTGGGAGGGGGCAAAGTAAGAGGGAAAACTCTGCTGAATTCTTGTGCCCTGCTTTAAAAATAAAATTAGCATGGAAACCTATTAAAAATTAGCCTCTTGGGCTGAGCAAAAATATTTACGATAAATTAGTTTTTGCCTTGGCAAAGAAGAATTTCAAAGAGCCTTGAGATGCCTGGTGCTGGTGGCAGGGGGGATCAGGGGCAGGGAGAGGCAAAGCCCTGTGGCCAAGGGGCACCTCTGCTCTGCCTGGCCTGGGAAACTTTGGGCTGGATGCAGGAGAATTCCTGGTGCATGGAGGGGTTTGATGGGCTACTCCATCCTTCCCCAGTCCCGGTCGCAATATTCATGGGACCAATTGTTTTCAGCACAGGTTGTTGCTTGTAAACACACACACACACACACACACACACACACACACACACACACACTAGGTGTATAAATATATATACACAAATAAAAAGATATATATACACCTGAGAACCTCTCATTTCCTGGGCTGAGCTTTTGCTCTCTAGTGTGAAAACATGATTTGGCACGATTTTTTTTTTTCTTTAATTTCTCCTTCCCCCCCCCCCCCCCCCCCCCCCCCGCCTTAACCTCCCGTTACAAAAGTAAAGACCTACAAGACCGAAACTCTGACTTAAATGAACGTTTAGCCCACAGATTAGCTTAAAATCATGAGGGTGCTGAATTACCAGACTGAGATTGTTTTTCTTTTCCTTTCTGCCTGTGCTGGGTTTGGGGGAATTTGGTTAAAAGGCTCCGTAGCCGTCGCTCCGTGCGGCGACAGCGAAGGCAGGATAGGCTTCATAGGTGGCATATGTGGCCAAATCCTGTCCCATTGTCACTGCTTGCTTGAGCTGAGTGGCTGTGACAGCAGCAGCTGCGTTGGCAATGGTGTATCCTGAAGGCAAAAAAGAAGGGAAAATCCTTGGATTAATGGAAATCCATCCCAAACTCACCATCGCCTGGTAGGGTTTGATGGTGCGACTTTCAGTGGGAATGACTTGGGCAGCAGTGAGTCTGTTGGTGGGAATCATGGAAATAAATTAAACAATTCACAGGAAAATAAAAGCATTTCCTCACCCATGATTTGCTAAATGTGGTGCTGGAAAAAACAACCCTCTCTGTTGAATATTTTTTCCTCAGGTTTTGATTATTTCTGAGCTAATGGTGCTCTGGACATGTTTCCCCCCTATATGGCACGAGGAGGGCAAGGAAATAACCTAAAAACAGGGGAAATTTGAGTCAGGTTCTTGGAGAAAATATAGCTCTGATCCCTTCACAGCCAAAATACAGACAGTTTGGGACAGCCATGGTAGGGAGACTCCCTCAATGGAACAGCATTGTAGACGGGATATTTTTGTTTCTTCCCATCGGTTTCTAATGGAAAATGTGGTTTCAACACTTCCAAATTTTCCATGGGAAGATGTAAGCCTTGCTATTTGAGAATGAATCACTGGGAAAACAGCATCATTTGGGGCTGATTCCTCTGAAGGCAAGGCATAGCAGCTTGTTAACCGAACCACAGCGTTTTGTTGTAAAAGAATCAGGAGTTAAGACAAAGCCTAAATTTGGGAAGAGCAGCTGGGGTATCCATTGGATCTGCTGGACCAGGCTCTGCTGCCAAAATACATCTCCCAGGATCCTGCCTGACCAGGTGGGCAATGAGATCAACTCAAGGTCAGCCAGAGCCAAGGTCCTGTTGGTGGGGGAATGGGAATATTGGGCGACAGGGAGTACACTCTGCCTCACCGGAGGTGTAACTCTGGGGAAAAACGTGACGAATTCCTTACAGTTTGAATATTGTGACTCTCCAGAGTATTTTCTTTGCACCAGCGAAGCCAAGTGCAACATCTCCAGCAGGAATTGAAAAATCTGGGACTTAAGGCACATCTGCCACCATCGGGAGAGAAATGAGCTGTGAGCTGGACACGGCCCAAGCTGAGCTGTAGTCCCTGACCAGGGACCTGGTGTATGCTGCAAGCAGCAACTTCAGTGCATGTCCATTTGCCAAGCTCCCAAGATAAATAAATAAGGGTGGATGAAAGAAAAGGAGAGATGCTAATTAAGCAGTAAGTGGGAGCTGGATTCAATAAAGAGCCCATTTGGTTTCCACACTGCGGAAGCTGCACAAGCCCAGACAAATTGATTTTTCTGTGGCTTTTGCGGACTCCTGTGGCAGGAAGCCGGATAGATGTTTTATTTATTTATTTTTAAATCCATCCTTGAGACACTCCAAACAACTCAGTAGTACTGACTAATGCGTTCCTCATGTGCAGCTTGGCACGTGGTGCTGCCTCTCCATCAGAACTACCGTCATGCTGGAGAGCACGGCAAATATAATTCCTGTGCTTCCCATGATTTCCAAGCTGTTTTGGCCAGTTGCAAGAGCTACTGAGTACGAGTTCTCAAACTGGGAGGAAAACCTTCCACGGGGGTGTGAGAGCTGGGATCGGATCCAAACTTTCATGGCAGCGTCATTTCTTTGGCAGATGAAATCCGAAGTGTTGGCTCACAAGGAGCTGGAGGTGCGGGGGGCAGATGGAGAGCCCATGAATTCGTCAGCCACGTGTCCTTGCAGGGAGGATGGTGTCCTCCATCCTGGTGACACCAGGGCCAGGGAGGGGGCTCATCCCAGATGTGGCACTGGGGACGCCAGCTTTGCGTCCTGCGTCGTTTCTAGGGCTCCCAGTTGAAGGAGGCATTCACAAACTGGGAGGAGTGGAAGGGACGTGTGGAGCTGGGATGGGCCTCTGGGTTTTGGGATTCCCTGCC
This sequence comes from Sylvia atricapilla, assembly GCF_009819655.1. NCBI lineage: Eukaryota > Metazoa > Chordata > Aves > Passeriformes > Sylviidae > Sylvia > Sylvia atricapilla. Next base: position 31,702,072 of record NC_089147.1, read on the forward strand.
TTGGACACTGCTCTGACCGCCCTGGACACAGTCCCAGCTGTGGCATTGACCTGAGGGGTCGGGGTTGGAGCAGAGCCCCCACCCCAGTGCCTCCAGCCTGAGTTTTTCTGGGGTGTGGACACAGACATTTGGACAGTCCTGGGATAGAGATAAAATCCTTTATATGCAATAAACTGCCACAGGCTGCCCAGAGAAGCTGTGGCTGTCCCTGGATGTGTCCAACACCAGGTTGGATGGGGCTTGGAGCAGCCTGGGATAGTGGAGGGTGTCCCTGCCCGTGGCAGGGGGTAGAATTCTGTGATCTTTAGGGTCCCTTCCAACCCCAAGCAGTCTGGAATTCCGCGATAAAGATGCCAGACACACAAGTAACACGAGCTGCTGTGGGGGAGCACAACCAGGCCAGTCCTTCGCGGCCAAAACCCGCTTCATCCTTCACACCCACAAGGCACCAGCAGGAAAAGCGACTCTCCAGAAGCCCTTTGCTGTAGAGACAGGCCCATACCTGGAAAGGCTGGTGCTGCAGGAGGCACCTCTGCCCCCTCCACGGGGATGCCCAGGGTCTGCAGGGTGTACTCAGCCGCGTAGGTCTTGGCCTCGTCGATGTAGGCGCTGAGCTTGGGCGGTGTGAAGGGGTGTCTGTGAGGACAGCACAAAGTTAGCTGGGTTTGCCTTCCCCAGGGCTTTCCTGCGAGATGCTGCGATCCACTTAGAGCTGGCACCATCCCACACAGCAAATGGAAGCACTGCTTCCCCGTGCTGGTGCATTAACAGAGCTGCTCTCCTCCGAGTGCTCCGGTTCCTCGCCGAGGTTATCGACCCTGGCTCTCACGCTGGACACGACGTCCCTGCACAGTCTGTTGTGCTTTTTCCATCAAAAGAAAAACCCTGCTGTGGTTTTTTTTTTTTTTTTTCTTTACAATACCCAGTCTGGGTTTTTCTTTACAACACACGGCAAACAGAATTATAACCATTTTGGTCAGAAATGGTTACAAGCGTATTTGGAGCTAAAATATCAGCGTGTTCCTTCAAACTCCCTTCATTTCCCCACCAGGGCTATCGTTTGCTTTCTTTTTGCACAAAGAAAAGCACCCTTCTGCCTGATTATGTCTGGCTTTCTGTAATGTTTGCATCAGCAGGGACAGCACCAAGCACGGCAGACAGCACTTAATTATAATCTGTGGATTTTTTCTGCCTATATTTTTTTAAAAAAATATTTATATATTTAACTATATAAACATACATCACACATAAACATGCATTTAATAAATATTCTAAAAGATACTTGATAAATATTTGTTTTAAATAAAAGGAAACTGAGACCTGTGTGCTCGGGAGTTTGAGGATAGCTGTTAGGTAAAATGTAAAAAAATAGAAAAATTAAAAAATACAGCCTAAGCCTCAGAAACCTTCCACTAATGACGTACATGGTGGGGTTCTGGCTGGCAAGGGCAGGGATGGTGATTTTGTAGAGGAAGAGCTGTCTTTGATCCTGGCCGATGGCAGAGTGGAGCTGGTACACAGGTTGGCCCCAGTTGTTTTTCTGGCAGATTTCTTCCAAGATCTAGAGAAAAGAAAAGGAAAAAAAGAAAAGAAAAAAAAGAAAAAAAAAAGAAAAATAAAAGGAATATTTGTGCTGGGGTTAATTGCTGTGCAGGAACCTCCTCACCTAGCTCCAGCCCCTGTGCTGAGCAGCTGCCTTCCCTCAAAGGGTTTTCAGGCAGTGCTGGCAGCTCCCTAAAAGCTTAGCTAAAAATACAAAATAAATGGCAGCTTGGATACTGCATCCACCCTGAAGTGTAAGACTCATCTGAATGCTTTAAACTTTAAGATCTGTTTAATTCCTGAAATTATTCCCCGTTCAGTTGGGCATCTGAGTCCTTTTGCTGATTAGATTATTTCAGTGTGGTTTTCTTTGAATTCTCCTCAGAATCTCTGTCTTGTGGACTTCTGTTTCAGAGGACTAAAGAAACTCGGGTTGCATTCATCTTCTCTGCTCCGCTGCCTCCCTGGCTTAGTGGGTTACAGAGCACGAGAAGTCCAAATAGGCTTCTCTTTAAAAAGAAAAAAGGTTGTGTTTCCATCCAATTAATTCCGCAGGCTTCAGCAGGCAATTGCAGCTTTTGAAATGCTGAACCACGTTGCCCTCAGCCTTGGCACAGCTGATCCCCTGGTAATTGGGAATAGCTGTCCAGAAACACTCCTGCTTTGACTTGGGATTCGAGGGTTTTTAACCCACTGGCTGTTTGCCGTTGCTGGATTTGGTCACCCTCCATTAAATCAGGTTGCTCCGACCTGGCCTTGAGCATTTCCAGGGATGGGGCAGCCCCAGCTTCTCTGAAAAGCCTATATCAGAGTCTCACCCTCATCACAGCCAAGAATTTCCTCCCAAAATCCCATCTATCCCTGCCCCCTGGCACTGGGAAGCCATTCCCTGTGTCCTGTCACTCCAGGCCCTTGTAAAGTCTCTCTCCTCCTTTTTTTGCAGCCCCTTCAGGCACTGGAAGACCACCATTAGGTCACCCCAAAATCTTGCTGTGGTCTACCTCATTTACAGCTTTACATTTGAATGGATTTAAAGCCAAAAAGTAAAATTTAGACCTCACTGCTGCTTTTAATTTTGCCACCACAGCTCCAGCTAAAATTTAGTGTCTTGCGGTGTAAAATGCTTCATTACATAGTTCAGTTCTCAATTACAGTAGCTCACTTCTTCACTGTGGCAACAGTTTGTTCCCTGCTGTCTCAACCCTTTTATGTGTCAGTTTTATGAAAACTAATTTCACCTGCCCTAAGGCCCTGCAGAACCATTCCAGGGATTTCACACCTCTAGTGGAATGTGGCCTTGTTCATGGCATGAGTTGGTACTAGGTGAGCTTTAAGGTCCCTTCCAACCCAGACCGTTCTCTGATTCTGTGATTTGCTGACAAAATAGAGAAAGGGGACTTTTGCAGGAGGGAAAAAATCCCACTGTCCAGTTTTCTGGGAGAAAACAAGGATGCTTTTATAAACTTTGGCAAACTGGACGCTGTGGCAATTGATGGGTTAAAAGGTAAAGACATGCTTCAAAATTCAGGGTGAAGTTGGTTTCTCGTATTGCTCCACACAATATAAGGGGAAAAGAGCTACTGTCAGAGCTGGACATTCAGAAACTCAGGGAATTTGTTCTGGATTTCTCCTCAGCCCTCGTCCATCCACCTGCATCAGAACACACAACCAAACCAAAATCCCCCTGAGCCGGCAGAGTTTCTGAGTTTCTGTGCCAGGCTGGGTTATGTCAACGCTTCTTTCACCACAAATGATTTAAAAATGTGCATTATTTTTCCGTACACGTGCCTTGTCCCCTGGTGAAGCCTCAGGTGATCAATTTTATGTATCAAACCCATCATGGCTGGGAATTCCTTGGCCTGCAGTGCCTTTGTGGTGTGACAGCCAGAACTGGATTAAGGCATTTATGACAACTCTCCCCTGGCGCTCATGATGATCTTAAAGGTCTCCTCCAACCCCAACCATTCCACGACCCCATGAGATTGGGCAAGGCAGGTGGCTATTGCAAGATGCAGCTGGTACCGCTGGCTTTTTAATGTCTTTTGAGACACAAGAATGGGTTTATTTGCCAGACTCAGCGCTGTTTTCCCAACACAACCCTCGGGGACACGGATGCTCCTTTTGAGGCACGTACCTGAGGGGCGAGTTTGATCCCTTGGGGCTTCAGCGCGACGTGGTTCATGGGGGTGAGCTCCATGCCTGGCAGGAGGTCGTAGAGCTTTTCCTCTCCCCTCTTGTCTCCCTTGAGGTGGTATCCGCGGCCCAGGCTCGGGAACGCCAGGTAGCCGCGCCCTCCCAGGCCTCGGACGCCCGCAGCCCCTACAGGTACATTCATGTAAATTTCTAGGAATGTAAGAAGGCATTAAACCGAATCAAATCACGGGAAAAAAAAATGACCCTGATTCTCGCTGAAATGGAAAAGTTAGCCCCGCTTGCTGGGAGGATTGGGAAGGAGGTGCCGTGACCTGGGATGACACAGGTGTGACACTGACACCCTTTCTTGGACAGGTGAGGGGTTTTTGGGGGAAAAAACCTGCTTCTTCCTGCCCATTTCCCATCTCCTCTGGTCAGTTTTGATTTCAGGACAGCTTTTTACCCAGCTTTGTAGCCGGAAGGAAGAGAGGGGACAGCTGGCATCTTTTTGTCACCCACCAGTGTAACATTGTGTAATTTCACCTCGAAGAATTCACAGCTTACACAATTTCATCCCTATATGAACAAAACCCCTTTTTGGTTCTGCCCCACTGCACTTCCATTTTTTCTCAGGGAACCCTGCTTGGGAGTCTGGGGAGACCATGAGGCAGGAGACAGGTGGGGAGTTATCACAGCTGCTCCTTTTCTAATGCAACCTTTAGAGGACCTGGTTCACCCATGTGGAGAAAAACTCGAGGAACTAGGGCTATTCCTGCTGCCCTGTCTCCTTCCTGGTGAAGGGACAAAAATTGGCCATCAGGATCCTTGCCAGGTGTACCAGGGTGCCACACAGGGTCCCAGGCTGCTGTGGGACTTGGCTTGGGGACATAAGGCATCATCTTTGCAAGGAAGATCGTATGACTGAGTTATGTCTTTGCTAGCCCCACACTTATGTCTGAACTGACCAAACAGTGTCTGTACTGACATTTAATTTGGGGGTACCTGGGTGTGAGGAGTTGATTTGGCTCCAGGCAGGGTTGCCCAAGAGTTATCAGAAATACTTTCTTTTATTTGTAGATTGAATTGATTGAATTAATTGAATTCATTATCAACAAGTTAACAATCCCCCAAAGGAGTCCTCTCCCTCCCAGAGCACAGAATGGCTTGCCAGATCCCCTACCCTGCACCAGGGGAATGTAGCTTCCTTGGAAAACTCCATGGCTTTGGGTCAGAAAACACCATGACTGGTAAAATTTCTCCCTGCAACTTTCAAAGCAAAGAGGAAACACAGTGGTGGTGGTGGTGGCGGCTGGCTGTGGGAGCCAGCTCTGAAGGGGGAAAGGAAAAGCGTTTTCTTTGGTCTTCCCTGCTTGGGCAGGGCAAAGAGGGCAAAACCAGGACAATTTGTGGATAATTTACACTGGACTCAGGGCAATCTAGAAGTGCCTTCCAGGAAAACAGTTGATTTTTTTTCCAGCTGGAAGATTGCCCTTGGGAAAGACAGAGCATAAGCCCTTTCTGAGCAGGATGGAGGAGCTGGGGCAAAGCCAACATCACCAACACCACACTGGTGCTGGTGTCTGGGCAGCAGCTGCCCAATCCCTGAAGGGGATGCTGGGGCACGAGGGGAATTACCTCGGACGGAGGGGGGCCGGAGGATGCTCCTGTTGCCGAGCCCCTTGGCGGCAGGGAAGTGCAGGTTGGGGATGGCCGCGTAGGCCTGGGGCGCGTAGAAGACCGGGGTGCCCAGGTAGGCGGTGGCAGGGTCGTAGAGGTGGCCCAGGGTGTAGGTGTAGTCCCCCTGCAGCGCCGGGGCCCTGCCGCCCGTGCCGCGCGTGTACCTCACGTAGCTGTCCTTGTCCACTGGCTTGGCCAACGTCACCTCGATCGGGGACCCGTCCAGGACCTTCGTGGAGGGAAGAGAGCACGGGAGGAGCACAGTGGTCGGAGTGCTTGGTGGGAATCCCACCTATGGAGGAAATGCCCCCACCTCCTGATGGGATGGGAAGATGGAGGGAACCACCCCCAAAAAAGCCCTGGTGGAAATCCTACCTATAGAATAGGAACTGCCCTCATGTCCCAATGGGAATGGGAAGATGGAGGAAGCCACTCCAAAAAAGCCCGGATGGAAATCCCACCTATGGAGGAACTGTCTTGATGGGATGGGAAGATGGAGGAAACCACCCCAGAGAAGCCTTGCTGGAAATCCTACCTATGGAATAGGAATTGCCCCCACATCCCAGTGGGAATGGGGAGATGGAGGAAACTGCCCCAAGAAAGCCCTGATGGAAATCCCTCCTATGGAGGAACTGCCCCCACTTCCTGATGGGATGGGAAGATGGAGGAAACCATCCCCAAAAACCCCTGAATCCCCCTCACACAGAGGGGAAGGTGGCTCTGGCTGGGTGAAGGTTTAATCTGAGAGTGCCCAGCCCTGGCCCCAGCTGGGAGAGGCTCCTTCAGCAAAGCCTCCAAAAGGCCTCACTTCCCATGCAAAGCAGCTCGTAATCCGGTGAGATTCTGTGTGCTCCCATGGAGAACAGCAGGGGCACTAAAAATAGGAGCGGGGTTAACACCTCTTTGGGAACAGCTCCGGCTTTACAGTGAATTACATGCAGTGCAAGAAGGGCTAAATTCAGCAGCCTCCTCGCAAATCCGCGTCTGAATTTGGAGCAGATGTTTGGGCTGACCTCGTTTGTCCCAGTTTGCCATTCACGCGCTGCCCTGCCTGTGTTTTTGTTGGCAGTCTGGAACAAGGATGTGAGTGTGAGCCAGAGGGGATCGTAACCCCTCCTTTCCTAGTTCTTCTTTCAGCTTTTCCTTTTTTTTTTTTTTTTTTTTTTTTTTTTTTTTTTTTTTTTTTTTTTTTTTTTTTTTTTTTGTCTGAGCAGTGAGCTAGAGCCGGGCAAACACTTAGCACAAACACAAGGAGCCAAAATGAATAGTTTGTGTACAGCAGAGCTGCTGAAAAACAAATTCAGGAGTATAAAAGCAACCAGCAAAGAGAAAATTGGGATAACACCTCCAGGAGGGTTTTGGAGCTAATAAAGCAGGTGGCTTTGTATAATATACTGCACCCTAAGCCCCAGGAGTTAACATTTACAGCAGCTTTACCTTCCCATTCAAGGTTTTCATGGCCTCCACTGCGTGTTCTCTTTTATTAAAGTGCACAAAGGCGTAGTCTCTAATTTTCTTTACTCTCTCCACTGCACCTGTGGAAAACATTGGAATATTAATGGGAAGTGGGGATTAGTCAGAAAACAGAGATCTGGAAGAGTGGTTGTCAGGTTACGAGCCCCTGGAGAGCAAAGGCTGAGCAAGGGTAGAAGAACAAGAGGTCAGCGTCCCCTCACCTCTTTGGATGTGTATTCCACAGGAAAATCAATATATAGTGGTTGTAGCATTCCAAGGCAAACTAGGAGGTTTTGGCATCAGACACCAGTAAAATTCCCATTAAACTGGAGAGGTTTTCTCCTGTCCAAATTTTTCTGTTGGACACTACCTTTGGTCTTGTGTCTCCCTTCTGTGACAGACCACGCACCAACTGTGGGAACATTCCCATGCGATCCCCTGCTTCTGTACATGCATTGGAGGCAGCTTCAGGAAAGTGGATGCTTTTGCCATAAAGACAAGGAAGTTTTTCTCCTTGACAGCCAGCTCAGGATGTTCAGGAAGAATGAACAGCCGGCCCTGCCCTGGACAAAGCAGCCCAGGGAACTGGGATGGGCTAGGACTGATGGGGCAGCAGGTGTCTCCCAAAGGAACAGCCTCTCCCTAGGAAACAGCCTTTCCCGTCCCAGTGGGGCTTCCCTGGATGCCCCAATTCACCTGGACATGGCCCCAGTCAGGCTCTGCAGCTGAGAGTTGGCCCTCCTGGGATCGGGCTTGGGCTAGAGCATCTTTCTTCCAGCCTGAATCTTTCTAACATCCAATTTATCCAAAGTAATTCAAATGTAAATGACTTCTTTTTCTTCTTTTCTAAGTCCATCCCCCACCATTTTCCCTTTCCCTAGCAGCTGCTTTGCTACCAGAAAGTCATACTCTGCACTGAGGAGTCTGTCTCCCAAATAACCCCACCAGTCCTGCTCCCCACAGCCACAGCCTTCAGCCATTTCTTTAATTCCTCATCTTCTCTGCTCCTGTGGCTTGGGAAGCACAACATCAGCCAGCCCAGCCTCCTTAAAACCCCCCAAATATCCTTAGGAAACATGGCTAAGGGATTGCTGAGCAACTCTTCTGTTGGCTTCTTGCCTCCTAAAGCTAAACAGGTGCACAGGGAAATGTCATATTGCCACAAAAAAAGCACTTATTTAGAAAAATGCAGGAGGAAACAAATTTCTTTGCTGTTCAGGGGGAGTCATTAGGAGCTGCAAAGGGCTAAATGAGCCTGTCCCAGCCTACAACCCAAGCAGGCTGCAAATTTTGGAATGACACAGGGATGGCAAAGTAGCACTTTGTGTCCTTCTGGGACAGAGGATGATTTTCTGAGCCTGAATTTATGGGAGTTATATGCTGATGCTTTGTTTACAAATGGAAGCTTTAATAAACTCACTGTGTTTTGAATATCCCCCTTCTGCCTCCTGGAGAGCATTCCAGGACACCAATCCTGAGCCAAAAAAACTCTGCTCTTTCCTGCTTCTGCCTGTGCTGGGCCAAGCAGTGTGATACCACTTGTGGGTCAGCTCCATGGAGAGCCCATCCACGGGACATTAGAGAGGGAGCATTGTCCCTCCAGCACATTGGGACAGGACAATCCTCCTGCTGGGAACTCTGCCAGCCTCGGGATTGGGATTCCTGGGGAGCAAGGGCAGGGCTTTTCAGAGGGACAGCTCTACCGGGGTCATCAGGCTGGGAATTTGGCTCAGATTTAAAGGGTGCTACTTGTACTGTATCCCAACTTGACGAGCTCAAGCAGCATGCCTGGTCCTGTCTGTGGAGCCCTCAGAGATGTGGTAATTGCTGTGTCATGGGGAACTCTGGATCATTTTTTATTGGATGACTTGTTGATGTCAAAACAGCTTCTTAATGCCCGGGATCCAAGGTAGTTTCAGCTAAGTAGTGCTGAAACGCGGCTCAGTGAGTGAGGCAGAGAACCACGGCAGGGCAATAAACCATTTCAGATCCTTGATGCCTTTTTTGATTTCACTATAACTTAAACTGCGTTTTCTCTCCCCAAAAGTGGAAGTTTTGCTGCTCTCATGCACCCATTCCTGATTTTAGCCACCAAAATAAAAGCTGTTTATTAAAAACAAAAATAAAATTCCAACATGAACGCTGAAACAATTAAAGGAAAACAAAACCTGATGAAGAACTTCTGCCGTTATAGTAGGAAACTTCTTACTTAGGAGCAAAGCAGATGACTGCTACCAAAGGGTCAAAAGGCCACAAATGTGTTTCTGGGGAGTGTGAGCTTGTTCAAAGGTTGGGAGCAAAACTGGGTAAATAAAAGAAGGAAACAGTTCAGAGAGTGGGATAACATAAATTTAACTCAGGGGTTAAACAGGGTCTGCAACAGCTCGATGGATGGTGGCTAAAAGTACCACAGAGCCAGAAATGGTGGAAGGACACAAGGAAAAACTGTGAAGACCTTTGCATTGCAGCCTAGTCCAGAAAAAGGCGTGCACAGAGCAGAAATGAGAAGTTAGTGGAAGAAAAATGAAGCTCCACAGCATATTTTAAAATATTAATAGAAGGAAGCTAACAGGAGTGAGATGAAAGGAGATTTCACATTGCCAAGCATCAGTTCCTAATGCCTAATGGATTGTGTGGCTTGCAGAGCTTCAGAAATGGGTTATTTTTACTTCGTTGGTTTTGGGTGGAATTTCCTAAAGCTGGAGCAACTCAGAAGTAAAATCTGCTTTGAAAGGCAGCAGGATTTTTATTCCCAATTAATCTCCTGGCTTTTTTTGAAAAATCTCACCCTAAGTGCATGTAAGATATGCCACAAAGGAATATTGAACTAAATGGAAAGCACTAATTATTCACCAATTTACACGAGGACTGGGGGGATGTATGAAAATGAGTTCAGAACTTAGATAGATCAGATAAAACAGATTTGTATTAAATCACTCTATTTTTATCACCATCCCTTGCCACAGAAGAATGCTGAAGTCACCCAGCTGCTTCACCAACTCCTTTTAAGAAATACTAAATTATTCCAAAGCATTTTGATGACACAGGGCATCCCCATGCAGCATTTTGGGTCTCTTCCAGCTGCCACTCATCCTCCTTTGTGGTGGCTGTGTAGCTGGGAATCCAGCAGCCCTTAATGGGATGGCATTTTGGGTGAAAGCCTTCAGCCTCATGACAATTTTTGTGGAATTGTCGACTGGAACACTTCACAGCACAAAAACAGCTGTTTTTTTATCTCTTGTGGCATTTTAGGAATGCAGAAGCATTTCCATTTGCAGCAGTTTGTTTAGGAGGCAGAGCACCAGTGTGGGTTCCTCCTACCTGGTTTGATGCTGTTGAACTCCTTCTCTATGGTCTCCTCAGTGGTTGAGAGCATGAGGTTCCTCACGTAGAGGATTTTCACTGAGGACATGGTGTCCTCATCCACCTCCACCTCCGGCTCTGCCCAGTCCACGGCGATGGGGTGTCCCCACAGCTGGATCCTTCCTTTAAGGGAACGGGCACGGTCAGTGCTGGGGGGCTTGGCCTCCTCCCACCCCTGCTCATGCTCTATTTCACAGCAGAACAGCCCAAATTCGACAAACACGACCCCCCCCAAAAGGCCTTCCTAGCTCAAAGCACTGCTGGTGTGTCAGCTCCCTTCCAAGAGCAGGTGGTCACACTCGGAATGGTCTCCTGCAGATACCTTTGGAGCCTCCAGAACTGAAAGAAGTGAAAATAGGGAATAATTCACTTTAAACCTGCGCTTCCTGCAGCGCTCCCTAAAGGGAAATGTTTCAATGCACGTATAAAAATCCCTTCTGGCTGGCAAAGTTTCATTCCCTCGATATCAGAACAGGGATCCTGAAGTCCCAGCGGGATGGAATGAAACAGCAAAAGCAAGGATATCTCTGTGTGTGTTCGAATCTGTTTGTGTGAAGCTGCAGCAGAAGGAAGGAGGGACACAAAAAGGTCCTGATGCATAAAACAGGCTATGGGTGTGGGGGATAAACCCAGGGGCTCTGTGTATGCGGGGCTGAGCTGCTGAGGGGCAGGGAACTAAAAAAAAGAGCAAATAAATCTGAATGCAGATGATGCAGTTGAGTCGGAGTCCTCACTCCTCGAGGCTCAGCTCCACCTCCAAAGGCACCTGATGTGTGAGACTTCCACTGAACTCCAGGGGAATTTTCAGAAGTCCATATTTCTTTCTGTCTGCATGCATGGGTATTACCAAGGCTGACATTTTAGATTTATCATTTCAGTTTGGTTGAGTGGGATTTATGGTTCTATTGGGCTTACAGAAAATTCTATTGAATCGTTTCAGAGGTGTTAAATCAGTCAATTTATTAAGGACTGCCAGTGTTGATTAGATATTGTTAAGAATAATAAACCATGATAAGATATTGTTATGAATAATAAACCAAATAATCAACCAAGTTGTTGAGCCAGTCTGAGGTTGAGATTGGCAAGGGGGTTTATTCTGTCAGGATTCAACCCTTGGAATCCTTTAATTTTTCCTTCCTCACCCTTTTGCCTCCCTGGTCTCCACATGAATCATTCTAGATTGTTTTAACCTGATATTTCTTTGTCTGCTTCATCTGTATAGTAAGTAATAGAGTGGCTTTTACCATCAAACCCTGTCTTGGCTTCAAAAATTTATATTAAACCTACTTTTGCCCAGACCTTGCTGGTGATTCTTTAAGTGACCTAAAGTACACATTTGCAGCCGAGAGGACAAAGAAAATCCTGCAAAACATTCTTTGCCAGATCTAAAAAGGAATCTCTGCTTGGACAACCTATTTAAGAAGGGGTGGAGGCTCCAAAATGAGAGGGTGAGGGTAGAATTTGGAGGCTTATTGGAAGTGTAAACGATCCAACTGAATGGGAAGGTGCTGTTCCCTTGGAATCCCTCATGAATGAGCTGGGGTTTGTGGAGCCAGGCTGAGGTGCTCTCCAGCTTTCAGCACTGCACAGATCTGAGCTTTCAGCAAGCAGAGATAAAGGCAGGGCTGCTCATGGTTCTGCGCCCCTTTCTGCACTGCTGTTTTCAGTTCAAGGGTGGAAATGATGAACCAGTTGTCTTGCAGCAAGGAGTCAAGCTGAAAACCAGTCCATCTCCACCCACTTGTTTAGCCAGAGACAGGACAAAAATTTAGCTTTTTTATAAAACCTCTCCATTTTTGAGCATTTTCCCTACTGAGCTCCCTCAAAGAGCCACGAGGTTCGGTTTGCAGGAAGCATCTGATAATGATATTCAATCTCTCATCAGCTGGAGACACATTCAGCTCTGGCTTTAAATTTTTTTCCAGTTCCTGCCGTATGCTTGAGACTTCAGAAGACTCTGTCTCCTGCTCAGGCCTTTGGAATTCCCTAAATTGTTTACTGAGATGTCCCTAAACTGGAGATCCCTCATGCATTGCACGTGTCTGCTCAGGCCTCTGAGTTCCTTCCATCTGTCTCGCTGTCTTTGCTCAGGATTTCAAGTTCTCTGCCTGCTCCTGCCTTCCTTTTCCACATAAAACCCATGGGAAATTCATGCTGAAGGATAGAATGTGCTCCCACCACCAGGGAGATGCTTAAACTGAAGAAGAAAATGCAGAAGAAAAGGAAAAAATGTCAGTGTGACATATCTCCCAATAGAAAAGCAAATTCAGGGCTCGAAATCACGCTCATTTTTCACACAATAAGAAAAAAAAAAGAATTTAATTGATGCAGGGTATTTCTTGTATAAAACAGGTAAAAAAAAGGCTGGTGGTTATCAACAAAGCTCAAACCCCAAGGTTTGTTGGATGCTTTCACCAGCCAGTGAGCTGTGTTCAACAAAGCAGTGCAGGAGCATAAGGAAGCAAGAGAAAAATTGGTGAATTTTAATTCACTTAATGTTAAGTGACTTCTCCACTCAATACCTCCTAAACCTCTCTCTTCTTCACAATGGTCTTTGGCTGTCTCAGTGCTGATTTTTTATATATTTACTCTAAAGCAATTCCTCATTCCAAGGAAGAAACTTCTTCCTCATGAATGAGGAAATAATTTCCAGTTTTTTGGCCAACGCATGAAATTTCAGTCCATGCTCCAGCCTGAATCTGCTCTGTGATGCTTTCCTGAGTGATTCTCCCTGAGAGGCCATAAATGAGTCTCCATTTCATGTTTAACCCAAGACAAGCACATCCCACAGCAGAGCTGCGTGGATGGACACAGCTAAATCCATCTGGCTGGATTTTTAATAAACCCAAGCTCCTGAAGGACGACCATGGATCACCAGTATGGTGCTGCAGCGGGAGGTGCAGCTGAAGTGCAAAACTACTCTAGAGGAGTCTTTGGAACCAGGGAAGGAAGAGGAGGAGGTAGAGGTGGATGAAGACTGATCCCTAAGACCTTCCAACCTCTGCTACAAATGACATCTTCAAGACCTCTATGTGCCTTGAGCTGCTCAAAGCAACACACAAGCCTTTTTTTTAAATTAAAAAAACCATACATCTCACTCCCCATGGGGTCCTGGGGGACCTCCTGGCTCTGGGTGTCTCCAGCAGAAAACTTCTCTCTGAGGGCAGAGAACCCAGTCATGTTCATTTCCTTGGATTCCTGGGTGCCCTGGAGATGTTGTCACCACAGCATGAGGTGACCCCTAATTAGTAATGCCTTAATGAAGGGATGGGACCACTAGAAGGCTAATAATGATTTTTTACTCAGATAAACATCGACCTCAAGGGCCGTGGGGATTTTAGACGAGTAAGAAGTTGGCCACAGCTCAAAAGTAGTCACAGGTTTCATTGTTATGAAGCACTATACAACCTTCTGGTCCAATGGAAAGCTGCCACAGAGGTGATTTGGTTTTTCTCACCTATCACTTTTGCTTAATTCTGCCACACTGCGTCTACTTTTTACCCAATAGCCTGTTACTTCATGTACATACATATGTTTCTATTGTAACATCTAAACTCTAGCTTACTCTATAAAATCATATGACTACACTTTAAAGCCCTTTACCATCTTACCCAATACAGTTGTTTACTTAAGACATACTCTTACTTGCAGCTACAGGAACATAAGTTCATAATTTTCCTGCTTAAGGTCTGTGCACCTTTATTATTACACCAATCCAAGCTTCTCCCCAAATCAAACCCTTCCATGCCTGTGGAAGTCTCTATCTTTCCGTTTCCCACAACCCCTGAGCTGAAGCCACCCCTCCCCATCCCTGCTGACCTGGGAGCAGCTTCCTCCTGGCCATGGCTGCAGCCCTGTGGCTCTCATACTCCACGAAGGCAAAGCCCCTGTTTTTGGTTTTGTCGGCTGCACTGGGGTAGACGATGACGTCCACAACGCCGTCCGTGACCTTCTTCATCTCTGCCAGGATTTCCTCCCTCTTCTTGGTCTTGGGGATGCCCCCCACGAACAGGCGGCAGTTGTCCACACTGGCACAGACCCCCAGGAGCCTCCCATTCCTGGAACAACAGAGCAGGTCAGGAGTCAGGAGCCATGGGAGGGGAAGGTGAAAGCTGAGCCCCTCTTCTGTCCCAAAGCACAAGGCCACGAAACATGGGGCTTCAGTGTCAGCTGTTCTTTGGGATACCCCAGTGGCTGTTCTTTGGGATGTCCCAGTGGCTGTTCTTTGGGATGTCCCAGTGTCTATTCTTTGGGATGCCCCAGTGTCTGTTCTTTGGGATATCCCAGTGGCTATTCTTTGGGATAGCCCAGTGGCTGTTCTTTGGGATACCCCAGTGGCTGTTCTTTGGAATATCCCAGTGGCTGTTCTTTGGGATACCCCAGTGGCTGTTCTTTGGGATATCCCAGTGTCTGTTCTTTGGGATGTCCCAGTGGCTGTTCTTTGGGATACCCCAGTGGCAGTTCTTTGGGATGCCCCAGTGGCTGTTCTTTGGGATGCCCCAGTGTCTGTTCTTTGGGATATCCCAGTGTCTGTTCTTTGGAATGTCCCAGTGGCTGTTCTTTGGGATACCCCAGTGGCTGTTCTTTGGGATGTCCCAGTGGCTGTTCTTTGGGATACCCCAGTGGCTGTTCTTTGGGATGTCCCAGTGTCTGTTCTTTGGGATATCCCAGTGTCTGTTCTTTGGGATACCCCAGTGTCTGTTCTTTGGAATGTCCCAGTGGCTGTTCTTTGGGATACCCCAGTGTCTGTTCTTTGGGATACCCCAGTGTCTGTTCTTTGGGATGTCCCAGTGGCTGTTCTTTGGGATACCCCAGTGGCTGTTCTTTGGGATATCCCAGTGGCTGTTCTTTGGGATGTCCCAGTGTCTGTTCTTTGGGATGTCCCAGTGGCTGTTCTTTGGGATGCCCCAGTGTCTGTTCTTTGGGATACCCCAGTGGCTGTTCTTTGGAATACCCCAGTGGCTGTTCTTTGGGATGTCCCAGTGGCTGTTCTTTGGGATACCCCAGTGGCTGTTCTTTGGGATGTCCCAGTGGCTGTTCTTTGGGATACCCCAGTGTCTGTTCTTTGGGATGTCCCAGTGGCTGTTCTTTGGGATACCCCAGTGTCTGTTCTTTGGGATACCCCAGTGGCTGTTCTTTGGAATACCCCAGTGGCTGTTCTTTGGGATGTCCCAGTGGCCTTGCTCAGTGCAAAAGCTGACACTCTGCTAAGCCTCGCATCAGTCAGGCAGCGTGGCTGAAATGAAGGGTTTGACGGAGAAGCCAAAGCCAAATTTTGCTTTTCTTGCTTGAGATTCCCCCTTTCGTTGCCACCAGGCAACTGCCCCCACAGCCCAGGTCCCTGTGTTTTCACCAGGGGCCGGTGGCTTCCCACTCACCTCATGACTGAGGTTTTGGGGGAAGAAAATCCCTTGTCGTGGAGAGGCACCATTTGAGGACTCACCAATGCCAAATTTTGTACAGACCCCAAAATAAAAACTTCCTCTGTTCACTTCTTTGGGGTCAAAGTATTTCTTACAGGCCCAGAGAAGTGCAAAACTGCTTTAGAGGAGTCATTGGAACCAGGGAAGGAAGAGGAGGACATGCAGGTGGATGAAGTCTGATCCTTAAGACCTTCCAACCTCTGCTACAAATGACATCTCCAAGACCCCTGTGTGCCTTGATCTGCTCAAAGAAGTACACAATCTATTTTTTTTAAAAAATTAAAAAAGCCATACAGTTGCCAGCATGATTTATCCCAAAAGGTTTTTAAGCAAAGGCATGAACTCACCCCCACTCTGAACTGGCAAAAAACATTTAGTGTGGTTGAAATCCAACCAACACGTATTGATGGGCCCATCTGTTGTTGATTTCTGGGTGTTTTGTTCCCAATTTTTAGTCACAAACACGAGGGCTTTTTCTGTTCCTTTCTATTAGGAAATGTCACTGTTTTGCCAATTGGTTTCCATCCTATTTCACCATTTTTTGCAATAGCTCCATCTCCCAGAACACATCTGCACAATCTGTCACGAGGGAGACTGTGAATAGAATAAATCAACAACAAACAACCTGAAGCGAACATAATAAACAGCGCTGGTTAGGGGAAAGTTAATTTGAGCCAAAGCAGGATATTTTTTCCCAATGTTCTGATAGAATTTTTATTTTCATTTTTATTTTTATTTTCATTTTTATTTTTATTTTTAATTTTATTTTTATTTTTTTGGTGAGGAAGAAATTTCCTGTGAAAGACGTTGGCTTTAATGAGCAGTGACTGCACAGGGAGACAGGAGGAGATCTCCCCTCAAAACACAGGGATCTAAATAACTATGCTCTGGGCTGCCAGGAAAAATATCCCTTGCATCCCAAAGTAGACTGACAAATACGATTTAGTGTTGCTTTGAAGGTGTTTGCCCCCCTTACCTGATTTCATAATTATTGAGCGTCTTTATTGCATTCTTGGCCTCCTGCTTATTGGAGAAGGTCACAAAAGCGTAGCCCCTGTTGTTGCCATTGAAGTCCATCATCATCCTCATCTCATAGATTTTGCCAATCTGCCAGGGGAGGGAGATTTGTCAGCAAGGTGGGAGTGGTTAAAGAAGACTGGGATTTTGAAACCCACCCAGTTCCAGTTCCACGGGCAGGGACACTTTGCATTGACCAGGCTGCTCCTGCCCAACCCGGCCTTGGAACCAGCTCTGACCATCAGTAAGGGATCAGCTGCCATCAAGCCTCACCTTTTCACAGAGGGGGATAAGTTCATCCTCGAAGAGGTCTCGGGGCAGTTTCCCAATGAAGATCTCACAGCCCCTCTCTGGTGGAGGGCCATCCCAGCCGGGTGGTGGTCCCCCATATTTCCTCTGCCCATTTTCCTGCCATGGAGGAGAAGAAAAGAAAGGTTCACCTATCGATTTTTAAACACGGATCAAACCAACCCTGGTCTCTGGGAATGACCCTTGAGGCAGACCCCTTCCTGCCCTTCAGTTCCTCATGGATTCAGCAGGGATAATGCAGCGTCCCGCTGCCAAGGCTGGGATACTTCTGAAGTCCAAGTGCAGACAGTCAGGGAACTCCCTGGAAAATGGAAATCCTCCTGGCTCTGGAAGGGGAATCTGTGGCTGTGTGTTAGTTGTGGGCTGGGTGATGGAACACTTGCAAAATTTACAACTTGTTTGGATTTTCATACAGTCTGAGGATGACACCTGCCCACTCGGGAGATCCTCCTGGCAGAGAGCAAATCTTGGCCCCAAACAATATTCCAAGACGTGGAGTATTGTCTTTTTGGTCCTTTTTTGCTATATGAGTGTGTCTTTGTTTTCCTCCCCTATTTTTAATAATCCTTCCTTCCTTCCTTCCTTCCTTCCTTCCTTCCTTCCTTCCTTCCTTCCTTCCTTCCTTCCTTCCTTCCTTCCTTCCTTCCTTCCTTCCTTCCTTCCTTCCTTCCTTCCTTCCTTCCTTCCTTCCTTCCTTCCTTCCTTCCTTCCTTCCTTCCTTCCTTCCTTCTCATGTCTGCCCTTCCCTCTTCCTACAGTGATTCCCTACTCCCAGAGGAGCTGAGACTCCAGTAATTTTTCCATTTTTGGCTCCCTGACCATTTCTTTAGTCACTTCCCGTTCTGGGATTATTCCAGGAAAGCAAATGCCTTGTACAGCTGATTTAAGAGGAACGCAAACAGAGATCCTTATGAGAAAACAGGAATTTACCAAAACTCTTTCAGTTTTCTCGAGCCTAGAACAGGTCCTGAATTATCCATTCTCACTCCTGTTTTTCCAATGTTTTCAGCAGTGATGGAGTCCTGGGGACATTTGATTTTATGTCTGAGCTGGTGTGTGAGGGGGCACAGCAAGAAATAAACCCTTCCCTCAATTTGCAGTGGCTTTGTTTGTGGTTGGAAGGCAGCACCTCAAGAAACCCTTCTTGACAAGGTGCCTGGAGGGACAGTGGGACATCAGCCACTGCCCAAAGATGAACAACCCAGGTGTCCACTGGGGAAGAAGATGTTTGGCTGCACCCACAGACAGGATAGAAGAATGATCCCTAAAGTACAGAGAAATTAGGAGAGGGAGGAAAAGAGAAAAAGAGAAAATAGCAAAGCTGGAATGGAAAAGGAAAGGAGAGAGAAGAGCAAGATGCTGAAGTGTGTGGTGGATTGGGGGCTGAAATCTGTGCTTTAGGAGTCAGCTTTGCCAGATGTCACAGCAGGAAAAGCTGAACACCAGGATAATTCCAAGGCCAGGTTGGAAAGGGCTCAGATTAACCTGGGCCAGTGGAAGGTGTCCCTACCCATGGCATGGGGCTGGAACAAGATGGAATTTAAGGAACCTCCCAAACCCTATGATTCCAAGAAAGCCACAGTAAATCTAAAGACATATCAAAGTCCTTTATGGGTCAGGTACAGCAGAAAGGCTCCTGCAGGGCACCAAACACAGTTGCTGGCCTGCTCCTGGAATGTGCTTTTTCCCCAGGAATCTCCGGTTGTGCTTGGGGCTGTTGTGCCCTCTAGTGCCATGCAAAACAAAGCAAAGTTCACGGCCTCCACCTGCCTAAAATCCAGTGTTTGCTGCAGTTCCTTCTTCCAGGATGCAAGGGTGGTCATGGCAGTGCCCAGAGCTTTCCGAGGCTGAGCTCGCTTGGGTTGTGGTAGTCAAGAAAGGCTTCCTCAGGTGGGTTTGAGGGTCATGCCCAGGCTCCACCTGCCCTAACCACGAGAGGTTTGGATCTTGGACACCTTGGAGTCTAAACTGGGAGCAAACCCTGGAGGAGGTGAGGCACCTGCCTCCCATGGACCTGTGCAAGGACCTGCACAAAAGTCCACATGCTGGACTTCCCACCTCATCCCTCTTCTGAAACTTTGCTCTGTGGGTTTTCTTTGCTTTTGAGACACCACTCCCCACCCCTTTCCCAACATTATAGCAGTGCTCAGGGCTGTCCTTCCCCCACCTTTACTGTGATTTCCCATCAAGCAAGGAATTCCTTGAGGAATAAGATCCTGCTTTGTGAAAGACAACGTAGCGATGGCCAGCACAGATGTGAGAGAGAAACAGAGCGGAAAGGAACGAGCAAGGAGTGATTCAGGAGCATGGATTCGCTGCTCACGCCCCCAGTGAAGCTTCAGGATGAAGCTGGGCACTACACAAAAGGGTGGGACCGTGAATTCCTACCTGGATCAAATTATATCCTGTTCGCTGAATTAAGGCACGGAGGGCGGCTTCTTTCTGTGTGCCGGTCAATCCATCCCCGGATTTGTGATTTGATTCCATTGGGAGTGATTATCAGCAAAAAATCAGGTTAATTAGGGGTGCTCACTGCAATCAAATTTAAGATAAATTAAATCAATTAATACGGCTGGGAGGAGAAAGTCCACCCTCCTGAGAAAGCTTACAGGGTCGCTCTTCCTAAATCAGTTATTTTGGAGATAAAACCAAAAGAGAACAGCAGAGACCATGGAAAAAGCAGAAATATCCCCCTGCTGAATGGAAATAAATAGCAGTTAAACCCACAGTCAGATCCTGGGGAGATACAGAGGGAATTTGTAGCCTCTTGGTGGTGTCTGAGGAGGAAAAAAATATGTAAGTGCCCAATCCTGCACTGAGTACACAACAACGAGTCCTTCAGGTCTTGTGTGATGCTGACACAGAGAAGGCAACCTTGTACCAGCCATGTCCAGCACCCTGTGAGAAACAGGACCTAGCTCCATATTTGGCCTGTTTTTATTTTAGAAAATAAAGAACACGGGAGAACTTCAGATCTCAGCTCAGCTCGGGGCTGGAACAACCTTGGGTTCAGACATGCTGATTCAGAGCTGCAGTTTTAGGTCATGGCTGATTCAAGATGTTTTTGCTGGGTTTGGGCTCAAAACACCATAAAACTGGGCTACATCCTGGGAAAAGGATATTTACAGCATGGATTCATTACTGGTGATCCCTTGTTTTTTCCTGACTGCTGAGCTTTGAGCTTGTCCAAAATCCATTTATGTGCTCTGGGCATAAAAACAGGGTCTGTAGGTGTAGTTCCCCCCTCAGGTCCTTGAAGCCAGAGCTGGGGGCCAGTGGGACCAACGACTCCACGCAGGAAAATGTTAAATTGTGTCATCCAACGTGGTTGTTATTGCCTAAAATTGCATTTTATGGTAGAAAGGTGGAGGCAAGGAAAGGGGCTGCCTTCCAGACTTGCCTGGAGAGCAAACAGGGCCAAAAGGGGCTGGGAGGGGTGGACTGGGGGTGAGGGGGATGAGGCACCCTGGGGTGGGATGGTGGTGGAGATGCTGGGCAGAAGGGAAACCCAGAGCAGTGGGAAGGTGGAAGGAAGGTGGATTGCTGTGCCTGCACCCTGAGCTACTGCCAGATTTTTGGGAGGAGCCCTTAAACAATCCCCCTGCACAGCAGTCCCCTGGTGCACACAGGGTGAGGACTGCAGGTAAAGAAATGCAGGTAAAGAAGTGCAATCTATGTGGTCACAGATGATTTTCTAAGCGTGTCATGATTCTGCAGAAATAACAGAAAAACCTTTTCCAGTCCCCAGCTTTTAAGACCAACCCCTTTTTATCAGCTGTTTCTGGGGCTCACTGAGGGAGGAGCCAAGGCTTGGGGCAGCCCACTTGGTCTTTGGCCATTACCTGCCCTGTGCTCCTGTGTGCCCTGGAGGTCTTAAACAGCCGTTTTCAATTTAAAATGGATTATTCCCAGCACTAAAAATGGGGCACGAGCCCGGATGTTTGGAGGGTTTCATTCTCGTGTCACTTGGGCTCTACCACACCAAGGTCCAGAGGCTGTGACTCAGACAGAGGCACCTCTGTAATGCCAGATTTTGGAGCTATTTAATGCAGAGTTTGATGAGGCTCCTCTGACTTTATTTGATTTTATTTCCCCACGCTCCCAGGTTTTTCAGTGTTTTAATTACTACCAACATGCTGGGACATGGATTATCCAATGCAACAGCACTCTCCTGTCTCTGATTCCCAAATGAGTGTTTTCTGCAGCAGCTGGAGCCCAGCTCCTGGTTTGTTTTGCCCTTCTGAGGGCAGTGACAGAACCCTGTGGATGTTTGTGGTGTCTGTGCCTTCAGCAGGCACGGGGCAGGATGAGCACACTGCTGTACAAAAACCACTTGGAGCCTTTCCCAGGCTGCTTCGGAGAGAGAAAGTGAGCGTTCAAAAAAACCCAAAACGACGAACAACCTGGTTAAAATCCAGATTGGTTTAGCACCTTCCCCTGCCTGGGCAGAGACACCCCATAGATCCATCCTACAGGGGAAAGCTCTGTCGCACTGCAGATCTGGCCCTTTATATTCTGCTTTTGGAGCATCCTGGTTTCATCAGGGAACTGAGGGATCAGATTGCATCTCTCGGTGGGTGGGTAGGTCTCTCTCAGCTCTTAGAGCTGGGCTGCTGCCGGGCAGGATGCCTGCAGCATCCTGGCTTTGGATGCACTGGCACGAGGATCCTTTAAGGCCACACATCCTCTCCTGCAGGGAGGAGGGATTTCCAGGAAGGTCTCTCTCCCTCCCGGGGATGATTCCACGCTGAGCAGTGAGCACAAGCCTCAGGGCTGGCGGATGGATGGGAACAGAGCATCTCCCTGGCTGATGCCTTTCCAGAGGCAGCAATATCCCTCTCTGCCTTCTGCCTTATTAGATAAGACAGCCGAGCTCCTCTGGGCTCTCCTGGTAAGGCACCCTGCAAAGATTTCAGGCTGTGGACCAGCATGTCTAGACACTGGTGCACTCCAGGGTATGCTGAAGCAATCCACTCGGAGTTGGGAAGCAAGAGCATCCAAGGTTGCAGTGAAGTATTAATCACAGCCCGCTGCAAAACCCGGGATCTGGTAATAAAGATCTGGCTTAAATCTGTGCCTGGTTCTCCCACACATTCCTGCCTTTGGAGAAAACCCAGCCTGACCCCTGGAAACAACCCTGCCCCACGGAAGAGGTGCAGGATGCCCATCCTCAGGGATGCCCTGGCTCATCTGGAGCTGTGCAGCTGGTTCTGCTGGAAGTGGGGTCCAGCTGGAGACCCCCGCCCCAGGGTAGCACCAGCCCCTGCAAGCCCCCAGTCCCAGTTCCAGAGGAATCTGCAAGCCCCCATTCCAAAGGAGGCTCAGACTGGACTGCACCCTCGGGGCTGCACACACAGCCCCACGAACCACCCCGGCACGGTTTGGTAGCCCCACTCCGAGCAGTCAGTTCACACCTATTAATTACCAGCCCCAGCGTCATCCACAGGTCATTTATAAGCTAAAAAGCCTTCCCCCATCAGTGGGGCTTCTCTGGGATGGGAACAACAAACCCCTCTTTGCTTTGACGTATAAATCCCAACACAACTAACCCCAAGCCCAGGAAAACAGGTTTTCCACCCTTCAGTTTTCCAAGCATTTCTTCCCTCCCTCCTTCCTTCCTGCCTCCCTCGAGCCAAGGGCATCTAAAGACTTTTTTGGACAGGGTGCATCTCATGGGATCACAGAATCACTTGAGCTGGAAAAGTCCTCTCAGGCCATCGAGTCCAGCCATTAACCCACCACCAAACCACATCCCCAGGTGCCACATCCATGTGTCCATCAGTGCATCCCAGTTGATTTCCAGGATACAAATCACAGGGGGGATGTTTTGTTCCTGAAACTCGTGGAATTCTGGCCCTTTCTCCTTACTGCAGGCACCAGCCCCAGTCCTTGCAGTAGTGCCAGTGTGCTGGGATATTATTTTTACTTTAAGGGAGGAGAATTCCTGTCACCCAGAGGAAACACGGTGTTTCCTTTCTCCTTACTTTCTCTCCTTCTTTGTTCCCTGAGCCAGGAATCAATTATCAAATCCACCTTCACAGGGGGAAAACCCCCCTTCTGTGGCAGCTGATGGAAACTGTGAATGACTGCAGCAAATTCAGGCAGTGCTTTCAGCACTGCTTTAAAAAAGAACCAACCCAGCCACTCTTAATAGAAATAGTGGTTCTGGAATTCAACCAGTTTCAGAGATTTGCCCTTAAAATGGATTATCATTAAGAAGGGCCACCACGTGAAAAAGGAAACAAAAACAAAAACAAAAACAAAAAAAACCACAAAAAAAAAAAAAGGAGAGGGGGAAGTTGCATTTTGTTCAGAGGTTTAAATTGAAATTAACACCTTTGGAAGTTCAAACTATCAACGTTTCCTATTTCATCCTCATTTGCGATGACATTTCGACAATAGCACCAACCTCTCATGGTCACAGGGTCAAGAACAGGAAGGTTCTGCTTTTACCTTATATCAAACTGTCACTGGATCTGGTTTTCCTCCCTCCACTTACATTTATTTTTGGTTTCTGCTGAAGTGCCAAGGCAAGAAAAGGTCCTTTTATACCTTGTGAGCTCACATCAACAAGAAACAAACCTACTATGATACCACCTCTCCATGACTGCTTCTACACAAGGCTTCCTCACACCTACTACAGCACATCCTCTGGCTTTGCCCCGTCCATCCAGGAGCAAGATGAATCCAGAAGCTTTTACCTCCCAAAGACTGTGGAAAATTTGGCTTCACTTTTGGGTTATTTGGAAAAGGAGGAATCTTTTTCCTCAGCCAAGAGATGTCTCCCATGCTGGGACTTTTGCTGAGGGCATATTTGAGGGCAGAGCCTGCCCCTGTGTGCAGCCTTTTGGGGAAAGCTGCTTCCCAGTTCCATGAAGGAGATAAACAAACCCATGTTTAACACACAGGATCAATACTGTGCTGACCCACTTGGACACATCTAATTATGGCCTTTTTATTTTTTTTTCTTTTTGGTATCCCCTCAGTGCAGCTGCTCCTCCTGAAGAACACCAACCTTTGGAAAGACTGGAAAATGATATCCACTCTTTCCCCCAACAACCCAAATAGGTCACTAGAGAAACTATTTTCTTCTAGGTTATCAATGCTTTGGGGATTTTTCTCCCCCTCTCTCCAGGCTCCAAGCAATATATATTCCTTTCTGTACATCCATAAACACCAAGCATGCTCCGTTTTTCTTCCCCAAAACTGGAAGCCTGGTGAGCTGCCCCAGCTCCTGAGGGACGGAGTCCGATTGAGCAACGCAGCACGAGCCTTTCATCCCTTGGCTCCCCAGGGTGGGAGGTTATTTTCCAGCTCTGGTGGCTCCACACCAAGTGGGAACTCACAGACATTTGCAGGGGAACAGGGCAAACTCGGAGCTGCATGAAGGCGCTGCAGCTCATGAGCCTGGAAGAAAACATTCGATGCCTAATCCGGCAAATTTCTCGCTTGGCCCCTTTTTCTTGGGAATCAGCTTCTCCCTTTGGAATCCTTCTTCTCTCGGGCACAGCTTTTGCAGCTCTGTCACCAGATGCACACAAAACATCCCCCAAAATGCACACAAAATGCCGCCCAAAAGCCACTCTGCGATGCTGAGCCCAGCCTCCTTCCCTAGTGTTTAATTTGCATCCCCATGGACACCTTGAAACCATCCTTCCTTCCCTGCCTGCTCCCACCCAAAACTCCTGTTCCAGCTGAGGGAAAGAGCTTGGGAGGAGCATTCTGTGCTGGGCAGAAACTATCCCTGCTGGTTGGAAGGGATTAGGGAAAACTGAGGGGGTTGTAGGAGCAGCGACTGCCTTGGCTAGGGAGACTGATCTCTGGCAAAGAGAAGGAGGGACACCAAGTTGGCTGGGGAGATCTCTAATGATTAAGCCCCAGAAAGTTGTGCTTTAACAAATCCAGAGCGAGTCATGGCAGGGAAAATCCCTCCTCTCTGCCTGGCCTCGTTTTTCAGGGAAGGAGGACAAGCAGAAAATCCCCTCTTCCCATGGCTTTGCCAGGTAAAAGAACCGCACCGAGGCCCCTCGGGAGCCCTTCTGTGGCCACCCTGCTGATCCCAAAGCCAAGCCCAGTGGTGTGGGGCTGTGTGGGGGTCCCAGCCCTGCCGGAGTGGGGCAGCTCCGGGCTGGGACTCTGATGCCGGGGCACTTTTGGGGTGGGAGGCTCCCGATGGAGCTGCTCCTTCCCAAGCCCACAGTCCAGCCCCGACTTGCACACCCACTCCCAGCCCCCCAAAACTCTGAGCAGCCTCCTACCTGAGCAGTTTTGGAGCTGGCCCCCCGGCAAAGAGGTCTCTGTGCTTGTGGGGAGTTTGCGACGTGTCACTGCGGTTATTCCCTAATCATCATATCAAACTCCAAAGGTTCAGCAGCCCCGGGGCTGCTTTACAGTCCCGTGGGTTAAACGTTAACCCGCCCTATCTGCCAGCTCCCTCCAGGCCTTTGACCAGATAGCTGCCTCAGACAGCACCCACCAGGCCCAGCTTTCCCTAAATAAATGCAGGGCACCAAAGGCAGAGCCCAGTTTAAGGGTTGGGGTCATTCTGGCACCGGTTTGCTCCGCGCTGATGAGTCCCCAGCAGAGATGCTGGGGAGGAGGGACACAGCCTTGTGACACCCTTGGGCTTTACAGGAGGTTTGGGTTTGCTGGAGGAGTGAGAAATCCTTTTTGGTGGAGAAATTCCTCTCGGTGGCCTAAGTGAAGCTGCGGGTTTGCAGAAATTGCTACAAAGACGTTATCCAAGCAAAGGCTCACAGTGAGGAAAGGCAGTGCGGGTTTGGGGAGGCTTTGTTGCACCCAGGAAAGGCTGTGAATAAATCCAGCAGCCACGAGTCTCTGCAGGGGCTGGCTTCCAGGTGGGGCAGCCTCTGAGCATCCTGAGTCCTTGTGCCACATCTGGTGATGAAACGGCTGAATTGAATGTTTGGTTCTTTACAAAATCCTTCTGGACCCTCACAGGAATGAAATGGGCTACCACAGGACTTCAGCAGAGGGATTTAATGGAATTATAGAATTGTTAAGTTCGGAAAAGATCTTTAGGATCATCAAGCCAAACCAGCACCACCACCGTGCTTGCCACTAAACCATTTTTCTCATATGATGTGCAAGTTTAGGGTGGGATCCATCCCTGGAACTGCATCCTGCTGTGGCTGTCTCTGATTTCAGAGCTGGAGCACGACCAGACTGGGTCATGGTTTGCCATCCCAGAGCTGACCCCCACCACACAGACACAGTCCCAGGCTTCATTTGCAGCCCTGTTAAATGAAGCATTTGTAATTAGGTGTTGCTGACGCTTCAGGTTTGGAAAAGTGCCATCCCTGTGTTTGCTCAGCTTTAAAAGCATGAGGTCTCCCTGGAGGAGGAGATGACAGGGCCTGGATCCCTCATGGAGAGCAGCATCTCTCCTTCCTCCCTGCATCCGCTGTCTCACGAGGGTGCTGCTCCTATTCCCGACCCAAACATGGGATTGCTCCCAAGGGAACATCTGCCATCTTCTAGCCACCTTTCTGCAGAATTTAAGGGTTTAAATGCACATTTTGGAGCACATTCAAAGGAGATAAAACCCCCAAACCAGCCCTTCTCAAGCAGTTCTGAGCACCTCTCCCTGAGCACACTTTGGGATCTGCTGCTTCTCCTCGTCAGGGATCAGGGCAGAGCCTGGGAGTGGCAGATGTGACAATGGATTTTTTTCCCTTGTCAAACGGATTTTTCCTCTCTTTAGCATGTCCTCCTGTCCTGTCCTAAGGGACTGGTGGGATTTGCTTAGTGGGACACTGTGTTTCAGACTGAAGGCCCCAGTGTGCCACTGAGCACTTCAGACTGCACAGGAAAATGAGCTGAAGTCGTTCAGTGACCAATTAAATGCCTCTGCCCTGGAATTGTGACAGTGGGAGGAGAAAACCAGCTCTGTAAAATCAAGTGCCACACACCTTCATGGGCTCAGCACCAAAAAGAGCAGTGGGGGGAATGTGAGGTGTTATCTGAGCGCAGTTAACGGACCTCTGGTGATCTGTCAGCAAGAGGGGATGAAATGAAGGTGGCCATGGCATGGACATAAGGCAGTTTGGGATGGAAAGCCTCATTTTGGGATAAAAACGCCACAGGTGTGAGGGAAGCAACACATATGGACATGGAAGCCATTCTGATGGCAGAGGGGTTGGAATTTCAGCATCATCTTTTGAGGTTGTGCAGGAAAGGCAGCTGTGATGCTTTCCTTCCCTTGTCTTCCTCTCTCTGCCACAGATTTGGCTCAGAAGACAAGAAGTGATCAAGAGAGGTGATTTGTGCTCATGTACCCTTGAAAGCCTCTTGAGAGGCAGAGTGGAGCACCCCCAAGAGCAGCAGCACATAATTGTTTCCTTCTCCACAATCACAGCAGCAGTGGGCTGCCTCCCCCAGGGTTTGCCTCAGCCTGCCAGGTGGGATTAGGGAAAAGCACTTCCAGCTCAGGAAAAGCAACACTTGAGTGGATGTCACCCCTTTGTGTTATTTATTTACCGCCACAAACCCCCTAAGGGGGGCCTGATCCTCCAGCTTTCCCTGGAAGTGCTGCACCAAGTTTTCCAGGATGTCCAGCAAGGGGTTTATGGCAAATCTCTGGCTGTGCCAAAACCCTGCTGGGGATCAGCAGCTGTCCTTTAACAGAGCAATAAAGCAAATAAAAATATCCTTGGCGTCAGGAGGGGTAGGATCAGAGCCCAGCCTTGGAAAGACAAGAAATGGGTGATGTTGAGAGCATCTCCTGAGTGCTTGGTGGAGACACCCTGGTCAGACAGACCCTGCTGTGATCCAGGCGTGTGGATGCTCTGGTTGGTGACATTCCCACTGCAGAGACTGCTGGAAGTTGGGGAAGAAATGGAATGCTGCCAAAACCCTCTGAATTTTCCCAAGTCAGCTACAGCTTTAGAGGGATGTGTATCAGTTATTGGGGAGGGTTCTGTGTGTGTACAAAGAGAGATTGTTAAGCACCACTGCAGCTCATTATAGCTCTCTAAACATCACAGTTCTCCCTTTCTCCCCAAATAAATCTGCATGCTGCAGTGCCACTGCGCTCTGTAATTAGGAACAATTCAATTGAAGTCTTAATGCTTTCCAAAAAAACAATCCTGTGCCTCAGCAGCCTGACTCACACACTGCTAGAGAGCTGCTGCTAGGCTGAAAAGGAATTTATAGTGGAGCAAACAGCCTGCGTGTATTTGTATTTAGAGATATGAAAACCACTTGGTCCTAATTCCAAAACTGAGATTAGGTGGGGGAAAAAAAATATTATGTTAAAAAATGGGCAGAAATGAGGTTTCTGCACCTCTTTCCCTCAAGCTTGGGACTCTCCAGACCCTCGAGTTGCCAGTTTCTCCTTGTTGTGGCTGAGACATTTTGGGTTTGTTTGTGCCATGGAGAAGCAACAATTGCACCTAAAGGGTGCTGGATCGTGCTGCTGCCAAAGAAAACAGATTTAATTATAAAAGTCTTGTGTGCCTGCGGCTTCAAGATAAATCTGTGGTCATAAGTATTCCTTTGATTTAGGATAGTTTGATATGCCCTGTGTTTGTGTAAGGCTGATGTTGGGATATGGATCAAATATTGACACTCTGCCGCCCCATAAATGTTTTGCTGTGAGCCAAATGACTTCTCTAAAGCTGTGGTTACAACTCCTTCAGTCTCGGGTGTTTCTCCCATGCCTCTGGATAACAACAGTATAAATAATGGCTGTGCTGTTCCAGCCTTGTTCCACAGTGCACTGCCAGCCTGAATAATCACAGCACGGGAACAGGCTCCTGAACCTGCACACAGGAAAGTGGGAGCCAGCAAGCTCAGGAAATGCCCTCATTCCCCATTTCTCTGCTCAGTACTGGCTCCTAAAATCCGTGTCCAAAAATAAATGCAAAGTAAGTGGTTTCAAACTGGAGCTGGTGGCAGCAGCGCTCCTGCAAACATGTTTGACACGAGAAGTGTTTGAATCCTGTCCCTGCTGGCACGTCCTCCCCTCTGGCAAAACATTCTTCAAAAGGCATCGTCAGACCCAAATGCTCAGGAAGCTTAATTGGAAGTTACGTTCCAATATTTTTGGTTCTGCGGACAATTTCCCAGCCTGCCTCCCCACTTCTGCCCCTGCAGCTTCTCCATGCTGAGACTGTGACTTCCACCTGGTCTCAGGGTAAAACAGGGGCATCATGGGCCTAAAACTACCAGGAACTTTAGAAACAAGCTGTAAATTTATCAGAGTTCTCCCATTAAGTACAAAGGCAAACCTTGAAGTCACAGGTGTTAAGATTTATGTAGTGCGCCTTAAAAAAGGAAACCCTTTCTGCAAAATGTTACAGAACCCCAGACTGGTTTGGGTTGGAAAGGTCCCTGAAGCTCATCTTCTTCCACAGGCAGGGACACCTTCCACTCTCCTAGGCTGCTCCAAGCCCTGTCCAGCCTGGCCTTGGGCACTTCCAGCTCTTATTTCAAATGCATTCAAAAAACCCGAAAGTTCTGATAGTAATGGTTTTACACTGAACAGAAGTGAAAAGCTGTAATTGGATTTACTGTACAAATCACTGACAGTAAGTCCTCTAATGCTGTTAGGACTCCTTAAAATAATAGACTTAAAGCTCTCTCCTAGCTGAAACCAAAGCTCCCAAGGCAAATAATTACACTTGAAGACCAGATGTGGTTATTTTGCAGCACCTTTTTGTGGCTTGTGAGCGCGCAGGGGAAAAGCCTCGGGCTTTTTTTCCTTTTTCTTTCTGTTTCAGGACAAATAAGTGGGATGGGAAAGACAAGGATTTGCACAGGTCTTTGTTTGTTTTGGAAGGACACCCTGCACAAAGGTGGAGTGAACTCAGTGTGCCCCAGCCTGCCTGGCTGCCTACAGCACAAATCCCAATATATCCTAATAGATATAGTTAATATATCCTACCTGGGAAGGGAGAGCTGCTGGGGAGAAGGAAATGCCCCAGTGGCTGGGTGCAGGTGTAAGGAAAACGGGGTCAAGGCCACTGGTCCAGTTTATTGGTGGAGGCAAAGGGGGGAGGTAGGAAAAGTGGTATTGATCTGGGGATATAAGGGCACTGATAAGGAAATGGGAACAATTTGCATGAAGAACTGGGCAAGAGTGATAGACAGGAATGAGGCCTTCTTTAATGCGCTTATTTTTATAAAAGTGTATTACTTTTATGTTAAAAGTAATGCACTTTTAACAAACTTAAAAAGATGTTGTTGGGCCTTGAAATTTTTTTTCCTCTGCTGGGAAGCCAGGGAGGAAAATGAGATTTTTTGCAAGCAACAGGCTGGGACTTGTAAGCCAGGCCTAACCACTAAGCTGAGTCTTTTACCTCTTCTGGGCTTTGGCCACATGGGGAGACAAGAGCAAATTGTTTGTGACTTGTTTCCTTCCACATAGCTTTTGCTTTTTTCCATTTGTGTTTTTCATCAAAGCACATTTCGTACCTCCTGTGCCAGCCTGGTGGATGCAGGCATTTGTGGAATATTTCCCACTCCACTTTTTAAGGGTGCCCGTGTTCTCATGACTCACTGTACCTTTCTAATGTGCAATAACTTTCTTCTGAAAAATGGTTCTGCAGCACATTGAATTCAGGTGTGTTGTACCATCCTGTGGGATGACAGAAAAGCACTTGGGACATCCTGCTGTCATTAAGGAATTGAGGGCAGAAGTTTATAGAGCTGGTACAGAACCCTTATAGGGAATTCAGGGAAGAAATAATGGCTGGGATAGGCTTTGATATCCTGAGTGGGCTTTGTTAGTCCCTGGTTTATGAATTCATTGAGAAATTGGATCCTAGGTGAGTTTGGATTGGAAAGGACCCTAAAGTCCATCCAGTGCCACCCCTGCCATGGGCAGGGACACCTCCCACTGTCCCAGGCTGCTCCAAGCCCCAAAGTCCAGCCTGGCCTTGGGCACTGCCAGGGATCCAGGGGCAGCCACAGCTGCTCTGGGCACCCTGTGCCAGGGCCTGCCCACCCTGCCAGGGAGCAATTCCTGCCCAATATCTGCTATAAACCTGCCGTCTGTCACTTTAAAGCCATTTCTTGTCCTGCCACTCCATGCCTTCGTCAGATGTCCCTGTCCCTGACTTTCCCTGGGGCAGGAAAAGCAAGTCAGGGTTAACTTTGGTCTTGCTCAGGCAGAGGTGCTGTGGAGAAGATCAGGAATGTGTGGCCTGTCCCAAACCACCTTAGGGATGAAGTGTGAGACGGTGGCTATGGGAAACTGTAAAAGGAATTTAAAAAGGCTCCTGAGACCCGAAGACCCTTGAGAGACAACCAGTGGGTGCTGAGCATTCCTGGGAAAGTGCTGAGCAGGGAATGGGTGGCCAGCTCCTCCAGCTCATGGGTCCAGTACACAGGTACTGCACAGAGGGTACACAGAACACAGGTACTCACCTACACAAACTGCAGAGGTGCCAAAGTGGGTGTGAAGTGCCCCACTGCCCCCCTAAATACAGACAGCTCACGGCGGAGACTTCCACACCTCTGCTCCAGCAGCCTCGAAGTGCTCACAACCCAAAATAGTGCTGGCCAGGGGCTGGATTTCTTAAAATATTTCCCTAAGCCTTGCTCTTTTTCCGGTGTCCTTTCCCCAGTGGGTTGGTGGGTGGTCTGTTTGCTGGGTTTGGGTTTGCCCAGGCGTGGCCCCGAGCTGGAAGGGTCGGGGTTGTCCTGGCAGGGTGCAGAGCTGGGTTTTGGGGTAGGGGGACCTCGATGGACCCCGGCTCAGAGGCTCATCCCTCCTTCATGAGGCTACAAAGAGTAGTTCAAGCTCGAATCATGAGGCTTGGCCCCTCTGCCTGGGCTAAAAGTGAACTTCCTTGAGGGTTTGGGTTTGGATCCAGCCAGCAAAATCCCGCTGTTGGAGTTCAGGGGGGCTGCCAAGCTGTCCTAAATTCAGGTGGGTGGTGGAGCTCTATCTCCCCCCCATGAGGCCAAATGTGAACAAAAAAGGGTCTGTGATGCAGGGCAGCGGTGTTTGGTTTGGGATGTGCGACTCCTAACCACAAACAGAGTCAATATTTAATAGAAAAGGATGAAAAAATAGTAAAAATGGTAGTTTAGGCAGAGCTGTGTCACTTCAGCATAGGTGTAAGGGGTATCTTTTGTCCTTTCAAGTGTTTATTTTATTTTATTATTTTTTTAAATTACTCTGGAACCCTGGTAGTTTTTGGGGTGTTGCAGTTTGCTGCTCCAGGAGTTCTGCCAGCACCATCCCCTGAGCTGCCCTGCAGTCAGGGATGGCGAATACACTAATTTTGGGCGAATGTTTTTAAACAAGCCCTTTTGAGCTGTGGCCGGACTTGAACCTTCAACTGTCTCCATGTCTGGTGAAAAGAGTGTTTCTTTAAATAAAAACTCACACCACCACTCCAGAGCAGAATCTCAGATGGGTTTGGGTGGGGAGGGAGCTTAAAGCCCATCCAATGCCACCCCTGCCATGGGCAGGGACACCTCCCACTGTCCCAGGCTGCTCCAAGCCCCAAAGTCCAGCCTGGCCTTGGGCACTGCCAGGGATCCAGGGGCAGCCACAGCTGCTCTGGGCACCCTGTGCCAGGAGGAATTCCTTCCCAGTCTTTCAGATAAGCTCTGTGAGGGTGGTGTTGGAGGCACCTTCTCCTTTCAGAGTGATCCTTGCTCTTCCCATCACATCAGATTCCTGCTGCGGATGGGGTGGCTCGGGATGGTCTTGCTGGACAAACTAAACTCCATAAAAATGCCACCCGTCTTTGCTAGGAGCAGTGCCACCATCCTGGACTGGACTCGCCCAGTTGATATTCTGTCATTTCTTCAAGAGAGTTCCAGCTCTGGCAAGGTGTCATTTTCCCACTGGGAAAAGTGGCTTCTCAGGCAGCTCCAGCCCAGCTTCTACTTTGTCCATCTTTCCTGGCAAACCTTGCTAGCAACACTTATGTCACATTCTGCTTTTATTTCCCCTGCTCTGAAAGCAGCCAAACTTCTCCCAAAGCTTCGTGCAGATGGAAATTGCTGAAGCCTCTCCAGCACCCAGAGAGAAATTACAACTGTGAGACAACACACAGCCCTGGGCCTTGGCTAGAAATGGCACATTCCAAATATTTTAATTGCTGATTTGTATGTTTGAGAGAAAAAAAAAAAAAAAAAAGCAAACAACCCTTCAGGTGCTGTGCAATGCATGTATAAATTCTGAATTGTAAATAAATATCCTCCCTGGGAGCTGAGATTTTTTTTTTTTTGGCATTTTATCAAGCAGTGAGGTTTAAATGGGAATCCATTCAGCTGGACTAGAGAGCCACCAGGATGTCTCTGGGATTTTGGAGTGGAATGGGGCTCCCTGAGCTGGGCGGGCCTCTCCTGATGTTGGTGTCCATGAAAACTGAGAACTGAGAGCATCCAAAGGGACCTCTGGAGGGGAGATGAGCCAAGTTACATGGAGCAAACTCAAGGTTTTGTCCCATTCGTGGCCTGCAAGAGGATTTCTGTTGTGAGAAGGTCACAGATGAATCAGAGCTGCTTCTCCAGCCTTGGCAGAGAATTCCTGCTGCCCAGGCTTTGGGCCTTTGGGCAGGGATGCTCTGTTCCCAAGGAGGATGGTTGGTACCTGTGAGGTTGCTCAAATAACTGAGAAGATTAAATGTGGATGAATGTGATTGAGATAGATGTGACAGAACTTCTCATGTTGGAGGAAAATAAAAACACATATTTAAAGTGGGAAGAGTCCAGGTAGAATAGCACAGGTGCCTCACACAGACCTGAAGCCAGGTTGGACTCTGCTTTGTGCACCTTGGAAATTGCTTTTCACAGGTCCTGGCTTCTGTCAAAGAGGCATGGAAAGGTTTTGTCCCCAGCCTGGAGCAATCACGCAATGCTGGCTGTAAAATCCCTCCAGGTGAGCTGCCAGCAGCTTTTCCAGGGACACCATGCTTTGGGAGCAGCTCTGCCTATGGGAATGAGCTTGAGAATGCAGGAAAACAAAGCCTCTAAAAAATACAGCTGGCTCTTTCTTCATCAACACACCTTCGCCTGGGTGTCAGACAGGAACTCTGGAGAGCGATTCTCCCTCTTTTCCCTTTCCAAAGTGGTCGGAATTGTCCCTCAGCTGATGGATAAGGTGGCTCCTGGGAGCAGAGAGTGCTGACCTGGCTGTTCCCAGGCTCCAATATGGGAGCAGCTGGTGCAGAAAATGCTCCAGTGCAGAACAAACCAAGCGGAGGAGAAATACTGATTTAGGTTTTTCCAAAAGGCAGCTGGTTTTGTTGGTTTTGCTCACTAGGTTATGCAGATGCTCCCTTGGTGTCGGAGATTTCTGATGGAGCTGGTGCTCTCAGCTGTGACTGAAGGTATAAAAAAGGCCACAAATATGGCTTTGACTTCAGCTAAAAAGTAATAAAATCCCACCAAAAGACAGACAAAACTGTCTGAACCAAGCTTGCAGCAATTTCACACTCCATACATGCAAGAGCTTTCAGTAACCGTTCAGTAGCATCAAGAATTCTTCATTTTTCACTGTAAATATTTCCTAGATTAAAAATAAAACTCCGAACAATTCCCCAACTGTGTGTGGCCCTGATGGATTTGTACTTCCTGAGAACAATTTAATCATTTTTCACCTGAAATACTTCAGGTTTAACTGCCACATTTAATGACTGAACTTTTAAGCTGTAACTTTCATGGTGTCTTTGCAAATCTGGAGGGTTTTCATTATTCCTTCTCCTCCCAAGACAGCAAGAACACGTGGTGAGCAGAACAGGGTGCCATTCCTTAGTGAAAAAAGGGTTTAGTAATGAAAACTCTATTTTTAAGGAAACTAAACCTGAACACCTCTGTTGGGAGAGTTTGCAGGAGCTGAGGATCATCTTGGAATGGTTTCTCCGCTCAGCAGCTTCCAAAAGCAAAAGTCATGGATGCTGAATGTTGCTTGGGATTTTAAACTGAAAATGCATTTAGAAAGAAGAGAATCCCTGAGGGAATGGAGGTAAAAATAGCTGCAAAACAAGGCAAAACAGAAGAGGAAAAGAACATTGATATTCAGTATATTCATTTCTCACGGAGCCTGACGTTAACAGCTCTGCTGGGAAATTACATGATTGTTGTTAAAATGCAATGGAAATCCAAATAATGGCTGGGAAGCTACAGGATGTTCTTGGAGGATACAAGCTTTGCTGGAAGAAAATGAAATAAACAGTTTGGCTCCAACACCTAAATATTGATACAGAGATATAAAAGTTGAGGAGGCTTCACAGACCAGCACGTGACGGGGACGTCCCAGGGCACTGGGCAGGCTTGGAAAGTCAAATATTCTCTGTCCCAGTGAAGCAGTTGGAGTTCCTGTGGTGTCCTAGAAAAGCAGGATGTGAGCCAAGAAATAAAGGAATAACAGCCCAGAACAAGGGAGTTAATGACTGGGCTGTGCAGGATTTGGGCTGCAGCAGCACAGCCAGGAACGGGCTCTTAAAATGGCCTGGCTGAGGGGTGAAAAGGCCCCTGGAAGAGCAGCCCTGAGCAGCGGGGGATCCCCACCCTCGAGGACAGCCCTGGGGCTCCGTTCCCAGTGCTCCCAGGCTGCTGGGAATGCTGGCAGATGCTGGAGCAGAGCGGCCACATGTGCTGCCACTCCGGGAGAGCGGCTCCTGCGCGGGTTTGGAGGTCAGAGCAGCGCAGGGCGAGAGGCACTCGTGGGAAAATGTCCCTGCAGTTCACGGGGACATTCCCCTGGCTGTGCGAGGAGGTGGCTGCTTGCCCCTCAGTCACTCGGGGCTGACATTCCCATACGGATCCCGCAGAGCCGCTCCTGGCCCAGGCCCAGCTGGGGATTACTCGGAGTCACTCCTGCTCAGTGTTCCCGTTACAGCAAACCGGGATGGGCCCTGTCCTGGGCTGTAGTACGGGATGTATTCTATCACCATCTTCATGAACTGATGAATCCAATTGTTGGAGCAGTGTTCCTCCCAAACCCCTCCCTCTGGGGTGCCTTCAGCTAATGGCCCATCAATGCCTTGCCCATGACTCACAGATCACTCCCTCCGGCAGTTATCTCTCTTTAATGGGCCATCAAGGAGCCTCTGAATGACCCATCATCCCACTGTGAGATGCTCCGCCCAGGGGGAGGAGCCAAGCATTCTCACCTGGATATAAGCTGGGATTTGGGACAGTACAGGCCACCTTCACCCACTGGATTCCCAGAGGACCGGAGCTACCAGACCTTTCTACGGGATCGCTGCTTCAGGAAGACCACCTCGCCTGGACTGCTTCCATCGCCCTGATCAGGTTGTATTCTGACTTTGTCAGTGGTCCTTTTGTATTATTGCATTTATTTTATTTTACCTTTTTTCCCCTTTTCTTTTCATTAAATTGTATTTCTGACTTGGAGCCTCTCACTCGTTTTGTTTTCAAACCACTACAGGCCCTTTACCATGGGACTTTCCCGACTGCTTCGCCACACTCTTGATTTTCCAGAGCCGCTTCTCTCATGACACGAGTTCCTTGCTGCTGTCATCTCCAAGCTCTGCATCCAAAGGCAGGACACCAGCAGGCACGAGGATGGAAAAACGGGCTCTGCCCCAAATCCCGCTGCCCCAAACACGCCCAGGCACAGTCAGGCTGCTCCTGGAGCTGACCCAAAGTAAATTTGGAAGGTGCTGAGGAGGAGCAGCCCTTCAGCGGCATTGCCTTCCCAAGATAACCATCAGTTGTCACCCAATTTTGGCACCCAGGGGCAGGAAGCTTTTTAGATCGGTCACAGCCGAGATGCTGAGCATTTTCCAGGAGCATTTCTGTCTGGGAATAGCCAGCGGGAGGCTGAATGGATTTGGGGCTGGCCAGGTGGCTGCCACAGCTGTGCTGTGCTGCTGGATGTCACCCCCTGCCACCTCTGCCACCAGGGGCACAAGGGGTGGCAGGGCTTTGTTTCCCTCCTGCAGAGGGGAAATGCTCTGGGGGGATGAGTTTTCCTGAAAGGTGGAACCATTTTTATTATTGATTTACAACTGCCAACATTTTTTAATATATGTATATTTAAAATGTGTAGTTATATATATATATATACATACATATATATATATACATACATACATATATATATATATATATATATATATATATATATATATATATATATATATATGAAAGGTGGAACTGTTTTTATTACTGATTTACAACTGCTTACATTTTAAAATATATATATTTTTAAAATGTGTAAAATATATATGTCTATATCTAAGAAAGGTGGAACCATTTATTATTATGATTTGCAACTGTCTACATTTTTGAATATATCTTTTTAAAAATGTGTAATAATATATATATGTATATGTCTAAGAAAGGTGGAACCATTTTTATTATTGATTTGCAACTGCCAACATTTTTAATACATGTTTTAAAAAAATGTATAATAATATATTTGTATATATACAAATGTACAATGATAAAATGTCTAATAAAATGTGTAATAATAATTGCACATTTAAAAAATAAGTAGAGACAGTTCAGAAAAGTCTTTGCCTAGATTTGTAATAAGATCAAGTGATGAGATATGATGAAAAAGGAAGCATTTATATGGAATCATCTGTTTATAAGTCTGGCAGAAAGTGACTTTTTTTTTTTTTAATGCAGTTACGAGAAAACTCTGAGTTTTTGGTCGCATTCACCATTTTTCAAAAATCACCCTGTGCTGAGTGGGAGGGAGGATATACAGCCTTATAAACCACAAATGCAGAGAGGGAAATTCTTCTGGGATAGCAGAGAGGGGGGGAAAAAACCCAGCAGGAATTCAGGCGTAGATGTTGAGAGCAGCTAAATTTGGATGCTGGATTTTTGCAGCCCTAACCAGGTCCCACATGTGTGGTTTATTTTTCTCCCCCTCTTTATTAAAAAGAAAACTCTTCGGTCTCCGTGGTTGGAGCATCCAGTTGTGAAAGTGCCTGCAAAAGGGAGAGTTAATAATATTTATCTAAAACATGCCAGAGCCCACGTGGAATCTGGGAGACTGGGCTGGATAAAACCAGTATGAAATCCCTGCTATCCTGGGAGTTGCTGGAGGGGCTTCTTTTTTTTTTTTTTTTTCCCCACCAGCCTCTTGATGCTGTGGAGCAGTTGTGGTGAGAGCATGGATGTGATGAGACCCCTGTAGCCAAAGGAATATTTTTAGCTTCCTCGTTTTCCTTAAGGAAAATGACATCCTGCTTGCGACATTCAGAGGATTATTTTAATTTATAATAATAGGGGAATAAGTTGAAGCTGTGGGACCATTTCCAGGGCAGTGTCACAAAGCAGCAGTGAGAAAAACATGCCCAAAATAAAGAGGAAGATACAAGGAAATATTTCCAGGTTACTGCTTGAAGAAAAATATTTTAAGTGGGATGTCACTTTATTTTATATAATTTTATTATATAAAATAAATAATAAAATATAATTTTATTATATAAAATAAATAATAAAATAAATATATAAAATATATTATATAAAATAAAATAAAATATTATATATTTTATTATATATTTATTATATAAATACTCCATAATTATATATATATTATATATATATAATTATGGAGTATTTTATATAATCCTAGAATGGTTTGGCTTAGAAGGAACCTTAAAGCTCATTTCCTGCCCTGGGCAGGGACACCTCCCACTGTCCCAGGCTGCTCCAAGCCCCAAAGTCCAGCCTGGCCTTGGGCACTGCCAGGGATCCAGGGGCAGCCACAGCTGCTCTGGGCACCCTGTGCCAGGGCCTGCCCACCCTGCCAGGGAACAATTCCTGCCCAGTATCCCATGCAGCCCTGCCCTCTGGCACTGGGAAGCCATTCCCTGTGTGCTGTCCCTCCATCCCTTGTCCCCAGTCCCTCTCCAGCTCTCCTGGAGCCCCTTTAGGCCCTGGCAGAGCTCTGAGCTCTCCCTGGAGCCTTCCTCTCTCCAGGTGAGCACCCCCAGCTCTCTCCAGGGCAGAGGGGCTCTGTAAACTCATGAAATTTCACAAGGAAAAAAAAAATTTGGGCTATTGGAATAATTTCCTCTGACTTACTGCACGTGCAGTGTCATTGTGCTGGAAGGTTGGACGGGTTATAATTACCAGCAGAGAGTGAATTCAACCCAGTTTCCCCAGCAGCACTGGGGTCAGAACTGGATGGTCGTTGTTA
Source organism: Sylvia atricapilla (assembly GCF_009819655.1). Classification (NCBI taxonomy): domain Eukaryota; kingdom Metazoa; phylum Chordata; class Aves; order Passeriformes; family Sylviidae; genus Sylvia; species Sylvia atricapilla. The sequence goes on from NC_089147.1 coordinate 31,741,102, forward strand.
AGGTCTCCCTTCCAACCCAAACCATTCTGGGATTCCATGGAAAAGCCTGAGCAGCATCACCTGGAGTTTTCTGGGATCCAAAGGAGTGGTGCATTTCTTGCACACCTTCATTAGCTGCAGAGTGTGCAGGACACACAGCACAGACATCTTCACACTGCTCATGCCACAAACCAGCTCCAAGGTGCTGTTTGAAGGTGTCGGGCAGCAAAAAAATCCAGTGACAGGCTCAGAAGGAAGTCAGCACAGTGGCTGCTCCATGGCAGCATCTCCAGAGTGATTGGGAAGGCTGATTTTTTAATATAAATATCATTTAGGGAGTTACTCTGTGGTGAAAAGGCCCATATCTGTTAGTAAAGTAGACACTGAGGAGGTGACACAGTTTATTAAATTACCCAGCGAAATAGGGACTAAAAAGATCACTGAAGAAGGAAACAGCACAGAATTAATCCTTCCTTTTTTGTGGCCTTAAAATGCCCTCCCACTGAAATCTTCTGCATCCATAAGGCAGCTCCATCCCTTAAGGAAGCTGCCCTGAAACTTCAGCTGATGTTATGTGATTGGGTGGGGAAAAAACCGAGTTCAGACTTTTGCCACTATTGAAGGAGGTCATAAACGCTGAATATTTTCTTTTTTTAACATGGTTGGGGATTACCGCCTTCATGCAGCTCCTCCAGATCGCACAGGGCTATGACCTCGAGTCCATTCTGCTGCTGCTGCAGAGGCTCTTGGCTTGCAAAAGCCAGCTCGGAAAGAGAGAACGGTGGGGGTTGCAGAGGCGGAGTAGAAGGCAGGATATTGATTTTATAAAAATCCAGCATCACCTTTGATACTCTGTTAAAGTTACACCAAGGGGCAGCTGGCACGGCTGCCAGCGGGATGGTTCCGGCCCCGGCCCGAGCAATGTCTGCGTGCTTCGGGCTTGCAGGGCGAGCTGGGATGGGAAAGGCGGGCGCTGAGCGTTCCCGGCTTCAATAGCTGGCATATTTTACATATCTGCTGCCTGTAAACTGTCTTCTCTATGGTGCCTCGTAGCAGAGAAGACGCGGGGAGCCAGGAGAAGGAGCTCCGGCCGAAGCCGAGGTGTTTTTTTTTTTTCTTTTTTTCCCAGCAGCATTTTGTGTTTCTCCCCCTCTGAAGGTGCGGAGTCGCTGCTGGGGATGCACACCCTACGGCGGGACTCGTAACGGGGGTCAATCCTTCGGGACTCCTTCCTTGGGGATGGGATCGTGCCCTTTCCCCGGATAAACCCCCCGGGTCCCACTGGGCTGGCTTTAAAGCGCCACTGACGAAAGGCACCAAGAATGAGGAGGGTGTAAAGCGCTTTCCAGCACTCGTAGGAGCAGCCCGGGCTCCAGCCGCATCATCCTCACCTATAACAGCGACTGTCCCTAAATTATCGGCGCCGTGTTAGCGCCGGGGAGGCTTGGAGAGGGTTTATCCCTGGAAAACGGGTCTGTCCGGAGCTCAGCCCGGGGGGCGAGGCTGGGGCGGAGCCGCTGCTCGGGTCAGCTCCAGGGTCTGTGCCTCTGGATCCAGGGGGTGCGAGATACATAAATTCCCCTGCTTCCCAGACCCGGGCTCAGTCTGCGTCTCCCTCTGCATGCCCTGAGGAGATGCTGAGCGTCCCTGCTCCTGGCCGGGCTCTCCGGGCATCCTTGGTGGGCACAGACAGGAGCGGGATGTCGCTGCTCCTGTACATCGGGGGTGCGCAGTGTCGCTGTCCATGTCCTTCTAGTTTCTCCTCCTGCTGGCCCCGGGCTTCCAGCCTCTCCTCTTGCTGGCCCTGGGCATCCCTGGGGCGCTGCCAGCCGGGAGGACAGCGACGGGACGTGCGCAGGCTCCCAGCTGGGATAAGGATGCAGGTGGGGCTGCGGGAACCTCACCCCGCTGTCCCCTGCCGCTTCTGGCTCTCTGGGGCTCCTTGCAGAGGCTTTTCTGGGCGTTTTCGCTGCCGGCTGTTTTATCTCTGTGCTTACCTCAGATGAAGTTGTTCAGGGCTGAGGCCAGAGCCTGCCCTGGGAATGTTGTGGGTAGGGCCGATGGATGCGGAGCGTGGCTTTGGCTCGGTGTGGGGACACGGGGGAGGCTGTGACCCCACAGGGTTCCAGAGGCTCTTGCTCTGCGATTTTGGCCTCCCAGGAGCTGCCCTTGAAACAGTTGTTGGTTATGGAATGGTGACGCTCCTTGGTGACTGGTTGAGCTGTCAGTGAGCTCATGGAGTCCAGTCACCGGCTGTTCTTAGTGCCATCTAAATCTATAAAAACATATCAATGTAGCCTTTAATCTAGACCCAGAGTAGATTACTGAGCATGTTTTACCATGTGTGTTTTCCCTTTTGTGCCTCCCGAGGCAGCCGGGATATGAATAATGAGCACATGCTGCACTGCTCACGCTCTGCAAGCCCAGAGTGCCAGGGTGGGGAGGCAGCCTGGGACCCGTTCCTGCTGTTTTCTGCTGCAGAGGTTGGATTTCCTTTAAGTAAAAGCTCTTCTCAAAAGAGAGTCACAACCCAGTATCTCCAGTTGAGGGCCAGTAACGTGGTGAGGGCTGGAGAAACTGTCATGGGGCTGAGGGCAAGGGCTTAGCCGGTGATTTAATTCCCAGAAAATACATCATTATCCTTAACCCACTGCATCCTCGGGGTTCTCTCTCTGTGCTGCTGGTCCCTGGAGCCGTGAAACAACTCAAACCAAAAGTGGTGCTCCGGGGGTAAAAACATGGAATAACACAGCTCCAATTACAAGAAGTGTTTGGCCGGTTTTTGAAAACCTCTTTTGGGAAAGTTGCATCCTTCCTCTGCTGCATGTGAGATAGTTGTGGGGCAAAACCTGCATTTTGGAGCAGTCAGGTGGCTGCTGCATGATGGAGATCCCTCTGCTTTGCTCATTCAGGAAGGCTAGAAGTTAGGGAATGGCAGCAGCTAAACCAACATGAATGATTTCAAATCCCCTAGGGATGTGAAACTGCCTCAGGCGTTGAGAAAAGGGGATCCTCCTTTCCTGACTGGGTATCCTGGCAGAAAGGCCACAAGCCTCGATAATTAAATAGACAGAGGACACTCACATCCATAATTACATCTCTAAACAGAAAATAAAGAATTTCATTGATAAGACAACACAAAACTGCCACAGGTGATCACGTTTTGAGAAAAAAGTTCCTCTATCATGTCGAAAAACTTGGATGAAAGTGATGGTTGTGCAGCTGAAATTGTTTAATGAATAATACCAACTCATTCTGTCTCATTCCCAGGAGACCATTTTTATCCTTAGATTAAGATACTCTTCTTCACCCTGATTTTATTCCTACACAAGTTAATATTCTCCTGGGAAAAAAACATAAAGTCTGTAAAATCAGCGATGAAACAAAATAATTTTGTTTCAACCCAGTGCCCTACACACACACAAAGGACCAAGAAAACCCTGAGAACTTGCCCAGTGAAAATAAAAATCTCAAAATGAAGCTTTGAAGCATCTCAGAAGTAATTAAAACACACCAGGAAACAATCTTTCTGCCCTTGAAATGAACAAAGTACCTAAAGCTGCTCCTTTCTGTGGAGCAAGGGGTTCTCAAGTCCATAATTACATACACAAATAGAAAGTAAGGAACTGCCCTGATAAGAAACGTTTTCTTCCTTCCCTAACAAAGAGGTTAAAAAAACTCTTACCTCAAAAATCTTAATTTGCCTTAAAAATAGAAATTAGGGAGTTGCTACTCCACCATGAACTCTCCAGTGTGGAGGAAGTAGCTACAATACCAACGGCTCTGTGACTCCAAGACCTGGTCGTCTTGAACTGTCAGTATTAACTTAATTAAAAGCGTCGTTAGAACCTTAATTGCAAAACATGCCAGGATGAATAACTGTGCTGGACACCTATGGGGGATGAAGGCTCCCCATCCCCAAGGGCTTTGCCCACCTTCCTCTTCCTCAAAGCCAGCTGAAGCTGCTGTGCTTTATTCCCAGCCAGGTGTGAGGGATCCTCGTGTTCCTCCTCCCGAGGCCAAGGCAGGCACCAGGTGAGGATTGAGGGTGGTTGCTGCATTTCCTGTCCCTACCCAAGGCCACATGTGCCCCATCCAGGTGTTTTCCACCCTGGGCTTTTTCTCTTCCCATCCGGCTGCTTTGTGTTCATTCTCACTGCAGCTGCTTCTCTCCTACTCATTCAAGGCACCGTGAGAAGAGGAATGCAGGAATTGCCTTTCAGGCTGAGCTCCTGTCCCTGGGACAGGTTCCACGGAGCCGGGTTTGGAGGAGACGGGCAGAGATCCCTCCTCAGGAGGCAGCTATGTTTGATCCTGAGGGGAACTGCCCCCTCGGGGGTCTTTTTCCTTCCTGGATGACTTTTTCCTTCCTTTGGCTGAAAGGAGATGTTATGCCCGTTTTTAGGCTGGAATTTTCTGTCTTGCCAATGATTTTGCTTCTGGTCTTCTCCAGTTGTGACGGGACCGTTCTGGTGTGACCCCAGGCTGACTAAGGCTCAGGGATTTAGGGAGGAGCGGTGTCAGTCCCACCCAAGAGCCTGCCCTGTTCCCCCACACGCTTCCCAGCCGGTCGTTTGGAGCCAGCCAACCTTTCCTACGGGATGGACCCGCACGGACCAGGCCCAGAGCAGCAGCATCAGGATGGGAATCCTTTATTTGGGGTCTGTGGCGCATCACAGGCTGGTCTCCACGAGCCACGGCCAGGAGGACGGCAGCCACTCGGGGCCCTCGGTGGGTTCCTGGAGCACCATCAAAACCCCGATGCCCGCCGCGTGTCCCTGCGCCGCTCCCTGCGGCTGCTGCGCGCTTTTGTGGCCGGGGCTGGCCCCGAGCGGCTCGGGCTGTGGCCGGGTGCAGCGGCACGCCCGGAGCAGCCTGCGGAACAGCGAGGGCCGCCGCTCGCCGCCCGCGGGCTCCGCGGCCCCGGGGCCGGCCGGGGCAGAGCCCGGCGGCAGCGCCAGGCCCTTGGTCTGCGTTTGCCGATCCGTGTACAGCCGGACACGCGAGCGCTGCCGCAGGCGGCCCGGGCTCTCGGTCTGCATCTCTCGGTCCGCGCGTTCGGCAGCAGCCGGGGAGCGCTCCGGGGGCTCTGTCTGGGTCAGCTGGTGGACCAGAAGCGGTTCTGGCTCTAAGGAGGCAGGGGTGGAGGGTGTGGAGGACACTGCCAGGAGGCTCTCCGGCGTGGCCTTGCCCGAGCAGGCCGCGCAGGTCCTCAGGCGGCGGCACTGCCGGGCCGCGGTGTTGGCGGGCGGCGGCAGCGGGACGGGGCTGGGCGCGCCGGAGCGCCGGGCCGAGCCGGGCCGCTTCCCGGAGCTCTTGGAGCCGGGCTGCTGGCGGGAACGCCGCGGGGGCTTGTCCCCACGGCCGGGCGGAGCCGGGCTCTGGGGCCGCTGCACCTGGAGGCCAGAGGAGAAGGAGACGCGAGAGGAGAAAGAGACGCGGGAGGTGCGCGATGGATGCGGCGGCTTCGGGCTGGTGCCGGCGCCATCCCTGCCCGTGTCTCCAGCCCCATCCTTCAGCAGGCTGCTCTTGGACGGCTGAGGGCCGAGCCTGCCCTTCTCCGTGGACATCCTCTGGCAGCTATCCCGGCGAGCTGCAGCCTCCGGAGCGCGGTGTCCTGCGCCGCTGGAGGGCACGGCCCGGCATGCTCCTTCAACAGCCCCGGCACCGCGGCGTCACACGGCCCCGGGGCCAGCCCCGGGCCCCGCTGTGTCACAACGGCCCCGCCAGGCCCCGGTGTCACAGCGGGCACCGCCAGCCGCCTTTGTGACACAGCCACGGCGGCCGGGAGTGGCAGCGCCGGGAGCGGCGTTCCGCTCCTGGAGACTTGGTCCTGCTGGGAGCGTGTGGGGATCCCGGCGCATCCCGGGGAGCGGGGCTGGTTGAACATCCCCTGTCCGTCCCCGAGCTCCCTGCGAGGGCCGGGCTGTCCCGGAATCCCGGCTCCGCTGTGCCGCACACGAGGTGGCGCTCTCTGCCTGCCAATAGAGCCCGACGCGCTTATTGTTAATAATTGTTAATTCGTTTCCCCTCTCCCCCAGGACTGCCTGACCCCTTGGCACCAGAGATGCTTCCAATCTGAGGATGGGACAGCTCCGAGCCCGGAGGTCCGCAGCCACGCGTGAAAGGCTGGAGGCGCAGACACAGGAGTGCAAAACCACCCCCCAATCTCCCCTCCTTAAAAGAGAGACGCTGCTAATTGATTTTTCAACCCTTAATTTAATACTCCATCGGAACAGCCTTGTCCTCCAGCTCAGATGCTTTGCCCTCTCCTTGCCCTGCCTTAGCAGACCGAGAAGTCTGTCCCCGAAGTTGTGGCACAAGATTCCATGGGTTGGAATGTGGACCCTGAGCGGTTCCTGAGCGCCCTGAGTGCCTAAGGTCCGGCTGTGGGGGCTGGGAAAAAAAAAAACAACAAAAAAACAAAACAAAAAAAACCAAAAAAACAAAAACAAACAAACCAAAAAAAACAAACCAAAAAAAAACCACAACAACAACAAACCTCCCTTTTTTTGCCTCCAGCAAGGGGCTCCTGAAATCCCTCCTTGGAAACAAGAGTGGTTTGGGAGGGAAATGTGATAGGGGAGCTGATGGTGCCCTTTGCCAGCCGGCATTAAAAATTCATGTGCGTGATGGGCTCTTCCAAATAAGTCCAGGAAGGATGAGTTCCTCCCTCGCTGGACGTGCCGGCAAAACACTGCGGCTGCCTCCCCCCTCAGGTGCCACCAGGGTCCCGATGTCTGTGCCTGGGGACGGGCTCTGCTCCCCTCAGGGCGTGGGGTGCACGTTGGGCTGAGGGACACCGGGTATCTGGAAAACTGCGTGTCCCACAGGATGGTGGGGCTTGGCTGGGCTGTGACCTGGAGAGCAGGGAGCGAGGAAACCTGGTGGGAAGGGGTGTGGAGTCCTGGACGGGGAGGGATGCAGGCACCCGGGAGGGGTGGGATGTGGGGAAGGATTGCTGGCTGGGATGTGCCGTGCCCCAGCCGTGAGGAACGCGGGATAATCTGGGCAGGGAAGGATGGAGGGAGGCGTGCAAGGTGCCCTGCCAAATGGGGATACCCAGGAGGGACCAACAGGGCAGTGCTGAGGGTAACGCAGCCTGCAACGTGGGGTGAGGAGAGGGGTGGGATGCTGAGCTCCTTGGGGGGCGGGATGGGATGTGGAGAGCCGCGGTGCTGAGCTTCCGCGGCGGGAGGAATGGGATGCTGAGCTCCCGAGGAAGGAGGAACGGGATACTGAGCTCCCGAGGAAGGAGGAACGGGATGCTGAGCTCCCGAGGAAGGAGGAACGGGATGCTGAGCTCCCGAGGAGGAAGGAACGGGATGCTGAGCTCCCGAGGAAGGAGGAACGGGATGCTGAGCTCCCGAGTGGGCCGGGCCGGGATGTTGAGCTGCCGGGGGCCGGGCCGGGCCGGCCGGGGGGCGGCTCCACGTGGCTCATTAGCAGGAGGCAATTTAATATTTATGAAGTGTTCTTGTTTGAATCCCAAGTCTTCGGCTCCAGTTACAAGGAGCTGCGTCACCCTGCGATCACATGGTAATTGTTGCTATTTCCAGGATCCCAGGCTCGCAGAGTGGCACAAGAGCTCTTTCCCCTTTTCTTGTCCTTTTTTCCCCGCCGTCTTTTCCCTTGTTGGCCGCTGTTTTCGGGGCGGTTTTTGCTGGCCCCGGGGCGGGCTGGGCGGGCGCGGGGCGATGCCGGGGCCGCTGCCCTGAGCCGGGGCGGGCGCAGCCGCTCCGCCGCCCCTGCCCGGGAGCCGCTCCGTGAGAGCGGGACCGGCCCGGCACCCCCAAAATGACCGAGCTGGAAGGGGACTTCACCAAGCTGCTGCTGCTGAAGGAGGAGCGGATCAAGGAGCTGGAGCGGCGCCTGGGCGAGAAGGACGAGGAGATCCAGGAGCTGCGGCGGCGGCTGCACAAATGCCAGTCCGTGCTGCCGGCCCCCAGCCCGCACATCGGGCCCCGCACCACCCGGGCTCAGGGCATCTCGGCCGAGCCGCAGACCTACCGCTCCTTCCACGACCTCCGCCAGGCTTTCCGCAAGTTCACCAAGGCCGAGAGGTAGGGATGGCAGCCCTTTTTATCGCCTCTCCTGCGAGCCCCTTTCCCGAGCGGGGACGCCGCGTCCCCCCGCCGGGGACCACGGAGCGTGGCCGGGCCGGGAGCGGCTCCGAGCCGCCGGGAAGGAGCCCTGCGGGCGATCGGACAGCCCGGACCTCCCTCCTGCCTTCGCTCTTCCCTTCCCCGCCGCGGCTCCCGGGGGATGCTCGGCCGGAGCGCGGGGGGGCGGCCGTGCCTCCCCGGCGCTGGGAAAAGTTTGCGGCGGGGCCGGGAAGTTGTTCCGTGGCTGCTCGAGAGCCTCCAGCAGCTCCGGTGGCCCCGTTCTCGGGACAGGTGGTACCTCCGCCCCCCATTTCGCCACCCCGTTCTCCCCAAAAACGAGCCCACGCTGCCCCACCCGTGCTTTGCCTCCAGTTACCCCGGTGGGACTGGCCGATCCTAGAGGACCTTTTCCACAGTAATTATTCCATGATTCTGTTTCCCTGCGCCGCTGTCAGGCGCCCACAGAGAGGTTTTTTGGGGGGAGCATGGGGTCTGCATCACTCAGCCCGGGGTGTCAGGGGTTGTCCTTCTTCCACCTATGTGGGAAAACTGGGGCGTGTGGTGCTGTGCTGGCTGCTGGGGAGGTTGATGTGATGGAGAACTTGGGAGGCTGTTGGGTGTGAGGGAGAAGTTGTGTGTGACCCTGCTTTGGGCAAAAGCTGAGGCTGGTGCTTCTCGAGCAAGGGACGCTCTGGTGTCCTCTGTGGGAGCGATTAATTTCAGCAGAAATCCCATTCCTGACGGGATCAGTCCCGCTCCCCAAGTGTGCCCTGACCAAACTCCAGCCCTTTCCTCCTCACCTGGCCCCTGCCTCTTAATGGTAATGAGACCAGTGCTCAAACCAGGAGCACTCGGCTTTGGGCTTTTTAGTTCATTGTTACTCTTTTCCCTGCCGGTGGTGATTTAATAAAGCAGACTGCTGTGCCCAGGGAAGTGTGTGAGTCTGAGCCGAGCGTGTCCATTTGTCCTTCCCTGGGGGAGCACATCCCTTTGCACCCCTGCCCAAGGCAGAGGCCAGGTGTTGTGGATGGAGGAGAAATTACGTCCAACTTTTCCTTTTGCTGTCGGATTTTTTGGAGGCAGTGATCATCCGGAGCCTCCTCTACCACAGGGAAGGTGACAGTGACCTGGCACCTGTGGTGAGGGCAGGGACTCGGTGTCCCCACCCTGTGTAATTCCTTATTTAAGAGTTGTTAAACCTGCTCTAATGAGGTTTAGTCCTGGCCTGAGGCTTTCCCGTGCTGTTCCCAGTTTGGGCTGGCAGGCCAGCTGCAGGAAAAGCTGTGTCCATGTGATGCAGTGAAGGTCATTTGTCCCATCCTACATCGTTCCCATCATCCACAGATGATGTTCCAGCAGGCGGGGAAAACTCCTGGTGGGGCCCGTGTGCAGTTCCAGGCTGGAACTCCATCCCCTGGCCTTCCCCCGTGCCTCAGCCTTGCTCGTGGTAGCCATGACAATGGTAACCAAGCCAGTCTGGGACTGCTTTGGGGTTTTAATTCTTAATTCTTCCTTTAATTCTGCTTAATTCTTCTCCCGTCTCGTTGCCGGGAGAGCGGCGGGCAGCTCCGGGGTGTGCTGAGTGCGCTGCACCAACAATTTCCCTTTTCCCCCGGTTTACCCCCCATGTCCTTCTCCCCCATGGGCCAGGTGAAGGTGTGTTTTCCACGGGCAGCTGAATGATCCCGTTCCAGGGTGCTGTGCTGGGATCAGGGAGCAGAGGGCTGTGCCGCAGAGGCCTGTGCCAAGAGCATGATGAGCTTTCCCTGCTCCCGATGCCGGCCGGAGGCAGGAACAGCCCTGGCTGTTGCCAGCTCCCCTCAGTGTCCCCAGGGCTTCTGGAACTGCTGACAGCACTCGGCTGGTTTATTTATGGGGGAGCTCATGCACCTCCAGCAGCCTCCTGCCTGTGCTCCAGCGACAGCAGCATCCCAGCCCTCCATCCCACATGTCTTCAGCTCCCTGGGAGGCTGAGGATGGGCAACACCTCTTTTCCAAAACCCACAGACAACTTCCAGACCATGAACCCCCCCAAGAGGATGTTCAGGCCCTTCTGTTCTCAGCTGAATGCCAACAGAAACCTTTTTATCTGGGATCAATCTCCAGACACTTTTTCGTCTCTGAGGATAAAGATGTAGTTATTGACAGTATATTGGATTGACAGTATATTGACAGTATAATTGGATTTATTAATTGTGTGTCACATACACCAACGTGTAAAACTGTCAAGGGGTTGAAAGCAGCAAACTATGGGATGACAGGAACTCCAACAGGGATAAATCCCAGGAGTTGGTTTAAATATGTGCTGGCTCTTGTAATGCACCCATGCAGCAGGGGTAGAGTTGCGAAGGCTTGCAGAGATCCAAAGTGTAAACAGAAGGGTGGTGAAGGATGTGTTATCTTTGGTCTGGAAGTGTGTTTTTATGCTGTTGTTCCTTCTTATAACAGGGAAATACAAACTTTAACAGCAGAAAGCATTGCCGTGTTAGCTGGCCAGGTGTATAGAGCTATCTGTGTATCTATATGCAATCTGTAAATTAGATTTTCTGTCAAAATAGTCACTTTCTGTGCCAGTTTCCAAAATAATTCCTCCCTGTTGTTCCTTGATCCGTTCCTGCCAGCAGTGATTTGAGTTGAGAGCGGAGCCACACTTCTTGTAAATGAGTCCTTAATTTATTTATGGCCAGTGAGTTTTGATTCACTTTTACCCACAGTGTCTGGGATCACACAAGGCCTCGAGGCTGTCTGCTCCAGCACTTGCCGGTCCCTTATGGCGACACAAAGAAGGAAAACCAGTTTGTCCCTGTTTTTCCTGGCAGGGTGGGAGCCATCCGTGGATGATGCAGCAACCCAGGCACTTTGCTAAAGTGATGCCCAGTTGCTAAGCAAAGGCACTGCAGATGATCGATGATGCAAAAAAGTAAATGCTGAGGTGTGGCAGAGCCAGGGCTGAGAGCTGGGTCAGCCCTGCCTGTCCCTGCACCCAGGGGTGCTCATTGCTGCCTCCCCAGCACCCAGAGATGCTCTGTGCCCTGGGAGCCATCGACCCGAGCCCTAATCCCACCTCCAGATCATCCTCCCTGGAAATTCCAGCGGCTGCCTGCCTTAATTCTGAGGTGCAGTGTCTAATTCCAGCTAAATCCTGCGTAGGTGGGGGTGAGAAGCCTCCTTCAAACCAGGGTGGCGCGAAATGACTTTGGGAACTCTGGAATGTTTTTGGAATAGGGACTGAATCTTTGCTGAAGCCCAGGCCCTGCAGGCAATTCCACGTTTTGTGTGTGGTTATATCCTCAACTCCCCAAATGCAGCTTGGGCTAGGTTTTTCCCTGGGTTTTCCCGGCCAGTTTCAGTCTGACAGTGCTGAAGGTTCAGCCTCAGCATCGTTTAAGACAGATGAGTTTCCCCACCCCGCTCCCGCTAATTTACCCATCCTTCTTGGCTCCCTAACTTTTTCTGCAACTTTTTAATGGATTTTTCCCCCTTTTTCACTTTATTTCAGGAAGTGTTTGCCACAAGATGGCAGTGGGGTCTAACATTTAAGGCAAGGTTTTGGGGTGTATTGTGGTTTCAGCCTCCCAGTCCTGGGCTGGTCCTCCTGCCTGTGGTTTTCCAGATAAAATCAGGCATGAATCCTTGCTTCTCCTGCTTCCACCTTCCCTGAGGTACTGGGGGATACTTTGCCGAGGGCGTGTTCACCCAAGGTGCTTAAACTCGGGATTCAAGGCTTTGGGTGGTAGTGGGGATGGGGGATTGGAGTGGATCCTCTTGACTTTATGCAGCAAAACTCGGGATAAGCTGGCATTTGCGGGTGGCTGTGGAAGGATCAGTCCATCTCTGGGGTTTGGGTATTGCTCAGACCAGGATCAGCCATGCCTGGGATAAAAACTGGGCAGCCTAGGAGGTCTCCAGTCCAAAACTCAAGGCAAAGTCCCCTTCAAAGCTGGACTGAGGCTAAAGCAGGGGTGTCCTGCACAGCCCTGCAATTGTCCATCACTTTCCCCGTCTATAACACTTCTGTCTCACATCTCCACCGCCCCTGGAGCTGCTCTGTCGATGGCCTCCAGCCCCTGAGCACAGCAAGAGGGATCTTCCCCCTCCCTGGAGCCGTGTCCTTCCTGCCTGAGCCCCTTTCTGGGAACCGAGCTGCCTGCCTGCGTTAATTTAGCCATGATCTCATCAGCTGCCAGCCACTAAAGCGATATCGATCCTGCGCTCAGCCTGCCCGTGAAAAACAACCCAGCTGCTTCCCCACTACCTGGAACCACCCTCCCTCGGGGCCTGGGCCGCCTGCAAAAGGAGCTTTAAAAAAAAAAAAAAGAAAAAATTATTTTTTTTACTGGTGGGAGAGCAGTGCGTGACCTGTGGCCAGTGCGTGACACTTCAGCTAAAGAAGGACAGTTTGGGACTCTGCTCGTGCAATGTTTGACACCACTCAGCAGCTCTGTCTGGAACAGTTCAAACAGGGAGCTTGTGCTGCATCTGAGTCTGCTGTGCCTCTCTGTAAGGGTCAGCATCGCTTTGCAGAGCTCAGAGAGGAAAGATAGCAGTGGTTTGGCCATTAATTACGGCTCTAAAAACGCCTCTCTTCCTCGTTTACCCATCCTCAGTCCGGTCCCAGCCACTCCTGATGAGCTGCAACAGCAAATTCCTTGGATGCTTCACCCCTGGGCAATCCCACCAAAGATCAGAAGGATTTTATTAGCTGGAATTATGTTGGCAGAGGAGGAATTAACACTGTTCTCCTTGCTGCTTGTGTTGGGAGTGCGTGGCTGCTCCAAGGGAGGGAAATACAGAGGGAAGTTTGACAGGGTTGCTTAAATTTGGGGGAGAGCTGGAAAATATTCCAAAGAGGGTGGTGGAAGTGGGAAATGGAGCCTTTGCTTGGTCCTCTCTGCTCATTTGGACGGAGCAACTTGTGGCATGAAGCAGTATTGAGTGAAGAAGGGGGCTGTCACTGCAGGGAGAGGTGTGACATCAGCCCCTTGAAAAGTCCAAGGTCAGACAAATAAGCACAGGAGGGTTTTAGAAGGGGAGAGAAGCAAATGTTTATGGTTAATCAATGGAAATAATTTCCTGTCTTTTAATTTTTAATGGGCTAAACTCACTGCTCCCCTCCTTCCCTGGGCATCGCTTCCCTTTGGTTTACAGGAGACCTGAAAATTGAGCCAGGATGAGGGGGAATTTGGCTCCCAAAGGGCATCAAATTGTGCCTTTTCACTGGGTACAGCCTGGCGTCTGTCTATCTATCTGTCTGTCTGTCACCAGCAGCCCCGGTCACCCAATCCACCTTTTCCATCGTGTCCCTCTGGCTCTTCCTCATGGGCACAGCGGCGTCAGCGCCAGGGCAGCACAGCAAGAGCAGCTAAACTCAGCCTGCCCTCCCACCTCCACCAAAACCAGCGCAAAACAGGTACCAGTTCATACATGAACACCTGAAATGTTAAAAATTAGGGCATTAGTTTATATATAAATATGTGAAATTTTAAAAAATTTTGATTTTTTGATGTGATCCCTGGTCCTGGTGAAGAAAGGAAGGGCAAGGTGACAGGAGTATCCTATTTCTGGGTGCTTTGGGATGAAACCTTGGAATCTTTGGCTTTGCTGTGTGTTTCTCGAGTGTGGCCCGAGGAAGGGCACACACATCCCAAGGCAGGGAGGCTGAGCGGGAGTGGGAAAGGCCAGGCTGGGCAGGGAATGAGGCAGTGCCCATCCCTGGCTGACGCAGGCTCCGTCCCAGCGGCGTCATCCCAAATTCTTCCTTCAGCCTATTTTTAAATGCCTCAAGTCGGGAGGTTTTTGGAGCCTCCCTTGGGGCACCAAAGCACAGGCTCAGAGATTTCAGGGCAGCTGCCAGACCTCCATGTCCCCCACCTTCCCTCTGCCTGGAGCTCTGCTTCCCAATCCCTGAGAACCTGGTTACGTGAGGGTTCTAAACCTCAGCTGTGCTCCCAGGCAAAGCCTCCAGAAACTGCTTTGCCCTCCTGGATCTTTGGTGTGAGTGGACTTATAAAAATACAAAAAGCTGGGATTGTGTTGTTTTTATGTTTTTATCCAGCAGCTTTTTGGATAAGCTTTTTTATGTTTTTTTGTGCAGCAGCTTGTGGACATCTCTTGGTTTGGAGCAGAAAAAGGGTCCTGTCTCCCTTTTGCCGCTGCGTTTTTTAAAAGTGGCACACAGACGTGGTGGTGTAAAACTGCTTGGCCTCACTCACTCTTCATTTAGCCTCTTTCATGATTTCTGTCAGATATTTTAAAAATCTTTTTTTTTTTTTTTTGGTCAGGATTTTAGTATCCTTTCCGTCAGAATCTGGGTGTGGTTTTTGTCAGAGTTGTTCTGTCGTTTTCCCCAGAAATGTCCCTTACCATGGAAAAGCTGATTTTCACCCCAGCGAAAATCCCCCCAGGTGATGCAGTCTTGTAAGAGTAAAACCGATAGAAACGGATAGAAAGGACTGAAATAAAACTCTGAGTGCCTCTTTCCTAATGAGAAACCTCAGGGAAAAGCCTTCCTGAGGTTTCCACTTGGTTGTGGAGTTGCTGCAGGTCCTGGAAAATCTCTGGCACAGCTTGGCAAGAGACTTCCTGAGGAGCTTTCCCCTCTGCCATGACCTCCTGAATGGAAAAGATGAGGATTGCATTTTTTTTTTAATAGATTCTTTTTCTGTGTGCTGCTCGTGGGTGTTCTCAGAGCATTTTTTTTTTCCCATTAGTAATAAACCCCTGTAGTCACAAATGAGGAAGAAGATGCTAAAAAAGGAGGGAGAGAGGCTGAGCTCAGGCCCACAGATAGTGCCAGGAGCTGGGAATGTCCTGGGGATCCACAAGAATAAATGATTGAGGTAATTTAAAATTTAAAACGTAAATTTAAAATTCAGTTTTTGGATTTCATTCATGTTGGAGCCTGAGCGTTGTAGGAATTGCTACAGGAGAGGAGGAAAAGCTCTCCAGCAATAGGCTCAAATCTCTTCTGTTTGACTCAAAGGAGTGTAAATAGATTTGGCAGAGATTTTCTTGGGTTTGAGACATTTTAAGGTGTAAAATGGGGTGAAAACATTCACCTCATGGCAGTACCTTAATGACAGGCTGGTGGGGTGATGGAAAACTCAAACAGCAGCTACAGGGGGAGAAAACAAAGAGTTATTTAATATAAAATACCCAGAAGGAAACCGAGCAGGTGGAAAACAGGTTCAGGAGAAATATCTTAATATTTGGAGTTTCTGGCACAAAGTTTGCACTAAAGGAGGTTGTAGTTGATTGATTGATTGATTGGTTGCAGCAAGCACAGCAGGATGAGAATTTTGAGTAATTTTCATTTGTATTTTACTCTTTCTTGGGAGTTACTATAAAATCCTCCCAGGTAAAAATCACCACCAGGATTTAAAGTATTAGTATTAGACCAATTAGTATAAAAAAATCTGCTTAAAAAAAATAAATAAAAAATTTACTGAGCTGTTTGTAGTAAGAGATCAGATCCCGAATCTTGGAATTCCACTTTCTATTTATGTATCTGCACTGTATTGCCAATATTTAACTTTTTTAAACTCTGTAATCCTTCAATTTCTGAGGAGCTGTGCTCTGTATTGTTATTGTTTTTCCTGCGGTGTGTGGAAGTGGGAAGGATAACTGGGAATAATTCCTCGAGACTCCAAAGAGCTACACCCAAATCCTCTGAGTGGCTCAACACAGAATTTCAGTGCTTGCAATTGTTCAGCCAAAATTCAGCTTTTAAGGCCTGGTGGGAGTAGGAGGAAGTGGTCCCTTAAAAATGCATCCCAAAGGTGGCTTGTGAGGAATCTCAGAAGTGACTGTGGAGAAGGGAAAGAAGCAGGGAGAGATACCTGGGGACTTGCTACTCTGCCTAAAATTTTGGGAAGAACACCGGGAAGTTGCCTTACCTGGGAAAATTTGGCAGCATCAGGGCTGTATCTCCAAGGTGGTTTTGCTTCCCATCTGCCACCCACCCAAACCAGCCAGGGGTTCTGCTTTTTCTGCATTTGTTGTTTGCCCTTTTCAGAGAGCCTCGGGGGCATTTCTGATGCCATTTCAGCCTGCATGGAGGCAGGGGGAAAAAATCTCCAAATCAGCTCTTAGAGGGAAAATTTTCATGGAGTGACACGGAGAGTGTATTTTATCGATAAACAGCAGCCACCTCCTCAGCTATTTTATTTCTGTCTTCTCCTGTAGTTCAGAAAAGGACTGTTCAGCGTTTTAAAAAACTAAAATACTCAAATGAGAACGGCATAAAAGGTGGTGTTTGTGGGGGTTGTTTTTTTCCTCCCCCCACTGGTTTTTGTGCTACTTTATGAAATCTGTGTCAAGTAAAGGGTGAAATTCCCTTTCATGCCATACTGCAGGGCTGGGCTCTCCCTGCCAGGAGCACGTTCCTGACTTTGATCTGCAGGTTTATTATCACACGTCCCATCCAGGGAAAAGGCTGCAGTGCCTTTTGGGAAGCACACACCGGAGCACTTGGTCTCCCCTGCAGAAACACTGACATTTTAAATCTTCTTCCCCACATTCCTCAGCACTTCTGGGGCAGAGAGACCCGAAGCTGGATTGAAATTTATCCCTCCCCTCCGTGACATTAAAATAATCACTTAAAAAAAAGAAGAATTTCAAAGTGTTTTATCTTTTGATGGGAGAATGCTCGTGGCAACTACAGCCAGAAGCTTGTTCTTCTGTGGGAGAACAAGGAAAAATATAGGTTGAGCTGGTGTGGGTATTACGAATATTAAATTTTTTACTCTGTTATTCCATAGGTTTGGAGGCAGAAAAGCAAAAAAGGAAGTGGAAATGGTGTTGTGGATCAACTGAAGGCTGGTTTTAGGGAAATTTTAGGGTCTGATTAATCTCTCCTGAGTCTGTGCAGTCAGATCCATCCCAAAGCATTAATTGCAGAGACCATTTGATTTCGGGACTATTGTGTCTCAGGACATCCAGCTTCCTGCTGCTGCTCATTGTCTCTTGCACCCTTTTTTTGGCTGGGTTGACCCCTAACTGTAGTGTCTACTCCGAGACTAAAAGCAGGTAGAGCTGATTCCCATCTTTTATTGGGGGTTTTGGGCTGGTTGATTGCTATTTGGGAGCTTGCTCTTTCTTCTCTTTCTCTTTCTATTTCTCTTTTTCCTTCTTTCTTCTTCTCTTTCTCTTCTCCCATCTTTCCCCTCTTTCCCCCTCTTTTCTCTTCTCCCTCTTTCTTCTTTCTCTTTCTCTTTCTCTTTCTCTTTCTCTCTCTGTCTCTTTCCTCTTTCTCTTTTGCGTCACTCTTCTCTTTCCCTCTTTCCTCTTTCTCTTCCTCTTTCTTCGTCCCCCTCTTTCTTTCTCCTTCTCCTTCTCCTTCTCCTTCTCCTTCTCCTTCCCTCTTCTCCTTCTCCTTCTCCTCTCCTTCTCCTTCTCCTGCTCCTTCTCCTTCTACTTCTTCCTTCTCGCTTCTCCTCTCCTTCTCCTTCTTCGTTTGTTGCCAACTATTCATCAGGAGCTAAAATCATCTCTCTTTTAAAACCTTCAGATCAAATGGAAAACAGAGGGGGAATTTTCCCATGGAATGGTGTCACCAATCTCCCCAGGCAGGGGTTTCTCTGCTGGCTCCTGCCCAGGCAGCACATGGAGAAGTCCAGAGGAGCTGCTTTCCCCTGCAGTGGCTCCTTCCCTGCCCCTGATTCCCTGGGAACTGGAAGCAGCCGCTCCGTGCGTGGGTGTGATGCTCACGGTGCTCACATGGCGATGGACAGCAGGGAGCTGAGGAATCCCTGCAGCCCCTGGCAGCCTGCAGGGAGCTGTAGGGCCGGAGTGTAACCCTGACACGGGCAAGGAGATGTAAAATCACTTTGTGCCCACTTCGGAGCCCTTCAGGCGGCGCGGGGAGATGCTGGGTGGCGGAGGAGCAGCGGGGAAAGCTTCAGCTCCTGGGTGGGAATGTCTGGGGGTCAGCAGGGCCGGCTTGGATCATCCAGCGCTGTTTGCAGACGAGCCCTTGGCCCCCGTGCAGGTTTTGTTTTCGGGGGTGCGTTTCTGTCATTAATAAATCCCCCCTTTCCCATGCCGGCTCCAAGCCCTGCCCCATGAGATGCAGGGATGATTAATTGCCCTGATTGCTCTGCCTTCAGTGTCGGTCCCACATTTCCAGCCTGAATCCAGCCCAGCTTCAAACCCAGCTGCTCCTCCTGCCCTGGCTCTTTGCTGTCCTTCCCACGCTTCTCCCGAGTGTTTTCCCACCCCTCCTGGGCCAGGATAAAGCCCCCGGAGCTGGAGATGCTCCCAGCGAGCTCGAATTTGTGCCTCAGCCACTTCACAGCAGCCTTTTCATTGCACTGCATGGCTGCAAATGATTTTTTTTTTCCAGTCCAATTTGCAGGTGCTTTACTAAAACTGGCTAAGCTCACTGCACCAGTTCTCTTTTCTGCAGGGCGCCGTGGGTTTGGCAATTTGTTGTCTCGTCTTAATTTTTCCAGCAATTAAATGGAGGCTCGCACATCCCAGAGGATGTGCAGGATTTCATGTCAGGCTGACACAATTACCTGTGGGATTTCATTTACCTGCTAAAAAAAATCCTTTTAGAGTGTTTCCTTTCTTCTGCCTCTCCAATTAATTTTTTTTTTTTTTTTTTTTTTTTTTTTTTTTTTTTTATTTTTTTTTTTTTTTTGTATTCCAGAACACGGCAAAGATCAAGAGCAAACTCAGTGACCCTCTGGCTCTCCTTTTGTTGAAAATTAAAAAAAAAAACAATGTGCAAAGTCCTGAACTACTCTATTTTCCAGTATTTTGTCTGTCCATATTCATGTCCTGCTGAGTTTTATCTGTTCAGGTGCTGACCCATATGGTCATTTTTTTATGCAGGGGCTCGCCCAATATTTTCCCTCCTAAGGCAGTTGTGACCATGAGTTTACTGCCCCATCACGTGACTCTTCCTGTCCCCTTCAATTAAATGGAAATGAAGTGGGATTTGGGCAATTTTAGTGTGATATTGATGGGCTGGAGGTTTTCCTTTCCAGCCCATTCTGCTTTGGCCAAGCTGTGCTAACACTTCAATTTAATGATACAAAATTCCATTTTATTTTATATTTTATTGTATTGTATTGTATTGTATTTTATTTTAATCTCCTTTCCTCTCAGTCTGAGGTGCCTGGCTCTGGGAGCAGGGGTGGTTTTTGACCTGGAGAACACCAGGATTGTCACAAATCTCTTGCTGAGGACATGAGGATGTTCTGGTGAGCTTTCTTCTGCCCTTTTCTCTCTGCTGGTCCCATCCCAAGCGCTTCTCTCCCCAGTCCACATCCTAAGGGGCAGATTTAAGGAGCAGGATTTGAGGGAAAAGCTGAGGTGCTGTTTCAGGCTGCTCCTGCTCCCAGCAAAAGCTGCTTGAGCCTGATACTCCCCTAATGAAAGCATGGAAGGGATGATTTCCCAGTGTGGGGGAAGCATTTTCCACTGACATTATCTCAGTTTAGCCTCCAGACCCGGCACAAGGATAATGGAATAATTACAGCCCGATCTGATGTGCTCAGGCATCGCTCTCATTACAGACAAATGTTCCTGGAGAAAGGAAATGTCATCCCATTACTGGCTGATCTTTAAAACCTCGAGGTGCTCGCTCACTTTTGCCTTCCTAAATCCAGTTTCCACTCGTACACCTCCCCAGTCATGGCCAGGGTAGTGACTGTGTTTATCAGGCTGGATAAAGCAGGTCTGGACACTCAAAGAAATGAGAATTTACTGGTCTCCAACCAATAAAAGTGTCCAGGAGGTTAAACACGGATTTTTCTTTTTAACTGGGCTTCTCATTCGGGAGCACTGGAGGGAAAAATCAGGCTGGAAATGAGGAATGGCACGGGTTTGTTTGAGACTTGGAACTTTGGCATCTCCCCAGTAAGACCAAGCCCTGTGTGGAACTTTATTGCTCTGCTCAACTCCCTGCCAGGAGGGGACAGCTGGGGGGGTCGGGCTCTGCTCCCAGGGAACAGGGACAGGACAAGGAAATTTGCCTCAAGTTGCTCCAGAGGGGGTTTAGATGGGACATCAGGGAAAATTGCCTCACCAGAAGGGTGGTCAGGCCTTGGAAGGGGCTGCCCAGGGAAGTGGTGGAGTCACAGTGTTCCAAAACTGTGGATGTGGCAGCTGGGGACACGGCTTAAAGGTGGCCTTGGCAATGCTGGGAATGGTTGGACTTGATCTCAGAGGGGTTTTCCAACTTTTAGGATTCAATGTGGAGCATGAACCACCAAGCCCTAAAAACCTCTGCCTGATGGTAAAAGAACTGCCAAACCCAGGCTATTTCTCTTGCCTTTCTTTTTTCTTTTTTTTTTTTTTTTTTTGCATTGCCAGACTCTCCCTAATTTTCAAGTCCAAAAGAGCTTGGCAAAGTAGTTGGTGGTGCAAGAGAAGAAAGAGTTTGGTACCGTGTGGGAGAAGCAGGGCTGGACTGAGTCTGGTCAGAGCATTCATGTAAATTCAGTGCAAGATGGATTTTATGCTACCTCCCTCCTGGCCATGGATTCTGGGAGGGAAAGGAGATCTGGGAGAAAAGTGCAGCTTTAACACTTGGATTATTTCAGCTTTCTCTTCCACCTGGCTGGAAATACTTGATGCTTAAGGCAGCGACAGAGCCATGCCTTGCTGTAAAACCCTGACAAAATCCAGGGGACAACACCGAGCCTAATGCTGTTGGAAGTGGTTAAAAAAAAAAAGCTCCCAAAAACTGACGCCTCAGTTGCCAGGGAATAGAGGGAGGGCAAAGCTGCAGGGGCTCACAGCTTTCCTGGGAATGAAAAAACCCTTTCAGCTCTGCCTCTCCACCCTGTGGCCTCTCCAAGGGCCTCACAGAGCAGAGGTCTTTATCCAGAAGGTTTGAAAAAGAGCTGCCCAGGGGCGGTGGTGCCCTGTGGGTAACCACAGCACCCTCCAGGAGCTGCCTGGGCTGAAAGGATGCGCTGTTCCTGCTCTGGGATTTTCATGGGAGAAACCCCGGGGAAGGATTCCTCAGGGGAAGGTGGGGAGAAGCCTCTCCTGCCTGCTGGGCATGGCTGTGGAAAAATCTCTTGGAGCACATTTTTGGGGCTGGAGGAGATGTGGGGTGGCTGTGCTGGCAGCAGAGGCTCCGGAGGGGGAAGATTTGGGGATAAACACGCTTGGGCAGAGAAAAGCTGGGTGCTTTGGGGGTTTGAGAACATAAATCTGCTCAGCTGGGGTGGGGATGGCCACTGGAGGTGGCACTGCTGACCTGGAGCTGCAGGTGAAGGTGTGGGTTGACCAGCCCTTTCCCAAGGATTTTGTGCCCATGGATATTTGTCCTTGTTCAAAATAGGTGCCTCAGTTTTCCTATGGATTCAACTGTCTCCCAATTCTTATAAAGCCTTTTGCTGCTCCTCCAAAAATACCACTTAATACTGAGCATATAATCAATTATAGCGTTGATATAATGTAAAACAAGATTTTTTTTTTCCCCATAAGCTTTTTCTGCCCTTGACAAACACCAGCTCCCAGGTATTTGTTTACCTTCTTCAACACCACCTCCAGCTGCATCCTTTGCCACAGGGGGGATTTCAGCACTCTGAAAAAGCAGTTCAGCCTAAGCCACCAGGAGTTTCAGCTCCTTCCTGGCCTCTGTCTGTATCTTGTCCTTTGAGTTTGTGGTTTCCTACTCACACACGGGGCAAACTTCACCCTCCGGGATTGTGTGGGGATGGTTCTTCACTGAGGCCCCACCAAAGCAGAGGATTGTCACTAGACAGACACGAAAGAACCACACTCACACGGTCAGGATGTGAGAACAAAAAGGAAAAAGTTTATTTGGGGTTTTGACTTGTATAGGTTTTGGAGTTTGATCAGGGACTGGGCAATGAGGTTGACACCTCTTTGACCCCACTGGTCAAACTAGATGTCCATCAATTTGTCCTTCCTCTAGGAAGGAATGCACAGCTTTCAAACCATCACTTTTTGTTCATGTTACAATGTGTGAGAACTCCAGTACAAAAATGTAAACCTCAGAAGGCCGAAAAAAATCAGGGCAACAGAGGATGGAGGTGCAGAGGCTCTTCCCAGCAGGAAGAGAGCTCCAGCCTGGCTTTTTTGGCAGCCTGCAGGTGGGGCGGGCACAGGTAACACCCCTGGTTTTTGGAGGTCTCAGTGCCCATTTTATACCAGTAGGGTCCTTCCCTACCTAAACCCAGCACTGTGATTGCCAGGAGAGCAAATCATGGCAGAGATTACAGGGGAGGAATGTCTGTGCCTTGCACCCTTCTCCTTTCCAACACATTCCATCAAAGGACCAAAAGGAAAAGGTGATTTTTTTTTTTTCCCCCTCCAGATTCCTCTGATGTCACTGGCATCCCCTATAAATCAAGTTTCCCTCCTAAGGCAGCTGTGACCATGAGTTTACTGCCCCATCATGTGACTCCTCCTGTCCCCTTCCATTAATGGGAATGAAGTGGAGTTTGGGCAATTTTCGTGTGATGTTGATGGGCTCGAGGTTTTTCTTTCCAGCCCATTCGGCCTTGGCCAAGCTGTGCTAACACTTCAATTTAATGATACAAAATTTTATTTTATTTTATATTATCTTTTATTTTATATTTTAGTTTAGTTTTTATCCCCAGCTGGATGTGGGGAGATTGAAAACAGGCTATTTTTGATGGCCTTCCCCTTTTCCCTGCTGTGATCCCTGGGATAAAGCAGAGCTGGGCCTGGTGGGGCAGGGCTTGTCCAATCCCTGGCACTGATTGCCAGCAACTCCTTCGGGAGAGCTCCAGGCCATAAATAATTAATACCTGCTGAATTATTCAGGCTGGGCGTGCAGCAGATGAATGCAGCAGAGCTGACCGGGCTAGGAATGAGTAATTATGTTAATTAACCCACGCAGCTCGCTGGAGGTGCAATTAAGTTCATCCTTCTTTCAGGCTGCTGCGATTTTTCAGGAACAGAAATGAGACAAAATGAAACAAACCAAAGCTGCAGTTACAAGAGATGGGTTTAACCGTGTGGTTTGAATGATCAGCAGACGAGCTGTGCTCTAATTCAGGTGGATTTATGTTCCAGCAGCCCTCTGTTCCTTCAGGGGGGAAACAGGTACATTTTTTAAAGCTTTAATCACTGCTCTCTGCAAGAACTTGAAAATATTTCTGCAGATTTATTAGTGGGATGTGCCAGTCTCTTTTTGTGCCGCTGAAGAGGGAGAAAAATCAAAGATAAAAAAAATGTTTAAAACCCATTAGCATCATGAAACGAGTCCTAACAATGCTCTACAAATTGACAGCTTCATTTTGCAAACACATCACTTGCCATTCAGTGGCCAATAAAACCTGAGTTCGTGTTAAAAGGCTTTTCTGGTGGAAAGAGAGACAGAATTTAGTTACAAGTGGAAAATATTCCCATTTCCCCCCTGCTCTTGTGTTGATAATAAGCACTGCTTTGCTCTGTGAAGAATTGGAAGAACCCTGTTGGGATTGGGTTCATGAGACAGAAGTTTAAGGAATGCCTGAGATTTTTCCCAAGCTGACATGGGAAGGATCTGCTCTGAGCTTTGCCTCTCATGCAGGAATTACCCAGGTGAGGTGAACTCTCCACCGAAGAGCTCCAAACCTGCTCCAGCTGTGAGGCTTTTGGTGAAACCTTTAAATAGAAGTGAGGAGGGTGAAATCCATGGTTTCCTCTCCTTTTAGAAGAGCAGAGATGGCAGAGTGTGGCTCATCTGTGGGCTGGATTCCTGGATTTGGGGTTCCTACCTGCAATTTCACCTCCTGGTAGGGATTTTATCCTGCTAAAGAACTGGGTACTGGCTGGTTTTGCCTGAGGTTTGGTTTATTTTCCTGAATCACTTAATCTGCTTGGGTTTGATTTGCCTTTTAAAAACTTTATTTACCCCCTGTTCTGGGCATCCCTGACAAAAAAAAAAAAAACAACTTTTGAGGGATAAAAAACACATTTACTTAATTTCCCCATCCCAGTGGGGCTCCTGGATCGGTTCTTCTCCCATAATTTACCCCTCCTTGCTCAGCATTTGCTGTTCTGCTGCCCAATCAATACTGCTTCTGCCTGGAAATTGCCCTCGTGGTTTTTAAAATCCGAGTTTGCTTGCAACACTTGGCTTTACCTGTAGATCTGAGCAGTTTGGGAAGTCAGGGTTTATTGTGGGGTTTTGGGGAGGTGATGCATTAACTGCAGTTGTAGTGAAATATTGGTGGTGTTAGTGTGAACTCTAAATTTAATTGACTTTCCTGGGATTTTGCAAGGGAATATAAATGGCAAGTAAAAAGAGCCAGACTCCCAAAAATGGAATAATTTACAATTCAAAGAAAGGAGACAAAACGTGGCATGTATAGAGGAAATAGCCCCCCCCTTCCTTTTTCAGACTGCTCATTAGCACTGAAGAATAGGGATGTTTGGGTCTGTGTGCCCTGAATTTTGTGTGCACACTCAGAGTGGTTGGGAGTTGAGCCAGGAACGGGTGCAAATCAATGCTTTAATGTCCATTTACTGCATCCAGTCATTGATTCCAACTTGCACCAGATCAATCTTTTGCATCTGTTCAAGGGGGAACAAAGAGCTGGTGCTATTTACCATACCACGGGAACAGTAAAGAAAACCTGCCCCAAATGTGGTGTCTGCAGGCAGAGTTGTTACAGCTCTGAAATCATTTGTTTATTGGGCAAAATTAACACCGATCAGAAGCAGGCTGTGAATTTGATTGATGTAAAGGACCCACAGACAGTGCTGTGGGTTTATAAACACACGTTTTTACATCAATAAGCCCCTTAAGATGCCAATTTGAGGAGTTGTAGTGGGTAATTCGAGAAAAACCTGCGATTAAAAAGGTGTAGGAGCCCCTTGCAGAGAAACCGAATAAATTAATCTATTAAAGCTGGGCTTGAGCAATAGCATTGATAAGGTTTTTTTTGTTGTTGTTGTTGTTTTTTTGCTGTGACTTTTTGATACTTTTTATTTTTTGATACTTTTTGGGATACTTTTTAAAATTTTTTGGGATACTTTTTAAAATTTTTTGGGATACTTTTTAAAATTTTTTGGGATACTTTTTAAAATTTTTTGGGATACTTTTTAAAATTTTTTGGGATACTTTTTAAAATTTTTTGGGATACTTTTTAAAATTTTTTGGGATACTTTTTAAAATTTTTTGGGATACTTTTTAAAATTTTTTGGGATACTTTTTAAAATTTTTTGGGATACTTTTTAAAATTTTTTGGGATACTTTTTAAAATTTTTGGGATACTTTTTAAAATTTTTTGGGATACTTTTTAAAATTTTTTGGGATACTTTTTAAAATTTTTTGGGATACTTTTTAAAATTTTTTGGGATACTTTTTAAAATTTTTTGGGATACTTTTTAAAATTTTTTGGGATACTTTTTAAAATTTTTTGGGATACTTTTTAAAATTTTTTGGGATACTTTTTAAAATTTTTTGGGATACTTTTTAAAATTTTTTGGGATACTTTTTAAAATTTTGATTTTTATACTGAATTTTGATCGCCTCGGGGGTGGTTTGAGGCTTTTTTTTCTCCCGGTCGTTTCCCCGTTTTGTTGGGTGCGAGGCTGCGGCTCGGGCAGGGCAGCAGAGGGCGGCCTTACTCCTTGTGTTTGTGTTCGCTGGTCCCCGAGAGAAACGGGGCTAAAAAGCCGGGAAAAGGGAGGAATGCGGGGAATGCCGTGGCTGCCCGAGCTGCGGCCCATGTAAGGCAGCGGAGCCGGGGACGTGGCACCGGAGCCGCGTCATGCCCAAAGCATCGCACTCCGGCTTCGCTGACAGCCCTGCCTCGGGAGCAACGGGGGGAAAAAATAAAATGGGAAACAGCGAAAATAAAGCGATTTTTGTGTGTATGGAAAGGAGCAGCGCTCTGCGGTGTGTTGCCTTCCCGCCGCACAGTGCGGGGTTTGTGCCTTGTACCTGTATGGATCCCTCCCGCTGTGCCAGGAGATCTGGGGATGGATGTGGACACGGGCATTTGTGTGTCCGGATGGCAGAAATTCGGCACGAGGGAAAGGGCCCTGTTGCCTAGGCTGGGTTGCTCAAGGGAAGTTGAGATCAAGCTGCACGAATAGTCCTTACAGAGAAATCACCTGGCCCCAGCACAGGAGGGACCTGGAGCTGCTGGAGAGAGGCCAGGATGAGCAGAGGGATGGAGCAGTGTTGGGGAAGATGAACCAGGGAAACCTTATAAATATGATTGCTTAGCAAAGATTCTGAAAATATGAAACCTATAATCGAAATAGCAATGAAAGCTGACTTTGAGTTGTAGGATACTGAGTCTTAGTTACTATATAACCTGAAAACAATGGTCTAGCTAGCTGAAGGAGAATCCCTTCTGATTGAACAATACCTTTCTGCTGGCTAAGGGATCCAAAGGTCAATGTAGCAAAACACAAGTGTAAAGAGTAGTTTTTAGAGTTTAAAATACAACACAGTATGGTAATGTAGTAGTTCTTACAGGCTGTATGTAGATTCTATAGGATTTTGTGTCTTGTGTTGGTTGGTCACTGTAAATTAGAATATTCATCACAAAAGGAGATATAATGTATTGTAACAAGGACCTCGCTCTCTCTTCCCTCTTCCTCCTCTCCTTCCTGCTGCTCTTAGCTCTCTCTTACCCTTCCTCTTCCCCCTACTCTTGCTCTCTCCTTTTCTCTTCCCCCTGCCCTTTGCTCTCTCCCCCTTCTCTCTCAGCTCTCACCCTCCTGTTCTTTCTCCCTCTCTCTTTGGGACTCCCCTTCAGCCAAAGCTGGTGGCTGAAGGCAAGGCCCTTTTACCCACGGCCATGCACTAAAACCACATGTTCTAGAATATACAGGTTGGCAGAATTCCTTGTCCCAGCCGTCTGCGGATTTGCCTACAGAGCAGCTCTGCTGGGAGAGCTGGGATTGTTCAGCCTGGAGAGGAGAAGCTTTGGGGTGACCGAGTTGTGGCCTTCCACAGCCAGAACGAGCTACAGGAAACATGGAGGGAGATAATATACAAGGACCTGAACGGACAGGACACAGGGAATGGCTTCCCAGTGCCAGAGGGCAGGGCTGGATGGGATATTGGGCAGGAATTGTTCCCTGGCAGGGTGGGCAGGCCCTGGCACAGGGTGCCCAGAGCAGCTGTGGCTGCCCCTGGATCCCTGGCAGTGCCCAAGGCCAGGCTGGACTTTGGGGCTTGGAGCAGCCCGGGACAGTGGAAGGTGCTTCCCTTAAAGGTGAGCTTTAAGGTCCCTTTGAACCCAAACCCTTCTGTGATGATATAAAAGATCAACACCAGCGTAGGAATCTTTCTTTCCCAGCCACAGAGAAGCAGACCCAAAACACTTTGCCTTTGCAGCAGTATCGCTTCCGAGAGATTTTCCCCTTTAGGTTTGGGGAAGGTCCCTGTAGTTGGTGTCACAATTCCCCAGAAGTGACAATTGTGCTGTTTTCCATGCCAACCAAAGACTGGGAGCTGGTGGGGAAGAGGTGCACAGGTGAACCTTCCTGGCATGTTTGAATTCTGTGCCATGGATAGGGGTTAAGGTCAGAGGAAAAGCAGCTGGAAATGGAACTGGAGAGAGGAAACCCAAGGGCAGGTGAGGAGGTGGAGCAGCAGCAGCCAGGAGGGAGCCCTGCACCTCAGCCAGGCAGAAATGGAAGAAAGGTGAAGATAAAAGCTCTGCCCATCCATCCCCTGACTCACCCGGGGCACTCAGCTGAGAGATGTTGGTGGCGCAGAGGAAATCAGGCGAGTGCTGGTCTCTAATGCTCTGATGAGTAGAGCAATCAGTCCCTGCAAACACTGACAGAGAAAACGGTGAATATAAACATTTTACACACTCTGAGAGTCCAACTTGATGGAGTTTCCCCAAGCATAAATAAGGAATCGCTGTAGAAGGCAGTGGAGCGCTGTAAAACCTTTGTGAGGCCTGATGTGAGCCCTGTTTGCAGATTGTGCCTGGATGATTCATGGATATTTCCTTAGTACTGTAACAAGCCGGGCCCTCTGTGGGGTGCAGCCATTGATTCTGAGCTTTACACGATCACAGGGCTCAGCTCCTGTGGACAGAGCTTTTTGGGACATCTTCTTGGAGAGGAAGGGTCTGGCATTGCTGGAACTGTGGCCATGAACACCTGTAGGTCCCTAAATAAGTCTGGTGCTCCAGTGGAATATTTGCAGTTGCTCAGGACATGCAAATGTCAAAGACTTCGGGATAAATTCTGGCACAAATCTGCTCTTAAAAAAAGGAAGGCAGCTCTCAGTGCAACTTAAACACCAGCCTGTTCTCAGGGCATGTAAAATCTGTGGTTTGTGTTTATTATTATAAATACCTGAAAGAGCCAAATAATAATTTTTAATAAGCAGGGGAATTAAACTGATTGTATAAAGAGACAGGGCACTTGTTCTCAATGCATCATGAAATAATAGCAACACTCTGGTTGTTTTCATATCGGGGGAGCGGAATTTGTGTTTGTTTCTAATCCAATTTCAAATATAAATGAATTGTTTTGAAGGCTGGCTAAATCAACCCAACAGACCAAGGCAATTATGGGAGGTGAGTGGTGCATTACTGGTGAGGAGAGATAAGACACACCGCAGGGTCTGAAAGGGTGAGGAGAGGGAGCACCCGGAATTGCAAATGCCTGGGGCTGCTGAGAGGTTTGGCACCGTGAAACCCCTCAAGTGGAGGAATGGCATTAAACAGCCTCAAAATGAGGCTGGAGAAATGAGCTGCTATCAATTAATATAATTTGGGGTGGGGGATGGAAATGAGCTTTTGCTGTTCTCGCCTTCCTGAGGGTTTTGCTTTCCACCTCTTGCAGCCAGAGCACCGTGACTAAAACAATGAGGTGCACAAGGCAGCGCAGGTCGGAGAGGGGAGAAGCTGAAACTGAGGAGTTCAGCTGTGGTTGTGTCATGTTCTAAAAGGAAACAATGAAGAATTGCAGCTGTCTCGTGGAACAAATCTCATTTTTGGTGAGCCCAAGTTTTTCCCAGCATCTGACAAGGAGCAGTGCTCTGGAAGGGTTGGGATTGTTCAGCCTGGAGAGAAGTGACCTCACTGTGGCCTTCCAATGCCTGAAGGAGCCACAAGGAATGTGGAGAGAGGCTCTTTACAAGGGATGGAGGGACAGGACACTGGGAATGGTTTCCCAGTGCCAGAGGGCAGGGCTGGATGGGAATTGTTCTCTGGGAGGGTGGGGAGGCCCAGAGCAGCTGTGGCTGCCCCTGGGTCCCTGGAAGTGCCCAAGGCCGAGTTGGATGGGGTTTGGAGCAGCCTGGGATAGTGGGAGATGTCTTGCCCTTAGCGGGGGGTAAAATGAGCTAAGATTTAAGGTTCCTTCCAACCCAAACTCTTCTGAGGTCCCAAGGCTGCCCTGGGAGCTGTTGTTGCTTGTTAGAGTCCCACATAAAGACAAGCCAAGAGGTGATTCCACATGGAAAAGGTGTAGAATGGATGCAATCTAAAGAGGATTGTGGGGAGAGGCAGTGATGGTCACAGAGGCACTGAGCACAGGCTGTCCCCAGCCATTCGGCTCTGGCTGATGAGAAGTGGAAGCAAGGTGGCCTGGCTGCCCCAGCCATCCATCCCCCTGTGGAAATCAGACCTAGCACATGGCTCCCACCTTCCTTCAACTGTTTCAGCTTCCCCCGGTCCAACAGAGATGCGTGTGGGAGCAGAACGAACCTGTTTTCCCAGCAACAACTGAGTTGATGTTTTTTTACAGACTTCACCTCCGTTGCATCCTGTATCTTGTGGCTCCATGACTAAATCTGCTTCCTTACATTTTGTTTAATTGGTCCCTGGGTTCATTTGCTGGTAGCTTATGGCTGAAAGCAGAAGGAAAACTGCATTTCCAGGGCCTGCCTTGTCTAAATGCTGCTTTTGCTCTACATAGTCAGTGCCCTGGGACTGCTGGGAGAAGCAGGGCATGGGCAGTGCCTAATTGTGGTAACTGCAAAGAGCACTGAATGTTTATTTTTGCAGCTTGCAGAACAAGTTTCCGCTTAGTCCGAGCCTAAGGAGACTTCCCAAGACAGCTGAATTGTTTAGAAGTTGTTTCTGGCTTAATTCAGCCCAGAGGAAGAATTGTTTAAGCTCTGCCTGTGTCTGATCTTGCTGGGCAGTCCAGCCTTTTTTGGAAAGTGGGAAAAGCGAACCAATCACTTGAGATGTGTCTGGACAGGAGGGATCAGGATGGGGGCACTGGCTCCTGCAGGAGGGATGGGGATCGTGTGTGTGGTCCTTCCTGGAGAAAGCCTGGCCCCAAGGATGTCATTCAGGCTGAGGATGTGAGAAATGCTCCCAGGAATGCCACAGCATTCCCTTATCCCTGAAGAGCTGTGGGCAGCCACCATGTGCACCCAGCTGGTCGGGTGAGCTGCTGAAAATCCAATTTTCTGTGCGGTCCTGGGAGGAAGAATTTCCTGCTTTTGGAGGACAGAGGTTTCTGTAGGTGTGCGGGCAGAGATGGTGGCAAGAGGGTCCTGTTAGTGGGGAGAAGAAGTCACAGGGATGGTTTTGGTTTTTTTGCTTGTGAGGGAAGGAACAAGCTCTGAGGGGCTGTTCAGCTTTTGGCTCTGGAGTATGATTTTTCTGGTGCCATTTTTCTGTAGAACTGGTAATGAGATGAGTGACAGTGGTGGTGTTTCAGCTCTGCAACCCACCCAGCAGGAAACACAGCCCAGGCTTTGCTCCAGCCTGGAAGAACAATGAGGGGAGGGAGATCTCTCACCTTGTACTGACAGGAGGTGCTTTGTGCCATCTCTTCCTACCAGGCAAAGAGCCCACAAAGGAGAATTTAAATCTTCAGTAAAATGTGAGATGTGCTTGAAACCACTGTGTTCCTGGAGAATCTTCTGCTATTCCATGCTCCCAATGTCTCCTCCTTCGGCTTTGCATGGCACAAACATTCATTTTGGTGTTCTGCGTGTCCCTAATGTGATATAAAAAGCTAAATGCATTACAACTGCAGAACAGCACATTGTTATTTTTTCCTTCAGCTTCTTGTGCAGTGAGCAATTTTTTGTTCCATTAATAAGCCTTGTGGTATTTTTCTTTTCCTTCTCACGCACTCTACCCCACATTCATCCTGGGAGGACTTCCTGGGCAGGCTGGAATGGCTGCATGGTCTTCACACTTCTCAGTGTTACTTACTGAGCATGGGAAGAGCCGATGCCCTAAAGGAAACTCAATCAGGATAATCCAGTTTAGATGTTTTGGCTTCCAGCATGAAGGAATCAATGGGGTTTGAGAGACAATGCTCAGAGCTGGATATTTCCATCCCTTTGTGAGGAGGAAAAAATTACTTTCAGTTTTGTTTTGGAGGCTCTGGAAAGGACCAAAACAGGGAGGAGGAACATCCAGTGTCATGAGAAAATAGGTCTTGTTTTCCTCGAGAAGAGAGGCTGAAACACTCCCCAGATATTCAATTTCTGCTCTTTGGTCTCGGCAAGGCTGCTTTGACACAGTAATTTCAGCTTCATCCCCATTCCTGGGGGCTGAATTAGGTGCCCCCTATAAATCTGCAGAGCCCTGAGGCCCCAGAAGGAGCTGCCAGAGGCACTTCAGGGCAAAAGGATTGGCCAGATGTGCCTTAGGGAGTAGTCAGGTGTGCTCATGTTTCAGTAGGTGGCACTCCTTGCTCTCTGCCTTGGGGACTGCTGTGGATTTTGGGGACATGGTGGAATAGCAGGTGGCATGCCATGGATGAGATGTGGCGAGTCTCAGGTGTGACTGCACCTCGAGGTGCTTTTTGTGAGAGTTCAGCTGCTGTGCTGCCTTCCTCGAAATTTTCCTGTATTTTTGTAATTCCTTACCATCCTGAAGGTGTTGCTGTGACTGTGTGAGTAGGGAAGGAATTTGGTTGTGGAGGGCAGAGCCCTGCAGGTCGCACACATCCTCTCAAAGCTGCACCAAGTCCACACCAGCAGGATAATCCATCACAAAATCCAGCCAGTTCAACTTCCTGCCACGGGCTGATCTGCTCCTGTAGATATTTTGGGAAAAGAGTAGAGTGGCTTAGGCAGGGAACAAACACCACATCGAGGAGGAGGAAAATGTTTATGTATGTGGTCAGTGGTGCGTGTCCAGCCTCTCTGTCTGTGCTGTCCTGGCCGGCTGGAGCAAGGTGACATTTGTCTGTCAGGGATTGTGCCAGCTCCCCGAGCCTTGCCTTGGGAATCCAGGGAGCTGTTTGCAGGATACACTGTGTTCAAATACGGTCTCAGCTTGGAGAATGGCAGCTGAGTGGGTGCATTTGGTGACAGGTGATCCCTGAAAAGGTTCAGAAGCAGAAGCTATCAAAACCCTGGAGCTGTGCAGAGAGGAAATGTTGTGAGTGCAACAGAGAGGAGAAACTTCCCCGCTCTGTGCGATTCCCACCAGGCAGCCTTGGTGTGTCGTGCTTTGGGGCAGCTGTCTGTAGATGCTCTTTTTTTGGCTTCCCCCTCGACATCCAGGCACATTCTGGCAGTGGAGGGAGCAGGAAAAGGCTTTGCGAAGTTCATAGCTGAAGGTTTCCTTAAACTGCAAGCAGCTTCATCCTGTCTTCCCAACACCAAGCCAGTTGGTGCATTCCTGCCATTCTTCTCCCTAAAGCTGTTTCTTTCCATTCCCTGGATCAAGCAGACAAAGCAGCTGCTCTGCTGAGCCTGAGATTTATTATTTTATTTTATTTTTTTAAAAATTGGGAGCTTTAGATTGAAAGGAATGGGTCCATAGGATTTATTTTTATTGGACTGGGGTGGTACGCTTGGATCCCTGAGATCACACACCAGGATCTGTGCTGGCCTCATGGTTTCTGTGCTCTGGTTTCTTTGGGCGAGCAGGGAACAGCCAGAAATAGGCGAGTGCCAGCTGCCTTCCCATGGCAGAGTTCTGCTGACAGCTTGCGAAGCCCTTTGGGCTGCTTTGGCCTCATCTTTAAACCAGGGAACACCGGCCTTGGACTTGACGGCTACTGGTTATGGTCCCAAATCTAAACCTGGGCCATAAAATCTCTCTTGAGACCTCCCAAGGGTCTAACAAAAATCTGCTTCCCACCTGGAAATAAATAGATACGTTTTAGATGCACTCAGCTAAATTCCTTGACAGCTTTATGTGCCATAATTTCTTATGGTTTTCTGTGAATCCTTTCTGTTCTGGGGCACTGTTGACTCGGTCCCGGGCTGGGTCCCTCTCAGAGAAACAACGTAATGGTATTTTACCGCTTGTCACTGAGAAATTATGCACCAGTTTTCCCCAGGGCTGTGATTCTTTTGAAGCCTGGTGGGCTTCAGGTAACTGTATCACCTCTCCCTCCTGCAGATTTCACATCTGCAGGGAGGAAAGCAATAAAACTTACAGCGTGTTGGTTGAATGCTGTTAAAATATTTTATTTATCACTGATTCCCAGTTCGTAGGCAGCAGGAATGCATCTGTTTAATGCCTGTTGTCTTTAAAATGGAAATGTTCAGCAGATATTTGGTACTTTTGTTCCCGGTGAGTTATTTGAGATGGAAATAGGGGGAATAGACAGTAAAAAATGCTGTCTGGATTTAAACCTGTGGAAACAACCGGGGGACTTTGCTTTGTGCCTGGCACGAATGTATCGAGGGGACTGAAAACTGAAGAGTTTTATGTAACACTTAATTTTTTTCCTCCTTTTCACGTGCATCTCGGAAAATGCAGGATCAAACGCACGAAGAACCTGCAAAGCCTCATGTCTGTGAGCAGAGGCCAGGCCCTTGCCAGCAACAGTGTGGAGCAGGGAGCAGTCCTAATTCCTCACCTCTTTTATAAATTTATTTTATACAGACCAGCTGCAGGTTGAAAGCTGAAGCCAGTGTGTAACGGGAAAAAATAATAAAGGGCAAGACGAAAGGAGCTCAGTCCCATAAGCAGGAGCTGGATGTCTGGCATTCCCAGCTCAGGCCGGGCATGGGAGGTCTAGATATAAACATGTAGGTGCCACCAACCTCCAAAAAACATATTCAGGGCTGTATCCTCCTCCCCAAATGAAACCCCCCAAGAGGGAACAGAAACAGCTGCTGGAAACCTCCGAGCATGAAACAGTGCTGGTGCCCCAGTGCTGCAAAAGCTTTTGTGAGGTTCCTGCGCTCTGGGGCTTTCATCACTGGCTCCTCTAGTCTGGATGATTTTATCAGGAATGCCCAAAACACCTCACAGCCCCCTGTTTCTTCTGCAACAGAACCAAGGCTGGAGCTGTGCTCTCAGGGTGAGCATTGCTGGCCCTTCAGTGCCTGGCAAACAGAAGAGCCCAGAACCATTTGGCACCGAGGGCTCGGCTGCTGTGGCTCATTTATTTGATTTTTGTTATTTCTGTGCTGCAGCCCCGTGGGCTGTATGGCGGAGGTGGGGCCACACAGAAAACCTGAGTGCATGAAGGAGAACCCTGCGCTCCAGGAAAGTCTGATCGGCTTTGGTATGGGAGAAAGTTAATTTGGGCTTTCACGTGGGCATTTGGACCAGGCAGAAAATCTCCCAGATTTAAAGCTGGGTGACGTTTTTTTAGTGCTCTGAAAGCCAGATGCCCTGCCTCCAGGCTTTTCCAGTGCAGACAGACTTGACCGATATTCCCATGAAAATCTGGGTTTTTGGAGCCCGGAGCTTGCTGAGGCTTGAGGAGGAGCCATGCCAGACGCTGGCTTGTGCTTCCACTCGGAGAAGACAACAAAACCCGGCTCTTTACGAGCCAAGTAAAGGGGGGGGGGGGGGGGGGGCGGGGGGGAATAAGTTCTTGAAGGAGAAGTGGCACCTCGAGTGGAGCGGGGCAGCGGGACGGGAGGGGAGGTGTGTGCTCGGAGCCGTGTGCTGGCCCCCAGCAGAAGGCCGGCAGGGCAGGACCGGGGGCTGCTCCGTGCTCGGCAGCCCGGGGCCGTGGGCGGCGCGGGGCGCGGCGGGGCCGGCGGGAGGGAGCGGGGCGAGCATGTGCATCCTCCCCGCCGCCCCTGCCTCCCTCCCGCCGCCCGCCCGCCTCCCCTCCCTCCCCGCTCGCCGCCGCGGGTTGTGTGTGTGTGTGTGTCTCGGCTCCCTCGCCAGCCCGGCCTGACGCAGGCGGATCCACATCGCCCCTGACAACACCCGCGCTCCGGAGCGCCGTGCCGGGGGTCCGGCTGCGGCGGCCCCGCGGGGCCGGGCCGAGCCCAGGGGGCGGCGGGGGCCGGGGTGGCCCGAGCGCGGCCAGGCGGCCCCGGGGGGGGAAAGTTGCCGGGAGCGGCGAGGGGCGAGCGCGGCGGCAGGACCATGGGCACTTTGCGGGATTTACAGTACGCGCTGCAGGAGAAGATCGAGGAGCTGCGGCAGCGGGATGCGCTCATCGACGAGCTGGAGCTGGAGTTGGACCAGAAGGACGAACTGATCCAGAAGCTGCAGAACGAGCTGGACAAGTACCGCTCGGTGATCCGGCCCGCCACGCAGCAGGCGCAGCAGCAAAGCGCCGGCACCTTGCAGGGCGAGCAGCGGACCAAGCGCCAGGCGATCTCGGCCGAGCCCACCGCCTTCGACATCCAGGATCTCAGCCACGTCACCCTCCCCTTCTACCCCAAGAGCCCGCAGTAAGCAGGGGGTCACCCCGCCGCTCAGCCTCTCCTCTCTCCCTCATCCCGCTCCATCCCCGGCCTCGCCGAGCCCGGAGCGCGGCATTCCCGCATCCTGCCCGGGCGGCCCCGCGGGGTGGGAAAGTTGCGAGCGCGGCTGGCGGGGGGAAGAGCGGCAGGAGCGGGCGCCGAGGAGCCAGCAGAGGGGGACCCGGGCGTGCCCCGTCCCGGCTGCGGGGGGACCCGGCCGCCCCATCCCGCCGGGGCACGGGGGCAGCTGCGTGCTGGATCGTGCTGTGGGCACGGAGGCTTTATCGCTGCGGGAGGGGACGGGGAAGAAAGGGGGGCTCGCTCCGGGACACCGCAGGGAGACATTCCCAGCTGGGAAACTTGGAGCCCGGCGGGATGAGGCGCCCGGCTCTCCGGGCGGGCGGGGGCTGGTGCTTTGGGGCGGGGGGGGTTTGGCAGAAGAAGGAGCTTATCGCAGTGCCCCGGTGCGCCGGAGGGTGTGCGGGAGGCTGGGAAAGTTGCGGGGATCCTCAGGTGCCGGCGCGCCGGGGGATGCGCTGCCCCGCTTTCACACCTGCCGCCGATTAGGGAAATTGGAGCGCCTTAATGGGGAAAGGGAGCCCTCGCGGGAGCGCTCTGCCTCGCTCCGTGCCTTTTCCTGGCCCGTAAATCGCCGTGCATTTGGTTTAGCGCTTCTCAAGGGATGAAAAAAAGGAGGAGGGAAGAGGTGATGAGCGGATGCTCGCCGCGCCGGGCTCCATGTGCGGGGACGGGGCGCGACCTCCCCGTCGACGGGCAAACCCACCTCTCCTCCTCG
This sequence comes from Sylvia atricapilla, assembly GCF_009819655.1. Classification (NCBI taxonomy): domain Eukaryota; kingdom Metazoa; phylum Chordata; class Aves; order Passeriformes; family Sylviidae; genus Sylvia; species Sylvia atricapilla. Next base: position 31,777,496 of record NC_089147.1, read on the forward strand.
GCCAGCATCTTCCTCGTGGAATTATAACCGGGAGCGCTGGCGGATCCCCGGAGCCATCCCGGTAGCGGGGAGCGTGTGCGCCGGGTGGGCTGCGGGGTGCGGGCGCCGTGCGGAGCCCCGCGGGGCACGGGGGGACGGTGGCGGGGCACGGGGAGCCTGCCGGAGCGTCCCCTCAGGGAGCCGTGGCGGGGCACGGGGAGCCTGCCGGAGCGTCCCCTGAGGGAGCGTGGCGGGGCCGGCCCCGCTGCCCGCGCAGCCTCAGCCCTTTCCCGCCGCCATGGCGGGGCCCCGCCGTCTCCAGGCAACTGCCCGCCCTCAGGGCGGCCGCCATGGCCGGACCCCGCCGGGCCGGGCCGCGGGGGTCCCTCACGCCGCCTCGCCACGCTCCCCTTCCCGCATTCCCCTTCCCGCCCCCCTCCTTCCCACCGCCGCAGATATTTTGTCCTTTTAAGGCGTGTGGCCGCGCGTTCCTAAGGCCGGCAGCGGAGGAGCGGCGGGCAGTGCCGGCCCGCAGCCCGCGGAGCGCCCGCCGCGGCTGTCAGGACAGCGGTCTGTGAAATCCCCGGGGCGTGCGGTAAACGTCCCAGGGATCAGGTATCCCCAGTGTGCGGGCTCCTCGGGGAAAGCAAAACCCTAAACTTGCTGGTTTCCTTGTCGGTATGGTTGCCCCTCGGCGCCCTTGAAGTGCGAACGGAGCTCCGGAAAGCGCCACAGGTTCGGGCAGAGCGAGTCTGCACAGTCCGCAGCCTCTGCCGTGGCCAGCGAAATGTCCAGGCAGCCTGGCAAAGCCTTGGATGAGCGTTTTCCAGCTGGAGTTTTCACTGCTCTTTGTGTAAATGCGGCCCTGCAGTCTGCTGTGAGGTGCACCGTGTGCCACTCTTCTGAGTGTTGCGTATTGATCGTCCACGGCCAAGGCTCCGAGTGTATTTACAGTACTGAAGTCAACTCGTGGCTGCGGGTTGTAGCTGCTCAGGTGGGGTATTCCAAGGGTTTGGAGCAGCCTGGGGTAGTGGAAGGTGTCCCTGCCCATGGCAGGAGGCTGGAATTAGACAGGTTTTAGGGTCCCTTCCAACCCAAACCGGTTTGTGATGACAGGAAAAGATCCTTGCTAGTGGTTTTAGGAGTGTGTGTGGCTCTGGGAAGTGTTGAGTTCTCTGTGTCGGTTCTAAGAGCCCAGTGGCCAAAACAACTTGTGATGGAGGTGAGAGTTAGGGTGGTGAGGACCTGGAAATAACAAAATCTGCAAAAAAAGAGTTGGTTTTTTTCCCCCCTGTTCACACTGAACCTCAGTGAATCTTGAGGTAATGGCACCCCACCTTGGGTTTTGTCAAGCCACCGGGAAGTGTTCCGAAGGCAGGTGGATGTGGCACTTGGGGATATTGGCTAGTGGTGGCCTTGGCAGTGCTAGGAGAATGGTTGGACTTGGTGATTTTGGAGGGCTTTTTTCAAACTAAAATGATTCTCAAGTAGCTTCTGGTAGGTTTTGTTTTGTTTTGTTTTGTGGTTTTTTTGGTGTTTTTAATTTTTTTTAGTTAGGTGGTGCTGGATTTGCTCTCCTGATCTGGCAGAGATGGCTGGAGATTGGTAGGATCAATAGTAGCAGAAAATCTGTTGGAACTGAATTATCACGAGGGTCATGGTAGATGCTTGAGGGTCTGTGGTGGTGGAAACTGTTGTGAAGCCACATAGAGCATGTGGAAGATTCTGGGTTATGGAGTGTTTGAATGACTGTAAGTGAGCTGGAGAGGGATTTGGGACAGGACACAGGGAGTGGCTTCCCAGTGCCAGAGGGCAGGGCTGGATGGGATACTGGGCAGGAATTGTTCCCTGGCAGGGTGGGCAGGCCCTGGCACAGGGTGCCCAGAGCAGCTGTGGCTGCCCCTGGATCCGTGGCAGTGCCCAAGGCCAGGCTGGACTTTGGGGCTTGGAGCAGCCTGGGACAGTGGGAGGTGTCCCTGCCCATGGCAGGGGTGGCACTGGATGGGTGTTAAGATCCTGTCCAACCCAAACCATTCTGTGATTGGCTTTCAAAGTGTGAAAGTAAATTTAATTGTTTTGTGTGGACAAATACCATTACATCTATAGGATCTTCCCTTACACATACATCCCCTCATTTAAGATGCATATTGTTAAATAAAATTCCTTGTTCAGAGCTGTGAGAGTTTGAGTTGCTGTTGCAGGGTTGAGCTTCTTTTGCCTCTACAATGTTTTTAAAAGTGAAACGAGACATTGTGGGCTGACAAGAGGAGCTGAAGTCCATGGAGGGACATGTCCAGCTATTCAGCCATTGTCTTCTGAGTTAGGAGTGAGAGGAGTTGGTCATTAGGATCTTTATCAGTCTCCTTGTTCAAAGTAACTAAAAGCCAGTTATTTAAAATAAATGGTTTTTTTCTTCCCTCTCCTTCTCTAAGGGAATAACTTCCAAGAAGTGACTGAGTAAGAGGGCACAGACTGGGGAGGAAGCTGGCTGGTTTTCCACGGCAGGAAAAATGCCATGACACATCTTTCTCTCCTCTTCATCTTCCCAAGTTGCTGCTTGTGTTTGTTTTTCCACACCTTTGACCTCTTGCAGGGTATATCCTGGCTGCTAACAGCCTGTCAGCACAGAGGGAATACTGGGAGACCGAGTGTGTACCAACTGCCTTTGCAGTTAAACTTGTACAGGGCAGCCAAGCAAAGAGAAGCCTTTTCAGCCAGCGAGCTGCAACTCTTCCCTTTCTCTGCCTCATTCTTGCCATGGGAAAATACCCAGGACTTTAATTTTAACAAGCTGCTTTGTTCAGGGATCAGCAACAGCTGTTTGCCTTTTTGGAAGGCTGTGTAATCAGCGTGTTTTCTTTTCCAGAAGGGAGAAAAAAAGCAATGTAGAAGTAGAACACAGAACAAAGCATGGAGCTCATGAGTGTGAAGGGCCTGATCTCTTGGCTGGGGTGGCACAAGCTGTGTTGTTAACAGAGACAGCAGCAAAGTGCTGTGTCATTTGTAAGAAATGTTGAGTAAAACGAAAAATAACTTGGTTTGGAGAGTTAACAGACTTTTGGGGAATCTGCCGAAATCCCAGAGACTCGTTTGTGAGGGGAGGAGCAGCCTGCGAGTTATATTTAAAAGGTCTGGTTTAAGAAATATAAAATACTTGGTTGCATAGCCTTAGGGGAAAGTAAAACATCCATACAAGAGGTTTAACAAAATCCCTGCAACGGCCAGATTGGTTCTTTGAAGCAAATGTGCATATCCTCTGGGACCTAGAGGCGTATTTTTAAATGATCATAATAGTAATAAACCCCCCAGAAGTAGTTGAAAAGCAGTCCGTATTTAGGGTGTTGGCATGAAATGCTCTCCTGGTGTTTATCAGTGCTCTGTATGCTGCAGTACCCAGGAGCCATTCATGTAAAAAAACCCCCTGAAACCACCCAGACCCCTTTTCCCTCAACCCCCGCGCTCTGCTCTTCCTACAGGAATTTGGGGGATGGTTGGTACATGATGGAACCACTGGGAGCTAGTGGTTGTGGTGCCGAGGGGAGGAACTGAGGCACGCTCCTGCAGTGATGCTTCCCTGGAATGTGAGGCAGGAGCTGGGCTGGTGGTGGCCTCTTGAGTCCTGTCACTTTCTGGTGAAGCATCTTGCCCCCAGCAGTCAGCGGAGACGGATGTAGTGGTGCAACCTTCGTGGGTTTTTTTTTTTTTTTTTTTGGTGTCAATCCACTCTGATGTGTCCAGTGAGCAATTAATTGAACTGCATTTATCATTTGCTGCGAGAGCTGTTAAATGCTGCGGTTGCTTTTATGTGCCCGAACATAGAATCCATCTGAATGCAGTTTAAGCGGATGGTCGAAAATCCATTAATGTCAGTGGGGTTTTTCGGTGCATTTGAAGGGTCAGGATTTAGGGTCAGGATTTTATGGCGACGCGTTGAGCGGTGGTGCGGGAGGATCCCTGGTGCTCTGCAGGGCTGAGGTTGTGCCGTGGGGACGATGCTGTGAACACAGGAAGGGTAGCGCTGGAGAGAGGCAGCCGAGCGTGATCTCGCCGTGTTTTGACAGGTCTGGCTCGGCAGTGGTGGCTGTGATGGGGCTCCCCTCTGTGCGCTCGTGTGACTCACGCTCCGAGCGCCTTTAATGCCTTGGGAAGTGACAAGGGGACATTGTGACAGCTCGGCTCCTTGTGTCACACATTACAGCCCTCTGAGGTCCGGGTTACTCGCGGTAGTAAGGGGTGGCTGTGTGGTGTTAGGCTGTGAGGCACAGAACTGCAGGTTTTCTCTGTTGAAGCAGTGTTTTGGGTCATCTCTCAACACTCTCGTTCAAGCTGGTGACGTTTATGCTGAGTGTAAACTCCAGAGGGGTTTGACTCAAAGGAAGGTAGAAAACAAATCTCCTAGCTAAGCTGTTAAAGCCACGTAGTTGTTTTGTCATCTTCTGTCTGGTTTTTGCTGAGATGAGTTTAATTGCAAGATAAAACATCGCTGCAATGTCACTTATCCTTAGTTCTGTTCAGCAAGCGACACAGACTTCCCTGGGTTTTTCTGCTGTTGGAGATTAATTTTAGCAGTGTGGTGTCAGTAAACTGTGTTTTAAAGCAAAATAGTTCTGTTCAGAAACTACAGTGACATTTTCTTGGTGGTTATATGCAAAACAGCACTGTTCAGTAAGTACAGTAGCTCTGAGGACACTAACAGCTGGTAATTAACTTAGAGACTCTTTTTAAAATTGTAATACAGCTCCATAATTTCATTTTCTGCAGAATTAACTTTTTTCCTTTTATCTGTACTACTGGAATAATTACCTGTACTTGTCTGAGCTGTGTTACATTCATCCTTAGCTGTATGAATGCTGTAGGTGGAGAGTTTTAAAGTGCTTCAACACAAAATGAGGTCCCCAGGCCATTCTTTCTCTCTGGAATCTGTAAAAGCGTTCCTGAGCTTCGGTATTCTATGTTCCTAAACATAGCATGTGTCTTCCGCTTCTGAAATTAATAGTAATAATAATAATAATAAAAAAGCCAGCTCAGAGTTCTGAAACTGAGCAGAAATGGACGTGGTAGCACAGAATTTAGCCCAGCCAGCTGCCTCTGGAAGGAGAGAGGGGACACCGTGAGTCCTGAACTTGCTGAGCACCAGATAGAAAAGAGGAGTCAAGGGGAAAATTTGTTCCTTTAGAGAGTTAAAAAGGTTACAGTGAATTGTTCCATATCAGTTTCTGTGGTTATCCAGGTTGAGCCAGATGCTGTAGGATGATAAGAGTTGCTGAATACAAACATCTTTCTGAGGGAAAGGGTCCAGGAAAGCTGAGCCGGAGGTGGGTTAAATGCCACTCACTGCCATCAATGATAGTACTTGCTGCCTGTGCTGCCGGTCTTTGCTTTTGGCTTTTCACGGGGCCCAAATATGCATCAGGATGAAGCATAAATATTTCTGTAAGTGTTTTTTATCTGCTGCTTTGCTGTTTCTAGAGGGTACTTGCGGGCAGAGAAGTGCCTGACATTCGGGTTTTGTGTATCTTGTCTTTGCTTTGAAGGGCGGAGAGAACACGAAAAAACAAAAGTATTGGTTGTTACACTGGAGCCTAAACCATGACAATAATACCTTTCTCCTCTCAGCATCTACAGAAAGTGGTCTGGTGTGAATGTGCAATCGGTTCGGGTATGTTCTGTGTGTCCTGACATCCTGAACGCCTGGAATTGCATCCAGGTGTTTTGGAAATGCTGCTATAAAGCCCCTGCCTGGCAGGGTTTGTGTCAGGGGAAGCTCCAGTGCGGCGTGCTCCGAGCAGGAGCACAGGACCAGCGTTTTGCAAGGCTCTTGCAGCCTCTGGTTTCCTTGGAAACCAGAGCCTGAGCAAGGGAGAGCCAAACTTCAACACCCGTGCCTGCTTTCCAAGTCGAAAATGGGCTGCCAGACTTTCAGAAGTCTGGGCTCTTCGGGCTGTGTTTGGGGCTTGTTCATTAGGAGCAAACTTGAAGTAGGGCATCAGTGAAAAACAGCTCCTTGTCAGGCTGCAACAATTCCTGCCTGGAGCGGTGCTTCTTTCCTCAAATGCCCTTCTTTGATTTGGTTTGTGAGCGCATTTATTGGAGGTGTTCCTTGTCAAACACCCCAGCTGTGTCAGGAAAGCTACATGGCAAATCTGTGACTTGGGCTTGACGTGGATTTAGGAACTGCCCAGGCCAGATCATTTTGTTCACTTGTTTAATGCTCTCTGAGGTTGTGGCTGTGGGTGACGTGAACAAAGAGGAGAAATCATAATGGAGCTGCCTGGGTTGATGGAAAATTGAATTGCAGTCTCCTAAGTGCACGTGTACTTCGTGATGAATGTGAAGAGAAATATATATAGAATGACATGCATGTGCACTCATGCATTTAGCACACGTAGGGGAGTGTTGAATTCACACATACACTTTTCTTAGGAGGGAAAACAGTCAGGCTTTAATATCAGTGGAGTAGAGGCAGCTCTATACAGAACCAGCAGGACTGTGGGAATGCATCCTGGTCTAATGGAAGGTGTCACTGCCCATGGACGAGGTGATTTTTAAGGTCCCTTCAAATCCAAATGTGGAAATGCTGTTGGTTTCCGTGACCACAGAGTGTCATTGAGATTCAGGAGTGGAGGAGTAACACGAGTGTGATGGAAATGGAGAGCTACTGTTCCCTGCCCTCAGTGGAAGGGGGTCCCTGGGATGTGTCAGTGCTTGTTACGATTTAAACTGCCTATTTGATGTCATTTGTGTGCAGAGATCTGGTGGCTGAGGGGAATTCATTGCTGCTCTTGGAGTCCACAGGCTAAATGAGGAAAATAACCTTCTTGGTGGGTGATATTTCTGCTGAATAGAGGAAATCAATGACCCTGGGACTGCCAGCAGCACATCAGGGCAGTGGCCAAGCACTTCAGGAAAGTGTAGATAAAGAAAATGTGATGCAAATAGTGCCACTCAGCTGTACCTTAAGGCTTGTTGGAAATGATATTTGGCTTCAGCTATAGAGACTCCTTCAAAATCAGGCTCTTAAACCCCTGAGAAATTCCTTTGGGTGAAGTGGAAGATCAGGCGTCCTGGAAATACAGTTAGCCTCCAGCTCTTGGCCTTGAAATTGCAGTGTTGCCTAAGATAGTAAAGGCAGGGGTTGTGTGAAGCTAAAGGGTGGACGTGGTCAGCTGGAGGAGATGAACATCCTTCAGCAGCTCCTGTGTTTTGTGGTGTGGAGCACCATTCTCTTCTCCCTTTTCTTCTGAGCCCTTGGTTACTTCCCTGGGTGTCTTGTTCCTGTTTCTCCTTCTGTCCAAGATTTTTCTCTCTTCCCATGAATGCTGCTTATTCTCTTCCCTGGCAATCCCAAACCTCCTCTTCTACACAGCTGTCCCATCCAGCAGGGTCCAAACTTTACATCTCCAATAAAAATCAGCCTTATTTCCCACGTGCACCTGGAGGCAGAGACCCTCCAGTGACTGGAGCACAAGATCCCACAGGAGGCTGGATTTTCCTGCCAGTCCAGCTTTTGTGCTGTGCCAAGGCCTTTTCTGCTCCTCACCTGCCCCACCATCGAGTGTGCAGTGGCTACACAAAACCTGGGAGGGGAGGAGCCAGGACAGCTGATCCCAGCTGCCCAAGGAAGATTGCATAGGATGGAACCCCACATTCCTGGGAATGGCTGAACACCCACCTGCCCTTGGAGAACACAGAATGGATTCATTGTGGCTTTTGCTTTGCCTGTTGAACTGCCTTTATGTCAACTTTTTCCCCTGTCGCCCTTCTGATCGTCTCCCCCGTCCCAGCTGGGGTGAGGGCTGTCAGTGGGTGGTGGTGCTGAGGTTCCATCACCAGCAGGAGCATCTCAAAGTATCTGTAATTCCAAAGGGATTGGGGCCCAAGGGTAGGTCCTGGAGCAGGAACACCCTCAGGCATCAGCAGCTGTGCATGAGGCCATGGAAAAGCTCATGGCACAGCAGGTTCATTCCTGGAGGGACTATGGCTGTGGGCAAGTCCATGCTGGAGGAGCAGGTTCAATCCTGGAGCAGGTTCATTCCTGCAGGGACTGTGGCTGTGGGTAAATCCCTGTTGGAGCAGGTTCATTCCTGCAGGGACTGTGGCTGTGGGTAAATCCCTGTTGGAGGAGGTTCATTCCTGCAGGGACTGTGGCTGTGGGTAAATCCCTGTTGGAGGAGGTTCATTCCTGCAGGGACTGTGGCTGTGGGTAAATCCCTGTTGGAGCAGGTTCATTCCTGCAGGGACTGTGGCTGTGGGTAAATCCCTGTTGGAGCAGGTTCATTCCTGCAGGGACTGTGGCTGTGGGGAAATCCCTGTTGGAGGAGGTTCATTCCTGCAGGGACTGTGGCTGTGGGTAAATCCCTGTTGGAGCAGGTTTATTCCTGCAGGGACTGTGGCTGTGGGGAAATCCCTGTTGGAGCAGGTTCATTCCTGCAGGGACTGTGGCTGTGGGTAAATCCCTGTTGGAGCAGGTTTATTCCTGCAGGGACTGTGGCTGTGGGGAAATCCCTGTTGGAGCAGGTTCATTCCTGCAGGGACTGTGGCTGTGGGGAAATCCCTGTTGGAGCAGGTTCATTCCTGCAGGGACTGTGGCTGTGGGTAAATCCCTGTTGGAGCAGGTTCATTCCTGCAGGGACTGTGGCTGTGGGTAAATCCCTGTTGGAGCAGGTTCATTCCTGCAGGGACTGTGGCTGTGGGTAGATCCCTGTTGGAGGAGGTTTATTCCTGCAGGGACTGTGGCTCCTAGAGAAGGCCATGCTGCAACAGGAGCACCTCAGAGTAAGTGTGGCTGTGGATAAATACAGCAGAGCAGGTAAACCCTTGGAGAGACCGGCTCGTGGATAAGGTTCTGGCTGGAGTAGGTACATCCCTAAGGATGTCTGGATAGGTCTAAGCAGCAGCAAGGGGAGGAGTTCACTGCAGTGTTCAACTTCACAGTCTGGTCCAAAGGGCTGGGTGTGGAGACAGTAATGGATTCACCCCTAAATTGTTATATCCGGAGATTTCAGTGACAGCTCCCAGGAACTACTGCAGCAGGAATCCCTTGTGTGGAGCAAGGAGAAGGCTTCTCTGCAGTGTCAGCCCCTTCAGTGGCAGTGACTTTGAGCTGCATTGTCACAATGTCCCTCTGCATGCCCTGTGCTGGCTCAGTGACATCCTGGGGGGTTCGGTGCCCTGCCCCAGATGCAGAGGCTCTGTGTTAGTGTTTGGCGTTGCTTGTCCTTGTTACAGTCCTGCATATGGTCCAAACAACAGCCCAGGTCTCACTGGTGGGGAATATCCAGACAAAGAGTGGGGTAAATCTGTTAGAAACATGGGAATGTGTGTGTGCCTCTGTACACAGCTCGTGTGTGAGTCCTGGAGCAGGACTGTGTGTCCAAACTTGGCAGATATCTACAGACTAACTGGAGGGTGTGTGTAATACTTGTTGTTTCTCCTTTATGCCTCCTTGCACATTGAAGTCCTGTTCAGACAGCTTTTGCACAAAGGGGAGAACATCTCCTGCTCATCAGATCCATGATTGCTTTCTGTTCTCCCGGTGTAAGCCGGGCTCTGCGAGGCACAGGAGGGAAATGAAGCGTGGAGAGGAGAAGGCTTTTCCATTAGCACTGTCCCCAAACACTGGGCTGGGATACCAGGGTAGAGTGTGCTGGGAGAGCATAGGGCAGGCAGATTCCCTGGTTTTCCATGGCCTTCCCTTGTTTGAGGGCACAGCTGGGGGAAAGCCAGTGCTGCTTAAAGTCAGAATGCAATTGAAATGTCCCTGCTCCTGCTTGGAGGAGGGACACAGCTGGGACAGCTGTGCTTGCACACATCCTGGTGACATTCTGCTGCTTTCTAGGTGACTCTGGCAGGTGTCTCAGAATCACAGTTTACCTGGGTAGGAAGGCTCCTGTGGCCTTTTCCTGGATCAGTTCTGGGTGGATGCTGTAGCGCAGTCTGGATTCCCCAGGGAATGCTAACCATCCCCAGGGAATGCTAACCATCCATTTCATCTCCCTCCATTCACGTGCTGGGTTGGTGGCTGTGCTCAGGGAGGGTTTCCAGTAGGCACAGCACACACCTGAGCACAGTGACTGCCAGCACAGGTGTGTTCCTTCTGCCACTGCTGTTCGTTGGGGTTGGACACTGGGAGAAGTGACTTTGGGCTCTGTAAGGTGACAAACCCGACCTCTGCCTCCTTCACCTCCTGTTTTGTAAGCACTGGTATTTTCTCATCAACTGCCCTGCCAGGTGCTTTTTGTCTTGTCCATGACTAGGAACAAATTATCCCTTCCCTCATAAATCCCCAGGTTTTTACCCTTTGGACTTTAGGCAAAGATAAATGTTAGTGTGATCTAGGTAGGTGAAGCGGCTCCAAAAGGGACATCATCAATCAAATCTCAGCTCTTTGGATTTGGGCTATTACTCTTGCACAGACAAAACAGGTGTTTTGAAGTGGTTTCTTAATTTGAAAGCAAAAAATAACTCAAATGGGAACCCAGTAGCGTGATACTAAGAGCGTCACTTGGGAGTTACAAATCTGGGTTAAGCATTATCCCACTATTTGCAGGTACAAATGGAGAAGCTTCCGTAGGGATTGAGGCTGTTTGGTGAGGCCAAACACATGGGAGAGCTGCTGGAAACAGGGCAGAGCCAGGGACATGAGTCCCTGTCACTCACATGTCACTTCTGGAGCACAGTGGCTCTCCACCCTCTGCTTGTTTTGACTGAAACTCCAGCTGTGAGCTATAAAGGATTTTTCAATGGCAGCTTTACTCTATACTCACGCTTTTTCAATGTTTTTCACCACAAAAGGTTCTTGCTGTGCTCGGTGATGGGCGAGTGTTGTAAGCTGGAGTCACATTATTTGTTTAAGCTGGCTGGGCACAAACATTTTGGCTGTAGGGTTCTGAAGGAGGCTCCTGCTTAATAAATACAGCTGAGCAACATTCAGAGCATTGTGGCAGAGTTGTTATTGATGGGAAATCCATGAATATGTAGCAGCCAAAAGATAAAGCTCAGCAGAGCTGTGCTGGCAGGGTGCAGGAGTGGAAAAGGGTGACTTAGGACTTGCCTTGGGCACTGGGGTGAAGCAGAAGCTCAGGTTAACTGTGGAAAACATGGATGCTTGTGGAATGTACCCAGAATGGGATCCTCACAGGGATCTGGAGTTTTAATATATGCTGGAGGAGCCTTCTGAGGCTTAGGTACTTCCCGGAGAGCCTTCAGCTCTGTTACCTATCCTGATTTCCTTGGTCAGCAGCTGAAATACTTTGTGATTTTTGCTCATAAGGAAGAAATTATATAGCATGGGGAGATAATATTCCATGCCTATTCCAAGCTTCTTAATGGAATTTTTATCAGTTCCACTGAAGAATAGCATGCACAAAAAAAGCTGCCTGGCTGTCAGGTTATTTGCTCTGTGGCTCCTTTAGAGCTGCCTTGGCTGTCTCCGTGTGGCTTCCCAGTAAAGTGATGAGAGGGACCATCCCACCCTAAATTCCAAGTGTCTGCAGCCACCAGGTGACATCAAATCCCTTTGACGCTGAGGGACAGGCAGGGCAGGATTGCAGGATGCAGACCCTGACCATCCCTTGCTGATGCTTCAGACCCATTGCTGCCACATCTCTCACTGCTCAAAAGCTGGTGTTTTTTTTTTTTTTTTTTTTTTTTTTTTTTTTTTTTTTTTTTTTTTTTTTTCCCACCAATATCTGCTCATTTTAAACCTATCTTGTGCTCAGTGTTTTCTGAAGACCTAAAAGCTGGGTGGTTTTTTTTTAAATCTGTTTGGGCTGGGGGGCGTGAGATTTGCTCAGCCACAGCCACTCAGTGCCCTGACACCATTTTCTCTGGGATTGCTTTGTCGACTCAAGTGTACTCTGCTGCAATATAAACATTGAGGATAAAAGGTAGCTACCTCAGCAAATTAGTGTGAAAGCACTGCAGAAGAACTGTAGATGTGTATTTTGGTGTTTTGGCCTTTTTTTAGAGTCAAGATCTCTCCTTCTGCTCATGGCCTATGCTTTTTGAGGAGTATCTGTTGTGCAGGGAGGGCTTTTGAAAGTCAAATCAATTGTCTGTTTGTGGACTCATCTGAAGGGTAAATCAGATGGTGCATTGACAGGGAACTGCCTGTGTGGTGAAACTTCAGGCAAGGTTGGATTTAAGTGAGTACGGGGGGAAAAAAAAAATCAGTCATAGATCATTTGAAACCTCTCCTGGGAGAAAAGGCAGCGAGAGTTGGGGATTCAGTCTGGAAAAGAAGGCTCTGGGTAGACCTTAGACCCCCTTCCAGGGCCTGAGGGGGTGCCAAGACAGTTGGAGAGGGACTTGGGACAAGGGAATGGCTTCCCAGTGCCAGAGGGCAGGGCTGGATGGGATACTGGGCAGGAATTGTTCCCTGGCAGGGTGGGCAGGCCCTGGCACAGGGTGCCCAGAGCAGCTGTGGCTGCCCCTGGATCCCTGGCAGCGCCCAAGGCCAGGCTGGACTTTGGGGCTTGGAGCAGCCTGGGACAGTGGGAGGTGTCCCTGCCAGGGCAGGGGGTGGGATTTGAGATGAGCTTTAAGGTCTCTCCCAACCCAAGCCATTCTGGGGTTCTGTGACACCATTCTAATTTTCATAATGACAAAGTTTTCTTCTACATGCTACAGGTGTCCAGACATGCAGTCCTATTAAAAACAAAAAACAAAACAAAAAAACCCCCACAAAAACAAACAAAAAAACCCCACAAAAACAAACAAAAAAAATCCCAACAAACAAAAAGGAAAAAAAAACCCAAAGCAAACAAAAAACCCCTAGAAAATCAAAAAACAACAACAACAAAAAAACCCCACCAAAAAACAACAACACCCCCCCCCAAAAAAAAAAACCCCAAAAAACCCACACCAAAATCCTGAAAATGCTCTGAAGGGTTTTAGTGCTTTTTAAACAAGAATCTCAAAATGCCCAATCTTATTTTTGATTAATGTCCATGAAGGCTTTTCCGAACAGCAGCCTCTACTCTGAGTGCAGCTGGTAGAGAAACCTCCCTTTCAGCAGCAGCTGGGTTGTGTGGAATCAAAGAATTAATTAATCTGGTGTGGAATGAGAGAACTTAATAAACCTGGTGTAGAATGAAATAACTAATCAGCCTGCGGCCAGCCTGGAAGAGCAGCCACCTGATGTGTCCTGTTTGATTATCAGGGGCTTGATTCCCGGCCAGGCATGGCTGAGCTGAGCTCCTTTGTATGAGGCTGAGGTGAAAAGCTCCTTCTCTCTGCTGGGGCTTTAGTAGAAAACTGAATTTTCATCCTCAAGACTCAGGAGACTGGTCACGGGCACATAGTGGCAGAAATTTCTGCTGAGGAACAAAAGCAAATTCCTCATCAGAGAATGTAATCAACTGGTGATGCTGCAGCTGGTTCCTTGCAGCCTGTGCACGCAGACAAAATAGCAATGTAGTAGAGAGAAAATGTTTGCTGAGTTAACTGGGCTATATTTAGGTGCCAAATAAACAGATTTCTGCTTTTGACCCTCCCCCTCACACCCTCATAACTGTTTCTAGGGCTGTCGGCAAATGCCTTGGCTGTTGGTGGCTTCTGTTCCCTGCAAGAAGAGTGATGGGGAGCAGTAGGGGAGGGACATGAACATGGAAAAGGTGAGTGCTGGGCACACAGTCCCCATCTCCAGCCTTGTTCCCTCTTCAGTCTTTCCTTAGCCCCGTCTGCACAGGCTGCCTGAGGTACAAAACCCTGAACCCCCCAACTCTTCTTCATTTGGGAATCACAGGGAATTCAACCAAGCCAGGTGCTGGTGCTGCCCCTGGGTCAGGCAATCCCTGGGATCAGTCCAGGGGATGAGCAGCTGGAGCAGCCCTGGGAGAAGGAGCTGGGGGTGCTGGGGGTGAGAGCTGGGACCCAGAACCCCCCGAGCCCTGGGCTGAGCCCCAGCGTGGGCAGCAGGGCAGGGGGGACTCTGCCCCTCTGCCCCTGGGCTCAGGTGAGAGCCCACCTGCAGAGCTGCCCCAGCCCTGGGGCCCAGCACAGGAGGGACCTGGAGCTGCTGGAGAGAGGCTGGGGAGGCTCCAGGATGAGCAGAGGGATGGAGCAGCTCTGCTGGGAGGAAAGGCTGGGACAGCTGGGGCTGCTCAGCCTGGAGAGGAGAAGGCTGTGTGGAGACCTCACAGCTCCTGCCAGGGCCTGAAGGGACACAGGGAAGCTGGAGAGGGACCCTGCATCAGGAACTGGAGGGACAGGACACAGGGAATGGCTTCCCAGTGCCAGAGGGCAGGGCTGGATGGGATACTGGGCAGGAATTGTTCCCTGGCAGGGTGGGCAGGCCCTGGCACAGGGTGCCCAGAGCAGCTGTGGCTGCCCCTGGATCCCTGGCAGTGCCCAAGGCCAGGCTGGACTTTGGGGCTTGGAGCAGCCTGGGACAGTGGGAGGTGTCCCTGCCCAGGGCAGGGGTGGCACTGGGTGGGCTTTGAGGTCCCTTCCAACCCAAACCATTCTGGAATTCTATGATCACTGTGGCCTTTTTGATCCATATAAAGCAGGAATTGAAAAATCAGCATCTTCCCTTCTGTGCTGCCTTTTGCATCCCATTTTCCCCTTGCAGCAGGCTCTTTTCCTGGCACTGCTGTTGGGACTGATTGTACAGTTAGCCCTTTCTTCGTGTGTGCATAAATTTGACTTCTTTTAAAGGAAGCAGCTCTTGTAATCGCCTTGCCAGAACAGATTAGGAGAGGGAGTGTGCAGATCACAACACTCCTCTGCTGCCTTTGACAACGAGGATTTCATCAGCCTGCTTGAAGTGCTGCTTGCAGCCTCAGGGGTGGCCAGAGAGCAGTAGGAAGTTCATTTATTCCTTTATTTTTTCTTCTTCAGACGTACTCATGCTGTTGATGTGTTTTTGTCTCCTAATTTACGACAAGTTGGGGAGTTTGGGGCACCCAGAGTTGTACCTGAGGAGGAGAGAAATGTGCTCAGCACGAGGTTTGCTCTGCCCATCCTTGCAGGCTTTGATCTGTCTGCCTTTCAGTGCTGATGAGTTTTTCTATCCCAGAGAACGCCTTGACTATAATTGCTTCATAAGTACAGGCACTTGGTGATTAGAAATTACTTTTCATTCCTGGTTAAATAGCAAGGCACAGTCTTTAACAAAAACAGGACACTTAAAATTCCAGTGTTCTTATTTAAGGGACATTGATTTTCACAGGCAGAAAAGCTTTCCTCACATTTCCACCCAAAGAACAAACATTAATGCAGATATAGGTTAATGACAGGTTTGTTTAAAGCTTTTTTTTCCTATTAACCCGAAGAGTAAATCACACAGCAGTCATTAAAATTGGGTTTATGTCTGTTAGAGGTGTGCTGATGATGTGGAGAGTTTGGAATAGTTAAAGCTCAGATCAGAAACTTTAAGTGGAGTTTGTTTTGTTTCCCTTTTGTTCATCTAAAGGCTTTGTGGAGCCCAGCTTAGTTGTTCAGGGGCAGAGCTGATCACTTGGGGTTTCTTCTGCTGAGCTGCCAGCTGGCAGTGCTGGACATCTCTGTGAAGAAAAATGGAATTCGAGCACCTGCAGGGAGTAATTCTGCCTGGCACTTCCTTGTCCTGCCTGTACAGGCTTCTCTGAGCTGCTCTGGGGGAGAATGTGATGACCAGCCTGGGGAGATGCCTTGCTCAGCTCTGTTTTTGCTTGTACCTGTGTTCTTTGATGTTGGCTCCATGGCACAGGAGAGCTCTGAGCCACCCACCAGCATACAGTGGACATCGTAAAACACAGAGTGCCATCAAGGATTCCGGTTCCTGTGCAGGTCCAGCTGAGGAATGTCTCCTGTACTGTGCTCAGAACGTTGCTGTGGGAGGCGAGGTGGACGTGTGGGAAGTGTCCAGCCTCCTCTGGCTGAGGAGGCCTTGTCCAGACCCCAGCAGCAGTGAGAACATGTTGTTCTCCCCAGTAATTCCAGAGGGCTGCAGTCCATCCATCCTTCCTCTATGTGGGAGCTGAAAGACACCCCCAAACCAGGCAGCTTTTGGGAAGAAAACACCACTAGGCTGGGTGTACAAACAACTGTTCACCAAGGTGGTGGGGAGGGACAAGTGTCCCAAAGGCTGGCAGCAGTCCCACTGTCTCTTTGCTTTCCTGTCACTGGGATCTATAAAGCCACAATGGCCTGCAGGGAAAATAACCTGGAAAAAAGAACCATCCTGATAATGCCAGAGAAGACGTGGGCAGGAGGAAGCAGCCGGAACAGCAGGGGCTAAGGGTTGTCCAAAGAAGCTCTTCTTTGGAGAAAATCCTCATCTGTTCCAGCCACAAAACCCTGCAAGTTTAGGAAGAAGAGATGTTCGAGCAGGCCCTGAGTGCTGGTGTGGTGAATGTGGCACAGAGGCTCCAGTGCTTGGAAAATCCATGCTGCCAAAATCTCCCTGCATGAGGATCCCCACCCAGGGCTCCCTTGGAGCAGGGGTTCCCCCTTTTCCTCTGCAAGCTTTTCCTCAGCAGGTGATTCCCATGAAGGAGAGTGCCCAGCCATTATATGGGACTCGGGTTTCACATTCACTCAGAAGGCACAGTGTTCAGCTGGGAATGCTGTGATTGGGCTGCGATTTCTGTGTTTGCCCCTTGGTTTGCTGTGTTCCTGGGGCCCTGCGTGGGCTTTGTGCAGTGCCAGCAGCTCCACGGGTGCCGTTACCTGGGATTTGAACTGTCCTGCCCCATTTTTGCTGTGCTGTAATCACCACTCTGACCGCAAAACCCGTTTGTTTGCGATTGTTGTTAAGCGGATAAAGATTAAACCAGTCTGCTGCTTCTCACAGAACTGAGGAAGGTTTGAGCACTGGCAGCTCTTGAATCCTTGTGTGACCTAATGTGAAATTCATGTGGAAGTATCAGTCCCTCAGGACATCATTCCAGTACAGGAAGATGGCAGAGATATGTCTGAAGGCAACGTTTTTGTCCAGGTTAAGCCTCTTAAACCTTGTTTAACCCCCTCCTCAGCCCTAACCCCCTTTGCTGTTCCTGGCAGCTTTTCTCCCTGCCCACAAAGATAATGCCAGGCTTTTTCCTGGCGTGACAGCCGAGCAGGATTTATGGTTGTGGCTTATCCAAACAACCTGTAAAAGCGTTACAGAGTGTTTAAAAAATAATAGTTGTTATAATTCAAGTGAAAAGCAAGCAAACACTTGCATTCTCCTCCGTGTGCACAGACCTTAACTCAGAATGGAGAGAGGGAGAAATGTTATTGGGAGAAATTTCTTTTTCTTTCTGAAAGGGGCTGTTTAAATGAAAGATTCTGTTTTAATAACACAGAGATGTTAAGGCTCCACAGACTGCACACAATTTACTTGACCTTTATAAATAGAACAGCCTTGTCTCTCTATTGAAAAACAAAACAAAACAAAAAAAAACCCAGGACCCTGAAAGCAGCATGCAGATTTATTAACCAGCACAGAGGGGAATTGTTAGATTTTATTCCTTGAGCAGGAAGGCAAATTGTCTAAGTAGGATTTGGAGAGAATACCACCACATACACCAGCTTTTTGGGATGGCTGCCAAAAAAAAATAAAAGTGCAGATCCATGAAACTGGCAGGTGGAAAGTGGTGTATTCCTGAGGTCTCCTATAAGAGCTACAGTTTGGGAGGAAGGAAATGCTGGGATGGTTGAGCACCTTGTGGAGATGGCCTCAAACTGTGCCGGGGGAGGTTTAATTTGGATATAGGAAAAAATTCTCTCTGGAAACAGTGGTCAGGCATTGGCAGGGGCTGCTTAGGGGGGTGGTGGAGTCCCCAGGCCTGGAGGTGTCCAAGGAAGGCCTGGATGTGGCACTTGGGCACGTTTGGTGGATGTGGTGGTGCGGGGCTGATGGTTGGAGTCAGTCTCAGAGGGCTTTTCCAGCCTCAGTGGTTCTGTGATGGGAAGTGAAAGCTGCCAACTGCTGGAATCACACTCTGGAGAGGGAATACCATGGGGATTTAAATCTTTATGTCACTTTTAGCACCCATTTAGAACTAGTGTGCCCATAGGGCACCAGGGCTATATTAAAGATCTGGTAATTTTATTCATGGAACAGGTGGGGAAAAATCATGGAACTGCTAAGGTTGGAAGGGACCTTGAAGCCCACCCAGTGCCACCCCTGCCGTGGGCAGGGACACCTCCCACTGTCCCAGGCTGCTCCAAGCCCCAAAGTCCAGCCTGGCCTTGGGCACTGCCAGGGATCCAGGGGCAGCCACAGCTGCTCTGGGCACCCTGTGCCAGGGCCTGCCCACCCTGCCAGGGAACAATTCCTGCCCAGTATCCCATCCAGCCCTGCCCTCTGGCACTGGGAAGCCATTCCCCCTTGTCCTGGCGTTACAAAGTGGGTCAAAGCAAGCAGAATGTGCCAGTTCCCTTAGCTGCAAGAGGTGGAATCCTCTTCTTAGTGTTCTATAATGGAGACTCCTAGGAGTTCTCATTCCTGGAGGGAAACTCTCTCATAGGGACACGGTTAAAATACTTCTCCAAAATCTGCCTGTTCATCACAGCTGCCTGAAATACTTTCTTAGGTGAGCAGAGGGGTTTGATTTCAGATAAGGTGGATCTTGGTGGGTGAAATAGGGGTAAATAAACTGAATTCTATTGGAAATAAAGGATTTTTCAAACCTCCTGTGAAAAGGGATGGGGAATTGCAGGCCCCAGGATGACCAATGACCCACAGAGGGTCTGGCTGCTTTTCTTTGGGTTTGAGTTTCTTATTTAGCTCTGGCTGCTGTTGCTGTTTGGGAGAAGAGGCTGAATTTAGATTTTAAAAAAGAATGCTCAACGTTGTGCTGTTTTCTTACTGATTTGAAAGGCTGGATTTTTGTTTTTTGATTTTTTTTTTCCTTAAACTCACTAAAGGAAGGTGTGTTTTCCAAGAATTCCAGTGCCAGTTGATTTCATTGTTCAGTTTTTAACAGGGCTGATCTTTCCAATCACCTGCCCTCTTGAATATATGGGATATAAGCATTTATGCAAACAGCTTGTGCCTGCTTTTGACTCTAAAAAAGAACTGTTATCTTTAAAATGCACTTAAATTTCAAATGACACTTTTTGGGCCTGTTGGGATTAAGCTGGATTTGAATTATTTCAGTTCCCTCCAGTAGTTCCTGTTTCCTCCACGGAAATAATTCTACTCCTTGGCAGGCACATTTTCTCCATCTTTTTTTAGCTCTTTCTGTGTATTCCTTCATGTAAATATTTCCTGAACGCAGCCTGCGGAGCGTGGAACAGAGTCAGAACATGGGAGAGTTGTAGCAGTGCTTTTCAGAAAGTGAGCAAGGTTTCTTTCCTAGTCTTGTGAAACATTTGGGACAGAGGACAGGAACTGTTTCCCTAGAAACCCACATGTGCCGTAGTGGAAGAAACATAGTTTCTGTCTCCTTGTGATGCACTGGTGTCCTGTTCTGCTTTTTTTTTGGTGGGGTTTTAGTTCTTCGTCATCATGGAACCAGAGATGGATTTGGGTGGGAAGGGACCTCAAAGCCCATCCAGTCCCACCTCTGCCCTGGGCAGGGACACCTCCCACTGTCCCAGGCTGCTCCAAGCCCCAAAGTCCAGCCTGGCCTTGGGCACTGCCAGGGATCCAGGGGCAGCCACAGCTGCTCTGGGCACCCTGTGCCAGGGCCTGCCCACCCTGCCAGGGAACAATTCCTGCCCAGTATCCCACCAAATCTGATGCAAGGCACACCTGCCATTTCCTTTTTCCTTTCCTTTTCTGCCACATTAAACCCTTGGCGTCCTTCTGGTTCCTTGCTGCCCCTTTCCAGCCTGAGTATTTCTCCTGGGCTGGGGCTCAGCTTTCTGATTTGTTTTGGCTGATCTTGGTTCAACTACCCCATGGGAGCAGGGAAATTGCAAGGGGCAAGGACTTGCAGGGGGCGAGAAAGCATCTGGGAGGATGGTGGAAGGAAAGGAAAGAGAAATCTGTGGTGCTCTGCACTAGGAATGTCAAATGAGGCACTTAGATGAAAAAGGAACACGAGCCAGAGTTGCTGCGATGGGAGCAAGCGTTTCGGAATTGGGAGATGGTGTGGGAAGGTGATGAGACATGAGGGTGGTGGAAAAGTGGAGAGTTAAGTGCAGGATAGTAATGCAAGGGAAGGAAAGCAACCTCAGCAGTACATTATGGGAGCAAACTTCGTTTTCTGCTCGTGTGATGCAGATAAAGGTAACTTAATTCTCTGCCCTCCTCTGGCTTATTTCTCCTGTCACATCTCGAGTTCTCAGCCTTGAGATGTAGTTCTTCTCTCCAGTGCCCTGTTTGGAACTTTCCTGTGAACTAAAGGTTTTCTCTTGATGACCTGGGCAGCAGTGTGGCAGAACATTTGACCTATAAATTTTGGGGTTTTCCTGGCTTGCACAGGGAGGCAGAAGAGCCATGTGCCTTAATGCCTGTTGCTGTCTGTCCTCTAGAAACAAGGGCTGCTTCTGTTCCCCCTTGAAATGGCCCTGTTTGCAAAGGGGAGAGCCTTCCCTTGGGAATACCTCAGTGGATCCCACACTGGGATTCTGGCTTGCCAGGCTGTAACACCAGGAGGTCACAATTGCTACTAAAGACTGACTGCAGGGAGTGATCTCCAAAACTTGCTCTGGGTCTGGAACATGAGCCCTGTGAGGAGTGGCTGAGGGAGCTGGGGAAGGGGCTGGAGCCCCAGCAGAGGCTGAGGGAGCTGGGGAAGGGGCTGAGCCTGGAGCAAAGGAGGCTCAGGGGGGACCTTGTGGCTCTGCACAAGTCCCTGCCAGGAGGGGACAGCCAGGGGGGGTCGGGCTCTGCTGCCAGGGAACAGGGACAGGACAAGGGCAAACGGCCTCAGGCTGGGCCAGGGGAGGCTCAGCTTGGCCAGCAGCGGGAATTTCTCCATGGAAAGGGTGCTGAGGCCTTGGCAGGGGCTGCCCAGGGAGCTTTGGAGTGCCCATGGCTGGAGGTGTCCAAGGCAGGGCTGGAGGTGGCACTCAGTGCTCTGGGCTGGGGACAAGGTGGCCATGGGGCACAGCTGGGACTCCGTGGGCTGGGAGGGGTTTTCCAGCCTCAGTGGTTCTGTGATTTTCCCACTCTCCATGCCATTCCTTAGCTTTCTTTGGGCTTTTGTATTGCTGCATCCTTCTTTTACTTCTGTATGTCCATTCTTGTTAAGATTCCTTTAGAACAAGTGATGCCATGAAATGTCAGGTTACTGCTTGTTCAGAAATATCTTCCCATTTGCCAGACATTTTTTCCCCTTCAGTGTCCTTCCTGGCTGAAATTCCTGGAAACATCGAGTGCCTCTGGAGAAGAGTTATTTTAATGAAAGAAAAGGGTGGTTTCCTAAAGTCCTTCAAATTCAAAGCTCTTCATCTTTCCCTTGCCTTCCATCAGAATTTGGTGCCTGCTTTCTCCTAGCACATTTGTCACTATTATTCTTCAAAACGATTCCCTTAAGTTCGCTCAGTCTTGTGTTTATATGTGGCTGGATGATTGCAGTTATCCCCGGAGTTTTTCTCCTATTTGGTTTTTGGGAATTAGAGAAATTTCTCTGAATCCCCAACCCACCACCAACTGGCCCCTGTAGATTTTCTTTACAATCCAATATTTTATGAAAACTTGAAAGCCCTGAGACTGGAGCTTTTCATGCCTAGGGTTGTGTTTTCTGTGTTGTGTTTTTTTTTTTTTTTTTTTTTTGGTGAGAGGGTTTCTCTGGAGGTATTTGCCTTGTGCTACTCATTTCTGCTGTGCTAGGCATCCCTGCTGTGGCTGTGGGATCTCCCCTCCATGAGGACAGTGCTGAGGGCTCTGTCCTTCTGCTTCAGAGTTTGGGTTCTTTTTTTGGTTATGGCCTAGGCAGCATCACAACACAACCATGGGATTCTTAGAATTCCTAAAACAAGATGAGCAAGAGCATTTCTGACCAAAAGCCCTGTTTTGTTTCAGTAGCACACAGTCATTAAGGTTGGAAGAGCCCTCCAGTGATCCAGTCCCAGCTGTGCCCCATGGCCACCTTGTCCCCAGCCCGGAGCACTGAGTGCCACCTCCAGCCCTGCCTTGGACACCTCCAGCCATGGGCACTCCAAAGCTCCCTGGGCAGCCCCTGCCAAGGCCTCAGCACCCTTTCCATGGAGAAATTCCTGCTGCTGGCCAAGCCTGAGGCCCTTTGCCCTTGTCCTGTCCCTGTTCCCTGGATTCCTGTCAGGGAGCTGTGCAGAGCAGTTGTTGGCATGTTCTTCAAAACTCAGCGGGATTGTCACGGTCAGTGCTCATGCAGTAGAAACAGGGATGAGAAAATAATGTTTGCAATGTGCCAACCTCTCCCTCACCTGTGTTTGAGCGGAAGGGAAGCAGCAGCAGCACTGCTCTGCTCCCAGCCCCATCCTCCTGCTTTTCCACAGACACCTCCTGAGCTTCCTGCTGCTGCTCTTTCTCCAGTTAAATGCTATCAAGTTGTGTGGCTGCTCAGAGTTCATCTTGCCTGCCACAAGGTGCTTGTCCAGCTCTAATTTGGTTTATTGGTAGGCTAGACAGAGCCTGCAGGATGTTCTCCCACAGCTGTATCCTGGAGTGA
This sequence comes from Sylvia atricapilla, assembly GCF_009819655.1. Classification (NCBI taxonomy): domain Eukaryota; kingdom Metazoa; phylum Chordata; class Aves; order Passeriformes; family Sylviidae; genus Sylvia; species Sylvia atricapilla. Next base: position 31,799,992 of record NC_089147.1, read on the forward strand.
CCCTTCTGGCAGGAGGCACATCTTGCCCTTCCACCCCCAGCAGCTGCTCCTCACTGCTTGGCAGTGGGGAGTTATTTGGATAATGCCACACATCTTGCAAATATTTATGTCCCAAAGCCTGCAAACGTCAGGCCTCCTGCTGACTCGTGGAGTAGGAAGAAATAGTTCTCCCTAAAATCTCTGAGAATATTTATTGGAAGACCGAGGCTCCAAGCACTGTCTGCATTCCGCTGCCACACGCCTGTGGCATTTCAGCCAGGGACTTCCCCAGGCTGGAGAGAGCTGATGTAGCTTCCCTGGTGACAGTCCCATCCATCACAAGTGTCGGGTGAATCACAGTGAGGGATGTGAAATCTCTGTCGCTTTTCTCCCCTCCCCATCCATCACAATTCTTGTGAATCCCCCTCCTGAACTTTCACTGGAGCAGCTCTCTATTTCCCTGGCTGTGACAGCATTCCCTGTGAATGTATTTGTCAGGGAGGAGCAAAGTGCTTTTGCAGAGCACATCCATCTCTCCTGGCCCACGGTGCATTTGGAGGAGCTCCTGACATGTCCTCTAATCCAGGAGAGCAGAGGGAGCTGTCTCTGCTCAGAGGATCTCTAATTGGATTTCTGCATCTATGTAAATTAGGTTATCATCCCCTTGGCAGATTTCCTGCCTATTGCACCAGGGTGAAGCCATCTCTGTGGTGGCCATCAGTAACTCCCTTCTCCAGGGAATGGGTGCAGCTCAGTGTCCACACCTTCATTTATCCTCCAGGGAGCCCCACAGACCTCCAAAGGCACTAATAAACCTGGGGGGAACTGTTGGAGTTGCCATTTAGCTCCACTCCTCATCCCTGCCTCCAGTCAGGGGTCACTGTGTGGAGCTGCCAAGACTGGAAGCCCACACGGATAATGGTTTGATGGATGGACAAATTCCTGTCTTTCAGCTACATGGTCCTTTCCAAGAGGGATGGTGGTGATCTTCAGGATGTGTTGTCTGGGTCTCTCTTGCTCACTGAGCTCCTTCTGGAGGAGTTTGGGTTGTTTCTGGGTCCCTGGCTGTGGAGACATATGGGGACGTGTTTTCTCTGCTATTTTTGTAGGTGCAAGAAGGCTCCAGCACAGCTGTGCTGGATGTGAACACTGAAACTGTGAAATGCACGGGGTAACACCCCTCAGAAGTCTGCTTGGGTTTGGCCAGGCATGCCTGAGAGGTACCCATCCCCCTTCACCATGACTTTGCTTACATGTTCTGGAAGAATTTCTTCCAGGAAAGGGTGCTGAGGCCTTGGCAGGGGCTGCCCAGGGAGCTTTGGAGTGCCCATGGCTGGAGGTGTCCAAGGAATTCCTGGAGGTGGCACTCAGTGCTCTGGGCATCGGGCACAGCTTGGTCTCCATGGGCCTTAGAGATCTTTTCTGACCCAAATGATTCTCTGATTTTGTGTTCTCACCTCTCATTAGCTGCTCAAAGCTTCTCCTGTTTTCTTCAGGTAATCAAGGAGCTGCTTAATCCTGCTCCGAGGGCTTGGTAGTGGTTTCTCAAAATGCAGCTCATGTGGGAGTTCCTCAGAGCTGTCAGAGAGTGCAGGAGGAGACAAACTGTGTTGGCAAGAGCCAGCTTCTTCTTCTGCCTGAGCTTGCCAACATTCCTGGTATCTAAACCTGGGGCTTTGTAGGATGCGGAATGGGAGCCTAAAAAAGGGTGGTAAATTAAGATCTGTGGGGTGAGACATGTTAAAATGCAAGTTAACCAACTCTTGCCTACAGTATTTTTGTACCAACAACAATTTTCAGCGTAGGTGAAAGGGGATTTGAATTTTTTTTTGCTGAAATGATTTTTCTTTTTAAATGTCGAATGCCAAAATATGATATAATGAACAGCAGTGTGCTGATATATTTAGAAATCGTAAGTGGAGCTGTCTGAGCAACATTCTTTGCAGAGCAACTCGATTCTGCGACTCTAAGTCATATTGAAGAGCAAGAAAACCTGGAAATGTTGAAGCTGTTTTTGTGGTGTACAGGTTTAGATCAGGGCAGAGTTGCTTCACCTCTTTTTAAATTGGCATTTTAGTTAAAAAGCTGAGTGGACTCTTTTGAAGAACATTCTTCCATCCAGCTATTCAGGAGCAGCCTTGCTGAGGAGGCTTAAGATCCTGCTCAGAAATTTCCTCTCCGGCCTGAAGATGAGCTGTGGGTTGTGTGTTGTGGGAAAGGAAAGCACTATAAAGAAAATCCACGAGTGTATTTAAAGGTCTTCATGCTACTTGGTCCCAGACTTGAATCCTACTCTTATTCCCAGTTACTGAGACAAGAATAGCTCCCTGGAGTTATATTTAAAATTCCCTTGAAGGAACATCCAAAGTGGGCTTTATCCAGAGCCAAAACAAACAGCTAATGCAGAGTTATCAGCTATTAAGAGCACTGGAGTCCAAACAAGCCCCAGATCTTACCCAAAAGCCTGAGCTTCTCTCTCCTGCTCTGCTCCTCAGGGTGAGTTAGGAAAAGGTCCATTTGTTCCCTTGCAGATTTTAGGATTTGAAGGCACTATCCAGCATTTCACCCTTCAGGAGGTGCCCTGTGCTGGGGGTTTGTTCCTGTTCCAGGAGCTTTGGCACTAAAGGCCTTCAGGGAGGAGCCTCCACCTTGCCTTGGCACCAAGAATTTCACTTGGGTTGCCAAAGCAGCTTTGCTGAAGGATGTTTGCTTCAGGCTGCTGGTTGAGGGATTAAATAACCATCCTGAGAGTTCTGCTTCCTACCTCTGCTTCTTAGATGGGAACCTGGGAGCTGACAACAATCCATAACCCCTGGGAGCGGAGGAGTGCCAGGAATGGGTTTGACTGCTGTCTCTTGATGATGCTTGTGTTGGTATCCCTGAAGGCTTTGTGCTTCTCAGCTGCCAGTCTGGAACCTCTGGAAGCGTGGCCAGGCCACTGGAGATGAGTTATGGAGATTCTTCAATGTAAGGAGGACATGGAACTGTTGGAGCAACTCCTGGAATGGCTGAGGGGACTGGAGCAGCTTCTCTCTGGATCCAGGCTGGGAGAGTTGGGAATGTTCAGCCTGGACAAGAGAGGGTTGTGTGCAGACCTCACAGCTCCCTCCAGGGCCTGAAGGGACACAGGGAAGCTGGAGAGGGACCCTGCATCAGGAACTGGAGGGACAGGACACAGGGAATAGGTTCAGACTGCCAGAGGGGAAATTCAGGTTCCATAGACAAACTCCCTGAGGATGGAGACAAAGCAGCTGTGGCTGCCCCTGGATCCCTGGCAGTGCCCAAGGCCAGGCTGGACAAAGCTTGGAGCAGTGGAAGATGTTTGGGACAGCCCAAAGGGGGTGGAAAGAGGTGATTTTGAGGTGCCTCCATCCCAAACCACTCTGGGATTCTATTCCAGAGCAGAGCTGAGTGTGTTTTAGTCTTGCCTCCTCTTTGAACTACATGAGGGCTTAAAACAGAGTTAGAAGCTCTACAAAGGTGAGCTTTGAGCAAAAATCTTCCCCAGCTCTGCTGGGAACTCGCAGCCTTTGCTTTTTGTGCCACTTGGAGTGGACACCCCCTTTGGAAAGGGAGGTATGTCTGGGGACTGCTTAAAACAACAAAAAAATCTGTCTAACGCTTCTTGTTGTGTATTTGTATCCTGCTGGACAGTTTCTGGAAAGCTGGAGCAGGCACAATCCTTGGCTGTGTTTTCCCTTTTTAAGGAAGGATTGGTTTTTTTTTTTTTTTTTTTCTTTTTCCATGGCCACATTTCGTAGAAGTAAACACTTTTAAACATTTCACGGTGTGGATTTTAAACAGAGGATTCTTGTAGGGATTGGCTGGATTCTTGTATCCCTCGTCAGATTCAGGGGCAGAGGCTGCACGGTTTTTTTTCCAGACTTCTTATCTCTGAAATCAGCTTAATTCCTTGGGCAGGGATATGGAAAGTCCTCAAAGATAGTGCTTTTGGGCATGAGTTTCTACAAATAATTTGGATTTTTATAGCAGTGATGACCCAGCCCAGAAAGGTGCCACTGGTTGTAGTAGCTTTGAGCAGGGCTTATTGTGTGAGTAAATAAAGAGTTCTCATCTTCCAGCATTTTTACTGCTGTAAACCTGAACTCCCTCTGTCTGCTTGGTCAAGTTCCTGTGGATGTTTCCCTCCTAAATATGGAGATTTAGGTTATCAGTAGTATTTGTTAATTCCTAATGGAGGAAACTCCTGAAAAAATACTCCTTCCTCCTTTCAATATTGGCACATTGAAAAGTTTTGCTCAAAGTTTCGAGATGGAAACAGCTAAACAAATTGTCTTGCTTATTTTTGTCACTCCAAAGTGTGCTTTTTCCTCCCCTTTTTTTGCAGGCATCTGCCAGCCTGTCCAACCAGTTCATTGCTTTTCATTTTCCTTACTGGCAGTTTCAAACGGTTTTGCTGCAAAGCTGTGGCGGTGAACACCCTAAAATTCAGAATTGTGTTACTAATCTTTAAAATGAGCTCTTAATTCTATTTTCCCTGATCCACCCCTGTTGAATCAAAACCTGCTTCATCTGTTTAATTAAACCTCTGTTTAACCTTGCCAGCAGCAGATTCCCTGGGGAATGATTCCTGGGTTGCTCCCCTTGACCCTCAGGTTCCTGCAGGCTCCATTGCAAACTGCAGCAGTACAGTGGTGGGAGGGCTTTGGTTGCTGGGAGCATCCCTGGGGGGCTCTGGCAGAAGTTTTTCCACCTGCTCCTAAATTCCTTCAAGGCAGCAAGTGGCTTTTCCACCTTGAAACGGGCCCTTTCGGGATGAAGAATAACTTTGTGTTCTAATATTTATTGTACAAAGAAGGTACAGACTCAGCGTGGGGAACATGGATTTCATTGCTATGAGGGAAGAGCCTGGGATGAGCATTTCTCGTGTTCACAGAAAAATGGGAGTTCCTGTTGGGATACCAGCAGACTGCTGTGGAGTTCAGTGTTTTCCTGTGCGCATTGCAAAGCACTGTGGATTCACTTGGGCTGCAAAGTGTCCAAGGGTTGGGCTTTTAGGGACCTTAAATGAAGGGACCCTGAAGCTCATCCTGTTCCAAGCCTCTGCAGGGACACCTTCCACTATGCCTGGGTGTTCCAAGCCCCATCCAGCCTGGCCTTGGACACTGCCAGGGATCCAGGGGCAGCCACAGCTGCTCTGGGAATTCCATTCCAGCCCCTCCTCACTCTCCTAGAGAACAATTCCTGCCCAGTATCCCATCCAGCCCTGCCCTCTGGCACTGGGAAGCCATTCCCTGTGTCCTGTCTCTCCATCCCTTGTCCCCAGTCCTTCTCCAGCTCTCCTGGAGCCCCTTTAGGCCCTGGCAGGGGCTCTGAGGTCACCCCAAAGCTTCTCCTCTCCAGGCTGAGCAGCCCCAGCTGTCCCAGCCTTTCCTCCCAGCAGAGCTGCTCCATCCCTCTGCTCATCCTGGAGCCTCCCCAGCCTCTCTCCAGCAGCTCCAGGTCCCTCCTGTGCTGGACCCCAGGGCTGGGGCAGCTCTGCAGGTGGGCTCTCACCTGAGCCCAGGAGCAGAGACCCCCCTCTCTCAAGCTCCCCACACTCCTGGGGATGCATTTCAGGGGTTTTATTTCCCATCTGCTACAAACCAGTGTTTTTATTTATTCCCTGCCCTTGTGCCAGTGGGTGTTTATAGCAGGGTTTAAAATTCAGCATTTTACGGCCACTGCAAACCTTTACCATGAGTCTTTCCACAGCTCAACACAGCTTCTGTTCAGGGGCCCTTTTTGCTGGGCCAAAGAACTCAATTTCTTTGGCTTGTTGGGGTTGCTGGTGGGTGGCTCTGGCGGGGCTGGGGGTGCTCTGCTTCCCCAGCCCAGCACTGGGAGGTGTGTGCATGGACACCCCTCTGTGTGCTTTGCCCCTGAGAGGCAGCAGAAGCAGGGTTTTATGCATTAAGTGTATTTGTAGGTGACCTGTTAAGGTTCTTTTTGCATGACTTCTGCAAATTCGAATGCAATTAGCCTCTTCCTCCTGTTGCCTTATTAATTACCATGATGAGCCTAAACTGATTTGAGACAGGATGTATCACAGAGGATTGTGCCCTCTTTTTAAACTCTTCATCAAGTTCTCCAGCACATTTGGCCATTAATCTTTCAGGAAAACGGGGATGGCTTGGTGCCAGGCTGTTTGCTCTGGAGAGGAAGGATGGCAATAACTGCTTTCTACTCTGAGTGACCCTCTGAAGGTACAGACATTCACTCCAGTGCTAAGGAAATATTCATGGAAATCCTCCTCCTTCAGACAAGCTCATTTGGAAGCAGTCCTGCCGCCTTACAAATGTTGTAGGTTATTTTGTTTGTGCCTTGTTCCCATTAGAAACCTAAACCAGAAAGTAGAGCAGAAATACTGTTGGAAAATAAGAGGTAATGCAGCAGTTGTGTCTTGTTTAAAGCACTCCCTGTGGCAGGAGCGGGATTTTTAACCATTTAAAATACTTTTTATTCTTTATTACTGGGTCGATTCCTGCATTCACATGTGTGGGATAGCTGCTGTTTTGAAATAATGACGATGATGAAGGAATGACGTGGTTTGGAGAAGCATTTGTTAAGGAATAATTGGGAACTAGGAGTTAATTCATGTGCTCTGAGGTTGTTCCTGGGCTGGTGACAAGGTGGGGGAGATTGGGCACAGGTTGGGCTTGGTGGTCTGGGAGGGCTTTTCCCACCTAGGAAAAGAATAAGAACACATAAGAATAAGTACATAAGAATAAACACAATAGAAGGAAGCCTATTTATCTGAAATGGCACCTGTGAATTACAGGGGAAGAAATAATAATAATAATAATAAAAAGAATAATAATAAAAAAAATGTGGAAGTTGCTGAAGGCCTGGCATTCAGGAGTGTGTGGGACTGGCAAGCCACAGTGCATGAATAATTTTTCTGAATTATTAAGAGTGACGAATATTGTCTTGCAGGGAACAATAGAGGCGCTCTGCTTGTCGCTCTGACGTATTTTTAGTACCAACTCATTTTCCAGTATGTCAAACTCTGCTTTTTTTTTTTTTTTCTTACTTGATCCTAAAAGATGGATGGAATATTTCCTGCTGGAAGGGTTTGGAGCTCCCAAACTATGAAGGGTGGTTTAGTCTGTGGTGGGAGGGGTGGAAGGATTTTTAAGGTTTTTTTTCCAACCCAGAGCAGTCTGGGATTCTATGAAATACTCTCATAAATAAGCAGCTGGCTTGAAGGTGGTTTTGCTCCTCCAGCCAGCACTGTTTAAGGGCAGCTGGAGGTGCTTTCTCACAGGCTTTGTAGTCAAAGTCTCATCTTAACCAATTATCCCGACTAATAAAGCCTATTTTGCTCACATTCAAGCATGACTGAGTTATTATCCAGCCCTTTTCCTGTGGGTATTTGATTTTAGGGTGCTCAGCTGTGGCAGAGATGAAGCCATGTTTCATTGATGTCGCAGCCAACGTGTTTTCCTTCATGATGATGTATTTTTAGGGGGGATTAAAAGGGTTTGGATGACTCAGGGGCCCCTGAGCTTGCTCTGATATTCCCGTGTGAGGACAGAGACTGAACCAGGTGGTTTAGATGTTCTCTTACACATCTGATACTACATAATATTATTATTAATAATATAATGTTGATAATATTATTAAGCTCTTGAATTCCTTACATTTGTTCATGTTGGGTTTGTTTTGTGGCTTCACCCCCAACTAGAATCATAAAGGTTGAAAAAGACCTTTAAGCTCATTGAGCCCAGTTGAGTTTTCCTGTTCCTTTGCTGGCGTTTGGACCAAATTTCTCCTCAGCTCCTCAAATCCTTTCCTGTGTTTGATTCCAACAAGGAGAGCATTGTTTTGTGCTGAGGATCTCTACAACCAGAGGGAAGTTTGACTTGGGCCAGGAATTCCCCAGTCTTTTTAGGTATTTTTGCGGCAACTCCACTTGAAAGCCTGACTTTATCAAGGAGAAACGAAATAGATTTGGAGCCTTGGAATGAAATAAATGCCTGGGACAGGAATGCAGGATGACGTGATCAACACAAAGGCTTTCTTGGGTGGGCAGTTGGGCAACACTAATAATGAGCATGAATGTTATCAGGATTTGGGGTGGCTGAGACCAGCAGAGCAGTCAGGAGCTGAGTCAAGGCAGAGCAGGGAAAGCACTGGCTGGCTTGGCACAGGAGGTGGGGTGAGGAAATGGGGTGATGCAGCCTTACAGCTCCCCAGCTTTGCTGAAAGGCAGATATCCCCCAGGGGCAGGTTTTCCTGGGAGTCTTTATTTGCACACAGGAGGGGCTGGGCTGGCAGTCAGGGATTGCTGTGAAGGCAGATCCTGACTCTCAGGAGTGGTTTTTGGGCAGCCTGGTCCTGTCCCCTCCTGCCGTTCAGCAGGGACACTTCTGGTGGCCTCTGGTGTCCAGTGGAATGAGCTGCATTGAAATAACTTCAAAACTATCAAAGGAATAAAAAGAATCTTAGACATCACTGAGCTGGCTCTAACCCCTGTGCAAGGAACGTGGTGTCCCCAGGGCTGGGCTGGTTTGAGTCTCCTCAAGGCTCAAAAAGAGATAGTTTGGTTCCTTTTCAAGAAGACGTGACCCATTAAAGTGTTCTTCTTTGAAAACCTAATTTCATGTTCATCTTTCCGACAGCTAAACCCCTCCTGTCTGCTCAGGCTCTGCAGGGAACTGTGAACAGTTCAGCCCCAGGGTGAAGGGCTGAGGAGCTGCTCTCCAGCCTGGAGGTGTTTTAGGAGCTTTACTTTTGGTCTAGATCAGGATTTAAAGTTCTCAGTTGTCCACCTGCACAAGCGGCTGCAGGGATTTTGTGCCAAATGCCTCCTGTAGTGATTATGTTATAAATCCTCAGAGAATCCCTGCAGTGTCACCCTTTGGTGTGCTCCAGTTTGTATAATTAATAGAAAATATAATAAACCAAGTAATAAATCCGTTGCTTTTCTTGTTTGTGCTTGCTTTCAGTTTTGTGTATGGAGGATATTCCAAGTAGCTCTGTTATTGTAGATGTGAAACTTGTAGCTAAAAGAGGATTTTGCAACTCCACAAAATCTATTTTTATTTCAGTGCTGGACGTATCTCAAGCTTATTTACAAAAAAAAAAAAAAAAAAAACCAAAACAATTGCAAGTTCACATCTCTGTAATTTTTTTGACTTCTCTGCACATTTTTAGGGAAAACACTGTTTTTTAATTTTCTTTTTAAATTTGTTTGTGCCCCAGGTCCAAGGAGCTAATAAAGGAAGCGATCCTTGACAATGACTTCATGAAGAACCTGGAGTTGTCCCAGATCCAGGAGATTGTGGATTGTATGTACCCCGTGGAGTATGGGAAGGACAGCTGCATCATCAAGGAGGGAGATGTGGGTTCCCTGGTCTATGTCATGGAAGGTAGGGTTCGGAAAGATCTTATTTATTCCTTTTTTTCCAACACTTCAAGACAAAAACTTTTGTGGGAAAAATGGTTTCGAGAGAAAGAAGTTGTCTAAATATGGTTGCTTAAAAATTGTGTGGACTGCTTTTGCCTGGCAAATTCTGCCTGGATTTGTGTGCCTGCCTGGGTAAAAAAGGAGGTGAAAGCTGTTAACCCTGCACTGGAATAAACCTTCCCTAAGCAGAGTTCCTGCCCTTGGAGGCGATGGTTTGCTGGCTAAATGAGGATTTGACCAGAAGGAATGGTGGTGTGGGGATGGGAAGTGGCTGTGGAACAAGGAGAATGTGGTCACAGCCTCATCCCAGGTGTAAATGCTGGTGCAGCACGTGGGGCTTTCCTCAGGAGCTGTGCCTGGGAGGGTGGGAAATGGTGCATCCTGGGCACGGAGGAAATGCAGCAGCTGTGCTTTGTCACAGGGTGTGCTGGGCTTTCTCAGGGAACACCAGAGCAGGGCGTGCTCAGCTTTGTAAAAATCTTCCAACAGATGTTGCCAATGCTCTGCCTTTCCAAAAATCCCAGCTCCTTGTGTTTGGTGTCGTCTTCTTTCCAGGTTCTCTCACTCTCCACATGTCGAAATAAGCATATTTTGTGTGTATTTGTGCTTTTTATTCTTAAGAAAGTGCATGTCAGCTGTCAGAGTTACTGAGCTGGATCAAACCTTGTGTGCAATCCAGCATCCCTCTCCTCAGAGTGGCTGATCTGAGTTCTGAGGGAAATATCCTTGAATTCTTTCCTGGTGTGATTTAGTACCACACTGGACAAATGCTTATCAAATTCTTCCTACTACTCACCAGAACTATATGGTGGACTCCAACATTTTGGCCAGATAACACCTAAGGGGAGTGAGGTTTTTCACTTGCCCATCTATATTTTAATATCTTAAATTGTTCTTTTAAACAAAAATCTTTCCAAGGCAGCAAGCCATCCTTTAAACAAGCTTTCCTGCCAAATTCCTCATGCTGTACAGTTGCAAGTACTCCTCACTGCTTTCCCAAAACAACTTGAAGCTTCTATCCTTTTAAGGTTAAGTCCTTTCTCAAGGCACAGGTTTTATTCCTCTGGTTTTTTCATAGTTTTGAATTTTGCACGTTGAAATGGTTTTTCTGTGAATAATGTGTTTCCATGCAGTGCTGGGGGTGGAAAGATTGAAGGTTTTCAGTCCTCTGGATAACAGAGACTACTTTGCAGTGCAGAATCTGTTCTGCTGATGATAAAAAACTACTTTAACATAATCCTTGAATAGTATTTGCTTCCAAGGGGAAAGGTTGAGGATTTGCACTGTGCAGTTCTGTGCTCGCTTCCCAAATTTCCCCACTCCAGAGGTTTGCTCATGGGGTTTTTGCTGCCTGGCTGCTTTTGGGCTGTTGTGTTCCATGCTGTCCCTTGAAAAAAAACCCTGAGAACAGGACGTGTTGGAATCAGGGTGCATTTATCTCCTGCTCAGCCTCTTCCCACTCCCTGGAGAGGATTTTGTGGAGGATTTAGGGGCAGAACTGTTTCCAGCATGGTTTGGGGTACTGAGCAGGGCTTGCTACTCAGATAACCCTTTACTTCGGATGGATTTTATCGTATTTATGTGATAAAATGATATTAATTATCAGATATTATTTCTCAGATGGCTGTGTGGTAGATGAGTGTGCAACAAATGTGTGTCAAAACAAAATATTGTGGTTTTTTGGGCACTTGAGGTTTTCCATGTTCTCCTGGTGTGTGTGTGAGGGCACGACTTGCCTCTTTCCTTGTCTGTGTAACTTAATTTAAGATTATTTAGATAGCTCCCTAAATATGCATAATGCTTTGCAAACCCAATTACGGAGAGTTTATTGTCTATGTTTAGACATAATGCAATGAGTGATGATGAAGTCATGGAAATGGGAGAGGACATTATCAAATAGGTTGGGCTATGGTTATGAGAACTCATTTTGGTTTATAATTCTGTGTCCTCTCAATTATTAACACAATAAACCCAAATAAAAACTCTGTCCTTTGCAAAACTCTACTGGAGAGACCCATCTTTGAGTATTACTGAGAGGTGTTTTTCTCAAAAATCAAATAAATGCTGTCTTCCTTCCATTAATTCCTTTTGCCTTCCTTACTTGGGCTCTTGCTTTTCTTTGAGATGGTAGTGAGAAAAACCAGAGCTTTGAGTCAGGAGCTGAAATTGAAATTTCTCAGCAAGCAGAAGCCTGAATTTAGAGCTTCTTTGCTTTTAATAAGTCTAATAAGCTTTTAAAAAAATTTTTTGTGTGTGTTCTGGGGTGATTTCAGCCACGGTCTGTGTCTCGCTGGCCAAATTCCCACCTCTGGGGATATGAGGGCCCTCGGTTCAGGCTTTCAGGTGCTGACCCCACTACATCCTGTTCTTTAAAACATTTTATTTCTCTGGCTTCACCCTGGCTGCGCTGTTCCTTCAGCCCTCTGGGAACACCTCTTGATCCCCTTGTGTTCAAAAAGTAGCAAGAGACCCCGTCAACTTCTCCTTATGAACTGAAATGGGTCAAAAAGTGCCCTAAACCTTGAGCAACACCACAACATTTTCCTTACAGCTGTGCTTTGAAGGTGGGAATGAATGTGTTTGTGATGTGACAAGTATCCATCAGGGGCTGAAATTGTTGGCAGCGTTAAACATCCCTGCTGTGCCCACCTCCAGCAGGAATATTCCTGCAGGCTGAGGGACTGAGAATGAAAAAGGGATGATTGATTAAACTACTCCACACTGGAACTCTCGTCTCTGTAGGGAAAACGGTTGTGAGAGGAAAAGAAACTTATTTATTGGATATATTCCCTTTCCTGGGAGAAAGTTTGCTGCTATGAGAGGGGTTCAACAGATTATTTGTCTTCAAACTGAGGGTTTTTAGAGCCAAAAAAAAGTTATTGTTAATGAATAATAAATAACTCCACTATCTCCATTTTTGTTTTGTCCACCACCTCCGACCCCAAATGTTTCCTCTGGCTGAGCCACTCAGCTGCACACTGTCAGGGTGCATTAGGGCAGGAAGATCCTGTGGAGAAAATCAGAGGATAAGGTCCAGGTTTGAGGCTCTCCTGTGAATAAACAGATATTCTCTTTTGTTTTCCCCCCCGAAACTCTAGTAATAAAGAGTAAGTAGTAATAAAGGTGTAAAGTAGTAGTACAGTTTACACCTTTAGTAATAAAGGTGTAAAGAGTCCTCCCTTGAGGGTTGGTGCCATTCTCATGAGGCATGGAAGAAATAATTGAGTGGCACAGGGGAAGGGGGAATTCCTTGGATTCGCTCTTTAGTGGCCCATGGGTTTGTATTGGCAAAGGGTGCTGCAAATGGATTCTGAAGCTGCAGCTCTGCACGTGCCTGGAGAACCTGAGGGAAGAAAAATCCCTGTGTGCTCTGCTTCTGCAGACATGGAAAGGGAAGAAGCAGCTTTTTAAGAACCAGCCCACACTTCCCCCAGCCTCTGTTTTAGTAGCTTTCCCTCTCTTCTTAAATTTCCTTTTATTTCTGTCTTCAGTTGTGGGGATTTCCCTTTTATTTTTAAAGGTGACTTTGTCTCTTGCCTCCTTCTTGGTAGCTCCTCCAAAGGAAGGATGTAACTCTGATTTCCCATGGGAATGTGGGGTTCTGGGAAGCAGTGTATTCCTGAAAGCTGTGGGATCTGCCTGGACATGGAGTGGGGTGTTGATAAGGGAAGCCAAACAAAGTCTGTGTGGCCATTTGAACTGCACAGACAAATGGGAGGCCATGGCAGCCCTTCCATGGGGCCTCAGAGGGGTGAAATGCTGCTCTGGGGGTTGAATCCAAAGCAAAGCAGGCACGTGGATGCTGTCTGTGTTCCCCCAGGCATCATCACCTCACTGCCTGCACAGCCTCTGCCCCAAGGATTCATCCTCAGTGTGTTGGCACTGACACATCTCCCTTTTTCCCTCCTGTTGGCTTTCCCCCCAGGGTCACTGCAGTCATCCCCAGTGCTGTGTTCAGGCTTTGTGTCACCTCCCTCTGACCCTTCTTTCCTCCCTTTCTGTGGATCTGATTTAACAGGACTAATTCCCTTGTAAGGTCTCCTGAGTCACATCCTCCTCTCAAGGGAAAGGGCTTGGTGGGACTGATACTTTAAAGTGAAAAAGTTGTGGAGAATGGAGACCTGTTTTGGATTTTAGGAGCATAAATGATCCAAGGGATGAATCAGCCCTTCTGGGAGGAAGGACTGGGAGAGCTGGGGGTGTTCACCTGGAGAGGAGAAGGCTCCAGGGAGAGCTCAGAGCCCTGCCAGGGCCTAAAGGGGCTCCAGGAGAGCTGGAGAGGGACTGGGGACAAGGGCTGGAGGGACAGGACACAGGGAATGGCTTCCCAGTGCCAGAGGGCAGGGCTGGATGGGAGATTGGGCAGGAATTGTTCCCTGGCAGGGTGGGCAGGCCCTGGCACAGGTTTGGCTGAACTGCGTGTGCTGGGGTGTTCTGGGTCACTGTCATGCTCTGGGATCACACCTGGAGAGATGGAGCTGAGCCCCTGCAGGTGGGGTTTTCCTGGCTGCACTGTGTGGTTTGTCCTGTGTGCCCAAATACTCTCCTTGCTGGGCTTCCTCCAGGAAATTCCTTCCTTCCTGGTGCAGGACCAGGCAGTTTGGAGTGCTTTTCCCAAGGATCTTCCTGATAACTTTGCTAACTCCCACCTGTCTGCATCTCCCAGGGGCACTGTGGAAGGTGAAAACAACAGCATCCATTGCAGTCAGGGCTTTTCCAACACAACTGAGGACATTGTGCTTCCAGGACCTGTTCTGCCTTGTTTTGGGCCCTACCTGAGCCTCTGAACCTCCTGGAGGGGTCTGGATGGGCTGTCCAAGCAAATATCTGAGGCAGCATCCCACTGCACAGGTGCTGGCTCTGGAGGCTGGGGAGCATTCACTCAGTGCCCAGAGGAGCTCCGTGTGGAAAGGAATCCTTTGGAAATCGTGGCAATGTGGGAATTTGTGCTCAGCCTGCCAACAAATCGCAGTCCTCTAAGGAGCCTGCCTTTCCCAGGGCTTTCCATGGGGTTTGGGAAAATGTCCTGTGGCAGCAGTTTCCTCTTTGCTCTCCTGTTTCATGTGCTTTTGTGCTATTCATTTTTGTGTCCTTCATCCTGGTATTGCAGGGTTGGGCAGGAGTCAGATCAGGGTGGGTTTTTTTTCCCCTCTGCTCCTCTCTGGAATCCTGCAGGATTCATGAGTTTCCTGTCTCTTGGAGAAATCAGGTTGTCCTGCCAAACCCGGGGCGATGGAATGCAAATCTTCCACTGTTATCAGCTCGTTATTTTAATTTTACGGTGTCTTAATAATGAACTCTTCCAAGAGTATTATTTACCCGTATTAGTGATGGGGAACTAAACATTTCTTGTACTTACTTCATGAAATGGAGTTCACGAGATGGAATGGGCTATGAAAGGATGATGGGGCTCGTGACAGATGTGATTTGATACTCTGAATGCCGCAGTTATTTTTAAAGCTGCAGGACTAAGCCTTAGCACTTAAAATGCAATAAGAAATAATGGTAAAGTCACCCCTTTTCAGCACGGAACAACTTAACCTTTGGTTAACTCCGCCAGTGTTTGGTGGGAAGGAGAAGAAAATGAAATCCAAGCTGGGACTGATGACTTCAGAGTTCCCAAATTCGTGAAGATGTTGCCAGACCGGCAGAGGAGAGGAGGGACTGGAGGGTATTTGATGATTTATACAGATATAAATCCCCCAAACAGCTAAGTCTCTGCTACCAGCACAAATTCCTGTTGGAATTGGATGAGAGGAGCCTGCTGGCAGGTTCTTCTACAGGGCTGTAGAAGTTTGAGTGTTGAGCTGACCTGAGAATTCCTTTCATTTTCCCAATGAATGCCTGGCTTTCTTTGGGATCTGCTCCTCTTCACAGTGATTTACTCCCCTTTCTATTCCTCTAATCATTACCTGAGCCTCCCTGAGTCTTTCTGCAGTGGTACTGACACAAAACTGGGGCAGCCTTGGCAAAAGCTGAAAGAATTCATTGCCGGGGAGGAGTGCTCAGAGTTTATCAAACAGATAAATTATTCTGTAAATGCTTTCCTACAACCTGGTTCATCCCCAGGCAGCCAGATATCCATCTTCCCCTCTCCAGGGAGAACAGTGGATAGGTGTAACCTCTTCCAAAACACTTCCTACTGGATGACAAATGTAATTATAGTGTTTTTTTCCCCCTGCATAAGATCATAGCTGATGTGCCATTGATTTTTGTAGTGCTCAGCAGTTATGCGAAGGCTGCTTTGTGGTGAAGGGGGTTTTATTTACCAAAGGAATTGGGGAGATAAAGCCTCATTCATTTTATTAATAATAGCAGCTGGAAAGGGAGGCACCAACGTCTTTCTTGTCCCCCCACGCTGTTCCATGACTCCCTTTTGTTGTGGCTCCCACCAGTGAGATGCGAAACAAAAGGACTTTTCAGCCCAGCAGTGAACATGGAGGAGCCTGGGTTCTGACCTCTGCCTCTGCCCCCTCAGCTCCAGGGCTCTGGAACTCAGGCTGTGCGTGCAGATAGAAAAATTCCAGTGTTAGAACCCAAACTATCATTAAAGGACCAGTGAAGGGAAGAGGCCCTTTGCGTGGGCTCCACTGGCTTTGGCTTCCTTGTTTGCTTGGAAGACTCATCTACAAAAATAATCAGACCATGGGAGCCCTGTGCCCTTTGTTTCTGCTCCTGCTTCTGGGGAGGGAGCTCAAAACCACCCGTTTTGGGAAGGGGAAGGAGAGAGAGGCTGGGTCAGAATTGCACAAATACAGAATAGCCTGAGCTGGAAGGGTTCAGCTCTGGGTTCATCTGCAGCGTTTCCTGTAGGAGCTCACCCCAAAGAGCTGCTGAGTAGTGACCTCATCACTGTTATTCCAGGATGAAATGGGGGAAACCATTCCTCTGGGTCCCAGGGAACTTTTCCATGTTTCTTAAACACTTCACCTTGGGTGATCATCTCTTCACCCCAGGGAAAGCTCATGAGAACATTTCCTGCATTTTCTTCTCCACTGACGTTTCTTCTCCTTTTTTTTTTGGTGGGAAAAACCTCCCATGGATTTCTGTGGCCAAGGCTTTGTGCAGCCTAGAAGTTTGACAGAGACAGGTCTGAGAAGAAATCCAAACTAAAGGATAAAACTGGGAGGGGGCAGGGAGATGTTTGCATTGCATAATTTGGCAAAGGTTTCTGATTTTTTTTCTGTGCTTTGATGTGTGGGGTCCTGATCTGCAGCTTCTCTGCAGCCCTGGCAGATGGGTTTGGGGGAAAAATGAGAATTCCGCTCTTAGGAAACAAATCAAAATGTCAGATCAATGTTTGCACTGTATTTATCTAAAATAATGGAAATTACAGTGTATCCCAGCAGCTGCTGCTCCTCGCACATCCAGACACAGATGATAATTAAATGCAATCAGAACACGTTGGATTTAAGATGGAAAAACTAATAAAAATAAGATGTTTGCCATCCTTGTGCTAAATATTTTCATAACCTCTCGGTTCTGACTGCAAAAGCTATTTTGTGGAGCCACCAGAACATGAAATAACAGTGGGTGAGCTTTCTCATATTCTAAATAGCAGCAGCAGCTGGGATTGGAGATGCTGCAGATCTGGAAAAGCAATAATCTTGGGGTAGTTCTGCAGCCCCATCCTTCCAGTGGAGCCCCACAAGGGACTCTTTATCACTGCTGAAACTCTGTGAACTCTTATCTTGGAGTAGGAGGTAACCTGAAGTCATTTTCTGCTTGGATTATGGCTTTTTTAAAAAATTATTTTTACTCGTAGTGATGTGTAACTTCACAGGCTTCCTAAAGTTAATTGGATTTTTTGTTTCTTCTTTTTCTCCTGCTCCCAGCTCTTTCCTCTCATTACTTTTTTGGGGAGATGGAAAGGTCCAGGAGCTTTTATAACAGTCTTTGTTTATAACTATGTGAAATCAGACTTAAATAAGATTTTTTTCAGCCCAAAACCCTGTGTTCTTTTGCGCAGTTCTCTTGTGACAGTTATTCCCCTCAGATATGGGAAGTCCAGTTGTAATGTGGGTTAAAGGTGTGCAGTGGGGCGTGAGGAACTGGCTGTGGCAAAGCCCTGCTGCCTTCAGGATCATGGGACAAGTCAGGGTGGAAGAGACATCTGGTGCTACATCCCTGCTCCAGCAGGGTCATCCCAGAGCACCTGGCACAGGATTGTGTCCATCGAGGATGGTGAGGAACTCAGGAATTTACTGCAGGTGTCCCTGCAAAGAATATTCCTAAGGATTATGGAACCATTTGTGCCTCGAAACCTGTAACCCACGACAGGGGGTGGAACGAGATGAGCTTTAAAAATCCTCCCAGCCTGAAGTTTAAGATTTATTTGGCAGAAGGAAGATGGAAAACTGACATCAGCCCTGAAATTGAAGTTTTCCAGTGATCCCTGGAGGTTTGTAGTAACCCATGGGGCAAAAAATTCCACAGTGGCTGAGGAAAATCCCCAAGTGTCAGGTCCCCAGGATAGAATTTTTTTTAGAGCTAACAGGTCAATGTGCCCGGGGATGAGAACCAGCTCCAGAGATCTCCATTTAACACTGCGCTCCTGTGTTCAAATTTGGACTGAATAAACCCATGGAAGATCGTTTTTTTTAAAACAAAGAGTATTTTTGTTCCTGGTTAGTACAAGATAAGAGAAGGAGATGTCCTTGGGAATGTTCATCTGGAGGGAATGAGTGGACCTGCTGGATGATGAATGAAAAGAAAGGAAGTTTATTTTCTGCTTTCCACCAGCAGCCTCAGCTTATTATCATTTGTCAGCTCTCTCCAGGACGTTGTTTTCCTTCTTGGAAAAACCAGGCCTTTTTCACAGACCTCACTTGGCTGACCATATTTAACACATTTAAGACTGCAGAACTTTCTTTGCTCATCATTGCTGCTGGGAGGATCATTTATTTCCTGCTCTTGTGCTCTGTCGACTGGAACAAAAAACATTCGGGTTTCCTCAGGAGCTTTGGGTGGTGGTTGGCAAGACCAAGGGGCTGAGAAGTCCCAACGGCTTCTTGTGCGGCTTTGCCCTTTAAATTTTAATGGGAATCTCAGTTTTCTGTTTTGTTTTGGCAAAATAAATCCGAGATCCCACAATGGTTTGGACTGCGAGTGACCATAAAAGAACGTCTCTGCCATGGGCAGGAACACCTTCTGCTATCCCAGGTTGCTCCAACCTGCCCTCGAACATTCCCAGGAAAGCCTCTGATTTAGCTGACAAAAACCCCCAAACAAACCGGAGCCTAGAGCTCTTTATTTCTCTTCCTGTCCCCCAGTTTTGCTTCCCAGTTCCGCAGCTGGGTGATTTCCATGTGTTAGCATTCCGAGCCAGGTCCTTGGGTGACACAAAGCAGCACAGCCCCATCTGTCACTGAGCTGCTGTCTCCATGCTCTGTTTAATGTTGTTATTTACCAGAGGAGGATGAGCTGTAAGTGAAACCTTTCCTTCGTGCTCTGGCCTCAAACAAGGCAGCTGAAAAAAGAGAATGAGAGCTGGGGCCAAAGCAGAACATAAAATCTCACAGTAAATGAAAGCTGATGGGAGGCAATGGAGTGTGGAATGGGATGTGGATGTGGGGACTTCCCCCAAGGACTATTCAGGGCTGATTGGGCCAGGGCAGGAAGGAGCATAGGAAGAGACCTCAAAGGGACATCTTCCACTGTCCCAGGCTGCTCCAAGCCCCAAAGTCCAGCCTGGCCTTGGGCACTGCCAGGGATCCAGGGGCAGCCACAGCTGCTCTGGGCACCCTGTGCCAGGGCCTGCCCACCCTGCCAGGGAACAATTCCTGCCCAATATCCCATCCAGCCCTGCCCTCTGGCACTGGGAAGCCAGTCCCTGTGTCCTGTCCCTCCATCCCTTGGAAAGAGTCTCTTTCCATGTTTCCTGTAGCTCCTTCAGGCCCTTGATGGCCACAGCTGGGTCACCCCAAAGCTTCTCCTCTCCAGGCTGAGCAGCCCCAGCTGTCCCAGCCTTTCCTCCCAGCAGAGCTGCTCCATCCCTCTGCTCATCCTGGAGCCTCCCCAGCCTCTCTCCAGCAGCTCCAGGTCCCTCCTGTGCTGGGCCTCATGGAATGGATAAATCCCCATTCCTTAGGGTTAAAAACTCCTGCTTGGCTGCTGTTCCTCCTAAGTAAGTGATGAAAAAGATCAGTTTTCTAACAGAATTTTAATTTTTCTGAACCCTACAAGTCAGAATTGGCACTCAGGAGGTGTTTCTAGAACTGTGCATTGTGCTGCAGTGCACAGCAAAAAGAGGTGCTGGAGATTTATTTCCCCGTCTGGAGATGAGTTATAAGTACTTTCACCACATTATGCAGATCAGCTGTCAGACTGTGGGATATCTGCATCAGAAATGGCTCTGATGCCAGAATAGAAATCAGGGAGTATTCACTCCACTATTACAAATTAGTGATTTTAAGAGCTCCATAAGGAGTAGATAGAATTACGGTTTTTAAAAGCCCATAATAAACAAGTTAATGCAGTGACAGTGCTGTGGGAGTGACGAGCATCAGAGTGAAAGTTTCTCAGAGTCCTGGTAGACTGGTTTGGATTGTCCTGTGTTTATTCAGGACGTTATTCCCCATAATGGGGAGCTCCTGGCACAGTCTGCCGGAGAAGTTGCAGATTCCCGATCCCTGGAAGCATCCGAGGCCTTAAAGTTCCACGTCGTGCCATGGGCAGGGACAGCTTCCACCAAAGCAGGTTGCTCTGTATTGTGGAGAAGGGGAATAGGGAATGGAAACATTCCAGGGGTGAAGGGGTTTCCACCATCTGGGAATCTAGAGTCACCAGCAGACCCAAACAGGCAACAAGTCCTAACAGCAAAAAAAAAAAAAGCTTTTTTTTTTCTTTTTTTTTCTTTTTTTTTCCCAGTGCTGAAAGGCAGGATACAAATTTGACGTAGACAATTCCTTAGGAAATGTAGAGAGTTTTACATTCCAAGTATGATTCCCTTCCTAAGGGAATGTGTAATTTTATTAATTTGACTTAGCTATTTCCTTGCATGGCATTTGTTCTGTCAGCTTTGCTACGTGCAGGACATTTGGAGTATCTCCCTGGTGGCCTGTGAGACCTTGTGCTGCTCATCCCTGGACATCCTTCCTGATCCCTAGAAAGTTCTGAAGGATGGAAAAGGCACCCTTTAAACAACCAGAAGGGCTCCCCTGAATCTTGGTGTGCACTAACAGCTACCACGTTCCTTTTGAAAGAAACCCAACATCCCTGCTCTGGTTCAGCCTAATGATTACCACAAAAACCTGGCCAGAACAGGTTGGGAGCAGCTGCAAACGGAACTGTTCAACATCACAGATTCATATCAGGCTCTAATGAGGCAAAAATTAGCTCTCCCCATGGCAGATGATTGCTGATGTGCTGGAATATTGCTGCTGCTGCTGCTGCTGCTCTCTCCAGCCTGCTTGGAATTCTAACATCATCCCCTCACACGGGCAGGACTGGGAGCTGGGAGAATGCCCTGCTTCTCCTTGTGGGGGTCAATTCTTCAGGACAACAAATCTGAGCAGAGAAAAGAGGACTGGGTTTGTTAAATGATTGAGCTTTTCCAAAATCAGGCATTGCTGCCCCTCGTGTCACAGCTCCAGTGGTCCAGTCCAGTTCCCTGAGTGCTTTAGCAGGGAATTGCACCTTCCCTCTTCCTGATGGTGAGCTGGGCACAAAGGTTTGCTGGGATGGTGCTGCCTGGAGGAATGGACACCACAGCTTCTCATCAGGGCTTTCCATCACAAAACCCCCCTGAAAATGGGTCTTTTCTAGGAGAAAACAACGCCTAAATTTATTACCTGGACAAGAAATTAAACTTTAACGATTGGTTTGTTAATGGAGGTGATTAAAGCAAAGTGTCTCAGCTTTTTCCTTGCTTGTTCCATGGTGGGGAGTTCAGGTAGAACATCTGGCTGGGAAAGTCATCCAGCAGGGAAGCTGAGTGATTTTTCCTCCAGGGCTAAAAGTCCCAGTCACAGTGAGTCTGGAGAGTTGCTGATGGAGTATTGAGAACACATCCACCCCTCAGGCCCCACACCCCCGTGGCTGACTAATGGCATGATAAAAAAAACCAAAAGGAAACAACTGGGACACAAGAGGTCTTCCTGGTAAATGGGAATATAAACACTGCTTCTGTTACGCTTTTGGACAGAAATGGTTCACTGTGTTCTTTTTTTACAGAACTTTCACCCTTCAGTGTATGATTTAGAACTCGGGATTAAAGCTTTGTCCTTTCCAGAGCTAAGGGCCACTTCCTGAAGCATAAGAAGTGCTTGCATCTTGTCTTTGCTGTGGGAAGTTTAGCTGGAGAGACTATGCCAGTTAAAAATATTGATAATGGAGCCCTTTTCAAGGGTAAGTGAATTTGAAAATCCAAATGTGCCTGGCTGGTGTCTTGCAGCAAGTTTAGGTGGCAGCACCTCCAGCTAACCATTATTACTGGGCACTTGCTGCTCTCTGGCTAAATGATCTCTCTGTGTCTTTGAAAAGATCTGTGTTTCCCCCCTGCAGCCTTTCTGAGTGACCTCCTGACCACAGTTTGCCATGCAGTCCTTGCAGTGTGGTTTGTCTTGATCTCAAGATACATCCCAAATTTCTTGATGTGATCAGGGATTGCTTTGTTAAGGACTTTCCCCGTACAATAACCCAAGCACTGCGTGTGGAAATGAAATGATTTTAGCTGACAAAATGAGGGCTTTTTTTTTTTTTTTTTTGGTGGTGTTTACCAAAGTTACACCTAATTCTTACAGGGGAAGAGCAGCCAGGTTCTGTCGTTGAGGAGCTTTAACAAAGGTCTTGCAGGAGATTTTCTTCCCAATCTTCCCTATTTTCTTCCTTCTGTCACTGTTACAAGTCACCCCCTGAGCTGTTGTTGCTAAGCTGCCCTAAGAATTTGCATTCCCAGGCAGTCTGAAACTCTCCTAATTTCAAGAATAACCTCAGCAAGAAGCAATTCCATAACCTCAAACGTGGGCTGAAAGCAGCCACTGCTGTGTCTGGTCTATTATTCGTGCCAGGGAACAAGTCCTTGGGCTGCTGTGCAATCCAGAGGGCTCCGTTTTACAGGATGTGTGGAATTCTCCCCTCCGCTCCCCTGTGCAGGTTAATAACCTCAAAAATGGTTTTGTTTGACAGCCAACACCACCAAGGCTCCCAGGGAGGGGAAGGGAATGCTGGCCTCAGGAAAAGGCAGTCTTCTTGTCTTTTAAAACGTATTGATTCCTGCATTGTGGGAACCTGGGGAATGCAGTAACAGCGTGTGGGATTTGTGTCTCAGTGAATGGGGAAAAACGATCAGCAAACAGATAAAGCCATTGAGGAAAAGCAGCACGGACAGACAAAAAGGATTTTATTGACTGCTGCAATGGAATGGCAGAGTGGTGGTGCTAATAAAGTCATTTTACCTGCTTGGGGCAAGGAAGGAAGGGCTTGGAGGAGGAGAAATTCCCTGTTAGAGGAAGCATGGGGATGGAGTCTGTGCTCCATATAGATGCCCAGCCTTGGGATGAGCTGTAAACCTGCCCAAACCATGGAGTAAAACCTGAGCAGGGTGAAAGAGGAGCACTCAGTGCTGTGAACAAGCGCCAGTATTACCTTGGCAAGCAGGTTGAGGCTGAGCCTCCAAGGCAGAGTCTGACAGGATTCAGCTGAGTGACAAAATCTGAGGGATTATTATATTTATTTTTTTTTTTGTGGATTTTCCCAGCACTCTCAACCTGGAAAAGCACAGCACATTCCTAAAGAGCTGAGTTTCACCTGCAAAGGAACAAAACAAACCCCAATTGTCCTGGCTGCGAAGAGACATTTATTTTTAGAAGCCCCCAGGTTCCACGCAGACATTAATTATGAATTAATCTGCTCAGGTGATCAGTATTCAAAGCAGCTGTTCCCAGCAGGCTGCACATCAACAATTAGTCAGTGGCTCCCTTTGTTGAATATTCCTAAGTGAATCCCTTTTGGGCAATTCCATAATCATCAGTAATCCAGGGAAAAACAATCCCACTTGTTTTAGTGTGCTTTACTGACCAAACCCAGCAGCTAAAGGTTTTATTGCACTTCCAAGTCTTATTTGCTTGGAAAGAAATCTCATTTTCTGCCCTGGACTTCCACTCCATTATCGTGGCTTCTTTGTCTGTGTGATGGAGTGTGGGCCAGCTGGTGTTTGTGGGACATCTGGGTGCTGGAACACCCCTGTGACAGCATCGTGCTTTTCTCCTTCATCCTTCCCAATCCATTCCCTTATGGCTTTGCATCTGCTGGCTCTCACCTGGCCAGTCACTGCCAAGGAGATGCAGGTTCTGGTTTTTTCACAGCACAGATGCCAACATTTGCCTCCCTTTTTTGGATACACCAATATTTCACATGACTGCTGCTCTGGGAGATGGCTCAGCACCTCATTTGTTTTGGATCCAGTCTGCCATCCCCTCCTCAGATGAATTACATTTGCCCACAGGAGTCCCTTTTCCCTCCGCACGAAAACATTTTCTGTCATTCTTGATCCTCTTCATAATTTTCAGTGGGTCAGGAAACAACCCTTTCATTTAGAGGGAGAAAATACAGGTGCAGAAAGACATTTTCTCTTCTCCCAGCTATTTGGAGGCGATACAGGAGACTGGCTTTGAAAATATTGGCAGGCTTAAAAATGCCTCCATCTTTCATGTGTAGGAAAGAAAACCCGTCTGTGACCTTTTAAGTGCCTTTGTTTACTTTTTGGAAGGCACTTCAAAGAAAAAGCAAGATTTAAGAGGAATTTGCTATTTAATGGGTTGATAAAGTATCCGATAAGGTGAGACTTCTGCTTTCCCAGCCCAAAATAAATCACAGCACACATCAGCCTTGAACCCAAAAAGCTCTAGAGAGCAGCTATGAAAAAATATGTCTTGGTGGGTGATTGTTCTGGGCCGTCTGGTGACGTCCCCAAGTCATGACTGTGTCCTTTCAAGCACGGCAGCCACGTCACTGCTGTGATTCATCCCAGAGCCTCCAATGTTTCTGGCTCACATGGGCATGGTTTGTTTTCCCGATATCAGGGTAATTTGTAGAGGTGTTTAATAGCTGATTCAGTTCTGATTTGGCAGCAATTGCAGCTTTTCAGACGTTCAGGATTGCTGGGTTTGTGTCCTTGCGGCAAAAACGCCCCAAACAAAAACCAACCCCCCAAAACTTGTGGCAGAAGTGTTTATGAGCTGTTCTATTTAAATGGATTTGTGTGTTGAATATGATCTAGCAGAAAGTCTGTGCTTTGCTTGTGTGTGATGGAGATAAAGCAGTCAGGCACTATTGGGCTGTTTATTGTGGGTTTGTTTTTCTGGGAGATGCTCATTTTCAGCTGCTCAGAAAACACGGGCTCCTCTCTTGCCTTTTTTACTGAAACTGAGTGCATTTTGCTACCACCAGAAAGGCTGCTGAGCTGCCTGCAGGTCTGGAGGGGAGAGATGGCAAACATCTCATCCTTGTGGAGATCACTTTGGCTGGAGGTCCTTGAGCAGGGCAGAGGAAGCTGAGATCATGTTTGTACAGCGAAATCCTTATCCCCATTCTTTTTTATTGCTCTTAAATGCCCATGACTTTGGAAGCATCATTTGGAGAAATACTTGGCTACTGATCTGTATGTGAGGCAGTAAGGTCATCATTTCTGCCAAACAGCTTCCCAGCATCCCTCAAAGAGGGAGGACCTGGAGTTTCCTGCAGCATTTTGGATGTGTGTCCTGTCTGGAGAGCTTGATGGCATCTCCAGGCTGTGCTGGGCGTCTCTGGGCTCTGGGGAAGGGCTGGGACAGCACAGCTGTACATCTTAGACATGGAGAACTCACTGCCCCCGTGACCCCTTGGGAAGGCTGACCTGAAACAGAGACTGGGCAGAGCTAGAGAACAAAAGATATTTATTGAAAGGCCTTTAGGAAACACCTTGGGCAGGACAAGAACCTGACCAGGGCTACACCCAAGGTAAAGTCTAAGGAGGACTTTGAATGGTCACAAAGTGGACCATTGGTCACGAGGTCTCGCACTTTTATAAGTTTTGGTTCATTTGCATATTGGGGTTTAATTGTCCAATTACAGCTCCAGATTGTGAAGTCCCATCCTTTTTTGTTTTCTTTCTTCAGCCCACTGTTGTCTGTGGTTTTGGACCTGAGACTTGTACTTGCTGTCCTTGGTCTCCAGCAGGAAAAGGATTTGTTTTGTGTCCCTGCTCTGTGAAGTGAGCTCACCAGCACTTAATATGAAGCTCAGAACTACACCCCTGGGCAGCACAGAACCTGAAATACATGAAAGCTGAAACTTAAGGCATTGTTTCCCCCTAGAAGTGTCCAAGGCCAGGTTGGACAGGGTTTGCAGCAGCCCCAGATAGTGGAAGGTGCCCCTGCCCATGGCAGGGCTGGGGACAGGATAGGCTTTCAAGTCTCTTCCTACCCAAACCATTCTGGGATTCTGGGATTTTCTTCTAATTGTATCATTCTTTACCAGGCAGGTTAAAAGTGTGGAATTTGGAAGGAGGGGTGTCAGGAGTGCATTTGGGAAACAGCCTGAGTACCGTCAGAAGTCACCAGAGGGGCTGAGCCAAGTTCATCAGCAGTGCTGGGCAGCTGGAAAACCTTGGCTTTGCCAGGAATGAAATCCACACCTTAGTACAGGGGCAGAGAAAGGAGCTCTGATCTTGCTGATTCTGCCAGCTTCTATTTTAACCTCCCATTTCTCTGAGTTATCCCAAGTGCTGATGGAACCAGGCATTGACACCTGAAGTTGTGCTGGGACACTTGTGCCAAGTGGCCTTGCTGCACCCAGGGACAAGTGTGGGTTTTGGATCATCCTCAGAGTGCTGTGAATAACACCTCCTGTGTTAAATGATATTTCACACTGTACTTGTGAAACCTCAGAGTTTCCAAACTTGGAGGCCAGGGCATCCAAGGAGCAATTTCTCCTTCCTTGCTGCCGTTGCCAGCGGCTCTTTGGCTCACCAGTTGACATCCCCTGAGCCAGCCAGCCCTTAGCATGCAGGGCCAGCAGTTGTGTGTTCTTCACTCCTCACAGCACTCAAGACAATGATCTCATCACATTCTGGGAGGATGGATGAGGCAGTGTGGAGAGATGGAGGCCAAAATAGCATCTTCATCCCGAAGGACACTCGGGAACGGGCTGATAACCCTGGAGTTGGGAGAGTGGGGAGCTGAGCAGCTGGAGAGCTGCACTGCAGAGCTTTATGCTGATGGAAGTTTCACCCATTCAGACTCATTTGGAGTGAGATGAGAGCCTTGCTAACTGCCTGAAGTGTTCCCAGTGAGAGGTGTACGGAAATACCCTGTGCGGGGCACAGAGAGTTCCGTAACTGGGATAAGCCCCAGGAGAGGCAGGGCATGGCCCCAGCCTTTCACTTCACCTTCACACCAGGTGTCTGCTGAAGCTTTCCATGAAATGTTCAGTTCCTGATTATTTTGTAAAGCAGGCCTTTTGAAATTTCTGCCGTCATGACTTGAACCAGTTACTCAGTTTTTTGTCTCGTCTGACACCTCTTCTAATGAATTTTTTGTTGTAACTCGGTGTCCATGTGTTGAGTTTCATTGTCTTTGCACCAAGCTGCTGGTATTTGCATATGAATTGCTTTCCCAGGTCTGTCCAAACTTTCTAATTTTCAATTTCCCAATTCTTCTGCAGTAAGAGCTAGTCAGATGAATAAAAGATGAAAAATTTCCTGTCTGTTTCATACCCTTACAGATACAGCATTTCTGAGCACTCAAAGAAAGGTCAGCAGTGCTGGTGCACCTTCATTTGTGCCCTTCAAATAACTCCAGAGTCCAGAAATGACAGGACAAGGCACAAAGTAATGGCCAGTGCTGAGGAGAGCTGGGACTACCTAAGGAAAAATCAGGAATTTGAGGGCGAGGATCACTCTTCCCTAGGGTGTTGTGTCCCACACAACCTGAGTCAAACAGCCTCTGTTTCGCTAAGTTCTAGAAGGTTTGAATGACACAACCCCTTTTGTTCCATTCCATTGTGATCCTGTCAGACTTGGAGGAGGAAGATACTGGTTGTGCTGAGGGAAAATATTTGTGCCGGACTGCTCCAGTGTTTGGAGCTTCACTTAGTAGCTGGATGCTCAGAGTGAGTATTTTGGTAATCTGTAGAAGTTTAATTGGAGAAATGAGACTACAACACATCCTGGGGGATAAAAGAGGCTCTGCTGCCATCCTTCCCTGCCCAGGAAAGGCTGCGGGAGCTGGGGCTGTTCAGCCTGGAGAGGAGCCCCAGCGGAGAGGGGCCCCCAGCCCTGGGTGTCCCTGTGTGCAGGGAGGGCTCCCAGCAGGGCCCAGGCTCTGCCCAGGGGGCCCAGCAATGGCCCCAGAGCCACGGGCAGGGCCTGAGCCCAGCAATTCCCCCTGCACAGGAGGCACAACTTCTTCCCTGGGCGGTGCCCGGCCCTGAGCACATTGTCCACACAGCCCGGGGGGCTCCTCCCTGGGGCTGGGGCAGAGCTGTGTGCACACAATGCTGTGCCCTGTGCTCTGGGATGGCCCTGCTGGGGCACGGAGGTGGCACCAGGTGCCCACCCAGCTCCTGCAGCCTCTCACAGCCTGGGAGCCTGTGACTGTGTTTGTGCCCAGGCTTTGCCAGCTGGGCAGCACTGGGAATTTCCAGGAAATCCAGCCCAGCAGTCAGTAATTGAGGTGGTTAAGGAGCAGAAATGGGGTTTCCAATGGCCAGAGGGGACCATTGGTGAGGGAGCTTTATGGGTATGTCTCCCTCAAAGCTCCCATTACTTTTTGTATTGTTTCCTTCATTCCAAATAACTTCCCATCTGACTTCCTTAAATACATGTGAGTTGATTTAATCACTTCCTCCCTGTGTCCACCTTCTGCACTAACTGAGGTTACCTGTTCCAGTCCTATTATGTTCAGCTTTTTAGAGCCGTGTCTCCTCCTATTTGGTTCTGCTGAAGCAAAGCTCAGAAGTTCACAACTTAGTAACTTCTTTACCTTCTATGGAACATTTAATTTGGAAATTAGGGAAAAGTTCTTCCCCCAGAGGGTTCAGGCACTGCCCAGGCTCCCCAGGGAATGGGCACAGCCCCGAGGCTGCCAGAGCTCCAGGAGGGCTTGGGCAGCACTGCCAGGGGTGCCCAGGGTGGGATTGTTGGGGGGCCTGGGCTGGAGTGGGATTGGATGATCCTTGGGGGTCCCTTTCAGCACAAGATATTCTCTGATTCCATAACCAGAAGAAAGCACAGGAATGAACAGAGAGAGAGACTCTATATCTTCACTGGACTTGTTAAGAAAGCTTTCAGATCCTCAGGTTCTGGTTAGTCTGTTACTGTAACTGCAGGCTTTTTCCCTCTTTAAAATTGGTTTCCTGTCAGTAAATTTTATTTCCCCAGGGGATTTGCTTTTTGTAGGCTCTGGAATTTTTGAAAGGTGTGATTCCCTGCAGTATGGGTGGAACAGCCATGGAGGGAACATCCTTTTTACCTCTCCAGTTACCTTGTTTTGGAGAATTGGAGGGAGCCTTGATGCACATCAAGCAGTGCCTGCATTTTTGGTTTTCATCTTTGGCCTTTGGATTTACCCCAGGAATAAACGGACTAACCTTTGGGCTGTGAGTGGTTTTCTGTGTGAAATGAAAGCAGGCTCATTTTCCACAGGACCTAAAAATCATTTCCCCACGAGTTCTAATTAAGCAGTGTTTGCACTTGAAATCAGGACTGTTGATAGGAAATTAACGTTTTCAACTGTGATTAAATAGCAAATAGTTGAATATAATCTCTGCAAACTAATGAAAAAGAATAAAGCAGAATGGTTTAAACCAGCTTTGTTTACACTCCAGAATCACTCTGTGTGCACATTCACTGCTGGCTACACTTTTCCAAATCTAATTGCTCCTTTTTTTCCTGCTGGAATAGCTGATAATCAGATTTACGTGTGAAGAAAAAGAACGTTGTATATAAAAAAAAAATCCCAAAATGTTTTATTTAAAAGAAGACTTTCACCATGAAGTTGTGTCACTGAGTGTTTTAAGGGAAGCTGAATGATTCCCACTTCTCCTGAAGCTCAGCCAGCTGCCTGACTCTCCGTCCCAGCACTTTTCTTACTGGGGTTAATGTTCCAAGACCTCGCAAAGAAACTCTGCCATTTCACTCACTCATTTTTTTCTCCTTCCTGGAACAGAAGGAGCAGCTCTTTGGCCTCTTGCAGGGTGAAACCAGAGCCCTGCTGCTCTCCTGCAGTTGATATTTTTGTTTGGGGAAGGGGTCACAGACCTCCAGTGCTTGCTGCGTTCCTCATCTCTCTGGTTTTTTTTATCACCTCCTGGCAAAGCTCAAGCCTCAAATCTGAGGTGGATAGGGCCAACGAGCTCAATGGCTCACATTTTAAAGAAGAATCAGGCACATAATTATGCCTTTATTATCTTAGATTTATTTATTAGACTGTGCAACATTCTCTGTCCTTGGGAGTGAGGGTGATGGTTGCTGGAAGAGGCAAGAACAATCCTTGAGTGATATTGGTTTCAGCAGGGTTTCCTTGCTGAGAGTTCATTTTCCTCCATGAAAGGAGCTTTAATTCTCTCTCTTTGAAACCAATCTGCACTTGATGCCTTTTACTGGAAAAAGGGAAGCAGCCAGCAGTGGGAAGAGGGTATAGTTCCAGTGATACTACAGCGAAAATGGACTGACTTTGGGAATTGGCAGATAGGTCAGTTTTCTTCTGGAATTAAATAAAGCAGGAAAGGCCCCAGCAAGATGCTGCAGGTCCCCTGCAATTCTTACAATAACAGTGACCATCTGCGAGCTGTAAGGTTCCATAACAATAAATAATTAACTCCAGCAAATTAGCTCAAATTCTCATTCATCAGAACAACAGGGAAGAGAAGGGTTATTGAATAATACTGAAATCAATGTTTTCCAGCATCCTTGGTGCAGGAGCATATTGTGAATTTGTTGGCTTTGATACTTTAAGCACAAAAAAAATCCTTAAGTTCCCAAGCTCTAAAGGAAAAGTTGTTTTTGTCTCTTGCTTGCCTGGGGTATGTGCGCACAGGGTCATCAGGCACTGCTCTTCTCATCACCTCATTGAGTCAAGTCCTTTCTGAAAAGGTTTCCTTGCACTCAGTTCTGACTGGACTAATTCTCTCCTCCTCAGGATGTCTCTGTGCTGCCTCCTGACTGCTGAGCACAAGAAATGGCACACTACAGAGAGTCACTGAGTGAGGATGCAGGCAGAGAGCTTCATCCTCTTGGGATGTGCAGATCACAGAATCCCAGAGTGGACTGGGTTGGAAGGGACTTAAAACCATCCTGCCACCCCTGCCCTGGGCAGGGACACCTCCCACTGTCCCAGGCTGCTCCAAGCCACAAAGTCCAGCCTGGCCTTGGGCACTGCCAGGGATCCAGGGGCAGCCACAGCTGCTCTGGGCACCCTGTGCCAGGGCCTGCCCACCCTGCCAGGGAACAATTCCTGCCCAATCTCCCATCCAGCCCTGCCCTCTGGCACTTGTTCCATATCTCCGTGTTTCCTGCAGCTCCTTCAGGCACTGGAAGGCCTCAGTTTGGTCACTCCAGAGCTTCTTCTTTCCAGGGCGAACAATGAGGACCATTGCAAGGCCCAGGTTGGACACTGGGGCTTGCAGCAGCCTGGGATAATGGAAGGTGTCCTTGCCCATGCAGAGAGGTGACTGGATGGGCTTTAAGGTCCCTTCCCACCCAAACCACTCTGAGATTGCCTCTGCCTGTTCTTCATTAAGCAGTAACCTCTAAGTACAAGTGGGAAAAAGGAAAAAGGAAAAGATAATAAAAAAAAAAAAAAAAGAAAAAGACAATAAAAACAAGCAAATGTTTGTCCTTCCAGAATTACAGGAGTGTTGAATGTGTGTGGCAGAGAGAGCAAGAGCCAGGATTGGGTTGGAAGAGCAGGGGAACCTTGGCTGAAGGGTGTGCAGGAAGGATGGCTCACAGAGGAGAGGCAGCCCTGGGGAGACACCTTTTGGGCAGGCAATTCCTGCTCTGGAATTCCTGCCGCCTCCTGGACTGAGGCAGCCCCAGTGCCTGCCACAGTGATGTTTCCCAGAGCCTTGAGACTTGTTTGAACAGAACAGGAGTATTTCCTGTGGGGCTGATCTGGGAATGCTCAGGCAGCAAAGGGGCTGCTCTGCTTGGGGGTTTGCAGTCCTTCTGTTGGTTTAGAGGGGAAAAACGAGGAGCAGCTGGACACAGTCAGGTTGTGCCTGTGCTTTTCCTTCCCACTGCAACTGCCCAGCCCAGGTATCATTTTGGCAGCACGACATCTGAGTGCCCTCTTAAAAATCAGAATAATTAATTGCTATCATGTAAAATAATATTGGGGAAAACGAGTTGGCTCTGCTGTTAAAAAACTCACAGGGCTTGCTCTGCTTACAGCTCAGACGAGTCAGAAACCCTGAAGGAATTGTGGCACTTCAGGTGATGATTGTGTCTGGAACCAAATGGGAGCTTTAACTTCCTTGGATTTCTGCTTAGCCCAGTTACCAAATAGCACAAGAATTTGGATGTTTGCAAGTGGGGTTTGACTTTGGAATTTCCTTCACGCTTTTTCTGTCCTGGAGGTCTGTTAGTCTCCCTTTTTTTGGTGGGGGCAAAGCTCTGAACACCAGGCCTGGCAGTTGTGTGTGGTTTCTGACTGGGGTGCGAGGCAGCCATGGAGAAATGGTGTGAGCATTGTATGGTGCCTTTTGGCCTTCATTTTCCTGGGTCAGGAGCATTCTGTTCTGCTGTCAGGATAAGAAATGTCCTGTGTAGGTGGCGGAATTGTTTACTCTTGGTTTGTGCAGCACTTCTAGGAATAAATATTAAAAACGTCATTTTTTTCCCCCACTGCTGCTGTGTACCATGAAATCCATGAGGTTCATCTTTCCCTGTGTCATCTTCTGACTAGGAATTAAACTGCTCTGTAGTGCTGGAATGTTACAAGGTTGCTAAGATGTTGTATTTTTAGAAATTCGTGGTTGTGTCTTCTTGTGTGACAGGAGGGGGCTGCTGCTAATACCAGAAGTGAAGAACCCGGCTCAGTGTTTTTATTTGTGCTGTGGGAGTGATGGCGATGTGTTGAGAGACCATCACTCTTTCCCCAAGAAGTGTTCCCTGAGCCATCCTGGCTCCAGACGCAGCCTTGGGAAGAGAGGAGCCCTATCCCAGTACAAAGCAGAGAATGGGAGCGCTGTGAGAGGGAAATGGTGATCTGTCTGGAGCAGAGGTTCTGCAGGAGCTGGGGAGCTGCACCCGGACATCTCTTGGTGCCCTCGGCAGCGGGGTCAGGAGGGCTCAGCAGGGATGGGGACCTCCAGCTCTGCAGGATCTCCTCAGAGCAGAGTTCCCAGCTGGAGCTTTCTCCTGGGAGCCCTGGGGTGGCCCTGGTGGCACCAGGCCTGTTCCTGATGAGCCCCTTGCTCCTGGGAATGCCTCACTGCCATGGGCTGGGCCCCCATTTTGACTCCCAGGCCATGAGCAGGGTGGTGATGTGGCAAAGAGGGTGATACCGGCATGGGGCCAGGCTGTGATGGCACACGGTGTCCTGGCCCCAGCGCTGTGACATCACTGGGCCATCCCCAGCCCCACAGCCACCAGCACAGTGACCTGGGGCCGTGCCAGGGCCATAAGTGACAGTGGCATCCTGCTGGCTGCACGTCCCTGCTGCTGGCCACCGTGGTTGTCTGCTGGGCCACTGGTCCCCATGGGGGTGACAGGCAGGGATTTGGAAGCTGCCAGAGCGCCCCGGGGGGCAGACCAGGAGCCCATGGAGAAGCCCCGGTGGCTCCCAGGTTCTCCAGGCCTTGGGTGATGCCTGGACAGTGTCTGGATGCTCCTGTGAGCCCCCCTTGGTCCCCTGCAGCTGTGTCCCCTGTGTGACCGTGGCCAAGGAGCTGCCGGAGTCGTGGCTGCTGGTGGACTCTGGATGGGACATTGGCTCTGCTTTATTCTGGGATGTGGCAGGTGCTGTGGGCATGGCAGGAGGAGCTGGGGAAGCGAGGCCACCTGGCCTGCTGTGCCTTGTCCTGCCCTCCCCAAAGATTCCTTCTGCATGGGACAGTTCATGTCCCCTGCCATGCCAGTGAGGAGGTGACAAGGAGGCAGGAGGGAGCACAGGCAGGACAGCCTGTCTACACTGGCCGGAGGGATATTCCAGCCCGTGGAATTCCTGCAGAGTCTGGAAAGTGAGCAAGCTCGGGGCAGGAGAGGGTGATCACTGCTGGGATGGGCTGGGCAGGTGTCCATAGTCACCTCGAAAACAGGGATAAGGCTGAGGTGTTTAATGCATTCTCTGCCTCCATCTTCAACACTCATTCCTTCAGTGGAAAACATGGATTGTCCCATGGGACAGTGCAGAGTCCTCGAGGAGGGCAAGCCCCACTCAGCAGCAACCAAACCACCCGTGTGTGATCCACAGCACTGGGTGCACAGCACTGACAGGGTATTTTGCAGTCACAGAATCCAATTCAGCTTGTCCCCATGATGTGCATTTCCTAGCCAGAGGTTAGGAAAGCAGCGGGTAAAGGGCAGAGTGTTTGTGTTCCCTAGCTGTCCCTCTGGGCCCTGGATGCAGGGATTTGCTGTGACAAGCCCAACTAGTTTATTCAATAAGGGTGTATTGCTGTTAGGATGAATTTCAGCTGGATTTTAGCTGTGGTTCCTGCCTGGCTCAGAGAGCTCTCCAGTTTGGGGTGAGCTGGGAGTTACACAAAATGGTTGAGACAGGATGGGAAATATTTAATAGTCTCCAAAGGAGTACAAGTTTCTGCTCTTCTTGCTGTCTTCTTCCACCCACAAGGTGAGGTTTTGGTAAAAGTCTGCAAAGTAGCAGCTGCCTAGAAAGGGGTGACCTCAGGTAGCCTGGAGGTCTGCAGACCTTGGGGCTGTGGGAGAGGCAGAGGCCATCTGCAGGATCTGCAGCTGCTTCCAGGCTCAGGCAGGATGGATATGGTTATTCTGCAGTGCTGGGAGAGCTCTGCTTCCGAAGGTTTCCATGTTAACCTGGGCAGGAGGTGCTGTGTGCCCGAGGTGGTGGTTCCATGGTCAGTGTTGTATCTCCCTCCATAGGATCCCAGGCTGGCTGAGGCTGAGCGGAGCTCAGTGGGCACCTGGTGGAGTCACCGTCCCTGGCTGTGTTTACAAGGAGATGAGATGTGGCACTCGGTGCCATGATCTAGTTGAGGTGTTAGAGCTGGGTTGGACTCGATGATCTCGAAGGTCTCTTCCAACCTTGTCCTTCTGTGATGCTGTGGTGCCAGCTCCGTGCCCCAGCAGGGCCATCCCAGAGCACAGGGCACAGCATTGTGTGCACACAGCTCTGCCCCAGCCCCAGGGAGGAGCCCCCCGGGCTGTGTGGACAATGTGCTCAGGGCCGGGCACCGCCCAGGGAAGAAGTTGTGCCTCCTGTGCAGGGGGAATTGCTGGGCTCAGGCCCTGCCCGTGGCTCTGGGGCCATTGCTGGGCCCCCTGGGCAGAGCCTGGGCCCTGCTGGGAGCCCTCCCTGCACACAGGGACACCCAGGGCTGGGGGCCCCTCTCCGCTGGGGCTCCTCTCCAGGCTGAACAGCCCCAGCTCCCGCAGCCTTTCCTGGGCACCCAGATGCTCCGGGCCCTCGCTCGGCTCCAGCAGCTCCCTGGCCCTGCCGTGCTGAGGATCCAGAGCGTCTGGTTTGGGCTCAGCACGGGCCCCCTGCTTCTAGTTCTAGCCCCAGGATTAACCTCCTCTTTCTAATCCTTTCGTTTACTGAGTTATTACCGGACTTCAGGAGCTGGACTTCATTTTTATTGACCTGGCTTAGCCTGAGCCAGGGCTGAATCCCCAGAGGACACAGTAAATATCAGGCTCGGGGTCGTTCAGAGTGAGCCTTGCTTTGCCTCGTGGTTGGGTGGGCTGGCTCAGCCTGTCCTAAATCTGTTCCTGTTTGTGTAAATATTTGCAGCCAGACCTCTCCTCCCACCCACTGCAATCCCGAGTCTCACTATTATGTGTCACCTTCGACTCCGTGCTGCTGATCTCTGTTGGTTTTTCTGATATTTAAAAGCTCAGCCGGAGCAGAGTGACCTTCAGCCAGCACCACTCAGGGATGACCTTCCTTACACACTTCCCTTTCTACTTGCAGTGAAGAGAAGTTTACAATTTGATTTTGTGTGTGTGTGTGCGCGTCAAGTGACCCTTTCGGGAGGATTCCTGCAAGTTTCAATTCTGAGAAGGAGATGATTCGTTTTTTTGAACAGCAGAGAATGAACTTTAAATCTGAGAGCAGATGAAATATAAGGTTCTGTTCTGGCCCTTGCCTTCAGTGGTGGAATCACCATCCCTGGAGGGGTTCAAAAACTGTTCACATTCCCAGTGCCTCTGTCCCAGGCCTGTTTAAAGAATTGCAGGTTAAGGAGAAAAAAACCCAAACCTTAACCATTATTGTGAAGTGTTTTCAGAAAGGTGGAAAAAGCTTAATTCAGGATAAACATGTGTTGTGCAATAAAATTTCAGCCCCAAATGGTATAAAAATGCCTTTTGGAGGAGTGGGGTTTCCCGTTAGAAACAACATTTTGATGAAAGATTTTCTGCTGCGGTGCTGTGATGCTGCACATCCCGTGCTCAGTCCTAAAAGGGTCAAAGAAAACTTCAAAATTCTCATTTTTGTAAAGAAATGCTAGTAATGTAAATGTAAAGAAATGCTAGTAAATGTAAGTACAGTAGGCTGTGACACACAGCCTGTTCTTGTTCAGGTCTCGTTTCCAGCTAAATATATTTATCCCAAGACATGAAGTATTCCCCAAGTGACTCTTGTTCTTAAAATACACTTCAGCAAAGGTCAGCTTGGCCCCTCACAGCAGCATTTTAGAGGAGAACATGACCATGCATTTTTCAGCTTGTCTTCCCAAACCCATCTGGAAGCCTCTTCAAGCAGATCATCGGCTAAACATGTAAAAATATGTCCCAAGGTTCCCTGAGGAGTTTAACCAAGGCACTGAAACCAGGGAAAAAACTTTGGCTTGGTCTGCAGCTGAGAGAAATCAGCCTGGATTCCTCAGCTCCAGCCCAGCTCCTTGGATTTATCCTAGCTGGGGGTGCAGGGGATGTGGAGGAAGTTATTTCATCGAATTGACTGCTTTGTCAGAAAGATTAACCTGAAACATTTCCACCGTTTCAGAGCAAATCTCTGTTGCCAGCACTGGAAAAGGCTCCATTCATCAGGACATGATTAATGAGGGCTGGCAGCTCCACACAGGATTTGGGATTTTTTTTTTTTTTTTTTTTTTTTTTTTTTTGGGTACAAATCTGATATGATTTAAGTTGGGCTGAGTTGTTTTATACGCACTTTCTGGGAGCTGAGAGCACTTTGAGTAACTAATTCCTTCAGTTGGAGATTGCCTCTTGGAATTTATGATGGGGCAGGTTCGACCTGAGCATTTTTGTGGATTGCACTGCAGAATAAATAAACACAAGGTAATAGATTTAAATAGCTGTGGAGCTGCAGGATGGGTGAGAGAGTGGTGGGAATAGAATAATGGGACTGGATGGTCCTTAAGGTCCCTTCCCACCCAAAATCATCCTGGGATTTCCATGATCAGTGAAATCAAAAAACCTTCCAGCAAAACAGAAATTCATGATTTGAGTTAAACAAATTCAATTCTTCAATTTCCTTTTCATCTTTTTAGAGCCTTTTCCCCCTGTAATTTTAATGGTTCCGGATGGTTTTCATTCAACAATAAGTGGATGGAGAATTGATTTTGCCTTCACTTATGTAGCAGGAGCTGTTTGTTCATATGATTCCTTTATGTGCTTTCTGGCATGCCATATGTGCTGCTGCAAACCAGCAAGAAGTGCAGGGTTTTTAGCTGTGTAAAAAAGATTTGAAGATATCTCAGCTGTATCTCAGCACTTATAAAGGAGTTGTTTAAATGCGCAGGTTAGAAATGTGTATTTTCTGTCTGTAATTGATTTCCTCTTGACCTGTGCCCATTTATCAGCTGGAAGGGAGCATTTTTATTCCTGTTAGCAGGAATCAGTCCAGGCTC
Organism: Sylvia atricapilla; assembly: GCF_009819655.1. Lineage (NCBI taxonomy): Eukaryota > Metazoa > Chordata > Aves > Passeriformes > Sylviidae > Sylvia > Sylvia atricapilla. Next base: position 31,837,382 of record NC_089147.1, read on the forward strand.
GGTGCTGTCTCTGTGAAGCACTGAGTGGGAGGGGAATGGGGACATAGTTTGTGAAATGTCACCGGTGTAAACACATCCTCCTGAGCCTCAGGCACAGGAGCAGCCAGCACATGGATTTGCTTCAGGCAGGGGGAGGCTGCCAGGTACTTCAGATAGAATCATGCAAGCAGAAGAGTTTTTTCAATCCAGAGGGGGCAAAACATGGCAATATTTTCTTAAATTTGTACCCATGGCTGGTTTATCTTGACTATTTAGCCACAGTTTGTCCTCCTGAATGTAATGCCAGTGACTTCTGACCCTTCATTAAGGGCTTTAAATTCAGCCTTTTGCTGGCTTGTTTCACCCTTTCCTTGCTCTTACTTTAAACTTTTGAAGTTTTGGGGTCACTTCAGTCCTGTTGCTCAGGGTGGGTTGAGAAGATGCTGAGGTTACAAAGAGAAGAGCTGCTCGTTGTTTTACCTGTCAGCAAACAAAAAGCAGGTGGAAGAACTAAGTGGTCTCAGCCTCTGCTGAGAGCTGGAAAACACTCGGAATTTTACAAGCAAAGAGTGGAGAAGCTGAGCTGGTTTCACTGCAGAACGAAATTGGAAAGCACAGAGGAAAAAGCAGCAGGAATTGGAGGCTCACATCTCCAAAAAACCATCAAGCAGATTGCAGCACGAGAGTTTGGATTTGTTAAGGATTGTGTGAGGCTCTGGGAATTGTCCCTGCTTTAGACATTTGATATTTCTCTCAAGATCATGTTAATGAAGCTGGGAAAGTGCCCATTTCAAGGCTACTTTTCTTCAGAAGGGCTAAATAAAAGTCACCATCTGCTACCAAATCACTGCAGAAAAACAAGTCTCCCTCTAATCTCAATTCCTCTCTAAGCCTTGAGGTCATGCTGGTAATTGCTGACATTCCCTGAGCTCCTGTGTAAATTTTACCATAATTCCAGCAGAAATTGTCCAAAATCCCTTGCCATGAGAAGCTGGGAAGGTGGCTGAGGAGTTCAGCAGCAGGGTCACAGAGTGCTTTTGCCTAAAGAATTCCCTTTCAAAAGCTGAGGAGATGAAGAAACTGTTTATCTGGGAGCAGGTATTGTGTGGCAGTTGTAGAGCTGGGGCATCACGAGCATTCCAGGTGTTCCTGCTGGAGTTTGTTACCATTTCCTTGAGCTTCTCTGCACTTTGGATTTTGGCGATGTCAAATCTCTCAGGCCCTGCCTTGGAGCACATAGAAACCCGTTTTGGCTTGGGTTTTGACACAATTTTTCAGTATTTCCTGGTGTCTGCTGACCTTTCTCGGGGCTGCTTGGAACGAGAAGTCAATCCTGTCCCTCTCTGCAAGAAAATTAAATGGTTGTTTGCCTTAACTGGCAGGGATTTGCAGCTGGCACCGGGAGCCTGCCCACTGCACACAGATGATTTTTGCTGCTTCCCTGCTGGAAAGCAACTGGATAACTGTCATCTCCTGAAACTCCTCCATGCTTTGTGCCAGCTGCCAAAGCCTGACTGGCTTTGCTTTTAATGGAATACTCTTTCCCTGGCATCCAGAGCGACGCAGCAACAGGGCAGCCTCAAAAACACAGCAGCGTGAAAGGAAAGCTTTGTCCACCGCTGAGGCTTCAGGAGGTAAAAGCACAGCCTTTCCACTGTGAAAATCACATTTTGGGGGAGTTTTTCTGCTGTTGTCTGAGGCAGTTGCACATGCATAGGTACCAGCAGAGCAGCTGTGGTGAGGAGCCTGTTTGAAGGGAGCAGAAGGAATAACTGTGATGTGTCTGGTGTCACTGAAACACCGTGGGATGACTGCAGGAGGGCTGCTGGAGCTCATGGGGATGACACATCCCATTGCTCTTTCAAAATGATGTTTATTAGTGCTGGGGAAAGAGAAGGGACAGCCCCTGGGAGCCTCAGAGCCGGCCCTGTCTGGGGTGCAGACGGTTCTGGGGGATGTGGAAGAGGGAATTGTCACCACTTTGGGGTGGTGAGAAGGGGCCGCCAAGCTTTGGGAAAATCCATGGCAGCATAGAGGTTTTCCTTTTGGTAATTTTAGATTCTGTGTCTGTGTTTGCAGTCCTGAGGTTTCTTTTTTTATGTTTTACTCCAACCGGGAGTGATTCAGAGCTGTTGGTGAGCTTAGACTGAAGGAGGCTTTAGATAGAGACAAGAAATAATGAGGGATTTCCCCTGGTGTCCTTGCTAGGAGGCATTTCTGTTGTGCCAGACTGCTGGGGTGGCCTGAGGAAAGGCTTGGACTCCCAGTAACTCCAGTGTCTATCATCCAGCCTGGACAGGGGGAAGAAAAATTCCTTCTCCTTTATCCCTCCAACCCTAATGCATCTCTGGTGCCCATGGTCACTAATTAGTGGAAAGCCAAATGAGCATCAGCCAAGTCAAGCAAGGTGAGGTGGATTTCCATCCCTTGCTCCCTTCGCTCTTGCTCCAGGCACAACCAGAGCAAGGATGTTTGGAGAGGCTGTGGGCTGTCCATCCCAGGGGTTTTCCGGGATTCCGCAGCTCAAAACCAGCCCAGGGGAGGTGATGTGAAAAGAAGGAGAGTTTTTGGAGCAGAGGTAGGGAAAAACCCCTGGAGTGCTGTTTTGGGAAGCACCTGCCAGCTGAAGGGCTCCATTTCCTGCTTCCTGACCAAACTCCTTTGGAAGTTGGGATCCAGACACGGACTGGGGTGAAACATCCCTGGTGATGCACCCCATGGGGAGTGCTGCAGAAGCTGGATGACCCCTCCAAAAGGAAATACTTTCTACTAAAAGTAAAAAGTATTATATTTCAGGCTTTCTTGGGAATGTCTTATGTGAGACAGGAAAAAATTACGTTTGGCAGGGTGGGAATTTTTTCCACGTCTCCGCTGTTGACATTTCTTCTGAAGTTTGGGTACTGCTAAGATCAGCAGTTTCCTATGGGAAAAGATGGGAACAGAACGTGGCTCTTGCATAAGAAAGAAAAATAAAGCACTTTTCGGAAGAACTGCCTTTATTTGTTACTAAATGCCTATGAAAGTGATTAGTGAGTGAGTGCAAACCCAGAAAATAAATGTTCTGGAGCCTCCAAAATCGAACTTACTGCAGAATGATTTAGGAATTCAGTGTAGTAGTTTCCACGCCAGAAATCAAATATTCCACAGGAGTTTTGTCCCTGAGTTAAATTTACTGAGCACAATGTATTAAAAAGCTCTACTCCAAGCATTATCTCACTCTCTGAGAAAAAAAGCCTCCAATTCTCACTCTGTGCCTCCAAGGACCCCTTGCTTCAGTTCATTTTTAAGGTCACTGAGATGAATTCATTTGCATTCCCAGTCAGAAATGCCATAAATTGTTTGATCAAAATCCTGCTTTTTTATTTTTTGTCCGTCTTCCCACTCATTTTATGTAATCTCAATTTGGTATTTTTGGAAATCAGGCCTGCCTGGCCATGTCTTGCACTGATATCTCACGGTGGAAGTCTCCAGGGATTCAGGGTCTCAGAAACCCTGAGGCAGAGTCAGTGTCCCTAAAGGAACAATTTTTGTGTAGGGAGTGTCCCTGTTTCCCTAAAGGTTACAGATTTTGATGCTAATTACCAGTCTTGGAGAAAGGCATTTAGGAGTATTTCCTGTTGATCTCCCTGTCAGCATCCATTCCCCAGCAAAATGTGTGTTTTTCCTGTAAACCTCAGAGACTGGGATTGGAAAATAATTACTTTAATAATGGCTTTGCCCAGCACTGCCTGAAATATTATTGTGAATAGTGTCAGTGTAACAAATTTCATGAGGAGAAAAAAAAAAAACCTCCTCAGAGGTCTGCAGTTGGAACAGAACTGCTTATAATGAAGGTTATGGGACTGTGGAATCGTGGAATGGTTTGGGATGGGAGGGACCTTGAAGCCCATTCAGTTTTAACCGTGTGCAGGGACATCTTCCTGGTTGTTCCTGGTCCAACTTGGCCTTGGACACTGCCAGGGATCCAGGGACAGCCACAGCTGCTCTGGGCACCCTGTGCCAGGGCCTGCCCACCCTGCCAGGGAACAATTCCTGCCCAATATCCCATCCAGCCCTGTCCTCTGGCACTGGGAAGCCATTCTCTGTGTCCTGCCGCTCCAGGTCCTCATCCACAGTCCCTCTTTATCTTCCTTGTAGGCTCCCTTCAGACACTCCTTTCTCCTCCTTGTTTGGTATCCTCAAAACCTCATCCTGAGAGGGATCAATCCCCAGGAATTCCAGGACTATTGGAGAACTGCGATTGTAGAGGCAGGGAACAACAGGACGGAGCTGCCCAGCTGCAGGAACCATGGAAATGACCCCAGGAAATCAACCCCTCCTCTCCAGAAAGGCAGCAGCAGCACAACGAGGTGCTGAATAAGGGCTGAACTCCTCAGGTTTCTGGCTCACACAGTGAAGGACAGGCTGGAGAGCTGGGTTCCAAACCCCCGGGACTGGGATATATTTAGGAATTGTGGTGTTGCCTTTCTCCACGCAGATCTGAAAACTGTGAACTTGGTGCTGCAGTCAGGAGACAATGGTTCATTCTCTCTTTTGTTTTGATGATGGAAGATTTGTCTGCAGTGAGAGCTGCCTGAGAGCTCCTCCCCTGTGGCCTCTGGCTCTTGGCTATTTTCTTTTATTACTTTTGGAGAGAAAAATCACAGTGGCCTTTACAGTGAGAGCAGCCTTTCAGGGCCTGCAAAAAACAGCAGGGGCACTTCTTACATGGGCACAGAGAGATAGGACAAGGTTTTGAGCTAAAGAGGAGAGATTTAGGTGAGATACTGGGCAGGAATTGTTCCCTGTGCCCTGGCACAGGGTGCCCAGAGCAGCTGTGGCTGCCCCTGGATCCCTGGCAGCGCCCAAGGCCAGGCTGGACTTTGGGGCTTGGAGCAGCCTGGGACAGTGGGAGGTGTCCCTGCTCATGGCAGGGGTGGCTCTGGATGGGCTTTAAGTCCCTTTCATCCCAAATCGGCGTGGCATTCTGTGTCTGTAGACTACACAAGTGGCAGCAGAGCCCTACCCCAAAAATTTACCCCCAAATCTGGTGTAATTAGCAATGAAAGACAATTCCTGCTAGGGAAGCGAGTGACACTGAGCCAGTGACTGCTGGGAGTGCCCAGGATTTGTTTCCAGGATCCCAGGCTTGTTTTACAACCTGTGAAAGGAGCTCAGTTACCTGGGGCCGTCCCTTCCCCAAGCACTGGCACAGCAAACACGGCTGCTCTCACTGCTGGGCTCAGCTACCTCTTGTTCCTCCATTAAAGTTTAATAACACTGTGATTTAAGCAGGATTTCACCATGGATGTCTCAGCTGTCTTTCCCTCCTCTGCTTTTAGATGGAATTTGTTCCGTGACTTGTCCAGGGGAAGAACACTTTGTCTGCAATGTGAATCCAAATAAATTTTGGCAAGTGGCTCTGTGAAAAGGGCACTTGAAAACCTGATGCACTTTAGGTATGCAGCTCTTTAAAGTGATGGAATAGGCTGAGTAACAACTTCTACTTGGTGGTGGTTTCTTGGCTTCAAAATAAATATTTTAAGCAAACTGGTTTGGAGACGGCATTTTATTCTTGATTTTGCTTTTTTTTTTCTTGTTTTAAAGAAGGGATAGAATTCATTGTGCTTGTGCATTTATCTTAGTGAATTCTTTTGTCCTTAGTTAGTGGATTTCTAAATCTTGCCTTTCTTTCTGTATTACATATGGAAGAATTCTCAGTTTGGAAGGAGGGCTATATATGGAATATACTCACCAAAAGGAAAATAAACCCAAACTGAAAATCCTTTTGGCTCCATGTTGAAAAAGTTTGAGGTCTGGATCCAAGAGAAACACAGCGATTTCTGTATGAAGGGACTGCTATAATGTGAATAATATAATTAATCTAATAGAACATACACATCTGGGGTCGCCTGGAGGATTTCTGCTGTAGAGGAACTCTAATGACAGACAGATGCTTTACCCCAAGTTCTTTCAGATCTGGTTCGAAAGCCGAATTTCTATTGTTGTTTCTCCTTCCATGAACCAACAGAAATGTATTTTATAGTGGTGCCAAAACTGGTTTCAAAGGCTGCTGGCAGCTCCTAGGAATCAGATCCCATTTTGCTCCTTGCCTTTGGCAATGACCTGTACACTTGCCGTGATATTTTTCACTGCCATGAAAGGATTTTTCATAGTTTTGACATAATCCCTCCTTTAAGGGTGTGGGAAATGGGATATTTTAAATAAATGTGTGGGGTTTTTCATCCAGCAGAGGTGCAGATGGCAGTATCAGGCTGCAGCTGAGGGTGTGGGTAGAACCACAGAATATCCTGAGCTGGAAAGGACCCACAGGGATCATTGATCCAACTCCTGATCCCAACAATCCCACCCTGGGCACCCCTGGCAGTGCTGTCCAAACCCTCCTGGAGCTCTGGCAGCCTCGGGGCTGTGCCCATTCCCTGGGCAGTGCCTGAACCCTCTGGGGAAAGAACCTTTCCCTGATCTCCACCCTAAACCTCTCCTGGCACAGCTCCATGAGCAAAGAGAACTCGTTTGTAAAGTCCTTGTGCTGGAGAAACAGCAAAAATGCAGCAGCTGATTAAAATCCAGCCCTGGGATTGCTGGGTTTTATCAGGGCAGCGTTTCCCACCTGGGATTAACTCGCTGGGAGAAGATACAGGAGGAATGAAAGAAACTGGCAGTTCTCACAGCCGTGATTTTCAGGCTGCTTATGCAATCTGAGACCTTCAGTGCAAAATCAATTATGAAGAAAAGAAGCAGGCACGGAACAAGGCAAACATTATTGCTTTAGAGCTGTTTCGTTATGGATCAATTGCCCGACGTCTCTGCTGTCATCCTTTTCCTCCTCATACCCTGCTCCCATGAACGTGCAGAAATCCAGGAAGATTCCTTGTTCCTGATCGCTCTGTGCCTGCTGGCAAACTGGAATTTGTCTGCTTAAATCGGGTTTTTAATGAAAATACAGGGCTTTCAATGGAGTTTTGTGCCAAATCGTAGAATTCTGTTTTCAAATAACAAAAACACCGTTGCACCTTCAAGGAGCTCTTGCTCTCCTCGTTATTTGGGAATAATTCCAGGTATTGGGCTGTTCCTAAACCTGCAGGGAGGAGGACTCGTGGGCAGAGTTTTGTGTCCCACATCTGGATGGCTAAAGTGAATTTGCTTTGATTTTCCTGGATGATTTTAATTTTGACATTTCAACCAGCAGAATTATTTTTTGTCAAAGCCTCTCCGAGGATCGAGGAATCTGTTCCAAGGAGGTTGTGTGGAATTGTTTTTGACTGGAGGTTCTCAGGGAAAAACCCAAATATTTTGGCCTGTTATTTCCAAGGGGTTGGCTTTGAGGGAGCTGCCCTCACCTTTTGGGTTTGGCTTTTATTTCATTGGAAATCTCTTAATATAAGATGGCTTTGATAAGAAACTCCAAGCTGGGTTAACAGGCTCAGGTTTCTACAAATGTCCATCGATCCTTTGGATGGCTGAAGAGGAAATTGATTGGGGAAGGCGCCAGAGAGGCCCTTCCAAATATTGGAGGGTTTTAAGAAGTCTCCTGCTGGGTGTTTTCAGAAGGAGACGTGCTGAAAATCTGATGATTTTGAGAAGTCTTGGCACAAGCAGAGCGTGGGACAGCAGAGCACCTTGGGACTTGCCTGGTTTTCCCTGCTGCTCGATGCCTTCAAGGCTTTTGGTGGTTTATTCAGAGCTCCAACACCATCCTTCTCCTGCAGCCTGTTGTTTTTCACTTTGATGGCATGTTGGAATGTCTTGTTGCTTTAATAAATTGCCTCAGCACAAAAGCAAGCCCTGCTTGGGTATTTCTGTTATCATTCCTCTGCGCTTCAGCAAGCACTTGCTTTAGTTCCAAAAAAATACGATGTAATTGGCACATACACTGAGAAATGCTATAGAAAGTGTTTATTTTGTGTGATAGATAGGAATGGTTTGGACACTTTGGTTCCTCATCGTGGTGGTAGGAAATTATATCCTTGCATCTTATTGAAATAATTAAATACAGCTTGCCAAAGCAAGTGTGGATGAGTCTGCTCTGTGAAGGTATTGACGTTTTTAATGTGCCTTTATGGTCCTAAGAATGAAGCAAACAGGGAGAAAACCCCTCTCTTTAGTGTCTTTTGTGTTCCGTGGAGGTAATTGAAAGAGTTGGAGAACTCTGGTTTTCATTAGAAGGGAAAGAAATTCCAATTTATTGAATCGTTTCTGTTCGCAGGTTTATGAAATAGCTTATTTGTTCAGGCAAATGCCATGAGGCATCTGCAGCTCTGATAACCTGAGACATTAACTCTGCTCAGACATTATTTTTGCTTACAGTCAGGAGAATAGAAAGTTGACAGGGAAATAATGTGTTTTAATGAAGTATTCATCACTTCTCCCCATTTTTCATCATTAAAACATCCATTTCAATTTAGAAATGGACCTGGGAAGTCATGAAATCTCTCATGCAGAACAGATGGTTTGCAGTGCAGATGGAAAAAATTCAAGCTGTTCCTAAACATCAGTCTGTGTATTTTAAGCAATTAACTGCTTTTTCTGGAGGTACAATGGGTCAATTCCTTTTTTCTTTTGGCATGGCAGAGGTGAGTCGCCCGGAGTGATTAAGCTCATATTTTGTTTTCAACCAGCTAAATGAAGCACATATTTAAAATACTGCATTTGATTAAACACAAGGGGTATTGTTTTGGTAGATTTCAGGGTGGGTCAAAAGGATTTGGGGGAATTTTTGTTGTTCTTTTTTTCCTTACTGATGAGGACTTCTCGAGGGGCCTTTGTGGGCCACAGTCACAATGGAGTTTTCCATCCAAGTCCCTTGTTTCTCTAGATGAGATTCTCCTCCTGCTTTCTCTGGAGGTGGGAGGACAGGGTGTGATTGCTCAGTGTTTCTGTGCTGCTGTTAATTAGCTCGTTAATTTGTCAGGATGCTCGCTGTGGTTGCATTTAACATATGGCTGTGTTTGGCAGGGGCGTGACCTGGAGGAGCTGGTGACTATGTATATCTGTATATATATATCTTTATATTTATTCCTTTTTCAGCCATCTCCTCTGATGGAGCACTTGAGGGTCACTAATGAGATTTCGCGAGGTGAATGGAGAGGGAATTTTAAATGGGCCAATAGTGACAGGAGAAGGGGGAATGGTTTTAAACAGAGGGCAGGGTTAGATGGGATGTTGGGCAGGAATTGTTCCCTGGGAGGGTGGGCAGGCCCTGGAATGGATTTCCCAGAGCAGCTGTGGCTGCCCCTGGATCCCTGGAATTGTCCCAAGTCCCAGGTAAGGACTGGCTGCACAAAGTGTGATTTTCATGGCACTGAAGCAGGTGCCAGCCATTGGATTTACTCTTGATTGGAGCTTTTAGAGGGGGAGATTCCCTTTTCTCTTGGTGTGCTTGCTGTGGTCCAACACACACCCTGGGAAACACTTGGCACTGCATTTTATTCTCCAAGATAATCCTTTCAAGAGCATTCCTAAACTTTTCTGTGAGCCTTTAGAGCTTCATAATAATACAGAATCGTGGATTCATTGGAGGGTTTGGGTTGGAAGGAACCTTAAAGCCCATCCAGTGCCACCCCTGCCATGGGCAGGGACACCTCCCACTGTCCCAGGCTGCTCCAAGCCCCAAAGTCCAGCCTGGCCTTGGGCACTGCCAGGGATCCAGGGGCAGCCACAGCTGCTCTGGGCACCCTGTGCCAGGGCCTGCCCACCCTGCCAGGGAACAATTCCTGCCCAATATCCCATCCAGCCCTGCCCTCTGGCACTGGGAAGCCATTCCCTGTGTCTTGGCAATCCAGGTCCATGTGAAAAATCCCTATCCAGCCTCTTGTAAATCCCCTTTACGTACTGGAGAGATCTGATGTCCCTGGGATCTGCTTGGAATCTTTTGACATTTGTGAGATCTTTACATTTTTGATCCAAGACACCTTTTAAATTTGCCACACTGCAGGACTGGCTTCACCTGATGTGTGGGTGAAACTTCCATCGCCACATCCAAGCTGAGATTTGGCCCAAGATGGATAAAATCCTCTATTTTGAGAGTGCTGGGGATCAACTTCCAGCTTACAAAGGTTAATATGGTGGATGCTGCAGCCAGAGTGATTTCAGAGCTTCCACCTATGCTGATTTTGGAATTGAAAACCTGCAGAGATGCTTTATATTCCATGTCCATCAGCTCCCAGGAGATGAAATGTTTTTGGAGTATGGCAGACAGTGTGACCTCAGCAGACTGCAGGATCCATCTCAGGTGCAATATTGCACAGGGCGATGCCTTCGCTGCAGGCCAGGAGCACTTTCCTGTGGATAAACATGGATAAAGCATGGATAAACCATGGATAAATGCTGGTGTTGTGTTCTCCCGCTGTCTGGGTGGGATCAACCCTGCTCCAGCCTCCTCTGGGAGCAGACATGGAGCTGTGGCTCTGAAATGAAGTTGTCTTGACACCCAACTCTTCCCAAAGAGCCTAAAAAGCTCCCTGTGAAATCTGAAGTTTAGGCAGGCTGGCATCTTTCTACCCTAGAAAAGCCAACATTTCCCGTGGTCTGTTATTCTTGTGCCTTTTCCCAGCACTGTTCCTGTCTGAGAGCTTCAAATCCAAGGGGTTTCAAAGGATTTCTGCCAGCTCCTCCCTCAGCAGTGCCCCCCAGGCATGGTCAGGTGGGGGCTTCAAACTGGGGCTGCTCCCTGCGCTTCCCTTCTTTCCTCTCAGGAGCCCAAACATTTCCCTTTTGCTGCTCCAGAACCAGCAGCTGAATAGACTACTGCATTTTAAAAAGCGTATTAGATGAGGTTTTGTGTTTGGTCCAGAGCTGTGAGACCTGTACTGAATGAAATTAAAAACATTAAGGAGCCGTAAGCACGACAGAATCATGGAAGGGTTTGGGTTGGAAGGGCTTTAAAGGGCATCTCCTTCCACCCCCTGCCACGGGCACGGATACCACTCACTACATCAGGTGGCTCCAAGCCCCATCCAACCTGGCTGTGGACACTTCCAGGGGAAAAAAAAACCATCCACAACCTTTCTGGACAACACTTTAGAGCAGCACTTGGTATCCTAGAGGAAAAACAAAGGCAATTTGAAGTGTTTTTCAGTTGTACGCAGAGAAATGGGACTGTGGGGGAAGTGTCAGATAAGATATTCCCATTCTGCTGGTGGAGGGAAGGAGCCCTTAAATTCCTGCGCATGTCACCTGTAATACGTACAATAGTCAGAAATATCAGTGTGGATGGTGCCCACAGCTCAGAAGGAAAATCAAATTCAGCCTCCCCTTGGATTTTCAGCTTCCTGAACACCAGTGAGGCTTCTAAGCAAGAAAATGATGGATTGTTGGTTTCTTTGACACATTACTGGGATTATTTCAGGTGATTTGCTGGGAAGGTGATTTTTTTTTTTCTTTGGCTTTGAGCATTTTGCTGCATTCCTGGGCTGCAAGAAGAGGCCCTGCTGAAGAAGAGCTGAAAATACAGCTCTGTACACAAAGATTGGACACGCTGGTGTGGCAGCTCAGCAATTAGTCACAACCCAAATGAAATAAACACCAAATCCAAACCAGCCAGAAATAGGCACCAGGTAAAAGCCACGTTCACATTCTGTTTCCCTTCTTTAAATTGCTCCAAGGGGATTAAAAAAATCCTAGGAGCATTAGGCAGAAGGGCCAAAGAGAGGCAGGAATGTCACATCATTTGTGGATATTTCTGTGTGCTAATAAGCAAATAGCCTTGATAGCTGAAATATTATCCCAGTCCATCAAATATCCATTTTCCAGCTAAGGAAAAAAGGCATCTGCACATCTTGGCTGCTGTCACCTTGTAAGTTCTGATAAACAGATGCAGAACAATCAACACCAAAGAAAGTGTGAGCACCAAACTGCCTTCTCAAGTTACTGCACTCAGAATTTCCGAATTTCAGTATTTCACTTTTCTAAGAAATACTTAAATTTTAATTATTCCCCTGGTAGCTTCAAACTGTGCAGGGAAATGGTGGAGTCACCATCCCTGGATGTGTACCAAAGCTGTGGGGAATTGGCACTTGAGGATGTGGTTTAGTGGTGGTGGTGCTGGTTGGGCTTTATGATCTTGGAGGTCTTTTCCAACCTTAATGATGCTGGGATTCTTTGCCGTTGTTTTTAATAATTTAATGTATTTTTAATAATAACCTGGAAACCTAAAGCATTTCCACATTTTTCTTGGAAAATAACCCCGAATTCAGAAATCACTGGACTTGCAAAAATAATTTGCTTTTCAAAGTCTCTTTTTACTAAATGACTCCCAAGTAGTATTTTGCGAGGGGCTGTACTGAACACAGAGACACTGAGCTGTTCTTTTCCATTCCTTCTCCTGCAAGAACTCCTGCCTTGGATGTTCCTCCAAGGACTGGATTTTTACCTCAAGATCTCAATCCTAGAAGTGATTATTGAATGGCTGTGTTGCCATGGATGATAAAGCTCAAAACAAGAACTACAAGTTGCAGAACTCACGGAGAGCACGGACTGTGGGGCAGGAGAAGGTCCCTCCACGTCAGGCTCCTGCAGGTTCCTACTGTGCTTTTCTGCTCCTTTCTGATGAAACATTCCAGCTGCCCAAAGGCATTTCTGGTTTGGCTGCAGCATTCCCAGCCTCAGGGAAGGTGGGACAGCAGGAGCTCTACTCAGTGGTTAGGAAGGTTTGAAATCAGAGGCTTGGAATGCAGAGAGAGGGATGCCTCTTTCCCTCTGCTCTGTGTTCCGAGTGCCAACGCCAGCAGCAGCCCCAGATGCACAAGTGTGAGAGAAAATAAGGTGAATTTTAAGTATTTTTGGGCCTTGAGTCACAGAGTTCAGCAAAGATGAGGCAAACTCCAGCTGGCACAGCAGAGCCAAGAGGACTTTTCAAAGTGGTGAGGGGTTTATGAAATCGTGAAGCCGCTGAAGGAGCAATGTTTGCACAGCCCCAGTGGGATTATTTTGTTCAGCTAAAAAAAAGGCAGTTTAAATAGTAAAAGTTACAGGAATAATTTCTTTTAATAGTGAACTTTCCAGTTAAAAAGTCTTTATTTGTGTTGCATCTGAACATCCCTGCTATGAGCAGCTCCCTAATTAAAGACTGAGAGAAGGGCAATGTGTTCTCACTGAGGAGAAGTGACAGGGATAGTTTTGGGGTAAATTCAGCAGCTTTTGCTATCTGGTGACTGTCTCTGTTGCCTCCAGGCTGTGCTAGCTCCCAGTAACACTCACCAGCTGAGATTCCCATTAATGTGTTAACCCACAGCAAGTACAGAACAGGAGAAAATGAGTAAAAAAAAAAAAAAATCTGTCTTTTAATATATTTGAAATTATCCCTAATTAACCCTTAGTGTTGCCAGTTCCTGTTCCTGCAGGGCAGCCCTGAGAAGGTGATTCTCTGCCAGGGTCAGGTTTGGGTTTCCTCAGTCCAGATCCACCAGGTGAGTTTTGTGTCTTCTGGTGCAACGGGAAAAGCAACGCTGAGCCCCACATGACAAAACCACAGAATTCCAGCCTGGTTCGGGCTGGAAGGGACCTTAAAAATCGTTCCCACCCCCTGCCCTGGGCAGGGACACCTCCCACTGTCCCAGGCTGCTCCAAGCCCCAAAGTCCAGCCTGGCCTTGGGCACTGCCAGGGATCCAGGGGCAGCCACAGCTGCTCTGGGCACCCTGTGCCAGGGCCTGCCCACCCTGCCAGGGAACAATTCCTGCCCAGTATCCCATCCAGCCCTGCCCTCTGGCACTGGGAAGCCATTCCCTGTGTCCTGTCCCTCCAGCCCTTGTCCCCAGTCCCTCTCCAGCTCTCCTGCAGCCTTCTCCTCTCCAGGATACCCCCAGCTCTCCCAGCCTGTCAGACTCCCTCCCTTCCCTGTTCCTCGTCACTCCAGACAAATCCCATGTAGGAGGTGTGTGGGAAGTGCCTCAGCACGTGGGATGAGCAGGACCCATGTCTGGCTGGGGTTTTGTCCCCTGCTCTGTGCAGAGATGCTGGGTGCTCACACCCAGCTCATCCTCCTGGCTCTGGATTGCCTTCCCTGCCATTTCCTGGACAATGGGACTGGGACACAAATTTCCTC